>NW_025727551.1:6021073-6639029 GCF_021461385.2 Schistocerca piceifrons
AGAAACGATACTCGATTTAGAAGGAGAAGTCATAGAACCCATAGTATTTCATGGCGACGCAATTTCCGTGTGAATTCGTCAATGTGTATTAGTGAGGGATGCAGTAAAGACGGATTAGTGGATCGGAAATGTGATTGTCGTATCCCAAAAGAAAATCCTGTCGTTTCCATAGAAACGTTACTCGATTTAGAAGGAGAAGTCATAGAACCCATAGTAATTCATGGCGACGCAATTTCCGTGTGAATTCGTCAATGTGTATTAGTAAGGGATGCAGTAAAGACGGATTAGTGGATCGGAAATGTGATTGTCGTATCGCAAAAGAAAAGCCAGTCCTTTCCATAGAAACGATACTCGATTTAGAAGGAGAAGTCATAGCACCCATAGTATTTCATGGCGACGCAATTTCCGTGTGAATTCGTCAATGTGTATTAGTGAGGGATGCAGTAAAGACGGATTAGTGGATCGGAAATGTGATTGTCGTATCCCAAAAGAAAATCCTGTCGTTTCCATAGAAACGTTACTCGATTTAGAAGGAGAAGTCATAGAACCCATAGTATCTCATGGCGACGCAATTTCCGTGTGAATTCGTTAATGAGTGGGAGTGAGGGAAGCAGTAAAGAAGGATTAGTGCATCGAGAGGGAGATACTCGTATCGCAAAAGAAAAGCCAGTCGTTTCCATAGAAACGATACTCGATTTAGAAGGAGAAGTCATAGAACCCATAGTATTTCATAGCGACGAAATTTCCGTGTGAATTCGTCAATGAGTGGGAGTGAGGGATGCAGTAAAGAAGGATTAGTGCAACGAGAGGGAGATACTCGTATCGCAAAAGAAAAGCCAGTCGTTTCCATAGAAACGATACTCGATTTAGAAGGAGGAGTCATAGAACCCATAGTATTTCATGGCGACGCAATTTCCGTGTGAATTCGTCAATGTGTATTAGTGAGGGATGCAGTAAAGACGGATTAGTGGATCGGAAATGTGATTGTCGTATCGCAAAAGAAAAGCCAGTCGTTTCCATAGAAACGATTCTCGATTTAGAAGGAGAAGTCATAGAACCCATAGTATTTCATGGCGACGATATTTCCGTGTGAATTCGTCAATGTGTATTAGTGAGGGATGCAGTAAAGACGGATTAGTGGATCGGAAATGTGAATGTCGTATCGCAAAAGAAAAGCCAGTCGTTTCCATAGAAACGATTCTCGATTTAGAAGGAGAAGTCATAGAACCCATAGTATTTTATGGCGACGAAATTTCGGTGTGAATTCGTCAATGTGTATTAGTGAGGGATGCAGTAAAGACGGATTAGTGGATCGGAAATGTGATTGTCGTATCGCAAAAGAAAAGCCAGTCGTTTCCATAGAAACGATACTCGATTTAGAAGGAGAAGTCATAGAACCCATAGTATTACATGGCGACGCAATTTCCGTGTGAATTCGTCAATAAGTGGGAGTGAGGGATGCAGTAAAGAAGGATTAATGCATCGAGAGGGGGATACTCGTATCGCAAAAGAAAAGCCAGTCGTTTCCATAGAAACGATACTCGATTTAGAAGGAGAAGTCATAGAACCCATAGTATTTCATGGCGACGCAATTTCCGTGTGAATTCGTCAATGTGTATTAGTGAGGGATGCAGTAAAGACGGATTAGTGGATCGGAAATGTGATTGTCGTATCCCAAAAGAAAATCCTGTCGTTTCCATAGAAACGTTACTCGATTTAGAAGGAGAAGTCATAGAAATCATAGTATTTCATGGCGACGCAATATCCGTGTGAATTCGTCAATGTGTATTAGTGAGGGATGCAGTAAAGACGGATTAGTGGATCGGAAATGTGATTGTCGTATCGCAGAAGAAAGGCCAATCGTTTCCATAGAAACGATACGCGATTTAGAAGGAGAAGTCATAGAACCCATAGTATTTCATTGCGACGCAATTTCCGTGTGAATTCGTCAATGTGTATTAGCGAGGGATGCAGTAAAGACGGAGTAGTGGATCGGAAATGTGATTGTCGTATCCCAAAAGAAAATCCTGTCGTTTCCATAGAAACGTTACTCGATTTAGAAGGAGAAGTCATAGAACCCATAGTATTTCATGGCGACGCAATTTCCGTGTGAATTCGTCAATGAGTGGGAGTGAGGGATGCAGTAAAGAAGGATTAGTGCATCGAGAGGGAGATACTCGTATCGCAAAAGATAAGCCAGTCGTTTGCATAGAAACGATACTCGATTTAGAAGGAGAAGTCATAGAACCCATAGTATTTCATAGCGACGCAATTTCCGTGTGAATGCGTCAATGAGTGGGAGTGAGGGATGCAGTAAAGAAGGATTAGTGCATCGAGAGGGAGATACTCGTATCGCAAAAGAAAAGCCAGTCGTTTCCATAGAAACGATACTCGATTTAGAAGGAGAAGTCATAGAACCCATAGTATTTCATGGCGACGCAATTTCCGTGTGAATTCGTCAATGTGTATTAGTGAGGGATGCAGTAAAGACGGATTATTGGATCGGAAATGTGATTGTCGTATCGCAAAAGAAAGGCCAGTCGTTTCCATAGAAACGATACTCGATTTAGAAGGAGAAGTCATAGAACCCATAGTATTTCATGGCGACGCAATTTCCGTGTGAATTCGTCAATGTGTATTAGTGAGGGATGCAGTAAAGAAGGATTAGTGGATCGGAAATGTGATTGTCGTATCGCAAAAGAAATGCCACTCGTTTCCATAGAAACGATACTCGATTTAGAAGGAGAAGTCATAGAACCCATAGTATTTCATAGCGACGCAATTTCCGTATGAATTCGTCAATGTGTATTAGTGAGGGATGCAGTAAAGACGGATTAGTGGATCGGAAATGTGATTGTCGTATCGCAAAGGAAAAGCCAGTCGTTTCCATAGAAACGATACTCGATTTAGCAGGAGAAGTCATAGAACCCATAGTATTTCATAGCGACGCAATTTCCGTATGAATTCGTCAATGTGTATTAGTGAGGGATGCAGTAAAGACGGATTAGTGGATCGGAAATGTGATTGTCGTATCGCAAAAGAAAAGCCAGTCGTTTCAATAGAAACGATACTCGATTTAGAAGGAGAAGTCATAGAACCCATAGTATTTCATGGCGACGCAATTTCCGTGTGAATTCGTCAATATGTATTAGTGAGGGATGCAGTAAAGACGGATTAGTGGATCGGAAATGCGATTGTCTTATCCCAAAAGAAAATCCTGTCGTTTCCATAGAAACGTTACTCGATTTAGAAGGAGATGTCATAGAACCCATAGTATTTCATGGCGACGCAATTTCCGTGTGAATTCGCCAATGTGTATTAGTGTGGGATGCAGTAAAGACGGATTAGTGGATCGGAAATGTGATTGTCGTATCCCAAAAGAAAATCCTGTCGTTTCCATAGAAACGTTACTCGATTTAGAAGGAGAAGTCATAGAACCCATAGTATTTCATGGCGACGCAATTTCCGTGTGAATACGTCAATGAGTGGGAGTGAGGGATGCAGTAAAGAAGGATTAGTACATCGAGAGGGAGATACTCGTATCGCAAAAGAAAAGCCAGTCGTTTCCATAGAAAAGATACTCGATTTAGAAGGAGAAGTCATAGAACCCATAGAATTTCATGGCGACGCAATTTCCGTGTGAATTCGTCAATGAGTGGGAGTGAGGGATGCAGTAAAGAAGGATTAGTGCATCGAGAGGGAGATACTCGTATCGCAAAAGAAAAGCCAGTCGTTTCCATAGAAACGATACTCGATTTAGAAGGAGAAGTCATAGAACCCATAGTATTTCATGGCGACGCAATTTCCGTGTGAATTCGTCAATGTGTATTAGTGAGGGATGCAGTAAAGACGGATTAGTGGATCGGAAATGTGATTGTCGTATCCCAAAAGAAAATCCTGTCGTTTCCATAGAAACGTTACTCGATTTAGAAGGAGAAGTCATAGAACCCATAGTATTTCATGGCGACGCAATTTCCGTGTGAATTCCTCAATGAGTGGGAGTGACGGATGCAGTAAAGAAGGATTAGTGCATCGAGAGGGAGATACTCGTATCGCAAAAGAAAAGCCAGTCGTTTCCATAGAAACAATACTCGATTTAGAAGGAGAAGTCATAGAACACATAGTATTTCATAGCGACGCAATTTCCGTATGAATTCGTCAATGTGTATTAGTGAGGGATGCAGTAAAGACGGATTAGTGGATCGGAAATGTGATTGTCGGATCCCAAAAGAAAATCCTGTCGTTTCCATAGAAACGTTACTCGATTTAGAAGGAGAAGTCATAGAACCCATAGTATTTCATGGCGACGCAATTTCCGTGTGATTTCGTCAATGTGTATTAGTGAGGGATGCAGTAAAGACGGATTAGTGGATCGGAAATGTGATTGTCGTATCGCAAAAGAAATGCCAGTCGTTTCCATAGAAACGATACTCGATTTAGAAGGAGAAGTCATAGAACCCATAGTATTTCATGGCGACGCAATTTCCGTGTGAATTCGTCAATGTGTATTAGTGAGGGATGCAGTAAAGACGGATTAGTGGATCGGAAATGTGATTGTCGTATCCCAAAAGAAAATCCTGTCGTTTCCATAGAAACGTTACTCGATTTAGAAGGAGAAGTCATAGAACACATAGTATTTCATGGCGACGCAATTTACGTGTGAATTCGCCAATGTGTATTAGTGTGGGATGCAGTAAAGACGGATTAGTGGATCGGAAATGTGATTGTCGTATCCCAAAAGAAAATCCTGTCGTTTCCATAGAAACGTTACTCGATTTAGAAGGAGAAGTCATAGAACCCATAGTATTTCATGGCGACGCAATTTCCGTGTGAATACGTCAATGAGTGGGAGTGAGGGATGCAGTAAAGAAGGATTAGTACATCGAGAGGGAGATACTCGTATCGCAAAAGAAAAGCCAGTCGTTTCCATAGAAAAGATACTCGATTTAGAAGGAGAAGTCATAGAACCCATAGTATTTCATGGCGACGCAATTTCCGTGTGAATTCGTCAATGAGTGGGAGTGAGGGATGCAGTAAAGAAGGATTAGTGCATCGAGAGGGAGATACTCGTATCGCAAAAGAAAAGCCAGTCGTTTCCATAGAAACGATACTCGATTTAGAAGGAGAAGTCATAGAACCCATAGTATTTCATGGCGAAGCAATTTCCGTGTGAATTCGTCAATGTGTATTAGTGAGGGATGCAGTAAAGACGGATTAGTGGATCGGAAATGTGATTGTCGTATCCCAAAAGAAAATCCTGTCGTTTCCATAGAAACGTTACTCGATTTAGAAGGAGAAGTCATAGAAATCATAGTATTTCATGGCGTCGCAATTTCCGTGTGAATTCGTCAATGTGTATTAGTGAGGGATGCAGTAAAGACGGATTAGTGGATCGGAAATGTGATTGTCGTATCGCAAAAGAAAAGCCAGTCGTTTCCATAGAAACGATACGCGATTTAGAAGGAGAAGTCATAGAACCCATAGTATTTCATTGCGACGCAATTTCCGTGTGAATTCGTCAATGTGTATTAGCGAGGGATGCAGTAAAGACGGATTAGTGGATCGGAAATGTGATTGTCGTATCCCAAAAGAAAATCCTGTCGTTTCCATAGAAACGTTACTCGATTTAGAAGGAGAAGTCATAGAACCCATAGTATTTCATGGCGACGCAATTTCCGTGTGAATTCGTCAATGAGTGGGAGTGAGGGATGCAGTAAAGAAGGATTAGTGCATCGAGAGGGAGATACTCGTATCGCAAAAGATAAGCCAGTCGTTTCCATAGAAACGATACTCGATTTAGAAGGAGAAGTCATAGAACCCATAGTATTTCATAGCGACGCAATTTCCGTGTGAATGCGTCAATGAGTGGGAGTGAGGGATGCAGTAAAGAAGGATTAGTGCATCGAGAGGGAGATACTCGTATCGCAAAAGAAAAGCCAGTCGTTTCCATAGAAACGATACTCGATTTAGAAGGAGAAGGCATAGAACCCATAGTATTTCATGGCGACGCAATTTCCGTGTGAATTCGTCAATGTGTATTAGTGAGGGATGCAGTAAAGACGGATTATTGCATCGGAAATGTGATTGTCGTATCGCAAAAGAAAGGCCAGTCGTTTCCATAGAAACGATACTCGGTTTAGAAGGAGAAGTCATAGAACCCATAGTATTTCATGGCGACGAAATTTCCGTGTGAATTCGTCAATGTGTATTAGTGAGGGATGCAGGAAAGACGGATTAGTGGATCGGAAATGTGATTGTCATATCCCAAAAGAAAATCCTGTCGTTTCCATAGAAACGATACTCGATTTAGAAGGAGAAGTCATAGAACCCATAGTATTTCATGGCGACGCAATTTCCGTGTGAATTCGTCAATGTGTATTAGTGAGGGATGCAGTAAAGAAGGATTAGTGGATCGGAAATGTGATTGTCGTATCGCAAAAGAAATGCCACTAGTTTCCATAGAAACGATACTCGATTTAGAAGGAGAAGTCATAGAACCCATAGTATTTCATAGCGACGCAATTTCCGTATGAATTCGTCAATGTGTATTAGTGAGGGATGCAGTAAAGACGGATTAGTGGATCGGAAATGTGATTGTCGTATCGCAAAGGAAAAGCCAGTCGTCTCCATAGAAACGATACTCGATTTAGAAGGAGAAGTCATAGAACCCATAGTATTTCATAGCGACGCAATTTCCGTATGAATTCGTCAATGTGTATTAGTGAGGGATGCAGTAAAGACGGATTAGTGGATCGGAAATGTGATTGTCGTATCGCAAAAGAAAAGCCAGTCGTTTCAATAGAAACGATACTCGATTTAGAAGGAGAAGTCATAGAACCCATAGTATTTCATGGCGACGCAATTTCCGTGTGAATTCGTCAATATGTATTAGTGAGGGATGCAGTAAAGACGGATTAGTGGATCGGAAATGCGATTGTCTTATCCCAAAAGAAAATCCTGTCGTTTCCATAGAAACGTTACTCGATTTAGAAGGAGAAGTCATAGAACCCATAGTATTTCATGGCGACGCAATTTCCGTGTGAATTCGCCAATGTGTATTAGTGTGGGATGCAGTAAAGACGGATTAGTGGATCGGAAATGTGATTGTCGTATCCCAAAAGAAAATCCTGTCGTTTCCATAGAAACGTTACTCGATTTAGAAGGAGAAGTCATAGAACCCATAGTATTTCATGGCGACGCAATTTCCGTGTGAATACGTCAATGAGTGGGAGTGAGGGATGCAGTAAAGAAGGATTAGTACATCGAGAGGGAGATACTCGTATCGCAAAAGAAAAGCCAGTCGTTTCCATAGAAAAGATACTCGATTTAGAAGGAGAAGTCATAGAACCCATAGTATTTCATGGCGACGCAATTTCCGTGTGAATTCGTCAATGAGTGGGAGTGAGGGATGCAGTAAAGAAGGATTAGTGCATCGAGAGGGAGATACTCGTATCGCAAAAGAAAAGCCAGTCGTTTCCATAGAAACGATACTCGATTTAGAAGGAGAAGTCATAGAACCCATAGTATTTCATGGCGACGCAATTTCCATGTGAATTCGTCAATGTGTATTAGTGAGGGATGCAGTAAAGACGGATTAGTGGATCGGAAATGTGATTGTCGTATCCCAAAAGAAAATCCTGTCGTTTCCATAGAAACGTTACTCGATTTAGAAGGAGAAGTCATAGAACCCATAGTATTTCATGGCGACGCAATTTCCGTGTGAATTCGTCAATGAGTGGGAGTGAGGGATGCAGTAAAGAAGGATTAGTGCATCGAGAGGGATACTCTCGTATCGCAAAAGAAAAGCCAGTCGTTTCCATAGAAACGATACTCGATTTAGAAGGAGAAGTCATAGAACCCATAGTATTTCATGGCGACGCAATTTCCGTATGAATTCGTCAATGTGTATTAGTGAGGGATGCAGTAAAGACGGATTTGTGGATCGGAAATGTGATTGTCGTATCGCAAAAGAAAAGCCAGTCGTTTCCATAGAAACGTTACTCGATTTAGAAGGAGAAGTCATAGAACCCATAGTATTTCATGGCGACGCCATTTCCGTGTGAATTCGTCAATGTGTATTAGTGAGGGATGCAGTAAAGACGGATTAGTGGATCGGAAATGTGATTGTCGTATCCCAAAAGAAAAGCCAGTCGTTTTCATAGAAACGATACTCGATTTAGAAGGAGAAGTCATAGAACCCATAGTATTTCATGGCGACGCAATTTCCGTATGAATTCGTCAATGTGTATTAGTGAGGGATGCAGTAAAGACGGATTTGTGGATCGGAAATGTGATTGTCGTATCGCAAAAGAAAAGCCAGTCGTTTCCATAGAAACGTTACTCGATTTAGAAGGAGAAGTCATAGAACCCATAGTATTTCATGGCGACGCCATTTCCGTGTGAATTCGTCAATGTGTATTAGTGAGGGATGCAGTAAAGAAGGATTAGTGGATCGGAAATGTGATTGTCGTATCGCAAAAGAAAAGCCAGTCGTTTCCATAGAAACGATACTCGATTTAGAAGGAGAAGTCATAGAACCCATAGTATTTCATAGCGACGCAATTTCCGTATGAATTCGTCAATGTGCATTAGTGAGGGATGCAGTAAAGACGGATTAGTGGATCGGAAATGTGATTGTCGTATGGCAAAAGAAAAGCCAGTCGTTTCCATAGAAACGATACTCGATTTAGAAGGAGAAGTCATAGAACCCATAGTATTTCATAGCGACGCAATTTCCGTATGATTTCGTCAATGTGTATTAGTGAGGGAAGCAGTAAAGACGGATTAGTGGATCGGAAATGTGATTGTCGTATCGCAATAGAAAAGCCAGTCGTTTCCATAGAAACGTTACTCGATTTAGAAGGAGAAGTCATAGAACCCATAGTATTTCATGGCGACGCAATTTCCGTATGAATTCGTCAATGTGTATTAGTGAGGGATGCAGTAAAGACGGATTAGTGGATCGGAAATGTGATTGACGTATCGCAAAAGAAAAGCCAGTCGTTTCCATAGAAACGATACTCGATTTAGAAGGAGAAGTCATAGAACCCATAGTATATCATAGCGACGAAATTTCCGTATGAATTCGTCAATGTGTATTAGTGAGGGATGCAGTAAAGACGGATTAGTGGATCGGAAATGCGATTGTCGCATCGCAAAAGAAAAGCCAGTCATTTCCATAGAAACGATACTCGATTTAGAAGGAGAAGTCATAGAACCCATAGTATTTCATGGCGACGCAATTTCCGTGTGAATTCGTCAATGTGTATTAGTGAGGGATGCAGTAAAGACGGATTAGTGGATCGGAAATGTGATTGTCGTATCCCAAAAGAAAAGCCAGTCGTATTCATAGAAACGATACTCGATTTAGAAGGAGAACTCATAGAACCCATAGTATTTCATAGCGACGCAATTTCCGTATGAATTCTTCAATGTGTATTAGTGAGGGATGCAGTAAAGACGGATTTGTGGATCGGAAATGTGATTGTCGTATCGCAAAAGAAAAGCCAGTCGTTTCCATAGAAACGTTACTCGATTTAGAAGGAGAAGTCATAGAACCCATAGTATTTCATGGCGACGCAATTTCCGTGTGAATTCGTCAATGTGTATTAGTGAGGGATGCAGTAAAGAAGGATTAGTGGATCGGAAATGTGATTGTCGTATCGCAAAAGAAAAGCCAGTCGTTTCCATAGAAACGATACTCGATTTAGAAGGAGAAGTCATAGAACCCGTAGTATTTCATAGCGACGCAATTTCCGTATGAATTCGTCAATGTGCATTAGTGAGGGATGCAGTAAAGACGGATTAGTGGATCGGAAATGTGATTGTCGTATCGCAAAAGAAAAGCCAGTCGTTTCCATAGAAACGATACTCGATTTAGAAGGAGAAGTCATAGAACCCATAGTATTTCATAGCGACGCAATTTCCGTATGAATTCGTCAATGTGTATTAGTGAGGGATGCAGGAAAGACGGATTAGTGGATCGGAAATGTGATTGTCGTATCGCAATAGAAAAGCCAGTCGTTTCCATAGAAACGATACTCGATTTAGAAGGAGAAGTCATAGAACACATAGTATTTCATGGCGACGCAATTTCCGTTTGAATTCGTCAATGCGTATTAGTGAGGGATGCAGTAAAGACGGATTAGTGGGTCGGAAATGTGATTGTCGTATCCCAAAAGAAAATCCTGTCGTTTCCATAGAAACGTTACTCGATTTAGAAGGAGAAGTCATAGAACCCATAGTATTTCATGGCGACGCAATTTACGTGTTAATTCGTCAATGTGTATTAGTGAGGAATGCAGTAAAGACGGATTAGTGGATCGGAAATGTGATTGTCGTATCGCAAAAGAAAAGCCAGTCGTTTCCATAGAAACGATACTCGATGTAGAAGGAGAAGTCATAGAACCAATAGTATTTCATGGCGACGCAATTTCCATGTGAATTCGTCAATGTGTATTAGTGAGGGATGCAGTAAAGACGGATTAGTGGATCGGAAATGTGATTGTCTTATCCCAAAAGAAAATCCTGTCGTTTCCATAGAAACGATACTCGATTTAGAAGGAGAAGTCATAGAACCCATAGTATTTCATGGCGACGCAATTTCCGTGTGAATTCGTCAATGTGTATTAGTGAGGGATGCAGTAAAGAAGGATTAGTGGATCGGAAATGTGATTGTCGTATCGCAAAAGAAATGCCACTAGTTTCCATAGAAACGATACTCGATTTAGAAGGAGAAGTCATAGAACCCATAGTATTTCATAGCGACGCAATTTCCGTATGAATTCGTCAATGTGTATTAGTGAGGGATGCAGTAAAGACGGATTAGTGGATCGGAAATGTGATTGTCGTATCGCAAAGGAAAAGCCAGTCGTCTCCATAGAAACGATACTCGATTTAGAAGGAGAAGTCATAGAACCCATAGTATTTCATAGCGACGCAATTTCCGTATGAATTCGTCAATGTGTATTAGTGAGGGATGCAGTAAAGACGGATTAGTGGATCGGAAATGTGATTGTCGTATCGCAAAAGAAAAGCCAGTCGTTTCAATAGAAACGATACTCGATTTAGAAGGAGAAGTCATAGAACCCATAGTATTTCATGGCGACGCAATTTCCGTGTGAATTCGTCAATATGTATTAGTGAGGGATGCAGTAAAGACGGATTAGTGGATCGGAAATGCGATTGTCTTATCCCAAAAGAAAATCCTGTCGTTTCCATAGAAACGTTACTCGATTTAGAAGGAGAAGTCATAGAACCCATAGTATTTCATGGCGACGCAATTTCCGTGTGAATTCGCCAATGTGTATTAGTGTGGGATGCAGTAAAGACGGATTAGTGGATCGGAAATGTGATTGTCGTATCCCAAAAGAAAATCCTGTCGTTTCCATAGAAACGTTACTCGATTTAGAAGGAGAAGTCATAGAACCCATAGTATTTCATGGCGACGCAATTTCCGTGTGAATACGTCAATGAGTGGGAGTGAGGGATGCAGTAAAGAAGGATTAGTACATCGAGAGGGAGATACTCGTATCGCAAAAGAAAAGCCAGTCGTTTCCATAGAAAAGATACTCGATTTAGAAGGAGAAGTCATAGAACCCATAGTATTTCATGGCGACGCAATTTCCGTGTGAATTCGTCAATGAGTGGGAGTGAGGGATGCAGTAAAGAAGGATTAGTGCATCGAGAGGGAGATACTCGTATCGCAAAAGAAAAGCCAGTCGTTTCCATAGAAACGATACTCGATTTAGAAGGAGAAGTCATAGAACCCATAGTATTTCATGGCGACGCAATTTCCATGTGAATTCGTCAATGTGTATTAGTGAGGGATGCAGTAAAGACGGATTAGTGGATCGGAAATGTGATTGTCGTATCCCAAAAGAAAATCCTGTCGTTTCCATAGAAACGTTACTCGATTTAGAAGGAGAAGTCATAGAACCCATAGTATTTCATGGCGACGCAATTTCCGTGTGAATTCGTCAATGAGTGGGAGTGAGGGATGCAGTAAAGAAGGATTAGTGCATCGAGAGGGATACTCTCGTATCGCAAAAGAAAAGCCAGTCGTTTCCATAGAAACGATACTCGATTTAGAAGGAGAAGTCATAGAACCCATAGTATTTCATGGCGACGCAATTTCCGTATGAATTCGTCAATGTGTATTAGTGAGGGATGCAGTAAAGACGGATTTGTGGATCGGAAATGTGATTGTCGTATCGCAAAAGAAAAGCCAGTCGTTTCCATAGAAACGTTACTCGATTTAGAAGGAGAAGTCATAGAACCCATAGTATTTCATGGCGACGCCATTTCCGTGTGAATTCGTCAATGTGTATTAGTGAGGGATGCAGTAAAGACGGATTAGTGGATCGGAAATGTGATTGTCGTATCCCAAAAGAAAAGCCAGTCGTTTTCATAGAAACGATACTCGATTTAGAAGGAGAAGTCATAGAACCCATAGTATTTCATGGCGACGCAATTTCCGTATGAATTCGTCAATGTGTATTAGTGAGGGATGCAGTAAAGACGGATTTGTGGATCGGAAATGTGATTGTCGTATCGCAAAAGAAAAGCCAGTCGTTTCCATAGAAACGTTACTCGATTTAGAAGGAGAAGTCATAGAACCCATAGTATTTCATGGCGACGCCATTTCCGTGTGAATTCGTCAATGTGTATTAGTGAGGGATGCAGTAAAGAAGGATTAGTGGATCGGAAATGTGATTGTCGTATCGCAAAAGAAAAGCCAGTCGTTTCCATAGAAACGATACTCGATTTAGAAGGAGAAGTCATAGAACCCATAGTATTTCATAGCGACGCAATTTCCGTATGAATTCGTCAATGTGCATTAGTGAGGGATGCAGTAAAGACGGATTAGTGGATCGGAAATGTGATTGTCGTATGGCAAAAGAAAAGCCAGTCGTTTCCATAGAAACGATACTCGATTTAGAAGGAGAAGTCATAGAACCCATAGTATTTCATAGCGACGCAATTTCCGTATGATTTCGTCAATGTGTATTAGTGAGGGAAGCAGTAAAGACGGATTAGTGGATCGGAAATGTGATTGTCGTATCGCAATAGAAAAGCCAGTCGTTTCCATAGAAACGTTACTCGATTTAGAAGGAGAAGTCATAGAACCCATAGTATTTCATGGCGACGCAATTTCCGTATGAATTCGTCAATGTGTATTAGTGAGGGATGCAGTAAAGACGGATTAGTGGATCGGAAATGTGATTGACGTATCGCAAAAGAAAAGCCAGTCGTTTCCATAGAAACGATACTCGATTTAGAAGGAGAAGTCATAGAACCCATAGTATATCATAGCGACGAAATTTCCGTATGAATTCGTCAATGTGTATTAGTGAGGGATGCAGTAAAGACGGATTAGTGGATCGGAAATGCGATTGTCGCATCGCAAAAGAAAAGCCAGTCATTTCCATAGAAACGATACTCGATTTAGAAGGAGAAGTCATAGAACCCATAGTATTTCATGGCGACGCAATTTCCGTGTGAATTCGTCAATGTGTATTAGTGAGGGATGCAGTAAAGACGGATTAGTGGATCGGAAATGTGATTGTCGTATCCCAAAAGAAAAGCCAGTCGTATTCATAGAAACGATACTCGATTTAGAAGGAGAACTCATAGAACCCATAGTATTTCATAGCGACGCAATTTCCGTATGAATTCTTCAATGTGTATTAGTGAGGGATGCAGTAAAGACGGATTTGTGGATCGGAAATGTGATTGTCGTATCGCAAAAGAAAAGCCAGTCGTTTCCATAGAAACGTTACTCGATTTAGAAGGAGAAGTCATAGAACCCATAGTATTTCATGGCGACGCAATTTCCGTGTGAATTCGTCAATGTGTATTAGTGAGGGATGCAGTAAAGAAGGATTAGTGGATCGGAAATGTGATTGTCGTATCGCAAAAGAAAAGCCAGTCGTTTCCATAGAAACGATACTCGATTTAGAAGGAGAAGTCATAGAACCCGTAGTATTTCATAGCGACGCAATTTCCGTATGAATTCGTCAATGTGCATTAGTGAGGGATGCAGTAAAGACGGATTAGTACATCGGAAATGTGATTGTCGTATCGCAAAAGAAAAGCCAGTCGTTTCCATAGAAACGATACTCGATTTAGAAGGAGAAGTCATAGAACCCATAGTATTTCATAGCGACGCAATTTCCGTATGAATTCGTCAATGTGTATTAGTGAGGGATGCAGGAAAGACGGATTAGTGGATCGGAAATGTGATTGTCGTATCGCAATAGAAAAGCCAGTCGTTTCCATAGAAACGATACTCGATTTAGAAGGAGAAGTCATAGAACACATAGTATTTCATGGCGACGCAATTTCCGTTTGAATTCGTCAATGCGTATTAGTGAGGGATGCAGTAAAGACGGATTAGTGGGTCGGAAATGTGATTGTCGTATCCCAAAAGAAAATCCTGTCGTTTCCATAGAAACGTTACTCGATTTAGAAGGAGCAGTCATAGAACCCATAGTATTTCATGGCGACGCAATTTCCGTATGAATTCGTCAATGTGTAATAGTGAGGGATGCAGTAAAGACGGATTTGTGGATCGGAGATGTGATTGTCGTATCGCAAAAGAAAAGCCAGTCGTTTCCATAGAAACGTTACTCGATTTAGAAGGAGAAGTCATAGAACCCATAGTATTTCATGGCGACGCAATTTCCGTGTGAATTCGTCAATGTGTATTAGTGAGGGATGCAGTAAAGAAGGATTAGTGGATCGGAAATGTGATTGTCGTATCGCAAAAGAAAAGCCAGTCGTTTCCATAGAAACGATACTCGATTTAGAAGGAGAAGTCATAGAACCCGTAGTATTTCATAGCGACGCAATTTCCGTATGAATTCGTCAATGTGCATTAGTGAGGGATGCAGTAAAGACGGATTAGTGGATCGGAAATGTGATTGTCGTATCGCAAAAGAAAAGCCAGTCGTTTCCATAGAAACGATACTCGATTTAGAAGGAGAAGTCATAGAACCCATAGTATTGCATAGCGACGCAATTTCCGTATGAATTCGTCAATGTGTATTAGTGAGGGATGCAGGAAAGACGGATTAGTGGATCGGAAATGTGATTGTCGTATCGCAATAGAAAAGCCAGTCGTTTCCATAGAAATGTTACTCGATTTAGAAGGAGAAGTCATAGAACCCATAGTATTTCATGGCGACGCAATTTCCGTATGAATTCGTCAGTGTGTATTAGTGAGGGATGCAGTAAAGACGGATTAGTGGATCGGAAATGTGATTGTCGTATCGCAAAAGAAAAGCCAGGCGTTTCTATAGAAACGATACTCGATTTAGAAGGAGAAGTCATAGAACCCATAGTATTTCATACCGACGCAATTTCCGTATGAATTCGTCAATGTGTATTAGTGAGGGATGCAGTAAAGACGGATTAGTGGATCGGAAATGTGATTGTCGCATCGCAAAAGAAAAGCCAGTCATTTCCATAGAAAC
The DNA here is from genome assembly GCF_021461385.2 of Schistocerca piceifrons. NCBI lineage: Eukaryota > Metazoa > Arthropoda > Insecta > Orthoptera > Acrididae > Schistocerca > Schistocerca piceifrons. The sequence goes on from NW_025727551.1 coordinate 6,036,550, forward strand.
GATACTCGATTTAGAAGGAGAAGTCATAGAACCCATAGTATTTCATGGCGACGCAATTTCCGTGTGAATTCGTCAATGTGTATTAGTGAGGGATGCAGTAAAGTCGGATTAGTGGATCGGAAATGTGATTGTCGTATCCCAAAAGAAAAGCCAGTCGTATTCATAGAAACGATACTCGATTTAGAAGGTGGCTCATAGAACCCATAGTACTTCATAGCGACGCAATTTCCGTATGAATTCGTCAATGTGTATTAGTGAGGGATGCAGTAAAGACGGATTTGTGGATCGGAAATGTGATTGTCGTATCGCAAAGGAAAAGCCAGTCGTTTCCATAGAAACGTTACTCGATTTAGAAGGAGAAGTCATAGAACCCATAGTATTTCATGGCGACGCAATTTCCGTGTGAATTCGTCAATGTGTATTAGTGAGGGATGCAGTAAAGAAGGATTAGTGGATCGGAAATGTGATTGTCGTATCGCAAAAGAAAAGCCAGTCGTTTCCATAGAAACGATACTCGATTTAGAAGGAGAAGTCATAGAACCCGTAGTATTTCATAGCGACGCAATTTCCGTATGAATTCGTCAATGTGCATTAGTGAGGGATGCAGTAAAGACGGATTAGTGGATCGGAAATGTGATTGTCGTATCGCAAAAGAAAAGCCAGTCGTTTCCATAGAAACGATACTCGATTTAGAAGGAGAAGTCATAGAACCCATAGTATTTCATAGCGACGCAATTTCCGTATGAATTCGTCAATGTGTATTAGTGAGGGATGCAGGAAAGACGGATTAGTGGATCGGAAATGTGATTGTCGTATCGCAATAGAAAAGCCAGTCGTTTCCATAGAAATGTTACTCGATTTAGAAGGAGAAGTCATAGAACCAAAGTATTTCATGGCGACGCAATTTCCGTATGAATTCGTCAGTGTGTATTAGTGAGGGATGCAGTAAAGACGGATTAGTGGATCGGAAATGTGATTGTCGTATCGCAAAAGAAAAGCCAGTCGTTTCCATAGAAACGATACTCGATTTAGAAGGAGAAGTCATAGAACCCATAGTATTTCATAGCGACGCAATTTCCGTATGAATTCGTCAATGAGTATTAGTGAGGGATGCAGTAAAGACGGATCAGTGGATCGGAAATGTGATTGTCGTATCGCAAAAGAAAAGCCAGTCATTTCCATAGAAACGATACTCGATTTAGAAGGAGAAGTCATAGAACCCATAGTATTTCATGGCGACGCAATTTCCGTGTGAATTCGTCAATGTGTATTAGTGAGGGATGCAGTAAAGACGGATTAGTGGGTCGGAAATGTGATTGTCGTATCCCAAAAGAAAATCCTGTCATTTCCATAGAAACGTTACTCGATTTAGAAGGAGAAGTCATAGAACCCATAGTATTTCGTGGCGACGCAATTTACGTGTTAATTCGTCAATGTGTATTAGTGAGGAATGCAGTAAAGACGGATTAGTGGATCGGAAATGTGATTGTCGTATCGCAAAAGAAAAGCCAGTCGTTTCCATAGAAACGATACTCGATGTAGAAGGAGAAGTCATAGAACCAATAGTATTTCATGGCGACGCAATTTCCATGTGATTTCGTCAATGTGTATTAGTGAGAGATGCAGTAAAGACGGATTAGTGGATCGGAAATGTGATTGTCTTATCCCAAAAGAAAATCCTGTCGTTTCCATAGAAACGTTACTCGATTTAGAAGGAGAAGTCATAGAACCCATAGTATTTCATGGCGACGCAATTTCCGTATGAATTCGTCAATGTGTATTAGTGAGGGATGCAGTAAAAAAGGATTAGTGGATCGGAAATGTGATTGTCGTATCGCAAAAGAAAAGCCAGTCGTTTCCATAGAAACGATACTCGATTTAGAAGGAGAAGTCATAGAACCCATAGTATTTCATGGCGACGCAATTTCCGTGTGAATTCGTCAATGTGTATTAGTGAGGGATGCAGTAAAAAAGGATTAGTGGATCGGAAATGTGATTGTCGTATCGCAAAAGAAAAGCCAGTCGTTTCCATAGAAACGATACTCGATGTAGAAGGAGAAGTCATAGAACCCGTAGTATTTCATAGCGACGCAATTTCCGTATGAATTCGTCAATGTGCATTAGTGAGGGATGCAGTAAAGACGGATTAGTGGATCGGAAATGTGATTGTCGTATCGCAAAAGAAAAGCCAGTCGTTTCCATAGAAACGATACTCGATTTAGAAGGAGAAGTCATAGAACCCATAGTATTTCATAGCGACGCAATTTCCGTATGAATTCGTCAATGTGTATTAGTGAGGGATGCAGGAAAGACGGATTAGTGGATCGGAAATGTGATTGTCGTATCGCAATAGAAAAGCCAGTCGTTTCCATAGAAATGTTACTCGATATAGAAGGAGAAGTCATAGAACCCATAGTATTTCATGGCGACGCAATTTCCGTATGAATTCGTCAGTGTGTATTAGTGAGGGATGCAGTAAAGACGGATTAGTGGATCGGAAATGTGATTGTCTTATCGCAAAAGAAAAGCCAGTCGTTTCCATAGAAACGATACTCGATTTAGAAGGAGAAGTCATAGAACCCATAGTATATCATAGCGACGCAATTTCCGTATGAATTCGTCAATGTGTATTAGTGAGGGATGCAGGAAAGACGGATTAGTGGATCGGAAATGTGATTGTCGTATCGCAATAGAAAAGCCAGTCGTTTCCATAGAAACGATACTCGATTTAGAAGGAGAAGTCATAGAACCCATAGTATTTCATGGCGACGCAATTTCCGTGTGAATTCGTCAATGTGTATTAGTGAGGGATGCAGTAAAGACGGATTAGTGGGTCGGAAATGTGATTGTCGTATCCCAAAAGAAAATCCTGTCGTTTCCATAGAAACGTTACTCGATTTAGAAGGAGAAGTCATAGAACCCATAGTATATCATGGCGACGCAATTTACGTGTTAATTCGTCAATGTGTATTAGTGAGGAATGCAGTAAAGACGGATTAGTGGATCGGAAATGTGATTGTCGTATCGCAAAAGAAAAGCCAGTCGTTTCCATAGAAACGATACTCGATTTAGAAGGAGAAGTCATAGAACCCGTAGTATTTCATAGCGACGCAATTTCCGTATGAATTCGTCAATGTGCATCAGTGAGGGATGCAGTAAAGACGGATTAGTGGATCGGAAATGTGATTGTCGTATCGCAAAAGAAAAGCCAGTCGTTTCCATAGAAACGATACTCGATTTAGAAGGAGAAGTCATAGAACCCATAGTATTTCATAGCGACGCAATTTCCGTATGAATTCGTCAATGTGTATTAGTGAGGGATGCAGGAAAGACGGATTAGTGGATCGGAAATGTGATTGTCGTATCGCAATAGAAAAGCCAGTCGTTTCCATAGAAATGTTACTCGATATAGAAGGAGAAGTCATAGAACCCAAAGTATTTCATGGCGACGCATTTTCCGTATGAATTCGTCAGTGTGTATTAGTGAGGGATGCAGTAAAGACGGATTAGTGGATCGGAAATGTGATTGTCGTATCGCAAAAGAAAAGCCAGTCGTTTCCATAGAAACGATACTCGATTTAGAAGGAGAAGTCATAGAACCCATAGGATTTCATAGCGACGCAATTTCCGTATGAATTCGTCAATGTGTATTAGTGAGGGATGCAGGAAAGACGCATTAGTGGATCGGAAATGTGATTGTCGTATCGCAATAGAAAAGCCAGTCGTTTCCATAGAAACGATACTCGATTTAGAAGGAGAAGTCATAGAACCCATAGTATTTCATGGCGACGCAATTTCCGTGTGAATTCGTCAATGTGTATTAGTGAGGGATGCAGTAAAGACGGATTAGTGGGTCGGAAATGTGATTGTCGTATCCCAAAAGAAAATCCTGTCGTTTCCATAGAAACGATACTCGATTTAGAAGGAGAAGTCATAGAACCCATAGTATATCATGGCGACGCAATTTACGTGTTAATTCGTCAATGTGTATTAGTGAGGAATGCAGTAAAGACGGATTTGTGGATCGGAAATGTGATTGTCGTATCGCAAAAGAAAAGCCAGTCGTTTCCATAGAAACGATACTCGATGTAGAAGGAGAAGTCATAGAACCAATAGTATTTCATGGCGACGCAATTTCCATGTGAATTCGTCAATGTGTATTAGTGAGGGATGCAGTAAAGACGGATTAGTGGATCGGAAATGTGATTGTCTTATCCCAAAAGAAAATCCTGTCGTTTCCATAGAAACGTTACTCGATTTAGAAGGAGAAGTCATAGAACCCATAGTATTTCATGGCGACGCAATTTCCGTATGAATTCGTCAATGTGTATTAGTGAGGGATGCAGTAAAGACGGATTTGTGGATCGGAAATGTGATTGTCGTATCGCAAAAGAAAAGCCAGTCGTTTCCATAGAAACGTTACTCGATTTAGAAGGAGAAGTCATAGAACCCATAGTATTTCATGGCGACGCAATTTCCGTGTGAATTCGTCAATGTGTATTAGTGAGGGATGCAGTAAAGAAGGATTAGTGGATCGGAAATGTGATTGTCGTATCGCAAAAGAAAAGCCAGTCGTTTCCATAGAAACGATACTCGATTTAGAAGGAGAAGTCATAGAACCCGTAGTATTTCATAGCGACGCAATTTCCGTATGAATTCGTCAATGTGCATTAGTGAGGGATGCAGTAAAGACGGATTAGTGGATCGGAAATGTGATTGTCGTATCGCAAAAGAAAAGCCAGTCGTTTCCATAGAAACGATACTCGATTTAGAAGGAGAAGTCATAGAACCCATAGTATTGCATAGCGACGCAATTTCCGTATGAATTCGTCAATGTGTATTAGTGAGGGATGCAGGAAAGACGGATTAGTGGATCGGAAATGTGATTGTCGTGTCGCAATAGAAAAGCCAGTCGTTTCCATAGAAATGTTACTCGATTTAGAAGGAGAAGTCATAGAACCCATAGTTTTTCATGGCGACGCAATTTCCGTATGAATTCGTCAGTGTGTATTAGTGAGGGATGCAGTAAAGACGGATTAGTGGATCGGAAATGTGATTGTCGTATCGCAAAAGAAAAGCCAGTCGTATTCATAGAAACGATACTCGATTTAGAAGGAGAACTCATAGAACCCATAGTATTTCATAGCGACGCAATTTCCGTATGAATTCGTCAATGTGTATTATTGAGGGATGCAGTAAAGACGGATGTGTGGATCGGAAATGTGATTGTCGTATCGCAAAAGAAAAGCCAGTCGTTTCCATAGAAACGTTACTCGATTTAGAAGGAGAAGTCATAGAACCCATAGTATTTCATGGCGACGCAATTTCCGTGTGAATTTGTCAATGTGTATTAGTGAGGGATGCAGTAAAGAAGGATTAGTGGATCGGAAATGTGATTGTCGTATCGCAAAAGAAAACCCAGTCGTTTCCATTGAAACGATACTCGATTTAGAAGGAGAAGTCATAGAACCCGTAGTATTTCATAGCGACGCAATTTCCGTATGAATTCGTCAATGTGCATTAGTGAGGGATGCAGTAAAGACGGATTAGTGGATCGGAAATGTGATTGTCGTATCGCAAAAGAAAAGCCAGTCGTTTCCATAGAAACGATACTCGATTTAGAAGGAGAAGTCATAGAACCCATAGTATTTCATAGCGACGCAATTTCCGTATGAATTCGTCAATGTGTATTAGTGAGGGATGCAGGAAAGACGGATTAGTGGATCGGAAATGTGATTGTCGTATCGCAATAGAAAAGCCAGTCGTTTCCATAGAAATGTTACTCGATTTAGAAGGAGAAGTCATAGAACCCATAGTATTTCATGGCGACGCAATTTCCGTATGAATTCGTCAGTGTGTATTAGTGAGGGATGCAGTAAAGACGGATTAGTGGATGGAAAATGTGATTGTCGTATCGCAAAAGAAAAGCCAGTCGTTTCCATAGAAACGATACTCGATTTAGAAGGAGAAGTCATAGAACCCATAGTATTTCATAGCGACGGAATTTCCGTATGAATTCGTCAATGAGTATTAGTGAGGGATGCAGTAAAGACGGATCAGTGGATCGGAAATGTGATTGTCGTATCGCAAAAGAAAAGCCAGTCATTTCCATAGAAACGATACTCGATTTAGAAGGAGAAGTCATAGAACCCATAGTATTTCATGGCGACGCAATTTCTGTGTGAATTCGTCAATGTGTATTAGTGAGGGATGCAGTAAAGACGAATTAGTGGGTCGGAAATGTGATTGTCGTATCCCAAAAGAAAATCCTGTCGTTTCCATAGAAACGTTACTCGATTTAGAAGGAGAAGTCATAGAACCCATAGTATTTCATGGCGACGCAATTTACGTGTTAATTCGTCAATGTGTATTAGTGAGGAATGCAGTAAAGACGGATTAGTGGATCGGAAATGTGATTGTCGTATCGCAAAAGAAAAGCCAGTCGTTTCCATAGAAACGATACTCGATGTAGAAGGAGAAGTCATAGAACCAATAGTATTTCATGGCGACGCAATTTCCATGTGAATTCGTCAATGTGTATTAGTGAGGGATGCAGTAAAGACGGATTAGTGGATCGGAAATGTGATTGTCTTATCCCAAAAGAAAATCCTGTCGTTTCCATAGAAACGTTACTCGATTTAGAAGGAGAAGTCATAGAACCCATAGTATTTCATGGCGACGCAATTTCCGTATGAATTCGTCAATGTGTATTAGTGAGGGATGCAGTAAAGACGGATTTGTGGATCGGAAATGTGATTGTCTTATCGCAAAAGAAAATCCAGTCGTTTCCATAGAAACGTTACTCGATTTAGAAGGAGAAATCATAGAACCCATAGTATTTCATGGCGACGCAATTTCCGTGTGAATTCGTCAATGTGTATTAGTGAGGGATGCAGTAAAAAAGGATTAGTGGATCGGAAATGTGATTGTCGTATCGCAAAAGAAAAGCCAGTCGTTTCCATAGAAACGATACTCGATTTAGAAGGAGAAGTCATAGAACCCATAGTATTTCATGGCGGCGCAATTTCCGTGTGAATTCGTCAATGTGTATTAGTGAGGGATGCAGTAAAAAAGGATTAGTTGATCGGAAATGTGATTGACGTATCGCAAAAGAAAAGCCAGTCGTTTCCATAGAAACGATACTCGATTTAGAAGGAGAAGTCATAGAACCCGTAGTATTTCATAGCGACGCAATTTCCGTATGAATTCGTCAATGTGCATTAGTGAGGGATGCAGTAAAGACGGATTAGTGGATCGGAAATGTGATTGTCGTATCGCAAAAGAAAAGCCAGTCGTTTCCATAGAAAAGATACTCGATTTAGAATGAGAAGTCATAGAACCCATAGTATTTCATAGCGACGCAATTTCCGTATGAATTCGTCAATGTGTATTAGTGAGGGATGCAGGAAAGACGGATTATTGGACCGGAAATGTGATTGTCGTATCGCAATAGAAAAGCCAGTCGTTTCCATAGAAACGATACTCGATTTAGAAGGAGAAGTCATAGAACCCATAGTATTTCATGGCGACGCAATTTCCGTGTGAATTCGTCGATGTGTATTTGTGAGGGATGCAGTAAAGACGGATTAGTGGGTCGGAAATGTGATTGTCGTATCCCAAAAGAAAATCCTGTCGTTTCCATAGAAACGTTACTCGATTTAGATGGAGAAGTCATAGAACCCATAGTATTTCATGGCGACGCAATTTACGTGTTAATTCGTCAATGTGTATTAGTGAGGAATGCATTAAAGACGGATTAGTGGATCGGAAATGTGATTGTCGTATCGCAAAAGAAAAGCCAGTCGTTTCCATAGAAACGATACTCGATGTAGAAGGAGAAGTCATAGAACCAATAGTATTTCATGGCGACGCAATTTCCATGTGAATTCGTCAATGTGTATTAGTGAGGGATGCAGTAAAGACGGATTAGTGGATCGGAAATGTGATTGTCTTATCCCAAAAGAAAATCCTGTCGTTTCCATAGAAACGTTACTCGATTTAAAAGGAGAAGTCATAGAACCCATAGTATTTCATGGCGACGCAATTTCCGTATGAATTCGTCAATGTGTATTAGTGAGGGATGCAGTAAAGACGGATTTGTGGATCGGAAATGTGATTGTCGTATCGCAAAAGCAAAGCCAGTCGTTTCCATAGAAACGTTACTCGATTTAGAAGGAGAAGTCATAGAACCCATAGTATTTCATGGCGACGCAATTTCCGTGTGAATTCGTCAATGTGTATTAGTGAGGGATGCAGTAAAGAAGGATTAGTGGATCGGAAATGTGATTGTCGTATCGCAAAAGAAAAGCCAGTCGTTTCCATAGAAACGATACTCGATTTAGAAGGAGAAGTCATAGAAACCGTAGTATTTCATAGCGACGCAATTTCCGTATGAATTCGTCAATGTGCATTAGTGAGGGATGCAGTAAAGACGGATTAGTGGATCGGAAATGTGATTGTCGTATCGCAAAAGAAAAGCCAGTCGTTTCCATAGAAACGATACTCGATTTAGAAGGAGAAGTCATAGAACCCATAGTATTGCATAGCGACGCAATTTCCGTATGAATTCGTCAATGTGTATTAGTGAGGGATGCAGGAAAGACGGATTAGTGGATCGGAAATGTGATTGTCGTATCGCAATAGAAAAGCCAGTCGTTTCCATAGAAATGTTACTCGATATAGAAGGAGAAGTCATAGAACCCATAGTATTTCATGGCGACGCAATTTCCGTATGAATTCGTCAGTGTGTATTAGTGAGGGATGCAGTAAAGACGGATTAGTGGATCGGAAATGTGATTGTCGTATCGCAAAAGAAAAGCCAGTCGTTTCCATAGAAACGATACTCGATTTAGAAGGAGAAGTCATAGAACCCATAGTATTTCATAGCGACGCAATTTCCGTATGAATTCGTCAATGTGTATTAGTGAGGGATGCAGTAAAGACGGATTAGTGGATCGGAAATGTGATTGTCGTATCGCAAAAGAAAAGCCAGTCGTTTCCATAGAAACGTTACTCGATTTAGAAGGAGAAGTCATAGAACCCACAGTATCTCATGGCGACGCAATTTCCGTGTGAATTCGTCAATGTGTATTAGTGAGGGATGCAGTAAAGAAGGATTAGTGGATCGGAAATGTGATTGTCGTATCGCAAAAGAAAAGCCAGTCGTTTCCATAGAAACGATACTCGATTTAGAAGGAGAAGTCATAGAACCCGTAGTATTTCATAGCGACGCAATTTCCGTATGAATTCGTCAATGTGCATTAGTGAGGGATGCAGTAAAGACGGATTAGTGGATCGGAAATGTGATTGTCGTATCGCAAAAGAAAAGCCAGTCGTTTCCATAGAAACGATACTCGATTTAGAAGGAGAAGTCATAGAACCCATAGTATTTCATAGCGACGCAATTTCCGTATGAATTCGTCAATGTGTATTAGTGAGGGATGCAGGAAAGACGGATTAGTGGATCGGAAATGTGATTGTCGTATCGCAATAGAAAAGCCAGTCGTTTCCATAGAAATGTTACTCGATTTAGAAGGAGAAGTCATAGAACACATAGTATTTCATGGCGACGCAATTTCCGTATGAATTCGTCAGTGTGTATTAGTGAGGGATGCAGTAAAGACGGATTAGTGGATCGGAAATGTGATTGTCGTATCGCAAAAGAAAAGCCAGTCGTTTCCATAGAAACGATACTCGATTTAGAAGGAGAAGTCGTAGAACCCATAGTATTTCATAGCGACGCAATTTCCGTATGAATTCGTCAATGAGTATTAGTGAGGGATGCAGTAAAGACGGATCAGTGGATCGGAAATGTGATTGTCGTATCGCAAAAGAAAAGCCCGTCATTTCCATAGAAACGATACTCGATTTAGAAGGAGAAGTCATAGAACCCATTGTATTTCATAGCGACGCAATTTCCGTATGAATTCGTCAATGTGTATTAGTGAGGGATGCAGGAAAGACGGATTAGTGGATCGGAAATGTGATTGTCGTATCGCAATAGAAAAGCCAGTCGTTTCCATAGAAATGTTACTCGATATAGAAGGAGAAGTCATAGAACCCATAGTATTTCATGGCGACGCAATTTCCGAATGAATTCGTCAGTGTGTATTAGTGAGGGATGCAGTAAAGACGGATTAGTGGATCGGAAATGTGATTCTCGTATCGCAAAAGAAAAGCCAGTCGTTTCCATAGAAACGATACTCGATTTAGAAGGAGAAGTCATAGAACCCATAGTATTTCATAGCGACGCAATTTCCGTATGAATTCGTCAATGTGTATTAGTGAGGGATGCAGTAAAGACGGATCAGTGGATCGGAAATGTGATTGTCGTATCGCAAAAGAAAAGCCAGTCATTTCCATAGAAACGATACTCGGTTTAGAAGGAGAAGTCATAGAACCCATAGTATTTCATGGCGACGCAATTTCCGTGTGAATTCGTCAATGTGTATTAGTGAGGGATGCAGTAAAGACGGATTAGTGGGTCGGAAATGTGATTGTCGTATCCCAAAAGAAAATCCTGTCGTTTCCATAGAAACGTTACTCGATTTAGAAGGAGAAGTCATAGAACCCATAGTATCTCATGGCGACGCAATTTACGTGTTAATTCGTCAATGTGTATTAGTGAGGAATGCAGTAAAGCGGATTAGTGGATCGGAAATGTGATTGTCGTATCGCAAAAGAAAAGCCAGTCGTTTCCATAGAAACGATACTCGATGTAGAAGGAGAAGTCATAGAACCAATAGTATTTCATGGCGACGCAATTTCCATGTGAATTCGTCAATGTGTATTAGTGAGGGATGCAGTAAAGACGGATTAGTGGATCGGAAATGTGATTGTCGTATCCCAAAAGAAAATCCTGTCGTTTCCATAGAAACGTTACTCGATTTAGATGGGGGAGTCATAGAACCCATTGTATTTCATGGCGACGCAATTTTCGTATGAATTCGTCAATGTGTATTAGTGAGGGATGCAGTAAAGACGGATTAGTGGATCGGAAATGTGATTGTCGTATTGCAAAAGAAAAGCCAGTCGTTTCCATAGAAACGATACTCGATTTAGAAGGAGAAGTCTTAGAACCCATAGTATTTCATAGCGACGCAATTTCCGTATGAATTCGTCAATGTGTATTAGTGTGGGATGCAGTAAAGACGGATTAGTGGATCGGAAATGTGATTGTCGTATCGCAAAAGAAAAGCCAATCGTTCCCATAGAAAGGATACTCGATTTAGAAGGAGAAGTCATAGAACCCATAGTATTTCATGGCGACGCAATTTCCGTGTGAATTCGTCAATGTGTATTAGTGAGGGATGCAGTAAACACGGATTAGTGGATCGGAAATGTGATTGTCGTATCCCAAAACAAAATCCTGTCGTTTCCATAGAAACGTTACTCGATTTAGAAGGCGAAGTCATAGAACCCATAGTATTTCATGGCGACGCAATTTCCGTGTGAATTCGTCAATGAGTGGGAGTGAGGGATGCAGTAAAGAAGGATTAGTGCATCGAGAGGGAGATACTCGTATCGCAAAAGAAAAGCCAGTCGTTTCCATAGAAACGATACTTGATTTAGAAGGAGAAGCCATAGATCCCATAGTATTTCATGGCGACGCAATTTCCGTGTGAGTTCGTCAATGTGTATTAGTGAGGGATGCAGTAAAGCCGGATTAGTGGATCGGAAATGTGATTGTCGTATCGCAAAAGAAAAGCCAGTCGTTTCCATAGAAACGATACTCGATTTAGAAGGAGAAGTCATAGAACCCATAGTATTTCATGGCGACGCAATTTCCGTGTGAATTCGTCAATGTGTATTAGTGAGGGATGCAGTAAAGACGGATTAGTGGATCGGAAATGTGATTGTCGAATCCCAAAAGAAAATCCTGTCGTTTCCATAGAAACGTTACTCGATTTAGAAGGAGAAGTCATAGAACCTATAGTATTTCATGGCGACGCAATTTACGTGTGAATTCGTCAATGAGTGGGAGTGAGGGATGCAGTAAAGAAGGATTAGTGCATCGAGAGGAAGATACTCGTATCGCAAAAGAAAAGCCAGTCGTTTCCATAGAAACGATACTCGATTTAGAAGGAGAAGTCATAGAACCCATAGTATTTCATGGCGACGCAATTTCCGTGTGAATTCGTCAATGTGTATTAGTGAGGGATGCAGTAAAGACGGATTAGTGGATCGGAAATGTGATTGTCGTATCCCAAAAGAAAAGCCAGTCGTTTTCATAGAAACGATACTCGATTTAGAAGGAGAAGTCATAGAACCCATAGTATTTCATAGCGACGCAATTTCCGTATGAATTCGTCAATGTGTATTAGTGAGGGATGCAGTAAAGACGGATTTGTGGATCGGAAATGTGATTGTCGTATCGCAAAAGAAAAGCCAATCGTTTCCATAGAAACGTTACTCGATTTAGAAGGAGAAGTCATAGAACCCATAGTATTTCATGGCGACGCAATTTCCGTGTGAATTCTTCAATGTGTATTAGTGAGGGATGCAGTAAAGAAGGATTAGTGGATCGGAAATGTGATTGTCGTATCGCAAAAGAAAAGCCAGTCGTTTCCATAGAAACGATATTCGATTTAGAAGGAGAAGTCATAGAACCCATAGTATTTCATAGCGACGCAATTTCCGTATGAATTCGTCAATGTGAATTAGTGAGGGATACAGTAAAGACGGATTAGTGGATCGGATATGTGATTGTCGTAACGCAAAAGAAAAGCCAGTCGTTTCCATAGAAACGATACTCGATTTAGAAGGAGAAGTCATAGAACCCATAGTATTTAATAGCGACGCAATTTCCGTATGAATTCGTCAATGTGTATTAGTGAGGGATGCAGTAAAGACGGATTAGTGGATCGGAAATGTGATTGTCGTATCGCAATAGAAAAGCCAGTCGTTTCCATAGAAACGTTACTCGATTTAGAAGGAGAAGTCATAGAACCCATAGTATTTCATAGCGACGCAATTTCCGTATGAATTCGTCAATGTGTATTAGTGAGGGATGCAGTAAAGACGGATTAGTGGATCGGAAATGTGATTGTCGTATCGCAATAGAAAAGCCAGTCGTTTCCATAGAAACGTTACTCGATTTAGAAGGAGAAGTCATAGAACCCATAGTATTTAATGGCGACGCAATTTCCGTATGAATTCGTCAATGTGTATTAGTGAGGGATGCAGTAAAGACGGATTAGTGGATCGGAAATGTGATTGACGTATCGCAAAAGAAAAGCCAGTCGTTTCCATAGAAACGATACTCGATTTAGAAGGAGAAGTCATAGAACCCATAGTATTTCATAGCGACGCAATTTCCGTATGAATTCGTCAATGTGTATTAGTGAGGGATGCAGTAAAGACGTATTAGTGGATCGGAAATGTGATTGTCGTATCGCAAAAGAAAAGCCAGTCATTTCCATAGAAACGATACTCGATTTAGAAGGAGAAGTCATAGAACCCATAGTATTTCATGGCGACGCAATTTCCGTGTGAATTCGTCAATGTGTATTAGTGAGGGATGCAGTAAAGACGGATTAGTGGATCGGAAGTGTGATTGTCGTATCCCAAAAGAAAAGCCAGTCGTATTCATAGAAACGATACTCGATTTAGAACGAGAACGCATAGAACCCATAGTATTTCATAGCGACGCAATTTCCGTATGAATTCGTCAATGTGTATTGGTGAGGGATGCAGTAAAGACGGATTTGTGGATCGGAAATGTGATTGTCGTATCGCAAAAGAAAAGCCAGTCTTTTCCATAGAAACGTTACTCGATTTAGAAGAAGAAGTTATAGAACTCATAGTATTTCATGGCGACGCAATTTCCGTGTGAATTCGTCAATGTGTATTAGTGAGGGATGCAGTAAAGAAGGATTAGTGGATCGGAAATGTGATTGTCGTATCGCAAAAGAAAAGCCAGTCGTTTCCATAGAAACGATACTCGATTTAGAAGGAGAAGTCATAGAACCCATAGTATTTCATGGCGACGCAATTTCCGTGTGAATTCGTCAATGTGTATTAGTGAGGGATGCAGTAAAGAAGGATTAGTGGCTCGGAAATGTGATTGTCGTATCGCAAAAGAAAAGCCAGCCGTTTCCATAGAAACGATACTCGATTTAGAAGGAGAAGTCATAGAACCCGTAGTATTTCATAGCGACGCAATTTCCGTATGAATTCGTCAATGTGCATTAGTGAGGGATGCAGTAAAGACGGATTAGTGGATCGGAAATGTGATTGTCGTATCGCAAAAGAAAAGCAAGTCGTTTCCATAGAAACGATACTCGATTTAGAAGGAGAAGTCATAGAACCCATAGTATTTCATAGCGACGCAATTTCCGTATGAATTCGTCAATGTGTATTAGTGAGGGATGCAGGAAAGACGGATTAGTGGATCGGAAATGTGATTGTCGTATCGCAATAGAAAAGCCAGTCGTTTCCATAGAAATGTTAATCGATTTAGAAGGAGAAGTCATAGAACCCATAGTATTTCATGGCGACGCAATTTCCGTATGAATTCGTCAGTGTGTATTAGTGAGGGATGCAGTAAAGACGGATTAGTGCATCGGAAATGTGATTGTCGTAACGCAAAAGAAAAGCCAGTCGTTTCCATAGAAACGATACTCGATTTAGAAGGAGAAGTCATAGAACCCATAGTATTTCATAGCGACGCAATTTCCGTATGAATTCGTCAATGTGTATTAGTGAGGGATGCAGTAAAGACGGATCAGTGGATCGGAAATGTGATTGTCGTATCGCAAAAGAAAAGCCAGTCATTTCCATAGAAACGATACTCGATTTAGAAGGAGAAGTCATAGAACCCATAGTATTTCATGGCGACGCAATTTCCGTGTGAATTCGCCAATGTGTATTAGTGAGGGATGCAGTAAAGACGGATTAGTGGGTCGGAAATGTGATTGTCGTATCGCAAAAGAAAATCCTGTCGTTTCCATAGAAACGTTACTCGATTTAGAAGGAGAAGTCATAGAACCCATAGTATTTCATGGCGTCGCAATTTACGTGTTAATTCGTCAATGTGTATTAGTGAGGAATGCAGTAAAGACGGATTAGTGGATCGGAAATGTGATTGTCGTATCGCAAAAGAAAAGCCAGTCGTTTCCATAGAAACGATACTCGATGTAGAAGGAGAAGTCATAGAACCAATAGTATTTCATGGCGACGCAATTTCCATGTGAATTCGTCAATGTGTATTAGTGAGGGATGCAGTAAAGACGGATTAGTGGATCGGAAATGTGATTGTCTTATCCCAAAAGAAAATCCTGTCGTTTCCATAGAAACGTTACTCGATTTAGAAGGAGAAGTCATAGAACCCATAGTATTTCATGGCGACGCAATTTCCGTATGAATTCGTCAATGTGTATTAGTGAGGGATGCAGTAAAGACGGATTTGTGGATCGGAAATGTGATTGTCGTATCGCAAAAGAAAAGCCAGTCGTTTCCATAGAAACGTTACTCGATTTAGAAGGAGACGTCATAGAACCCATAGTATTTCATGGCGACGCAATTTCCGTGTGAATTCGTCAATGTGTATTAGTGAGGGATACAGTAAAAAAGGATTAGTGGATCGGAAATGTGATTGTCGTATCGCAAAAGAAAAGCCAGTCGTTTCCATAGAAACGATACTCGATTTAGAAGGAGAAGTCATAGAACCCGTAGTATTTCATAGCGACGCAATTTCCGTATGAATTCGTCAATGTGCATTAGTGAGGGATGCAGTAAAGACGGATTAGTGGATCGGAAATGTGATTGTCGTATCGCAAAAGAAAAGCCAGTCGTTTCCATAGAAACGATACTCGATTTAGAAGGAGAAGTCATAGAACCCATAGTATTTCATAGCGACGCAATTTCCGTATGAATTCGTCAATGTGTATTAGTGAGGGATGCAGGAAAGACGGATTAGTGGATCGGAAATGTGATTGTCGTATCGCAATAGAAAAGCCAGTCGTTTCCATAGAAATGTTACTCGATATAGGAGGAGAAGTCATAGAACCCATAGTATTTCATGGCGACGCAATTTCCGTATGAATTCGTCAGTGTGAATTAGTGAGGGATGCAGTAAAGACGGATTAGTGGATCGGAAATGTGATTGTCGTATCGCAAAAGAAAAGCCAGTCGTTTCCATAGAAACGATACTCGATTTAGAAGGAGAAGTCATAGAACCCATAGTATTTCATAGCGACGTAATTTCCGTATGAATTCGTCAATGTGTATTAGTGAGGGATGCAGTAAAGACGGATCAGTGGATCGGAAATGTGATTGTCGTATCGCAAAAGAAAAGCCAGTCATTTCCATAGAAACGATACTCGATTTAGAAGGAGAAGTCATAGAACCCATAGTATTTCATGGCGACGCAATTTCCGTGTGAATTCGTCAATGTGTATTAGTGAGGGATGCAGTAAAGACGGATTAGTGGGTCGGAAATGTGATTGTCGTATCCCAAAAGAAAATCCTGTCGTTTCCATAGAAACGTTACTCGATTTAGAAGGAGAAGTCATAGAACCCATAGTATTTCATGGCGACGCAATTTACGTGTTAATTCGTCAATGTGTATTAGTGAGGAATGCTGTAAAGACGGATTAGTGGATCGGAAATGTGATTGTCGTATCGCAAAAGAAAAGCCAGTCGTTTCCATAGAAACGATACTCGATGTAGAAGGAGAAGTCATAGAACCAATAGTATTTCATGGCGACGCAATTTCCATGTGAATTCGTCAATGTGTATTAGTGAGGGATGCAGTAAAGACGGATTAGTGGATCGGAAATGTGATTGTCGTATCCCAAAAGAAAATCCTGTCGTTTCCATAGAAACGTTACTCGATTTAGATGGGGGAGTCGTTGAACCCATTGTATTTCATGGCGAAGCAATTTCCGTATGAATTCGTCAATGTGTATTAGTGAGGGATGCAGTAAAGACGAATTAGTGGATCGGAAATGTGATTGTCGTATTGCAAAAGAAAAGCCAGTCGTTTCCATAGAAACGATACTCGATTTAGAAGGAGAAGTCATAGAACCCATAGTATTTCATAGCGACGCAATTTCCGTATGAATTCGTCAATGTGTATTAGTGTGGGATGCAGTAAAGACGGATTAGTGGATCGGAAATGTGATTGTCGTATCGCAAAAGAGAAGCCAGTCGTTTCCATAGAAACGATACTCGATTTAGAAGGAGAAGTCATAGAACCCATAGTATTTCATGGCGACGCAATTTCCGTGTGAATTCGTCAATGTGTATTAGTGAGGGATGCAGTAAAGACGGATTAGTGGATCGGAAATGTGATCGTCGTATCCCAAAACAAAATCCTGTCGTTTCCATAGTAACGTTACTCGATTTAGAAGGCGAAGTCATAGAACCCATAGTATTTCATGGCGACGCAATTTCCGTGTGAATTCGTCAATGAGTGGGAGTGAGGGATGCAGTAAAGAAGGATTAGTGCATCGAGAGGAAGATACTCGTATCGCAAAAGAAAAGCCAGTCGTTTCCATAGAAACGATACTCGATTTAGAAGGAGAAGTCATAGAACCCATAGTATTTCATGGCGACGCAATTTCCGTGTGAATTCATCAATGTGTATTAGTGAGGGATGCAGTAAAGACGGATTAGTGGATCAAAAATGTGATTGTCGTATCCCAAAAGAAAAGCCAGTCGTCTTCATAGAAACGATACTCGATTTAGAAGGAGAAGTCATAGAACCCATAGTATTTCATAGCGACGCAATTTCCGTATGAATTCGTCAATGTGTATTAGTGAGGGATGCAGTAAAGACGGATTTGTGGATCGGAAATGTGATTGTCGTATCGCAAAAGAAAAGCCAATCGTTTCCATAGAAACGTTACTCGATTTAGAAGGAGAAGTCATAGAACCCATAGTATTTCATGGCGACGCAATTTCCGTGTGAATTCTTCAATGTGTATTAGTGAGGGATGCAGTAAAGAAGGATTAGTGGATCGGAAATGTGATTGTCGTATCGCAAAAGAAAAGCCAGTCGTTTCCATAGAAACGAAACTCGATTTAGAAGGAGAAGTCATAGAACCCATAGTATTTCATAGCGACGCAATTTCCGTATGAATTCGTCAATGTGAATTAGTGAGGGATACAGTAAAGACGGATTAGTGGATCGGAAATGTGATTGTCGTAACGCAAAAGAAAAGCCAGTCGTTTCCATAGAAACGATACTCGATTTAGAAGGAGAAGTCATAGAACCCATAGTATGTCATAGCGACGCAATTTCCGTATGAATTCGTCAATGTGTATTAGTGAGGGATGCAGTAAAGACGGATTAGTGGATCGGAAATGTGATTGTCGTATCGCAATAGAAAAGCCAGTCGTTTCCATAGAAACGTTACTCGATTTAGAAGGAGAAGTCATAGAACCCATAGTATTTCATAGCGACGCAATTTACGTATGAATTCGTCAATGTGTATTAGTGAGGGATGCAGTAAAGACTGATTAGTGGATCGGGAATGTGATTGTCGTATCGCAATAGAAAAGCCAGTCGTTTCCATAGAAACGTTACTCGATTTAGAAGGAGAAGTCATAGAACCCATAGTATTTCATGGCGACGCAATTTCCGTATGAATTCGTCAATGTGTATTAGTGAAGGATGCAGTAAAGACGGATTAGTGGATCGGAAATGTGATTGACGTATTGCAAAAGAAAAGCCAGTCGTTTCCATAGAAACGATACTCGATTTAGAAGGAGAAGTCATAGAACCCATAGTATTTCATAGAGACGCAATTTCCGTATGAATTCGTCAATGTGTATTAGTGAGGGATGCAGTAAAGACGTATTAGTGGATCGGAAATGTGATTGTCGTATCGCAAAAGAAAAGCCAGTCATTTCCATAGAAACGATACTCGATTTAGAAGGAGAAGTCATAGAACCCATAGTATTTCATGGCGACGCAATTTCCGTGTGAATTCGTCAATGTGTATTAGTGAGGGATGCAGTAAAGACGGATTAGTGGATCGGAAGTGTGATTGTCGTATCCCAAAAGAAAAGCCAGTCGTATTCATAGAAACGATACTCGATTTAGAACGAGAACTCATAGAACCCATAGTATTTCATAGCGACGCAATATCCATATGAATTCGTCAATGTGTATTGGTGAGGGATGCAGTAAAGACGGATTTGTGGATCGGAAATGTGATTGTCGTATCGCAAAAGAAAAGCCAGTCGTTTCCATAGAAACGTTACTCGATTTAGAAGAAGAAGTTATAGAACTCATAGTATTTCATGGCGACGCAATTTCCGTGTGAATTCGTCAATGTGTATTAGTGAGGGATGCAGTAAAGAAGGATTAGTGGATCGGAAATGTGATTGACGTATCGCAAAAGAAAAGCCAGTCGTTTCCATAGAAACGATACTCGATTTAGAAGGAGAAGTCATAGAACCCATAGTATTTCATAGCGACGCAATTTCCGTATGAATTCGTCAATGTGTATTAGTGAGGGATGCAGTAAAGACGGATTAGTGGATCGGAAATGTGATTGTCGTATCCCAAAACAAAATCCTGTCGTTTCCATAGAAACGTTACTCGATTTAGAAGGAGAAGTCATAGAACCCATAGTATTTCATGGCGACGCAATTTCCGTGTGAATTCGTCAATGAGTGGGAGTGAGGGATGCAGTAAAGAAGGATTAGTGCATCGAGAGGAAGATACTCGTATCGCAAAAGAAAAGCCAGTCGTTTCCATAGAAACGATACTCGATTTAGAAGGAGATGTCATAGAACCCATAGTATTTCATGGCGACGCAATTTCCGTGTGAATTCGTCAATGTGTATTAGTGAGGGATGCAGTAAAGACGGATTAGTGGATCAAAAATCTGATTGTCGTATCCCAAAAGAAAAGCCAGTCGTTTTCATAGAAACGATACTCGATTTAGAAGGAGATGTCATAGAACCCATAGTATTTCATAGCGACGCAATTTCCGTATGAATTCGTCAATGTGTATTAGTGAGGGATGCAGTAAAGACGGATTTGTGGATCGGAAATGTGATTGTCGTATCGCAAAAGAAAAGCCAATCGTTTCCATAGAAACGTTACTCGATTTAGAAGGAGAAGTCATAGAACCCATAGTATTTCATGGCGACGCAATTTCCGTGTGAATTCTTCAATGTGTATTAGTGAGGGATGCAGTAAAGAAGGATTAGTGGATCGGAAATGTGATTGTCGTATCGCAAAAGAAAAGCCAGTCGTTTCCATAGAAACGATACTCGATTTAGAAGGAGAAGTCATAGAACCCATAGTATTTCATAGCGACGCAATTTCCGTATGAATTCGTCAATGTGAATTAGTGAGGGATACAGTAAAGACGGATTAGTGGATCGGAAATGTGATTGTCGTAACGCAAAAGAAAAGCCAGTCGTTTCCATAGAAACGATACTCGATTTAGAAGGAGAAGTCATAGAACCCATAGTATTTCATAGCGACGCAATTTCCGTATGAATTCGTCAATGTGTATTAGTGAGGGATGCAGTAAAGACGGATTAGTGGATCGGAAATGTGATTGTCGTATCGCAATAGAAAAGCCAGTCGTTTCCATAGAAACGTTACTCGATTTAGAAGGAGAAGCCATAGAACCCATAGTATTTCATAGCGACGCAATTTCCGTATGAATTCGTCAATGTGTATTAGTGAGGGATGCTGTAAAGACTGATTAGTGGATCGGGAATGTGATTGTCGTATCGCAATAGAAAAGCCAGTCGTTTCCATAGAAACGTTACTCGATTTAGAAGGAGAAGTCATAGAACCCATAGTATTTCATGGCGACGCAATTTCCGTATGAATTCGTCAATGTGTATTAGTGAGGGATGCAGTAAAGACGGATTAGTGGATCGGAAATGTGATTGACGTATCGCAAAAGAAAAGCTAGTCGTTTCCATAGAAACGATACTCGATTTAGAAGGAGAAGTCATAGAACCCATAGTATTTCATGGCGACGCAATTTCCGTGTGAATTCGTCAATGTGTATTAGTGAGGGATGCAGTAAAGAAGGATTAGTGGATCGGAAATGTGATTGTCGTATCGCAAAAGAAAAGCCAGTCGTTTCCATAGAAACGATACTCGATTTAGAAGGAGAAGTCATAGAACCCATAGTATTTCATGGCGACGCAATTTCCGTGTGAATTCGTCAATGTGTATTAGTGAGGGATGCAGTAAAGAAGGATTAGTGGCTCGGAAATGTGATTGTCGTATCGCAAAAGAAAAGCCAGTCGTTTCCATAGAAACGATACTCGATTTAGAAGGAGAAGTCATAGAACCCATAGTATTTCACAGCGACGCAATTTCCGTATGAATTCGTCAATGTGTATTAGTGAGGGATGCAGGAAAGACGGATTAGTGGATCGGAAATGTGATTGTCGTATCGCAATAGAAAAGCCAGTCGTTTCCATAGAAACGTTACTCGATTTAGAAGGAGAAGTCATAGAACCCATAGTATTTCATGGCGACGCAATTTCCGTATGAATTCGTCAATGTGTATTAGTGAGGGATGCAGTAAAGACGGATTAGTGGATCGGAAATGTGCTTGTCGTATCACAAAAGAAAAGCCAGTCGTTTCCATAGAAACGATACTTGATTTAGAAGGAGAAGTCATAGAACGCATAGTATTTCATAGCGACGCAATATCCGTGTGAATTCGTCAATGTGTATTAGTGAGGGATGCAGTAAAGACGGATTAGTGGATCGGAAATCTGATTGTCGTATCGCAAAAGAAAAGCCAGTCGTTTCCATAGAAACGATACTCGATTTAGAAGGAGAAGTCATAGAACACATAGTATTTCATGGCGACGCAATTTCCGTGTGAATTCGTCAATGTGTATTAGTGAGGGATGCAGTAAAGACGGATTAGTGGATCGGAAATGTGATTGTCGTATCCCAAAAGAAAATCCTGTCGTTTCCATAGAAACGTTACTCGATTTAGAAGGAGAAGTCATAGAACCCATAGTATTTCATGGCGACGCAATTTCCGTGTGAATTCGTCAATGAGTGGGAGTGAGGGATGCAGTAAAGAAGGATTAGTGCATCGAGAGGAAGATACTCGTATCGCAAAAGAAAAGCCAGTCGTTTCCATAGAAACGATACTCGATTTAGAAGGAAAAGTCATAGAACCCATAGTATTTCATGGCGACGCAATTTCCGTGTGAATTCGTCAATGAGTGGGAGTGAGGGATGCAGTAAAGAATGATTAGTGCATCGAGAGGGAGATACTCGTATCGCAAAAGAAAAGCCAGTCGTTTCCATAGAAACGATACTCGATTTAGAAGGAGACGTCATAGAACCCATAGTATTTCATGGCGACGCAATTTCCGTGTGAATTCGTCAATGTGTATTAGTGAGGGATGCAGTAAAGACGGATTAGTCGATCGGAAATGTGATTGTCGTATCCCAAAAGAAAAGCCAGTCGTTTTCATAGAAACGATACTCGATTTAGAAGGAGAAGTCATAGAACCCATAGTATTTCATAGCGACGCAATTTCCGTATGAATTCGTCAATGTGTATTAGTGAGGGATGCAGTAAAGACGGATTTGTGGATCGGAAATGTGATTGTCGTATCGCAAAAGAAAAGCCAATCGTTTCCATAGAAACGTTACTCGATTTAGAAGGAGAAGTCATAGAACCCATAGAATTTCATGGCGACGCAATTTCCGTGTGAATTCGTCAATGTGTATTAGTGAGGGATGCAGTAAAGACGGATTAGTGGATCGGAAATGTGATTGTCGTATCGCAAAAGAAAAGCCAGTCGTTTCCATAGAAACGATACTCGATTTAGAAGGAGAAGTCATAGAACCCATAGTATTTCATAGCGACGCAATATCCGTATGAATTCGTCAATGTGCATTAGTGAGGGATACAGTAAAGACGGATTAGTGGATCGGGAATGTGATTGTCGTATCGCAAAAGAAAAGCCAGTCGTTTCCATAGAAACGATACTCGATTTAGAAGGCGAAGTCATAGAACCCATAGTATTTCATAGCGACGCAATTTCCGTATGAATTCGTCAATGTGTATTAGTGAGGGATGCAGTAAAGACGGATTAGTGGATCGGAAATGTGATTGTCGTATCGCAATAGAAAAGCCAGTCGTTTCCATAGAAACGTTACTCGATTTAGAAGGAGAAGTCATAGAACCCATAGTATTTCATGGCGACGCAATTTCCGTATGAATTCGTCAATGTGTATTAGTGAGGGATGCAGTAAAGACGGATTAGTGGATCGGAAATGTGATTGTCGTATCGCAAAAGAAAAGCCAGGCGTTTCCATAGAAACGATACTCGATTTAGAAGGAGAAGTCATAGAACCCATAGTATTTCATAGCGACGCAATTTCCGTATGAATTCGTCAATGCGTATTAGTGAGGGATGCAGTAAAGACGGATTAGTGGATCGGAAATGTGATTGTCGTATCGCAATAGAAAAGCCAGTCGTTTCCATAGAAACGTTACTCGATTTAGAAGGAGAAGTCATAGAACCCATAGTATTTCATGGCGACGCAATTTCCGTATTAATTCGTCAATGTGTATTAGTGAGGGATGCAGTAAAGACGGATTAGTGGATCGGAAATGTGATTGACGTATCCCAAAAGAAAAGCCAGTCGTATTCATAGAAACGATACTCGATTTAGAAGGAGAAGTCATAGAACCCATAGTATTTCATGGCGACGCAATTTCCGTGTGAATTCGTCAATGTGTATTAGTGAGGGATGCAGTAAAGAAGGATTAGTGGATCGGAAATGTGATTGTCGTATCGCAAAGGAAAAGCCAGTCGTTTCCATAGAAACGATACTCGATTTAGAAGGAGAAGTCATAGAACCCATAGTATTTCATAGCGACGCAATTTCCGTATGAATTCGTCAATGTGCATTATTGAGGGATGCAGTAAAGACGGATTAATGGATCGGAAATGTGATTGTCGTATTGCAAAAGAAAAGCCAGTCGTTTCCATAGAAACGATACTCGATTTAGAAGGAGAAGTCATAGAACCCATAGTATTTTATGGCGACGATTTTTCCATGTGAATTCGTCAATGTGTATTAGTGAGGGATGCAGTAAAGACGGATTAGTGGATCGGAAATGTGATTGTCGTATCCCAAAAGAAAATCATGTCGTTTCCATAGAAACGTTACTCGATTTAGATGGGGAAGTCATAGAACCCATTGTATTTCATGGCGACGCAATTTCCGTATGAATTCGTCAATGTGTATTAGTGAGGGATGCAGTAAAGACAGATCAGTGGATCGGAAATGTGATTGTCGTATTTAAAAGAAAAGCCAGTCTTTTCCATAGAAACGATACTCGATTTAGAAGGAGAAGTCATAGAACCCATAGTATTTCATAGCGACGCAATTTCCGTGTGAATTCGTCAATGTGTATTAGTGTGGGATGCAGTAAAGACGGATTAGTGGATCGGAAATGTGATTGTCGTATCGCAAAAGAAAAGCCAGTCGTTTCCATAGAAACGATACTCGATTTAGAAGGAGAAGTCATAGAACCCATAGTATTTCATGGCGACGCAATTTCCGTGTGAAATCGTCAATGTGTATTAGTGAGGGATGCAGTAAAGACGGATTAGTGGATCGGAAATGTGATTGTCGTATCCCAAAAGAAAATCCTGTCGTTTCCATAGAAACGTTACTCGATTTAGAAGGCGAAGTCATAGAACCCATAGTATTTCATGGCGACGCAATTTCCGTGTGAATTCGTCAATGAGTGGGAGTGAGGGATGCAGTAAAGAAGGATTAGTGCATCGAGAGGAAGATACTCGTTTCGCGAAAGAAAAGCCAGTCGTTTCCATAGAAACGATACTTGATTTAGAAGGAGAAGCCATAGAACCCATAGTATTTCATGGCGACGCAATTTCCGTGTGATTTCGTCAATGTGTATTAGTGAGGGATGCAGTAAAGACGGATTAGTGGATCGGAAATGTGATTGTTGTATCGCAAAAGAAAAGCCAGTCGTTTCCATAGAAACGATACTCGATTTAGAAGGAGAAGTCATAGAACCCATAGTATTTCATGGCGACGCAATTTCCGTGTGAATTCGTCAATGAGTGGGAGTGAGGGATGCAGTGAAGAAGGATTAGTGCATCGAGAGGAAGATACTCGTATCGCAAAAGAAAAGCCAGTCGTTTCCATAGAAACGATAGTCGATTTAGAAGGAAAAGTCATAGAACCCATAGTATTTCATGGCGACGCAATTTCCGTGTGGATTCGTCAATGAGTGGGAGTGAGGGATGCAGTAAAGAAGGATTAGTGAATCGAGAGGGAGATACTCGTATCGCAAAAGAAAAGCCAGTCGTTTCCATAGAAACGATACTCGATTTAGAAGGAGAAGTCATAGAACCCATAGTATTTCATGGCGACGCAATTTCCGTGAGAATTCGTCAATGTGTATTAGTGAGGGATGCAGTAAAGACGGATTAGTGGATCGGAAATGTGATTGTCGTATCCCAAAAGAAAAGCCAGTCGTTTTCATAGAAACGATACTCGATTTAGAAGGAGAAGTCATAGAACCCATAGTATTTCATAGCGACGCAATTTCCGTATGAATTCGTCAATGTGTATTAGTGAGGGATGCAGTAAAGACGGATTTGTGGATCGGAAATGTGATTGTCGTATCGCAAAAGAAAAGCCAATCGTTTCCATAGAAACGTTACTCGACTTAGAAGGAGAAGTCATAGAACCCATAGTATTTCATGGCGACGCAATTTCCGTGTGAATTCGTCAATGTGTATTAGTGAGGGATGCAGTAAAGACGGATTAGTGGATCGGAAATGTGATTGTCGTATCGCAATAGAAAAGCCAGTCGTTTCCATAGAAACGTTACTCGATTTAGAAGGAGAAGTCATAGAACCCATAGTATTTCATGGCGACGCAATTTCCGTATGAATTCGTCAATGTGTATTAGTGAGGGATGCAGTAAAGACGGATTAGTGGATCGGAAATGTGATTGTCATATCGCAAAAGAAATGCCAGTTGTTTCCATAGAAACGATACTCGATTTAGAAGGAGAAGTCATAGAACCCATAGTATTTCATAGCGACGCAATTTCCGTATGAATTCGTCAATGTGTATTAGTGAGGGATGCAGTAAAGATAGATTAGTGGATCGGAAATGTGATTGTCGTATCGCAAAAGAAAAGCCAGTCATTTCCATAGAAACGATACTCGATTTAGAAGGAGAAGTCATAGAACCCATAGTATTTCATGGCGACGCAATTTCCGTGTGAATTCGTCAATGTGTATTAGTGAGGGATGCAGTAAAGACGGATTAGTGGATCGGAAATGTGATTGTCGTATCCCAAAAGAAAATCCTGTCGTTTCCAAAGAAACGTTACTCGATTTAGAAGGAGAAGTCATAGAACCCATAGTATTTCATGGCGACGCAATTTCCGTGTTAATTCGTCAATGTGTTTTAGTGAGGGATGCAGTAAAGACGGATTAGTGGATCGGAAATGTGATTGTCGTATCCCAAAAGAAAATCCTGTCGTTTCCATAGAAACGTTACTCGATTTAGAAGGAGAAGTCATAGAACCCATAGTATTTCATGGCGACGCAATTTCTGTGTGAATTCGTCAATGAGTGGGAGTGAGGGATGCAGTAAAGAAGGATTAGTGCATCGAGAGGGAGATACTCGTATCGCAAAAGAAAAGCCAGTCGTTTCCATTGAAAACGATACTCGATTTAGAAGGAGAAGTCATAGAACCCATAGTATTTCATAGCAACGCAATTTCCGTGTGAATTCGTCAATGAGTGGGAGTGAGGGATGCAGTAAAGAAGGATTAGTGCATCGAGAGGAAGATACTCGTATCGCAAAAGAAAAGGCAGTCGTTTCCATAGAAACGATACTCGATTTAGAAGGAGAAGTCATAGAACCCATAGTATTTCATGGCGACGCAATTTCCGTGTGAATTCGTCAATGTGTATTAGTGAGGGATGCAGTAAAGACGGAGTAGTGGATCGGAAATGTGATTCTCGTACCCAAAAGAAAATCCTGTAGTTTCCATAGAAACGTTACTCGATTTAGAAGGAGAAGTCATACAACCTAAAGTATTTCATGGCGACGCAATTTCCGTGTGAATTCGTCAATGAGTGGGAGTGAGGGATGCAGTAAAGAAGGATTAGTGCATCGAGAGGGAGATACTCGTATCGCAAAAGAAAAGCCAGTCGTTTCCATAGAACCGATACTCGATTTAGAAGGAGAAGTCGTAGAACCCATAGTATTTCATGGCGACGCAATTCCCGTGTGAATTCGTCAATGTGTATTAGTGAGGGATGCAGTAAAGACGGATTAGTGGATCGGAAATGTGATTGTCGTAACCCAAAAGAAAAACTTGTCGTTTCCATAGAAACGTTACTCGATTTAGAAGGAGAAGTCATAGAACCCATAGTATTTCATGGCGACGATTTTTCCATGTGAATTCGTCAATGTGTATTTGTGAGGGATGCAGTAAAGACGGATTAGTGGATCGGAAATGTGATTGTCGTATCCCAAAAGAAAATCCTGTCGTTTCCATAGATACGTTACTCGATTTAGATGGGGAAGTCATAGAACCCATTGTATGTCATGGCGACGCAATTTCCGTATGAATTCGTCAATGTGTATTAGTGAGGGATGCAGTAAAGACAGATTAGTGGATCGGAAATGTGATTGTCGTATTTAAAAGAAAAGCCAGTCTTTTCCATAGAAACGATACTCGATTTAGAAAGAGAAGTCATAGAACCCATAGTATTTCATAGCGACGCAATTTCCGTATGAATTCGTCAATGTGTATTAGTGTGGGATGCAGTAAAGACGGATTAGTGGATCGGAAATGTGATTGTCGTATCGCAAAAGAAAAGCCAGTCGTTTCCATAGAAACGATACTCGATTTAGAAGGAGAAGTCATAGAACCCATAGTATTTCATGGCGACGCAATTTCCGTGTGAAATCGTCAATGTGTATTAGTGAGGGATGCAGTAAAGACGGATTAGTGGATCGGAAATGTGATTGTCGTATCCCAAAAGAAAATCCTGTCGTTTCCATAGAAACGTTACTCGATTTAGAAGGCGAAGTCATAGAACACATAGTATTTCATGGCGACGCAATTTCCGTGTGAATTCGTCAATGAGTGGGAGTGAGGGATGCAGTAAAGAAGGATTAGTGCATCGAGAGGGAGATACTCGTATCGGAAAAGAAAAGCCAGTCGTTTCCATAGAAACGATACTTGATTTAGAAGGAGAAGCCATAGAACCCATAGTATTTCATGGCGACGCAATTTCCGTGTGAATTCGTCTATGTGTATTAGTGAGGGATGCAGTAAAGACGGATTAGTGGATCGGAAATGTGATTGTTGTATCGCAAAAGAAAAGCCAGTCGTTTCCACAGAAACGATACTCGATTTAGAAGGAGAAGTCATAGAACCCATAGTATTTCATGGCGACGCAATTTCCGCGTGAATTCGTCAATGTGTATTAGTGAGGGATGCAGTAAAGACGGATTAGTGGATCGGAAATGTGATTGTCGTATCCCAAAAGAAAATCCTGTCGTTTCCATAGAAACGTTACTCGATTTAGAAGGAGAAGTCATAGAACCCATAGTATTTCATGGCGACGCAATTTCCGTGTGAATTCGTCAATGAGTGGGAGTGAGGGATGCAGTAAAGAAGGATTAGTGCATCGAGAGGAAGATACTCGTATCGCAAAAGAAAAGCCAGTCGTTTCCATAGAAACGATAGTCGATTTAGAAGGAAAAGTCATAGAACCCATAGTATTTCATGGCGACGCAATTTCCGTGTGGATTCGTCAATGAGTGGGAGTGAGGGATGCAGTAAAGAAGGATTAGTGAATCGAGAGGGAGATACTCGTATTGCAAAAGAAAAGCCAGTCGTTTCCATAGAAACGATACTCGATTTAGAAGGAGAAGTCATAGAACCCATAGTATTTCATGGCGACGCAATTTCCGTGTGAATTCGTCAATGTGTATTAGTGAGGGATGCAGTAAAGACGGATTAGTGGATCGGAAATGTGATTGTCGTATCCCAAAAGAAAAGCCAGTCGTTTTCATAGAAACGATACTCGATTTAGAAGGAGAAGTCATAGAACCCATAGTATTTCATAGCGACGCAATTTCCGTATGAATTCGTCAATGTGTATTAGTGAGGGATGCAGTAAAGACGGATTTGTGGATCGGAAATGTGATTGTCGTATCGCAAAAGAAAAGCCAATCGTTTCCATAGAAACGTTACTCGACTTAGAAGGAGAAGTCATAGAACCCATAGTATTTCATGGCGACGCAATTTCCGTGTGAATTCGTCCATGTGTATTAGTGAGGGATACAGTAAAGAAGGATTAGTGGCTCGGAAATGTGATTGTCGTATCGCAAAAGAAAAGCCAGTCGTTTCCATAGAAACGATACTCGATTTAGAAGGAGAAGTCATAGAACCCATAGTATTTCATAGCTACGCAATTTCCGTATGAATTCGTCAATGTGCATTAGTGAGGGATACAGTAAAAATGGATTAGTGGATCGGAAATGTGATTGTCGTATCGCAAAAGAAAAGCCAGTCGTTTCCATAGAAACGATACTCGATTTAGAAGGAGAAGTCATAGAACCCATAGTATTTCATAGCGACGCAATTTCCGTATGAATTCGTCAATGTGTATTAGTGAGGGATGCAGTAAAGACGGATTAGTGCATCGGAAATGTGATTGTCCTATCGCAATAGAAAAGCCAGTCGTTTCCATAGAAACGTTACTCGATTTAGAAGGAGAAGTCATAGAACCCATAGTATTTCATGGCGACGCAATTTCCGTATGAATTCGTCAATGTGTATTAGTGAGGGATGCAGTAAAGACGGATTAGTGGATCGGAAATGTGATTGTCGTATCGCAAAAGAAATGCCAGTTGTTTCCATAGAAACGATACTCGATTTAGAAGGAGAAGTCATAGAACCCATAGTATTTCATAGCGACGCAATTTCCGTATGAATTCGTCAATTTGTATTAGTGAGGGATGCAGTAAAGACGGATTAGTGGATCGGAAATGTGATTGTCGTATCGCAAAAGAAAAGCCAGTCATTTCCATAGAAACGATACTCGATTTAGAAGGAGAAGTCATAGAACCCATAGTATTTCATGGCGACGCAATTTCCGTGTGAATTCGTCAATGTGTATTAGTGAGGGATGCAGTAAAGACGGATTAGTGGATCGGAAATGTGATTGTCGTATCCCAAAAGAAAATCCTGTCGTTTCCATAGAAACGTTACTCGATTTAGAAGGAGAAGTCATAGAACCCATAGTATTTCATGGCGACGCAATTTCCGTGTTAATTCGTCAATGTGTATTAGTGAGGGATGCAGTAAAGACGGATTAGTGGATCGGAAATGTGATTGTCGTATCCCAAATGAAAATCCTGTCGTTTCCATAGAAACGTTACTCGATTTAGAAGGAGAAGTCATAGAACCCATAGTATTTCATGGCGACGCAATTTCCGTGTGAATTCGTCAATGAGTGGGAGTGAGGGATGCAGTAAAGAAGGATTAGTGCATCGAGAGGGAGATACTCGTATCGCAAAAGAAAAGCCAGTCGTTTCCATTGAAAACGATACTCGATTTAGAAGGAGAAGTCATAGAACCCATAGTATTTCATAGCAACGCAATTTCCGTGTGAATTCGTCAATGAGTGGGAGTGAGGGATGCAGTAAAGAAGGATTAGTGCATCGAGAGGAAGATACTCGTATCGCAAAAGAAAAGGCAGTCATTTCCATAGAAACGATACTCGATTTAGAAGGAGAAGTCATAGAACCCATAGTATTTCACGGCGACGCAATTTCCGTGTGAATTCGTCAATGTGTATTAGTGAGGGATGCAGTAAAGACGGAGTAGTGGATCGGAAATGTGATTCTCGTATCCCAAAAGAAAATCCTGTCGTTTCCATAGAAACGTTACTCGATTTACAAGGAGAAGTCATACAACCCAAAGTATTTCATGGCGACGCAATTTCCGTGTGAATTCGTCAATGAGTGGGAGTGAGGGATGCAGTAAAGAAGGATTAGTGCATCGAGAGGGAGATACTCGTATCGCAAAAGAAAAGCCAGTCGTTTCCATAGAAACGATACTCGATTTAGAAGGAGAAGTCATAGAACCCATAGTATTTCATGGCGACGCAATTCCCGTGTGAATTCGTCAATGTGTATTAGTGAGGGATGCAGTAAAGACGGATTAGTGGATCGGAAATGTGATTGTCGTATCCCAAAAGAAAATCTTGTCGTTTCCATAGAAACGTTACTCGATTTAGAAGGAGAAGTCATAGAACCCATAGTATTTCATGGCGACGCAATTTCCGTGTGAATTCGTCAATGTGTATTAGTGAGGGATGCAGTAAAGACGGATTAGTGGATCGGAAATGTGATTGTCGTATCCCAAAAGAAAATCCTGTCGTTTCCATAGAAACGTTACTCGATTTAGAAGGAGAAGTCATAGAACCCATAGTATTTCATGGCGACGCAATTTCCGTGTTAATTCGTCAATGTGTATTAGTGAGGGATGCAGTAAAGACGGATTAGTGGATCGGAAATGTGATTGTCGTATCCCAAAACAAAATCCTGTCGTTTCCATAGAAACGTTACTCGATTTAGAAGGAGAAGTCATAGAACCCATAGTATTTCATGGCGACGCAATTTCCGTGTGAATTCGTCAATGAGTGGGAGTGAGGGATGCAGTAAAGAAGGATTAGTGCATCGAGAGGGAGATACTCGTATCGCAAAAGAAAAGCCAGTCGTTTCCATTGAAAACGATACTCGATTTAGAAGGAGAAGTCATAGAACCCATAGTATTTCATGGCGACGCAATTCCCGTGTGAATTCGTCAATGTGTATTAGTGAGGGATGCAGTAAAGACGGATTAGTGGATCGGAAATGTGATAGTCGTATCCCAAAAGAAAATCTTTTCGTTTCCATAGAAACGTGACTCGATTTAGAAGGAGAAGTCATAGAACCCATAGTATTTCATGGGGACGCAATTTCCGTGTGAATTCGTCAATGTGTATTAGTGAGGGATGCAGTAAAGACGGATTAGTGGATCGGAAATGTGATTGTCGTATCGCAAAAGAAAAGCCAGTCGTTTCCATAGAAACGTTACTCGCTTTAGAAGGAGAAGTCATAGAACCCATAGTATTTCATGGCGACGCAATTTCCGTGTGAATTCGTCAATGAGTGGGAGTGAGGGATGCAGTAAAGAAGGATTAGTGCATGGAGAGGGAGATACTCGTATCGCAAAAGAAAAGCCAGTCGTTTCCATAGAAACGATACTCGATTTAGAAGGAGAAGTCATAGAACCCATAGTATTTCATGGCGACGCAATTCCCGCGTGAATTCGTCAATGTGTATTAGTGAGGGATGCAGTAAAGACTGATTAGTGGATCGGAAATGTGATTGTCGTATCCCAAAAGAATATCTTGTCGTTTCCATAGAAACGTTACTCGATTTAGAAGGAGAAGTCATAGAACCCATAGTATTTCATGGCGACGCAATTTCCGTGTGAATTCGTCAATGTGTATTAGTGAGGGATGCAGTAAAGACGGATTAGTGGATGGGAAATGTGATTGTCGTATCGCAAAAGAAAAGCCAGTCGTTTCCATAGAAACGTTATTCGATTTAGAAGGAGAAGTCATAGAACCCATAGTATTTCATGGCGACGCAATTTCCGTGTGAATTCGTCAATGTGTATTAGTGAGGGATGCAGTAAAGACGGATTAGTGGATCGGAAATGTAATTGTCGTATCCCAAACGAAAATCCTGTCGTTTCCATAGAAACGTTACTCGATTTAGAAGGAGAAGTCATAGAACCCAAAGTATTTCATGGCGACGCAATTTCCGTGTGAATTCGTCAATTAGTGGGAGTGAGGGATGCAGTAAAGAAGGATTAGTGCATCGAGAGGGAGATACTCGTATCGCAAAAGAAAAGCCAGTCGTTTCCATAGAAACGATACTCGATTTAGAAGGAGAAGTCATAGAACCCATAGTATTTCATGGCGACGCAATTTCCGTGTGAATTCGTCAATGTGTATTAGTGAGGGATGCAGTAAAGACGGATTAGTGGATCGGAAATGTGATTGTCGTATCGCAAAAGAAAAGCCAGTCGTTTCCATAGAAACGTTACTCGATTTAGAAGGAGAAGTCATAGAACCCTTAGTATTTCATGGCGACGCAATTTCCGTGTGAATTCGTCAATGAGTGGGAGTGAGGGATGCAGTAAAGAAGGATTAGTGCATCGAGAGGGAGATACTCGTATCGCAAAATAAAAGCCAGTCGTTTCCATAGAAACGGTACTCGATTTAGAAGGAGAAGTCATAGAACCCATAGTATTTCATGGCGACGCAATTCCCGTGTGAATTCGTCAATGTGTATTAGTGAGGGATGCAGTAAAGACGGATTAGTGGATCGGAAATGTGATTGTCGTATCCCAAAAGAAAATCTTGTCGTTTCCATAGAAACGTTACTGGATTTAGAAGGAGAAGTCATAGAACCCATAGTATTTCATGGCGACGCTATTTCCGTGTGAATTCGTCAATGTGTATTAGTGAGGGATGCAGTAAAGACGGATTAGTGGATCGGAAATGTGATTGTCGTATCGCAAAAGAAAAGCCAGTCGTTTCCATAGAAACGTTACTCGATTTAGAAGGAGAAGTCATAGAACCCATAGTATTTCATGGCGACGCAATTTCCGTGTCAATTCGTCAATGTGTATTAGTGAGGGATGCAGAAAAGACGGATTAGTGGATAGGAAATGTGATTGTCGTATCCCAAAGGAAAATCCTGTCGTTTCCATAGAAACGTTACTCGATTTAGAAGGAGAAGTCATAGAACCCATAGTATTTCATGGCGACGCAATTTCCGTGTGAATTTGTCAATGAGTGGGAGTGAGGGATGCAGTAAAGAAGGATTAGTGCATCGAGATTGAGATACTCGTATCGCAAAAGAAAAGCCAATCGTTTCCTTAGAAACGTTACTCGATTTAGAAGGAGTGGTCATAGAACCCATAGTATTTCATATCGACGCAATTTCCGTGTGAATTCGTCAATGAGTGGGAGTGAGGGATGCAGTAAGGAAGGATTAGTGCATCGAGAGGGAGATACTCGTATCGCAAAAGAATAGCCAGTCGTTTGCATAGAAACGATACTCGATTTAGAAGGAGAAGTCATAGAACCCATAGTATTTCATAGCGACGCAATTTCCGTATGAATTCGTCAATATGTATTAGTGAGGGATGCAGTAAAGGCGGATTAGTGGATCGGAAATGTGATTGTCGTATCGCAAAAGAAAAGCCAGTCGTTTCCATAGAAACGATACTCGATTTAGAAGGAGAAGTCATAGAACCCATAGTATTTCATGGCGACGCAATTTCCGTGTGAATTCGTCAATGTGTATTAGTGAGGGATGCAGTAAAGACGGATTAGTGGATCGGAAATGTGATTGTCGTATCCCAAAAGAAAATCCTGTCGTTTCCATAGAAACGTTACTCGATTTAGAAGGAGAAGTCATAGAACCCATAGTATTTCGTAGCGACGCAATTTCCGTGTGAATTCGTCAATGAGTGGGAGTGAGGGATGCAGTAAAGAAGGATTAGTGCATTGAGAGGGAGATACTCGTATCGCAAAAGAAAAGCCAGTCGTTTCCATAGAAACGATACTCGATTTAGAAGGAGATGTCATAGAACCCATAGTATTTCATGTCGACGCAATTTCCGTGTGAATTCCTCAATGTGTAATAGTGAGGGATGCAGTAAAGACGGATTAGTGGATCGGAAATGTGATTGTCGTATCGCAAAAGAAAATCCTGTCGTTTCCATAGAAACGTTACTCGATTTAGAAGGAGAAGTCATAGAACCCATAGTATTTCATGGCGACGCAATTTCCGTGTGAATTCGTCAATGAGTGGGAGTGAGGGATGCAGTAAAGAAGGATTAGTGCATCGAGAGGGAGATACTCGTATCGCAAAAGAAAAGCCAGTCGTTTCCATAGAAACGATACTCGATTTAGAAGGAGAAGTCAAAGAACCCATAGTATTTCATGGCGACGCAATTTCCGTGTGAATTCGTCAAGGAGTGGGAGTGAGGGATGCAGTAAAGAAGGATTAGTGCATCGAGAGGGAGATACTCGTATTGCAAAAGAAAAGCCAGTCGTTTCCATAGAAACGATACTCGATTTAGAAGGAGAAGTCATAGAACCCATACTATTTCATGGCGACGCAATTTCCGTGTGAATTCGTCAATGTGTATTAGTGAGGAATGCAGTAAAGACGGATTAGTGGATTGGAAATGTGATTGTCGTATCCCAAAAGAAAATCCTCTCGTTTCCATAGAAACGATACTCGATTTAGAAGGAGAAGTCATAGAACCCATAGTATTTCATGGCGACGCTATTTCCGTGTGAATTCGTCAATGTGTATTAGTGAGGGATCCAGTAAAGACGGATTAGTGGATCGGAAATGTGATTGTCGTATCCCAAAAGAAAATTCTGTCGTTTCCATAGAAACGTTACTCGATTTAGAAGGAGAAGTCATAGAACCCGTAGTATTTCATAGCGACGCAATTTCCGTGTGAATTCGTCAATGTGTATTAGTGAGGGATGCAGTAAAGACGGATTAGTGGATCGGAAATGAGATTGTCGTATCCCAAAAGAAAATTCAGTCGTTTCCATAGAAACGTTACTCGATTTAGAAGGAGAAGTCATAGAACCCATTGTATTTCATGGCGACGCAATTTCCGTGTGAATTCGTCAATGTGTATTAGTGAGGGATGCAGTAAAGACGGATTAGTGGATTGGAAATGTGATTGTCGTATCCCAAAAGAAAATTCTGTCGTTTCCATAGAAACGATACTCGATTTAGAAGGAGAAGTCATAGAACCCATAGTATTTCATGGCGATGCAATTTCTGTGTGAATTCGTCAATGCGTATTAGTGAGGGATGCAGTAAAGACGGATTAGTGGATCTTAAATGTGATTGTCGAATCCCAAAAGAAAATTCTGTCGTTTCCATAGAAACGTTACTCGATTTAGATGGAGAAGTCATAGAACTCATAGTATTTCATGGCGACGCAATTTCCGTGTGAATTCGTCAATGTGTATTAGTGAGGGATGCAGTAAAGACGGATTAGTGGATCGGAAATGTGATTGTCGTATCCCAAAAGAAAATTCTGTCGTTTCCATAGAAACGTTACTCGATTTAAAAGGAGAAGTCATAGAACCCATAGTACTTCTAGGCGACGCAATTTCCGTGTGAATTCGTCAATGTGTATTAGTGAGGGATGCAGTAAAGACGGATTAGTGGATCGGAAATGTGATTGTCGTATCCCAAAAGAAAATTCAGTCGTTTCCATAGAAACGATACTCGATTTAGAAGGAGAAGTCATAGAACCCATAGTATTTCATGGCGATGCAATTTCCGTGTTAATTCGTCAATGTGTATTAGTGAGGGATGCAGTAAAGACGGATTAGTGGATGGGAAATGTGATTGTCGTATCCCAAAAGAAAATTCTGTCGTTTCCATAGAATCGATACTCGATTTAGAAGGTGAAGTCATAGAAGCTATAGTATTTCATGGCGACGCAATATCCGTGTGAAATCGTCAATGTGTATTAGTGAGGGATGCAGTAAAGACGGATTAGTGGATGGGACATGTGATTGTCGTATCCCAAAAGAAAATTCTGTCGTTTCCATGGAAACGATACTCGATTCAGAAGGAGAAGTCATAGAACCCATAGTATTTCATGGCGACGCAATTTCCGTGTGAATTCGTCAATGTGTATTAGTGAGGGATGCAGTAAAGACGGATTAGTGGATCGGAAATGTGATGGTCGTATCCCAAAAGAAAATCCTGTCGATTCCATAGAAACGTTACTCGATTTAGAAGGAGAAGTCATAGAACCCGTAGTATTTCATGGCGACGCAATTTCCGTGTGAATTCGTCAATGTGTATTAGTGAGGGATGCAGTAAAGACGGATTAGTGGATCGGAAATGTGATTGTCGTATCCCAAAAGAAAATTCTGTCGTTTCCATAGAAACGATACTCGATTTAGAAGGAGAAGTCATAGAACCCATAGTATTTCATGGCGACGCAATTTCCGTGTGAATTCGTCAATGTGTATTAGTGTGGGATGCAGTAAAGACGGATTAGTGGATGGGAAATGTGATTGTCGTATCCCAAAAGAAAATTCTGTCGTTTCCATAGAAACGATACTCGATTTAGAAGGAGACGTCATAGAACCCATAGTATTTCATGGCGACGCAATTTCCGTGTGAATTCGTCAATGTGTATTAGTGAGGGATGCAGTAATGACGGATTAGTGGATGGGAAATGTGATTGTCGTATCCCAAAAGAAAATTCTGTCGTTTCCATAGAAACGATACTCGATTTAGAAAGAGAAGTCATAGAACTCATAGTATTTCATGGCGACGCAATTTCCGTGTGAATTCGTCAATGTGTATTAGTGAGGGATGCAGTAAAGACGGATTAGTGGATGGGAAATGTGATTGTCGTACCCCAAAAGAAAATTCTGTCGTTTCCATAGAAACGATACTCGATTTAGAAGGAGAAGTCATAGAACCCAAAGTATTTCATGGCGACGCAATTTCCGTGTGAATTCGTCAATGTGTATTAGTGAGGGATGCAGTAAAGACGGATTAGTGGATGGGAAATGTGATTGTCGTATCCCAAAAGAAAATTCTGTCGTTTCCATAGAAACGATACTCGATTTAGAAAGAGAAGTCATAGAACTCATAGTATTTCATGGCGACGCAATTTCCGTGTGAATTCGTCAATGTGTATTAGTGAGGGATGCAGTAAAGACGGATTAGTGGATGGGAAATGTGATTGTCGTACCCCAAAAGAAAATTCTGTCGTTTCCATAGAAACGATACTCGATTTAGAAGGAGAAGTCATAGAACCCAAAGTATTTCATGGCGACGCAATTTCCGTGTGAATTCGTCAATGTGTATTAGTGAGGGATGCAGTAAAGACGGATTAGTGGATGGGAAATGTGATTGTCGTATCCCAAAAGAAAATTCTGTCGTTTCCATAGAAACGATACTCGATTTAGAAGGAGATGTCATAGAACCCATAGTATTTCATGGCGACGCAATTTCCGTGTGAATTCGTCAATGTGTATTAGTGAGGGATGCAGTAAAGACGGATTAGTGGATGGGAAATGTGATTGTCGTATCCCAAAAGAAAATTCTGTCGTTTCCATAGAAACGATACTCGATTTAGAAGGAGAAGTCATAGAACCCAAAGTATTTCATGGCGACGCAATTTCCGTGTGAATTCGTCAATGTGCATTAGTGAGGGATGCCGTAAAGATGGATTAGTGAATCGGAAATGTGATTGTCGTATCCCAAAAGAAAATTCTGTCGTTTCCATAGAATCGATACTCGATTTAGAAGGAGAAGTCATAGAACCCATAGTATTTCATGGCGACGCAATTTCCGTGTGAATTCGTCAATGTGTATTAGTGAGGGATGCAGTAAAGACGGATTAGTGGATGGGAAATGTGATTGTCGTATCCCAAAAGAAAATTCTGTCGTTTCCATAGAAACGATACTCGATTTAGAAGGAGAAGTCATAGAACCCATAGTATTTCATGGCGACGCAATTTCCGTGTGAAATCGTCAATGTGTATTAGTGAGGGATGCAGTAAAGACGGATTAGTGGATGGGACATGTGATTGTCGTATCCCAAAAGAAAATTCTGTCGTTTCCATGGAAACGATACTCGATTTAGAATGAGAAGTCATAGAACCCATAGTATTTCATGGCGACGCAATTTCCGTGTGAATTCGTCAATGTGTATTAGTGAGGGATGCAGTAAAGTCGGATTAGTGGATCGGAAATGTGATGATCGTATCCCAAAAGAAAATCCTGTCGTTTCCATAGAAACGTTACTCGATTTAGAAGGAGAAGTCATAGAACCCATAGTAATTCATGGCGACGCAATTTCCGTGTGAATTCGTCAATGTGTATTAGTGAGGGATGCAGTAAAGACGGATTAGTGGATCGAAAATGTGATCGTCGTATCCCAAAAGAAAATTCTGTCGTTTCCATAGAAACGATACTCGATTTAGAAGGAGAAGTCATAGAACCCATAGTATTTCATGGCGACGCAATTTCCGTGTGAATTCGTCAATGTGTATTAGTGTGGGATGCAGTAAAGACGGATTAGTGGATGGGAAATGTGATTGTCGTATCCCAAAAGAAATTTCTGTCGTTTCCATAGAACGATACTCGATTTAGAAGGAGAAGTCATAGAACCCATAGTACTTCATGGCGACGCATTTTCCGTGTGAGTTCGTCAATGTGTATTAGTGAGGGATGCAGTAAAGACGGATTAGTGGATGGGAAATGTGATT
This sequence comes from Schistocerca piceifrons, assembly GCF_021461385.2. Taxonomy (NCBI): domain Eukaryota; kingdom Metazoa; phylum Arthropoda; class Insecta; order Orthoptera; family Acrididae; genus Schistocerca; species Schistocerca piceifrons. The sequence continues at coordinate 6,075,946 of NW_025727551.1, forward strand.
GTCGTATCCCAAAAGAAAATTCTGTCGTTTCCATAGAAACGATACTCGATTTAGAAGGAGAAGTCGTAGAACCCATAGTATTTCATGGCGACGCAATTTCCGTGTGAATTCGTCAATGTGTATTAGTGAGGGATGCAGTAAAGACGGATTAGTGGATGGGAAATGTGATTGTCGTATCCCAAAAGAAAATTCTGTCGTTTCCATAGAAACGATACTCGATTTAGAAGGAGAAGTCATAGAACCCATAGTATTTCATGGCGACGCAATTTCCGTGTGAATTCGTCAATGTGTATTAGTGAGGGATGCAGTAAAGACGGATTAGTGGATGGGAAATGTGATTGTCGTATCCCAAAAGAAAATTCTGTTGTTTCCATAGAAACGATACTCGATTTAGAAGGAGAAGTCATAGAACACAAAGTATTTCATGGCGACGCAATTTCCGTGTGAATTCGTCAATGTGTATTAGTGAGGGATGCAGTAAAGATGGATTAGTGGATCGGAAATGTGATTGTCGTATCCCAAAAGAAAATTCTGTCGTTTCCATAGAAACGTTACTCGATTTAGAAGGAGAAGTCATAGAACCCATAGTATTTCATGGCGACGCAATTTCCGTGTGAATTCGTCAATGTGTATTAGTGAGGGATGCAGTAAAGACGGATTAGTGGATCGGAAATGTGATTGTCGTATCGAAAAAGAAAATTCTGTCGTTTCCATAGAATCGATACTCGATTTAGAAGGAGAAGTCATAGAACCCATAGTATTTCATGGCGACGCAATTTCCGTGCGAATTCGTCAATGTGTATTAGTGAGGGATGCAGTAAAGACGGATTAGTGGATCGGAAATGTGATTGTCGTATCCCAAAAGAAAATTCTGTCGTTTCCATAGAAACGATACTCGATTTAGAAGGAGAAGTCATAGAACCCATAGTATTTCATGGCGACGCAATTTCCGTGTGAATTCGTCAATGTGTATTAGTGAGGGATGCAGTAAAGACGGATTAGTGGATCGGAAATGTGATTGTCGTATCCCAAAAGGACATACAGTCGTTTCCATAGAAACGATACTCGATTTCGAAGGAGAAGTCATAGAACCCATAGTATTCCATGGCGACGCAATTTCCGTGTGAATTCGTCAATGAGTGGAAGTGAGGGATGCAGTAAAGAAGGATTAGTGCATCGAGAGGGAGATACTCGTATCGCAAAAGAAAAGCCAGTCGTTTCCATAGAAACGATACTCGATTTAGAAGGAGAAGTCATAGAACCCATAGTATTTCATGGCGACGCAATTTCCGTGTGAATTCGTCAATGTGTATTAGTGAGGGATGCAGTAAAGACGGATTAGTGGATCAGAAATGTGATTGTCGTATCCCAAAAGAAAATTCTGTCGTTTCTATAGAAACGATACTCGATTTAGAAGGAAAAGTCATAGAACCCATAGTATTTCATGGCGACGCAATTTCCGTGTGAATTCGTCAATGTGTATTAGTGAGGGATGCAGTAAAGACGGATTAGTGGATCGGAAATCTGATTGTCGTATCCCAAAAGAAAATTCTCTCGTTTCCATAGAAACGATACTCGATTTAGAAGAAGAAGTCATAGAACACATAGTATTTCATGGCGACGCAATTTCCGTGTGAATTCGTCAATGTGTATTAGTGAGGCATGCAGTAAAGACGGATTAGTGGATGGGAAATGTGATTGTCGTATCCCAAAAGAAAATTCTGTCGTTTCCATAGAAACGATACTCGATTTAGAAGGAGAAGTCATAGAACCCATAGTATTTCATGGCGACGCAATTTCCGTGTGAATTCGTCAATGTGTATTAGTGAGGGATGCAGTAAAGACGGATTAGTGGATGGGAAATGTGATTGTCGTATCCCAAAAGAAAATTCTGTCGTTTCCATAGAAACGATACTCGATTTAGAAGGAGAAGTCATAGAACCCATAGTATTTCATGGCGACGCAATTTCCGTGTGAATTCGTCAATGTGTATTAGTGAGGGATGCAGTAAAGACGGATTAGTGGATGGGAAATGTGATTGTCGTATCCCAAAAGATAATTCTGTCGTTTCCATAGAAACGATACTCGATTTAGAAGGAGAAGTCATAGAACCCATAGTATTTCATGGCGACGCAATTTCCGTGTGAATTCGTCAATGTGTATTAGTGAGGGATGCAGTAAAGACGGATTAGTGGATCGGAAATGTGATTGTCGTATCCCAAAAGAAAATCCTGTCGTTTCCATAGAAACGATACTCGATTTAGAAGGAGAAGTCATAGAACTCATAGTATTTCATTTCGACGCAATTTCCCTGTGAATTCGTCAATGTGTATTAGTGAGGGATGCAGTAAAGACGGATTAGTGGATGGGAAATGTGATTGTCGTATCCCAAAAGAAAATTCTGTCGTTTCCATAGAAACGATACTCGATTTAGAAGGAGAAGTCATAGAACCCATAGTATTTCATGGCGACGCAATTTCCGTGTGAATTCGTCAATGTGTATTAGTGAGGGATGCAGTAAAGACGGATTAGTGGATGGGAAATGTGATTGTCGTATCCCAAAAGAAAAATCTGTCGTTTCCATAGAAACGATACTCGATTTAGAAGGAGAAGCCATAGAACCCATAGTATTTCATGGCGACGCAATTCGTCAATGTGTATTAGTGAGGGATGCAGTAAAGACGGATTAGTGGATCGGATATGTGTTTGTCGTATCCCAAAAGAAAATTCTGTCGTTTCCATAGAAACGTTACTCGATTTAGAAGGAGAAGTCATAGAACCCATAGTATTTCAGAGCGACGTATTTTCCGTGTGAATTCGTCAATGAGTGGGAGTGAGGGATGCGGTAAAGAAGGATTAGTGCATCGAGAATGAGATACTGGTATCGGAAAAGAAAAGCCAATCGTTTCCATAGAAACGATACTCGATTTAGAAGGAGAAGTCATAGAACACATAGTATATCATTGCGACGCAATTTCCGTGTGAATTCGTCAATGTGTATTAGTGAGGGATGCAGTAAAGACGGATTAGTGGATCGGAAATGTGATTGGCGTATCCCAAAAGAAAATCCTGTCGTTTCCATAGAAACGTTACTCGATTTAGAAGGAGAAGTCACAGAACCCATAGTATTTCATGGCGACGCAATTTCCGTGTGAATTCGTCAATGAGTGGGAGTGAGGGATGCAGTAAAGAAGGATTAGTGCATCGAGAGGGAGATACTCGTATCGCAAAAGAAAAGCCAGTCGTTTCCATAGAAACGATACTTGATTTAGAAGGATAAGTCGTAGAACCCATAGTATTTCATAGCGACGCAATTTCCGTATGAATTCGTCAATGAGTGGGAGTGAGGGATGCAGTAAAGAAGGATTAGTGCATCGAGAGGGAGATACTCGTATCGCAAAAGAAAAGCCAGTCGCTTGCATAGAAACGATACTCGATTTAGAAGGAGAAGTCATAGAATCCATAGTATTTCATGGCGACGCAATTTCCGTGTGAATTCGTCAATGTGTATTAGTGAGGGATGCAGTAAAGACGGATTAGTGGATGGGAAATGTGATTGTCGTATCCCAAAAGAAAATTCTGTCGTTTCCATAGAAACGATACTCGATTTAGAAGGAGAAGTCATAGAACCCATAGTATTTCATGGCGACGCAATTTCCGTGTGAATTCGTCAATGTGTATTAGTGAGGGATGCAGTAAAGACGGATTAGTGGATCGGAAATGTGATTGTCGTATCCCAAAAGAAAATCCTGTCGTTTCCATAGAAACGTTACTCGATTTAGAAGGAGAAGTCATAGAACCCATAGTATTTCATGGCGACGCAATTTCCGTGTGAATTTGTCAATGTGTATTAGTGAGGGATGCAGTAAAGACGGATTAGTGGATCGGAAACGTGATTGTCGTATCCCAAAAGAAAATCCTGTCGTTTCCATAGAAACGTTACTCGATTTAGAAGGAGAAGTCATAGAACCCATAGTATTTCATGGCGACGCAATTTCCGTGTGAATTCGTCAATGAGTGGGAGTGAGGGATGCAGTAAAGAAGGATTAGTGCATCGAGAGGGAGATACTCGTATCGCAAAAGAAAAGCCAGTCGTTTCCATAGAAACGATACTCGATTTAGAAGGAGAAGTCATAGATCCCATAGTATTTCATAGCGACGCAATTTCCGTATGAATTCGTCAATGTGTATTAGTGAGGGATGCAGTACAGACGGATTAGTGGATCGGTAATGTGATTGTCGTATCGCAAAAGAGAAGCCAGTCGTTTCCATAGAAACGATACTCGATTTAGAAGGAGAAGTCATAGAACCCATAGTATTTCATGGCGACGCAATTTCCGTGTGAATTCGTCAGTGTGTATTAGTGAGGGATGCAGTAAAGACGGATTAGTGGATCGGAAATGTGATTGTCGTATCCCAAAAGAAAATCCTGTCGTTTCCATAGAAACGATACTCGATTTAGAAGGAGAAGTCATAGAACCCATAGTATTTCATGGCGACGCAATTTCCGTGTGAATTCGTCAATGTGTATTAGTGAGGGATGCAGTAAAGACGGATTAGTGGATCGGAAATGTGATTGTCGTATCCCAAAAGATAATCCTGTCGTTTCCATAGAAACGTTACTCGATTTAGAAGCAGAAGTCATAGAACCCATAGTATTTCATAGCGACGCAATTTCCGTGTGAATTCGTCAATGAGTGGGAGTGAGGGATGCAGTAAAGAAGGATTAGTGCATCGAGAGGGAGATACTCGTATCGCAAAAGAAAAGCCAGTCGTTTCCATAGAAACGATACTCGATTTAGAAGGAGAAGCCATAGAACCCATAGTATTTCATGGCGACCCAATTTCCGTATGAATTCGTCAATGTGTATTAGTGAGGGATGCAGTAAAGACGGATTAGTGGATCGGAAACGTGATTGTCGTATCGCAAAAGAAAATCCAGTCGTTTCCATAGAAACGTTACTCGATTTAGAAGGAGAAGTCATAGAACCCATAGTACTTCATGGCGACGCAATTTCCGTGTGAATTCGTCAATGAGAGGGAGTGAGGGATGCAGTAAAGAAGCATTAGTGCATCGAGAGGGAGATACTCGTATCGCAAAAGAAAAGCCAGTCGCTTCCATAGAAACGATACTCGATTTAGAAGGAGAAGTCATAGAACCCATAGTATTTCATAGCGACGCAATTTCCGTATGAATTCCTCAATGTGTATTAGTGAGGGATGCAGTAAAGACGGATTAGTGGATCGGAGATGTGATTGTCGTATCGCACAAGAAAAGCCAGTCGTTCCATAGAAACGATACTCGATTTAGAAGGAGAAGTCATAGAACCCATAGTATTTCATGGCGACGCAATTTCCGTGTGAATTCGTCAATGTGTATTAGTGAGGGATGCAGTAAAGTCGGATTAGTGGATCGGAAATGTGATTGTCGTATCCCAAAAGAAAATCCTGTCGTTTCCATAGAAACGTTACTCGATTTAGAAGGAGAAGTCATAGAACCCATAGTATTTCATGGCGACGCAATTTCCGTGTGAATTCGTCAATGTGTATTAGTGAGGGATGCAGTAAAGACGGATTAGTGGATCGGAAATGTGATTGTCGTATCCCAAAAGAAAATTCTGTCGTTTCCATAGAATCGATACTCGATTTAGAAGGAGAAGTCATAGAACCCATAGTATTTCATGGCGACGCAATTTCCGTGCGAATTCGTCAATGTGTATTAGTGAGGGATGCAGTAAAGACGGATTAGTGGATGGGAAATGTGATTGTCGTATCCCAAAAGAAAATTCTGTCGTTTCCATAGAAACGATACTCGATTTAGAAGGAGAAGTCATAGAACCCATAGTATTTCATGGCGACGCAATTTCCGTGTGAATTCGTCAATGTGTATTAGTGAGGGATGCAGTAAAGACGGATTAGTGGATCGGAAATGTGATTGTCGTATCCCAAAAGGACATACAGTCGTTTCCATAGAAACGATACTCGATTTAGAAGGAGAAGTCAGAGAACCCATAGTATTTCATGGCGACGCAATTCCCGTGTGAATTCGTCAATGAGTGGAAGTGAGGGATGCAGTAAAGAAGGATCAGTGCATCGAGAGGGTGATACTCGTATCGCAAAAGAAAAGCCAGTCGTTTCCATAGAAACGATACTCGATTTAGAAGGAGAAGTCATAGAACCCATAGTATATCATGGCGACGCAATTTCCGTGTGAATTCGTCAATGTGTATTAGTGAGGGATGCAGTAAAGACGAATTAGTGGATGGGAAATGTGATTGTCGTATCCCAAAAGAAAATCCTGTCGTTTCCATAGAAACGTTACTCGATTTAGAAGGAGAAGTCATAGAACCCATAGTATTTCATGGCGACGCAATTTCCGTGTGAATTCGTCAATGTGTATTAGTGAGGGATGCAGTAAAGACGGATTAGTGGATCGGAAATGTGATTGTCGTATCCCAAAAGAAAATTCTGTCGTTTCTATAGAAACGATACTCGATTTAGAAGGAAAAGTCATAGAACCCATAGTATTTCATGGCGACGCAATTTCCGTGTGAATTCGTCAATGTGTATTAGTGAGGGATGCAGTAAAGACGGATTAGTGGATCGGAAATCTGATTGTCGTATCCCAAAAGAAAATTCTGTCGTTTCCATAGAAACGATACTCGATTTAGAAGAAGAAGTCATAGAACACATAGTATTTCATGGCGACGCAATTTTCGTGTGAATTCGTCAATGTGTATTAGTGAGGCATGCAGTAAAGACGGATTAGTGGATGGGAAATGTGATTGTCGTATCCCAAAAGAAAATTCTGTCGTTTCCATAGAAACGATACTCGATTTAGAAGGAGAAGTCATAGAACCCATAGTATTTCATGGCGACGCAATTTCCGTGTGAATTCGTCAATGTGTATTAGTGAGGGATGCAGTAAAGACGGATTAGTGGATGGGAAATGTGATTGTCGTATCCCAAAAGAAAATTCTGTCGTTTCCATAGAAACGATACTCGATTTAGAAGGAAAAGTCATAGAACCCATAGTATTTCATGGCGACGCAATTTCCGTGTGAATTCGTCAATGTGTATTAGTGACGGATGCCGTAAAGACGGATTAGTGGATGGGAAATGTGATTGTCGTATCCCAAAAGATAATTCTGTCGTTTCCATAGAAACGATACTCGATTTAGAAGGAGAAGTCATAGAACCCATAGTATTTCATGGCGACGCAATTTCCGTGTGAATTCGTCAATGTGTATTAGTGAGGGATGCAGTAAAGACGGATTAGTGGATCGGAAATGTGATTGTCGTATCCCAAAAGAAAATCCTGTCGTTTCCATAGAAACGATACTCGATTTAGAAGGAGAAGTCATAGAACTCATAGTATTTCATTTCGACGCAATTTCCCTGTGAATTCGTCAATGTGTATTAGTGAGGGATGCAGTAAAGACGGATTAGTGGATGGGAAATGTGATTGTCGTATCCCAAAAGAAAATTCTGTCTTTTCCATAGAAACGATACTCGATTTAGAAGGAGAAGTCATAGAACCCATAGTATTTCATGGCGACGCATTTTCCGTGTGAATTCGTCAATGTGTATTAGTGAGGGATGCAGTAAAGACGGATTAGTGGATGGGAAATGTGATTGTCGTATCCCAAAAGAAAATTCTGTCGTTTCCATAGAAACGATACTCGATTTAGAAGGAGAAGCCATAGAACCCATAGTATTTCATGGCGACGCAATTCGTCAATGTGTATTAGTGAGGGATGCAGTAAAGACGGATTAGTGGATCGGAAATGTGATTGTCGTATCCCAAAAGATAATCCTGTCGTTTCCATAGAAACGTTACTCGATTTAGAAGCAGAAGTCATAGAACCCATAGTATTTCATAGCGACGCAATTTCCTTGTGAATTCGTCAATGAGTGGGAGTGAGGGATGCAGTAAAGAAGGATTAGTGCATCGAGAGGGAGATACTCGTATCGCAAAAGAAAAGCCAGTCGTTTCCATAGAAACGATACTCGATTTAGAAGGAGAAGTCATAGAACCCATAGTATTTCATGGCGACCCTATTTCCGTATGAATTCGTCAATGTGTATTAGTGAGGGATGCAGTAAAGACGGATTAGTGGATCGGAAACGTGATTGTCGTATCGCAAAAGAAAATCCAGTCGTTTCCATAGAAACGTTACTCGATTTAGAAGGAGAAGTCATAGAACCCATAGTACTTCATGGCGACGCAATTTCCGTGTGAATTCGTCAATGAGAGGGAGTGAGGGATGCAGTAAAGAAGCATTAGTGCATCGAGAGGGAGATACTCGTATCGCAAAAGAAAAGCCAGTCGCTTCCATAGAAACGATACTCGATTTAGAAGGAGAAGTCATAGAACCCATAGTATTTCATAGCGACGCAATTTCCGTATGAATTCCTCAATGTGTATTAGTGAGGGATGCAGTAAAGACGGATTAGTGGATCGGAGATGTGATTGTCGTATCGCACAAGAAAAGCCAGTCGTTCCATAGAAACGATACTCGATTTAGAAGGAGAAGTCATAGAACCCATAGTATTTCATGGCGACGCAATTTCCGTGCGAATTCGTCAATGTGTATTAGTGAGGGATGCAGTAAAGACGGATTAGTGGATGGGAAATGTGATTGTCGTATCCCAAAAGAAAATTCTGTCGTTTCCATAGAAACGATACTCGATTTAGAAGGAGAAGTCATAGAACCCATAGTATTTCATGGCGACGCAATTTCCGTGTGAATTCGTCAATGTGTATTAGTGAGGGATGCAGTAAAGACGGATTAGTGGATCGGAAATGTGATTGTCGTATCCCAAAAGGACATACAGTCGTTTCCATAGAAACGATACTCGATTTAGAAGGAGAAGTCAGAGAACCCATAGTATTTCATGGCGACGCAATTTCCGTGTGAATTCGTCAATGAGTGGAAGTGAGGGATGCAGTAAAGAAGGATTAGTGCATCGAGAGGGAGATACTCGTATCGCAAAAGAAAAGCCAGTCGTTTCCATAGAAACGATACTCGATTTAGAAGGAGAAGTCATAGAACCCATAGTATTTCATGGCGACGCAATTTCCGTGTGAATTCGTCAATGTGTATTAGTGAGGGATGCAGTAAAGACGAATTAGTGGATGGGAAATGTGATTGTCGTATCCCAAAAGAAAATCCTGTCGTTTCCATAGAAACGTTACTCGATTTAGAAGGAGAAGTCATAGAACCCATAGTATTTCATGGCTACGCAATTTCCGTGTGAATTCGTCAATGTGTATTAGTGAGGGATGCAGTAAAGACGGATTAGTGGATCGGAAATGTGATTGTCGTATCCCAAAAGAAAATTCTGTCGTTTCTATAGAAACGATACTCGATTTAGAAGGAAAAGTCATAGAACCCATAGTATTTCATGGCGACGCATTTTCCGTGTGAATTCGTCAATGTGTATTAGTGAGGGATGCAGTAAAGACGGATTAGTGGATCGGAAATCTGATTGTCGTATCCCAAAAGAAAATTCTGTCGTTTCCATAGAAACGATACTCGATTTAGAAGAAGAAGTCATAGAACACATAGTATTTCATGGCGACGCAATTTCCGTGTGAATTCGTCAATGTGTATTAGTGAGGCATGCAGTAAAGACGGATTAGTGGATGGGAAATGTGATTGTCGTATCCCAAAAGAAAATTCTGTCGTTTCCATAGAAATGATACTCGATTTAGAAGGAGAAGTCATAGAACCCATAGTATTTCATGGCGACGCAATTTCCGTGTGAATTCGTCAATGTGTATTAGTGAGGGATGCAGTAAAGACGGATTAGTGGATGGGAAATGTGATTGTCGTATCCCAAAAGAAAATTCTGTCGTTTCCATAGAAACGATACTCGATTTAGAAGGAAAAGTCATAGAACCCATAGTATTTCATAGCGACGCAATTTCCGTGTGAATTCGTCAATGTGTATTAGTGACGGATGCCGTAAAGACGGATTAGTGGATGGGAAATGTGATTGTCGTATCCCAAAAGATAATTCTGTCTTTTCCATAGAAACGATACTCGATTTAGAAGGAGAAGTCATAGAACCCATAGTATTTCATGGCGACGCAATTTCCGTGTGAATTCGTCAATGTGTATTAGTGAGGGATGCAGTAAAGACGGATTAGTGGATCGGAAATGTGATTGTCGTATCCCAAAAGAAAATCCTGTCGTTTCCATAGAAACGATACTCGATTTAGAAGGAGAAGTCATAGAACTCATAGTATTTCATTTCGACGCAATTTCCCTGTGAATTCGTCAATGTGTATTAGTGAGGGATGCAGTAAAGACGGATTACTGGATGGGAAATGTGATTGTCGTATCCCAAAAGAAAATTCTGTCGTTTCCATAGAAACGATACTCGATTTAGAAGGAGAAGTCATAGAACCCATAGTATTTCATGGCGACGCAATTTCCGTGTGAATTCGTCAATGTGTATTAGTGAGGGATGCAGTAAAGACGGATTAGTGGATGGGAAATGTGATTGTCGTATCCCAAAAGAAAATTCTGTCGTTTCCATAGAAACGATACTCGATTTAGAAGGAGAAGCCATAGAACCCATAGTATTTCATGGCGACGCAATTCGTCAATGTGTATTAGTGAGGGATGCAGTAAAGACGGATTAGTGGATCGGAAATGTGTTTGTCGTATACCAAAAGAAAATTCTGTCGTTTCCATAGAAACGTTACTCGATTTAGAAGGAGCAGTCATAGAACCCATAGTATTTCAGAGCGACGTATTTTCCGCTTGAATTCGTCAATGAGTGGGAGTGAGGGATGCGGTAAAGAAGGATTAGTGCATCGAGAATGAGATACTCGTATCGGAAAAGAAAAGCCAATCGTTTCCATAGAACCGATACTCGTTTTAGAAGGAGAAGTCATAGAACCCATAGTATTTCATGGCGACGCAATTTCCGTGTGAATTCGTCAATGTGTATTAGTGAGGGATGCAGTAAAGACGGATTAGTGGATCGGAAATGTGATTGTCGTATCCCAAAAGAAAATCCTGTCGTTTCCATAGAAACGTTACTCGATTTAGAAGGAGAAGTCACAGAACCCATAGTATTTCATGGCGACGCAATTTCCGTGTGAATTCGTCAATGAGTGGGAGTGAGGGATGCAGTAAAGAAGGATTAGTGCATCAAGAGGGAGATACTCGTATCGCAAAAGAAAAGCCAGTCGTTTCCATAGAAACGATACTCGATTTAGAAGGAGAAGTCGTAGAACCCATAGTATTTCATAGCGACGCAATTTCCGTATGAATTCGTCAATGAGTGGGAGTGAGGGATGCAGTAAAGAAGGATTAGTGCATCGAGAGGGAGATACTCGAATCGCAAAAGAAAAGCCAGTCGCTTCCATAGAAACGATACTCGATTTAGAAGGAGAAGTCATAGAACCCATAGTATTTCATGGCGACGCAATTTCCGTGTGAATTCGTCAATGTGTATTAGTGAGGGATGCAGTAAAGACGGATTAGTGGATGGGAAATGTGATTGTCGTATCCCAAAAGAAAATTCTGTCGTTTCCATAGAAACGGTACTCGATTTAGAAGGAGAAGTCATAGAACCCATAGTATTTCATGGCGACGCAATTTCCGTGTGAATTCGTCAATGTGTATTAGTGAGGGATGCAGTAAAGACGGATTAGTGGATCGGAAATGTGATTGTCGTATCCCAAAAGATAATTCTGTCGTTTCCATAGAAACGATACTCGATTTAGAGGGAGAAGTCATAGAACCCATAGTATTTCATGGCGACGCAATTTCCGTGTGAATTCGTCAATGTGTATTAGTGAGGGATGCAGTAAAGACGGATTAGTGGATCGGAAATGTGATTGTCGTATCCCAAAAGAAAATCCTGTCGTTTCCATAGAAACGATACTCGATTTAGAAGGAGAAGTCATAGAACTCATAGTATTTCATTTCGACGCAATTTCCCTGTGAATTCGTCAATGTGTATTAGTGAGGGATGCAGTAAAGACGGATTAGTGGATGGGAAATGTGATTGTCGTATCCCAAAAGAAAATTCTGTCGTTTCCATAGAAACGATACTCGATTTAGAAGGAGAAGTCATAGAACCCATAGTATTTCATGGCGACGCAATTTCCGTGTGAATTCGTCAATGTGTATTAGTGAGGGATGCAGTAAAGACGGATTAGTGGACGGGAAATGTGATTGTCGTATCCCAAAAGAAAATTCTGTCGTTTCCATAGAAACGATACTCGATTTAGAAGGAGAAGCCATAGAACCCATAGTATTTCATGGCGACGCAATTCGTCAATGTGTATTAGTGAGGGATGCAGTAAAGACGGATTAGAGGATCGGAAATGTGTTTGTTGTATCCCAAAAGAAAATTCTGTCGTTTCCATAGAAACGTTACTCGATTTAGAAGGAGAAGTCATAGAACCCATAGTATTTCCGAGCGACGTATTTTCCGTGTGAATTCGTCAATGAGTGGGAGTGAGGGATGCGGTAAAGAAGGATTAGTGCATCGAGAATGAGATACTCGTATCGGAAAAGAAAAGCCAATCGTTTCCATAGAAACGATACTCGATTTAGAAGGAGAAGTCATAGAACCCATAGTATATCATTGCGACGCAATTTCCGTGTGAATTCGTCAATGTGTATTAGTGAGGGATGCAGTAAAGACGGATTAGTGGATCGGAAATGTGATTGTCGTATCCCAAAAGAAAATCCTGTCGTTTCCATAGAAACGTTACTCGATTTAGAAGGAGAAGTCACAGAACCCATAGTATTTCATGGCGACGCAATTTCCGTGTGAATTCGTCAATGAGTGGGAGTGAGGGATGCAGTAAAGAAGGATTAGTGCATCGAGAGGGAGATACTCGTAACGCAAAAGAAAAGCCAGTCGTTTCCATAGAAACGATACTCGATTTAGAAGGAGAAGTCGTAGAACCCATAGTATTTCATAGCGACGCAATTTCCGTATGAATTCGTCAATGAGTGGGAGTGAGGGATGCAGTAAAGAAGGATTAGAGCATCGAGAGGGAGATACTCGTATAGCAAAAGAAAAGCCAGTCGCTTCCATAGAAACGATACTCGATTTAGAAGGAGAAGTCATAGAACCCATAGTATTTCATGGCGACGCAATTTCCGTGTGAATTCGTCAATGTTTATTAGTGAGGGATGCAGTAAAGACGGATTAGTGGATCGGTAATGTGATTGTCGTATCGCAAAAGAAAAGCCAGTCGTTTCCATAGAAACGATACTCGATTTAGAAGGAGAAGTCATAGAACCCATAGTATTTCATGGCGACGCAATTTCCGTGTGAATTCGTCAATGTGTATTAGTGAGGGATGCAGTAAAGACGGATTAGTGGATCGGAAATGTGATTGTCGTATCCCAAAAGAAAATCCTGTCGTTTCCATAGAAACGATACTCGATTTAGAAGGAGAAGTCATAGAACCCATAGTATTTCATGGCGACGCAATTTCCGTGTGAATTCGTCAATGTGTATTAGTGAGGGATGCAGTAAAGACGGATTAGTGGATCGGAAATGTGATTGTCGTATCCCAAAAGATAATCCTATCGTTTCCATAGAAACGTTACTCGATTTAGAAGCAGAAGTCATAGAACCCATAGTATTTCATAGCGACGCAATTTCCGTGTGAATTCGTCAATGAGTGGGAGTGAGGGATGCAGTAAAGAAGGATTAGTGCATCGAGAGGGAGATACTCGTATCGCAAAAGAAAAGCCAGTCGTTTCCATAGAAACGATACTCGATTTAGAAGGAGAAGTCATAGAACCCATAGTATTTCATGGCGACCCAATTTCCGTATGAATTCGTCAATGTGTATTAGTGAGGGATGCAGTAAAGACGGATTAGTGGATCGGAAACGTGATTGTCGTATCGCAAAAGAAAATCCAGTCGTTTCCATAGAAACGTTACTCGATTTAGAAGGAGAAGTCATAGAACCCATAGTACTTCATGGCGACGCAATTTCCGTGTGAATTCGTCAATGAGAGGGAGTGAGGGATGCAGTAAAGAAGCATTAGTGCATCGAGAGGGAGATACTCGTATCGCAAAAGAAAAGCTAGTCGCTTCCATAGAAACGATACTCGATTTAGAAGGAGAAGTCATAGAACCCATAGTATTTCATAGCGACGCAATTTCCGTATGAATTCCTCAATGTGTATTAGTGAGGGATGCAGTAAAGACGGATTAGTGGATCGGAGATGTGATTGTCGTATCGCACAAGAAAAGCCAGTCGTTCCATAGAAACGATACTCGATTTAGAAGGAGAAGTCATAGAACCCATAGTATTTCATGGCGACGCAATTTCCGTGTGAATTCGTCAATGTGTATTAGTGAGGGATGCAGTAAAGTCGGATTAGTGGATCGGAAATGTGATTGTCGTATCCCAAAAGAAAATCCTGTCGTTTCCATAGAAACGTTACTCGATTTAGAAGGAGAAGTCATAGAACCCATAGTATTTCATGGCGACGCAATTTCCGAGTGAATTCGTCAATGTGTATTAGTGAGGGATGCAGTAAAGACGGATTAGTGGATCGGAAATGTGATTGTCGTATCGAAAAAGAAAATTCTGTCGTTTCCATAGAATCGATACTCGATTTAGAAGGAGAAGTCATAGAACCCATAGTATTTCATGGCGACGCAATTTCCGTGCGAATTCGTCAATGTGTATTAGTGAGGGATGCAGTAAAGACGGATTAGTGGATGGGAAATGTGATTGTCGTATCCCAAAAGAAAATTCTGTCGTTTCCATAGAAAAGATACTCGATTTAGAAGGAGAAGTCATAGAACCCATAGTATTTCATGGCGACGCAATTTCCGTGTGAATTCGTCAATGTGTATTAGAGAGGGATGCAGTAAAGACGGATTAGTGGATCGGAAATGTGATTGTCGTATCCCAAAAGGACATACAGTCGTTTCCATAGAAACGATACTCGATTTAGAAGGAGAAGTCAGAGAACCCATAGTATTTCATGGCGACGCAATTTCCGTGTGAATTCGTCAATGAGTGGAAGTGAGGGATGCAGTAAAGAAGGATTAGTGCATCGAGAGGGAGATACTCGTATCGCAAAAGAAAAGCCAGTCGTTTCCATAGAAACGATACTCGATTTAGAAGGAGAAGTCATAGAACGCATAGTATTTCATGGCGACGCAATTTCCGTGTGAATTCGTCAATGTGTATTAGTGAGGGATGCAGTAAAGACGAATTAGTGGATGGGAAATGTGATTGTCGTATCCCAAAAGAAAATCCTGTCGTTTCCATAGAAACGTTACTCGATTTAGAAGGAGAAGTCATAGAACCCATAGTATTTCATGGCGACGCAATTTCCGTGTGAATTCGTCAATGTGTATTAGTGAGGGATGCAGTAAAGACGGATTAGTGGATCGGAAATGTGATTGTCGTATCCCAAAAGAAAATTCTGTCGTTTCTATAGAAACGATACTCGATTTAGAAGGAAAAGTCATAGAACCCATAGTATTTCATGGCGACGCAATTTCCGTGTGAATTCGTCAATGTGTATTAGTGAGGGATGCAGTAAAGACGGATTAGTGGATCGGAAATCTGATTGTCGTATCCCAAAAGAAAATTCTGTCGTTTCCATAGAAACGATACTCGATTTAGAAGAAGAAGTCATAGAACACATAGTATTTCATGGCGACGCAATTTCCGTGTGAATTCGTCAATGTGTATTAGTGAGGCATGCAGTAAAGACGGATTAGTGGATGGGAAATGTGATTGTCGTATCCCAAAAGAAAATTCTGTCGTTTCCATAGAAACGATACTCGATTTAGAAGGAGAAGTCATAGAACCCATAGTATTTCATGGCGACGCAATTTCCGTGTGAATTCGTCAATGTGTATTAGTGAGGGATGCAGTAAAGACGGATTAGTGGATGGGAAATGTGATTGTCGTATCCCAAAAGAAAATTCTGTCGTTTCCATAGAAACGATACTCGATTTAGAAGGAGAAGTCATAGAACCCATAGTATTTCATGGCGACGCAATTTCCGTGTGAATTCGTCAATGTGTATTAGTGACGGATGCAGTAAAGACGGATTAGTGGATGGGAAATGTGATTGTCGTATCCCAAAAGATAATTCTGTCGTTTCCATAGAAACGATACTCGATTTAGAAGGAGAAGTCATAGAACCCATAGTATTTCATGGCGACGCAATTTCCGTGTGAATTCGTCAATGTGTATTAGTGAGGGATGCAGTAAAAACGGATTAGTGGATCGGAAATGTGATTGTCGTATCCCAAAAGAAAATCCTGTCGTTTCCATAGAAACGATACTCGATTTAGAAGGAGAAGTCATAGAACTCATAGTATTTCATTTCGACGCAATTTCCCTGTGAATTCGTCAATGTGTATTAGTGAGGGATGCAGTAAAGACGGATTAGTGGATGGGAAATGTGATTGTCGTATCCCAAAAGAAAATTCTGTCGTTTCCATAGAAACGATACTCTATTTAGAAGGAGAAGTCATAGAACCCATGGTATTTCATGGCGACGCAATTTCCGTGTGAATTCGTCAATGTGTATTAGTGAGGGATGCAGTAAAGACGGGATAGTGGATGGGAAATGTGATTGTCGTATCCCAAAAGAAAATTCTGTCGTTTCCATAGAAACGATACTCGATTTAGCAGGAGAAGCCATAGAACCCATAGTATTTCATGGCGACGCAATTCGTCAATGTGTATTAGTGAGGGATGCAGTAAAGACGGATTAGTGGATCGGAAATGTGTTTGTCGTATCCCAAAAGAAAATTCTGTCGTTTCCATAGAAACGTTACTCGATTTAGAAGGAGAAGTCATAGAACCCATAGTATTTCAGAGCGACGTATTTTCCGCTTGAATTCGTCAATGAGTGGGAGTGAGGGATGCGGTAAAGAAGGATTAGTGCATCGAGAATGAGATACTCGTATCGGAAAAGAAAAGCCAATCGTTTCCATAGAAACGATACTCGTTTTAGAAGGAGAAGTCATAGAACCCATAGTATATCATTGCGACGCAATTTCCGTGTGAATTCGTCAATGTGTATTAGTGAGGGATGCAGTAAAGTCGGATTTGTGGATCGGAAATGTGATTGTCGTATCCCAAAAGAAAATCCTGTCGTTTCCATAGAAACGTTACTCGATTTAGAAGGAGAAGTCACAGAACCCATAGTATTTCATGGCGACGCAATTTCCGTGTGAATTCGTCAATGAGTGGGAGTGAGGGATGCAGTAAAGAAGGATTAGTGCATCGAGAGGGAGATACTCGTATCGCAAAAGAAAAGCCAGTCGTTTCCATAGAAACGATACTCGATTTAGAAGGAGAAGTCGTAGAACCCATAGTATTTCATAGCGACGCAATTTCCGTATGAATTCGTCAATGAGTGGGAGTGAGGGATGCAGTAAAGAAGGATTAGTGCATCGAGAGGGAGATACTCGAATCGCAAAAGAAAAGCCAGTCGCTTCCATAGAAACGATACTCGATTTAGAAGGAGAAGTCATAGAACCCATAGTATTTCATGGCGACGCAATTTCCGTGTGAATTCGTCAATGTGTATTAGTGAGGGATGCAGTAAAGACGGATTAGTGGATGGGAAATGTGATTGTCGTATCCCAAAAGAAAATTCTGTCGTTTCCATAGAAACGATACTCGATTTAGAAGGAGAAGTCATAGAACCCATAGTATTTCATGGCGACGCAATTTCCGTGTGAATTCGTCAATGTGTATTAGTGAGGGATGCAGTAAAGACGGATTAGTGGATCGGAAATGTGATTGTCGTATCCCAAAAGATAATTCTGTCGTTTCCATAGAAACGATACTCGATTTAGAAGGAGAAGTCATAGAACTCATAGTATTTCATGGCGACGCAATTTCCGTGTGAATTCGTCAATGTGTGTTAATGAGGGATGCAGTAAAGACGGATTAGTGGATCGGAAATGTGATTGTCGTATCCCAAAAGAAAATCCTGTCGTTTCCATAGAAACGATACTCGATTTAGAAGGAGAAGTCATAGAACTCATAGTATTTCATTTCGACGCAATTTCCCTGTGAATTCGTCAATGTGTATTAGTGAGGGATGCAGTAAAGACGGATTAGTGGATGGGAAATGTGATTGTCGTATCCCAAAAGAAAATTCTGTCGTTTCCATAGAAGCGATACTCGATTTAGAAGGAGAAGTCATAGAACCCATAGTATTTCATGGCGACGCAATTTCCGTGTGAATTCGTCAATGTGTATTAGTGAGGGATGCAGTAAATACGGATTAGTGGATGGGAAATGTGATTGTCGTATCCCAAAAGAAAATTCTGTCGTTTCCATAGAAACGATACTCGATTTAGAAGGAGAAGCCATAGAACCCATAGTATTTCATGGCGACGCAATTCGTCAATGTGTATTAGTGAGGGATGCAGTAAAGACGGATTAGTGGATCGGAAATGTGTTTGTCGTATCCGAAAAGAAAATTCTGTCGTTTCCATAGAAACGTTACTCGATTTAGAAGGAGAAGTCATAGAACCCATAGTATTTCAGAGCGACGTATTTTCCGTGTGAATTCGTCAATGAGTGGGAGTGAGGGATGCGGTAAAGAAGGATTAGTGCATCGAGAATGAGATACTCGTATCGGAAAAGAAAAGCCAATCGTTTCCATAGAAACGATACTCGATTTAGAAGGAGAAGTCATAGAACCCATAGTATATCATTGCGACGCAATTTCCGTGTGAATTCGTCAATGTGTATTAGTGAGGGATGCAGTAAAGACGGATTAGTGGATGGGAAATGTGATTGTCGTATCCCAAAAGAAAATTCTGTCGTTTCCATAGAAACGATACTCGATTTAGAAGGAGAAGTCATAGAACCCATAGTATTTCATGGCGACCCAATTTCCGTGTGAATTCGTCAATGTGTATTAGTGAGGGATGCAGTAAAGACGGATTAGTGGATCGGAAATGTGATTGTCGTATCCCAAAAGATAATCCTGTCGTTTCCATAGAAACGTTACTCGATTTAGAAGCAGAAGTCATAGAACCCATAGTATTTCATAGCGACGCAATTTCCGTGTGAACTCGTCAATGAGTGGGAGTGAGGGATGCAGTAAAGAAGGATTAGTGCATCGAGAGGGGGATACTCGTATCGCAAAAGAAAAGCCAGTCGTTTCCATAGAAACGATACTCGATTTAGAAGGAGAAGTCATAGAACCCATAGTATTTCATGGCGACGCAATTTCCGTATGAATTCGTCAATGTGTATTAGTGAGGGATGCAGTAAAGACGGATTAGTGGATCGGAAATGTGATTGTCGTATCGCAAAAGAAAATCCAGTCGTTTCCATAGAAACGTTACTCGATTTAGAAGGAGAAGTCATAGAACCCATAGTACTTCATGGCGACGCAATTTCCGTGTGAATTCGTCAATGAGTGGGAGTGAGGGATGCAGTAAAGAAGCATTAGTGCATCGAGAGGGAGATACTCGTATCGCAAAAGAAAAGCCAGTCGCTTCCATAGAAACGATACTCGATTTAGAAGGAGAAGTCATAGAACCCATAGTTTTTCATAGCGACGCAATTTCCGTATGAATTCCTCAATGTGTATTAGTGAGGGATGCAGTAAAGACGGATTAGTGGATCGGAGATGTGATTGCCGTATCGCACAAGAAAAGCCAGTCGTTCCATAGAAACGATACTCGATTTAGAAGGAGAAGTCATAGAACCCATAGTATTTCATGGCGACGCAATTTCCGTGTGAATTCGTCAATGTGTATTAGTGAGGGATGCAGTAAAGTCGGATTAGTGGATCGGACATGTGATTGTCGTATCCCAAAAGAAAATCCTGTCGTTTCCATAGAAACGTTACTCGATTTAGAAGGAGAAGTCATAGAACCCATAGTATTTCATGGCGACGCAATTTCCGTGTGAATTCGTCAATGAGTGGGAGTGAGGGATGCAGTAAAGAAGGATTGGTGCATCGAGATGGAGATACTCGTATCGCAAAAGAAAAGCCAGTCGTTTCCATAGAAACGATACTCGATTTAGAAGGAGAAGTCATAGAACCCATAGTATTTCATGGCGACTTAATTTCCGTGTGAATTCGTCAATGTGTATTAGTGAGGGATGCAGTAAAGACGGATTAGTGGATCGGAAATGTGATTGTCGTATCGCAAATGAAAATCCTGTCGTTTCCATAGAAACGTTACTCGATTTAGAAGGAGAAGTCATAGAACCCATAGATTTCATGGCGACGCAATTTCCGTGTGAATTCGTCAATGAGTGGGAGTGAGGGATGCAGTAAAGAAGGATTAGTGCATCGAGAGGGAGATACTCGTATCGCTAAAGAAAAGCCAGTCGTTTCCATAGAAAGGATACACGATTTAGAAGGAGAAGTCATAGAACCCATAGTATTTCATGGCGACGCAATTTCCGTGTGAATTCGTCAATGTGTATTAGTGAGGGATGCAGTAAAGACGGATTAGTGGATCGGAAATGTGATTGTCGTATCGCAAAAGAAAAGCCAGTCGTTTCCATAGAAACGATACTCGATTTAGAAGGAGAAGTCATAGAACCCATAGTATTTCATGGCGACGCAATTTCCGTGTGAATTCGTCAATGTGTAATAGTGAGGGATGCAGTAAAGACGGATTAGTGGATCGGAAATGTGATTGTCGTATCGCAAAAGAAAAGCCAGTCGTTTCCATAGAAACGATACTCGATTTAGAAGGAGAAGTCATAGAACCCATACTATTTCATAGCGACGTAATTTCCGTATGAATTCGTCAATGTGTATTGGTGTGGGATGCAGTAAAGACGGATTAGTGGATCGGAAATGTGATTGTCGTATCGCAAAAGAAAAGCCAGTCGTTTCCATAGAAACGATACTCGATTTAGAAGGAGAAGTCATAGAACCCATAGTATTTCATAGCGCCGCAATTTCCGTATGAATTCGTCAATATGTATTAGTGAGGGATGCAGTAAGGAGGGATTAGTGGATCGGAAATGTGATTGTTGTATCGCAAAAGAAAAGCCAGTCGTTTCCATAGAATCGATACTCGATTTAGAAGGAGAAGTCATAGAACCCATAGTATTTCATAGCGACGCAATTTCCGTATGTATTCGTCAATGTGTATTAGTGAGGGATGAAGTAAAGACGGATTAGTGGATCGGAAATGTGATTGTCGTATCCCAAAAGAAAATCCTGTCGTTTCCATAGAAACGTTACTCGATTTAGAAGGAGAAGCCATAGAACCCATAGTATTTCATGGCGACGCAATTTCCGTCTGAATTCGTCAATGAGTGGGAGTGAGGGATGCAGTAAAGAAGGATTAGTGCATCGAGAGGGAGATAGTCGTATCGCAAAAGAAAAGCCAGTCGTTTCCATAGAAACGATACTCGATTTAGAAGGAGAAGTCATAGAACCCATAGTATTTCATGGCGACGCAATTTCCGTGTGAATTCGTCAATGTGTATTAGTGAGGGATGCAGTAAAGACGGATTAGTGGATCGGAAATGTGATTGTCGTATCCCAAAAGAAAATCCTTTCGTTTCCATAGAAACGATACTCGTTTTAGAAGGAGAAGTCATAGAACCCATAGTATTTCATGGCGACGCAGTTTCTGTGTGAATTCGTCAATGTGTATTAGTGAGGAATGCAGTAAAGACGGATTAGTGGATCGGAAATGTGATTGTCGTATCCCAAAAGAAAATCCTGTCGTTTCCATAGAAACGTTACTCGATTTAGAAGGAGAAGTCATAGAACCCATAGTACTTCATGGCGACGCAATTTCCGTGTGAATTCGTCAATGTGTATTAGTGAGGGATGCAGTAAAGGCGGATTAGTGGATCGGAAATGTGATTGTCGTATCCCAAAAGAAAATCCTGTCGTTTCCATAGAAACGTTACTCGATTTAGAAGGAGAAGTCATAGAACCCATAGTATTTCATAGCGACGCAATTTCCGTGTGAATTCGTCAATGAGTGGGAGTGAGGGATGCAGTAAAGAAGGATTAGTGCATCGAGAAAATCCTGTCGTTTCCATAGAAACGATACTCGATTTAGAAGGAGAAGTCATAGAACCCATAGTACTTCATGGCGACGCAATTTCCGTGTGAATTCGTCAATGTGTATTAGTGAGGGATGCAGTAAAGACGGATTAGTGGATCGGAAATGTGATTGTCGTATCGCAAAAGAAAAGCCAGTCGTTTCCATAGAAACGATACTCGATTTAGAAGGAGAAGTCATAGAACCCATAGTATTTCATGGCGATGCAATTTCCGTATGAATTCGTCAATGTGTATTAGTGAGGGATGCAGTAAAGACGGATTAGTGGATCGGAAATGTGATTGTCGTATCCCAAAAGAAAATCATGTCGTTTCCATAGAAACGATACTCGATTTAGAAGGAGAAGTCATAGAACCCATAGTATTTCATGGCGACGCAATTTCCGTGTGAATTCGTCAATGTGTATTAGTGAGGGATGCAGTAAAGACGGATTAGTGGATCGGAAATGTGATTGTCGTATCGCAAAAGAAAAGCCAGTCGTTTCCATAGAAACGATACTCGATTTAGAAGGAGAAGTCATAGAACCCATAGTATTTCATGGCGACGCAATTTGCGTGTGAATTCGTCAATGTGTATTAGTGAGGGATGCAGTAAAGACGGATTAGTGGATCGGAAATGTGATTGTCGTATCCCAAAAGAAAATCCTGTCGTTTCCATAGAAACGTTAATCGATTTAGAAGGAGAAGTCATAGAACCCATAGTATTTCATGGCGACGCAATTTCCGTGTGAATTCGTCAATGTGTATTAGTGAGGGATGCAGTAAAGACGGATTAGTGGATCGGAAATGTGATTGTCGTATCCCAAAAGAAAAGCCAGTTGTTTCCATAGAAACGATACTCGATTTAGAAGGAGAAGTCATAGAACCCATAGTATTTCATGGCGACGCAATTTCCGTGTGAATTCGTCAATGTGTATTAGTGAGGGTTGCAGTAAAGACGGATTAGTGGATCAGAAATGTGATTGTTGTATCCCAAAAGAAAATCCTGTCGTTTCCATAGAAACGTTACTCGATTTAGAAGGAGAAGTCATAGAACCCATAGTATTTCATGGCGACGCAATTTCCGTGTGAATTCGTCAATGTGTATTAGTGAGGGACGCAGTAAAGACGGATTAGTGGATCGGAAATGTGATTGTCGTATCCCAAAAGAAAATCCTGTCGTATCCATAGAAACGTTACTCGATTTAGATGGAGAAGTCATAGAACCCATTGTATATCATGGCGACGCAATTTCCGTGTGAATTCGTCAATGAGTGAGAGTGAGGGATGCAGTAAAGAAGGATTAGTGCATCGAGAGGGAGATACTCGTATCGCAAAAGAAAAGCCAGTCGTTTCCATAGAAACGATACTCCATTTAGAAGGAGAAGTCATAGAACCCATAGTATTTCATGGCGACGCATTTTCCGTGTGAATTCGTCAATGTGTATTAGTGAGGGATGCAGTAAAGACGGATTAGTGGATCGGAAATGTGATTGTCGTATCCCAAAAGAAAATCCTGTCGTTTCCATAGAAACGTTACTCGATTTAGAAGGAGAAGTCATAGAACCCATAGTATTTCATGGCGACGCAATTTCCGTGTGAATTCGTCAATGTGTATTAGTGAGGGATGCAGTAAAGTCGGATTAGTGGATCGGAAATGTGATTGTCGTATCGCAAAAGAAAAGCCAATCGTTTCCATAAAAACGATACTCGATTTAGAAGGAGAAGTCATAGAACCCATAGTATTTTATGGCGACGCATTTTCCGTGTGAATTCGTCAATGTGTATTAGTGAGGGATGCAGTAAAGACGGATTAGAGGATCGGAAATATGATTGTCGTATCCCAAAAGAAAATCCTGTCGTTTCCATAGAAACTTTAATCGATTTAGAAGGAGAAGTCATAGAACCCATAGTATTTCATGGCGACGCAATTTCCGTGTGAATTCGTCAATGAGTGGGAGTGAGGGATGCAGTAAAGAGGGATTAGTGCATCGAGAGGGAGATACTCGTATCGCAAAAGAAAAGCCAGTCGTTTCCATAGAAACGATACTCGATTTAGAAGGAGAAGTCATAGAACCCATAGTATTTCATAGCGACGCAATTTCCGTGTGAATTCGTCAATGAGTGGGAGTGAGGGATGCAGTAAAGAAGGATTAGTGCATCGAGAGGGAGATACTCATATCGCAAAAGAAAAGCCATTCGTTTCCATAGAAACGATACCCGATTTAGAAGGAGAAGTCATAGAACCCATAGTATTTCATGGCGACGCGATTTCCGTGTGAATTCGTCAATGAGTGGGAGTGAGGGATGCAGTAAAGAAGGATTAGTGCATCGAGAGGGAGATACTCATATCGCAAAAGAAAAGCCAGTCGTTTCCATAGAAACGATACTCGATTTAGAAGGAGAAGTCATAGAACCCATAGTATTTCATGGCGACGCAATTTCCGTGTGAATTGGTCAATGTGTATTAGTGAGGGATGCAGTAAAGACGGATTAGTGGATCGGAAATATGATTGTCGTATCCCAAAAGAAAAGCCAGTTGTACCATAGAAACGTTACTCGATTTAGAAGGAGAAGTCATAGAACCCATAGTATTTCATGGCGACGCAATTTTCGTGTGAATTCGTCAATGTGTATTAGTGAGGGATGCAGTAAAGACGGATTAGTGGATCGGAAATGTGATTGTCGTATCCCAAAAGAAAAGCCAGTTGTTTCCATAGAAACGATACTCGATTTAGAAGGAGAAGTCATAGAACCCATAGTACTTCATGGCGACGCAATTTCCATGTGAATTCGTCAATGTGTATTAGTGAGGGATGCAGTAAAGACGGATTAGTGGATCGGAAATGTGATTGTCGTATCCCAAAAGAAAATCCTGTCATTTCCATAGAAACGTTACTCGATTTAGAACGAGAAGTCATAGAACCCATAGTATTTCACGGCGACGCAATTTCCGTATGAATTCGTCAATGTGTATTAGTGAGGGATGCAGTAAAGACGGATTAGTGGATCGGAAATGTGATTGTCGTATCCCAAAAGAAAATCCTGTCGTTTCCATAGAAACGTTACTCGATTTAGAAGGAGAAGTCATAGAACCCATTGTATTTCATGGCGACGCAAAATCCGTGTGAATTCGTCAATGTGTATTAGTGAGAGATGCAGTAAAGACGGATTAGTGGATCGGAAATGTGATTGTCGTATCCCAAAAGAAAATCCTGTCGTTTCCATAGAAACGTTACTCGATTTAGAAGGAGAAGTCATAGAACCCATAGTATTTCATGGCGACGCAATTTCCGTGTGAATTCGTCAATGAGTGGGAGTGAGGGATGCAGTAAAGAGGGATTAGTGCATCGAGAGGGAGATACTCGTATCGCAAAAGAAAAGCCAGTCGTTTCCATAGAAACGATACTCGATTTAGAAGGAGAAGTCATAGAACCCATAGTACTTCATGGCGACGCAATTTCCGTGTGAATTCGTCAATGTGTATTAGTGAGGGATGCAGTAAAGACGGATTAGTGGATCGGAAATGTGATTGTCGTATCCCAAAAGAAAATCCTGTCATTTCCATAGAAACGTTACTCGATTTAGAACGAGAAGTCATAGAACCCATAGTATTTCACGGCGACGCAATTTCCGTATGAATTCGTCAATGTGTATTAGTGAGGGATGCAGTAAAGACGGATTAGTGGATCGGAAATGTGATTGTCGTATCCCAAAAGAAAATCCTCTCGTTTCCATAGAAACGTTACTCGATTTAGAAGGAGAAGTCATAGAACCCATTGTATTTCATGGCGACGCAAAATCCGTGTGAATTCGTCAATGTGTATTAGTGAGGGATGCAGTAAAGACGGATTAGTGGATCGGAAATGTGATTGTCGTATCCCAAAAGAAAATCCTGTCGTTTCCATAGAAACGTTACTCGATTTAGAAGGAGAAGTCATAGAACCCATAGTATTTCATGGCGACGCAATTTCCGTGTGAATTCGTCAATGTGTATTAGTGAGGGATGCAGTAAAGACGGATTAGTGGATCGGAAATGTGATTGTCGTATCCCAAAAGAAAATCCTGTCGTTTCCATAGAAACGTTACTCGATTTAGAAGGAGAAGTCATAGAACCCATAGTATTTCATAGCGACGCAATTTCCGTGTGAATTCGTCAATGAGTGGGAGTGAGGGATGCAGTAAAGAAGGATTAGTGCATCGAGAGGGAGATACTCATATCGCAAAAGAAAAGCCAGTCGTTTCCATAGAAACGATACTCGATTTAGAAGGAGAAGTCATAGAACCCATAGTATTTCATGGCGACGCAATTTCCGTGTGAATTCGTCAATGTGTATTAGTAAGGGATGCAGTAAAGACGGATTAGTGGATCGGAAATGTGATTGTCGTATCGCAAAAGAAAAGCCAGTCGTTTCCATAGAAACGATACTCGATTTAGAAGGAGAAGTCATAGAACCCATAGTATTTCATGGCGACGCAATTTCCGTGTGAATTCGTCAATGTGTATTAGTGAGGGATGCAGTAAAGACGGATTAGTGGATCGGAAATGTGATTGTCGTATCCCAAAAGAAAATCCTGTCGTTTCCATAGAAACGTTAATCGATTTAGAAGGAGAAGTCATAGAACCCATAGTATTTCATGGCGACGCAATTTCCGTGTGAATTCGTCAATGTGTATTAGTGAGGGATGCAGTAAAGACGGATTAGTGGATCGGAAATGTGATTGTCGTATCCCAAAAGAAAAGCCAGTTGTTTCCATAGAAACGATACTCGATTTAGAAGGAGAAGTCATAGAACCCATAGTATTTCATGGCGACGCAATTTCCGTGTGAATTCGTCAATGTGTATTAGTGAGGGATGCAGTAAAGACGGATTAGTGGATCGGAAATGTGATTGTCGTATCCCAAAAGAAAATCCTGTCGTTTCCATAGAAACGTTACTCGATTTAGAAGGAGAAGTCATAGAACCCATAGTATTTCATGGCGACGCAATTTCCGTATGAATTCGTCAATGTGTATTAGTGAGGGATGCAGTAAAGACGGATTAGTGGATCGGAAATGTGATTGTCGTATCCCAAAAGAAAATCCTGTCGTTTCCATAGAAACGTTACTCGATTTAGAAGGAGAAGTCATAGAACCCATAGTATTTCATGGCGACGCAATTTCCGTGTGAATTCGTCAATGTGTATTAGTGAGGGATGCAGTAAAGACGGATTAGTGGATCGGAAATGGGATTGTCGTATCCCAAAAGAAAATCCTGTCGTATCCATAGAAACGTTACTCGATTTAGAAGGAGAAGTCATAGAACCCATTGTAAATCATGGCGATGCAATTTCCGTGTGAATTCGTCAATGAGTGGGAGTGAGGGATGCAGTAAAGAAGGATTAGTGCATCGAGAGGGAGATACTCGTATCGCAAAAGAAAAGCCGGTCGTTTCCATAGAAACGATACTCGATTTAGAAGGAGAAGTCATAGAACCCATAGTATTTCATGGCGACGCAATTTCCGTGTGAATTCGTCAATGTGTATTAATGAGGGATGCAGTAAAGACGGATTAGTGGATCGGAAATGTGATTGTCGTATCCCAAAAGAAAATCCTGTCGTTTCCATAGAAACGTTACTCGATTTAGAAGGAGAAGTCATAGAACCCATAGTATTTCATGGCGACGCAATTTCCGTGTGAATTCGTCAATGTGTATTAGTGAGGGATGCAGCAAAGTCGGATTAGTGGATCGGAAATGTGATTGTCGTATCGCAAAAGAAAAGCCAGTCGTTTCCATAAAAACGATACTCGATTTAGAAGGAGAAGTCATAGAACCCATAGTATTTTATGGCGACGCAATTTCCGTGTGAATTCGTCAATGTGTATTAGTGAGGGATGCAGTAAAGACGGATTAGTGGATCGGAAATATGATTGTCGTATCCCAAAAGAAAATCCTGTCGTTTCCATAGAAACGTTACTCGATTTAGAAGGAGAAGTCATAGAACCCATAGTATTTCATGGCGACGCAATTTCCGTGTGAATTCGTCGGTGAGTGGGAGTGAGGGATGCAGTAAAGAAGGATTAGTGCATCGAGAGGGAGATACTCGTATCGCAAAAGAAAAGCCAGTCGTTTCCATAGAAACGATACTCGATTTAGAAGGAGAAGTCATAGAACCCATAGTATTTCATAGCGACGCAATTTCCGTGTGAATTCGTCAATGAGTGGGAGTGAGGGATGCAGTAAAGAAGGATTAGTGCATCGAGAGGGAGA
This sequence comes from Schistocerca piceifrons, assembly GCF_021461385.2. Lineage (NCBI taxonomy): Eukaryota > Metazoa > Arthropoda > Insecta > Orthoptera > Acrididae > Schistocerca > Schistocerca piceifrons. The sequence goes on from NW_025727551.1 coordinate 6,104,232, forward strand.
TACTCATATCGCAAAAGAAAAGCCAGTAGTTTCCATAGAAACGATACTCGATTTAGAAGGAGAAGTCATAGAACCCATAGTATTTCATGGCGACGCAATTTCCGTGTGAATTCGTCAATGAGTGGGAGTGAAGGATACAGTAAAGAAGGATTAGTGCATCGAGAGGGAGATACTCATATCGCAAAAGAAAAGCCAGTCGTTTCCGTAGAAACGATACTCGATTTAGAAGGAGAAGTCATAGAACCCATAGTATTTCATGGCGACGCAATTTCCGTGTGAATTCGTCAATGTGTATTAGTGAGGGATGCAGTAAAGACGGATTAGTGGATCGGAAATATGATTGTCGTATCCCAAAAGAAAAGCCAGTTGTACCATAGAAACGTTACTCGATTTAGAAGGAGAAGTCATAGAACCCATAGTATTTCATGGCGACGCAATTTTCGTGTGAATTCGTCAATGTGTATTAGTTAGGGATGCAGTAAAGACGGATTAGTGGATCGGAAATGTGATTGTCGTATCCCAAAAGAAAAGGCAGTTGTTTCCATAGAAACGATACTCGATTTAGAAGGAGAAGTCATAGAACCCATAGTATTTCATGGCGACGCAATTTCCGTGTGAATTCGTCAATGTGTATTAGTGAGGGATGCAGTAAAGACGGATTAGTGGATCGGAAATGTGATTGTCGTATCCCAAAAGAAAATCCTGTCATTACCATAGAAACGTTACTCGATTTAGAACGAGAAGTCATAGAACCCATAGTATTTCACGGCGACGCAATTTCCGTATGAATTCGTCAATGTGTATTAGTGAGGGATGCAGTAAAGACGGATTAGTGGATCGGAAATGTGATTGTCGTATCCCAAAAGAAAATCCTGTCGTTTCCATAGAAACGTTACTCGATTTAGAAGGAGAAGTCATAGAACCCATAGTATTTCATGGCGACGCAATATCCGTGTGAATTCGTCAATGTGTATTAGTGAGGGATGCAGTAAAGACGGATTAGTGGATCGGAAATGTGATTGTCGTATCCCAAAAGAAAATCCTGTCGATTCCATAGAAACGTTACTCGATTTAGAAGGAGAAGTCATAGAACCCATAGTATTTCATGGCGACGCAATTTCCGTGTGAATTCGTCAATGAGTGGGAGTGAGGGATGCAGTAAAGAGGGATTAGTGCATCGAGAGGGAGATACTCGTATCGCAAAAGAAAAGCCAGTCGTTTCCATAAAAACGATACTCGATTTAGAAGGAGAAGTCATAGAACCCATAGTATTTCATGGCGACGCAATTTCCGTGTGAATTCGTCAATGTGTGTTAGTGAGGGATGCAGTAAAGACGGATTAGTGGATCGGAAATGTGATTGTCGTATCCCAAAAGAAAATCCTGTCGTTTCCATAGAAACGTTACTCGATTTAGAAGGAGAAGTCATAGAACCCATAGTATTTCATGGCGACGCAATTTCCGTGTGAATTCGGCAATGTGTATTAGTGAGGGATGCAGTAAAGACGGATTAGTGGATCGGAAATGTGATTGTCGTATCGCAAAGGAAAACCCAGTCGTTTCCATAAAAACGGTACTCGATTTAGAAGGAGAAGTCATAGAACCCTTAGTATTTTATGGCGACGCAATTTCTGTGTGAATTCGTCAATGTGTATTAGTGAGGGATGCAGTAAAGACGGATTAGTGGATCGGAAATGTGATTGTCGTATCCCAAAAGAAAATCCTGTCGTTTCCATAGAAACGTTACTCGATTTAGAAGGAGAAGTCATAGAACCCATAGTATTTCATGGCGACGCAATTTCCGTGTGAATTCGTCAATGAGTGGGAGTGGGGGATGCAGTAAAGAAGGATTAGTGCATCGAGAGGGAGATACTCGTATCGCAAAAGAAAAGCCAGTCGTTTCCATAGAAACGATACTCGATTTAGAAGGAGAAGTCATAGAACCCATAGTATTTCATAGCGACGCAATTTCCGTGTGAATTCGTCAATGAGTGGGAGTGAGGGATGCAGTAAAGAAGGATTAGTGCATCGAGAGGGAGATACTCATAACGCAAAAGAAAAGCCAGTCGTTTCCATAGAAACGAAACTCGATTTAGAAGGAGAAGTCATAGAACCCATTGTATACCATGGCGACGCAATTTCCGTGTGAATTCGTCAATGAGTGGGAGTGAGGGATGCAGTAAAGAAGGATTAGTGCATCGAGAGGGACATACTCGTATCGCAAAAGAAAAGCCGGTCGTTTCCATAGAAACGATACTCGATTTAGAAGGAGAAGTCATAGAACCCATAGTATTTCATGGCGACGCAATTTCCGTGTGAATTCGTCAATGTGTATTAATGAGGGATGCAGTAAAGACGGATTAGTGGATCGGAAATGTGATTGTCGTATCCCAAAAGAAAATCCTGTCGTTTCCATAGAAACGTTACTCGATTTAGAAGGAGAAGTCATAGAACCCATAGTATTTCATGGCGACGCAATTTCCGTGTGAATTCGTCAATGTGTATTAGTGAGGGATGCAGCAATGTCGGATTAGTGGATCGGAAATGTGATTGTCGTATCACAAAAGAAAAGCCAGTCGTTTCCATAAAAACGATACTCGATTTAGAAGGAGAAGTCATAGAACCCATAGTATTTTATGGCGACGCAATTTCCGTGTGAATTCGTCAATGTGTATTAGTGAGGGATGCAGTAAAGACGGATTAGTGGATCGGAAATATGATTGTCGTATCCCAAAAGAAAATCCTGTCGTTTCCATAGAAACGTTACTCGATTTAGAAGGAGAAGTCATAGAACCCATAGTATTTCATGGCGACGCAATTTCCGTGTGAATTCGTCAATGAGTGGGAGTGAGGGATGCAGTAAAGAGGGATTAGTGCATCGAGAGGGAGATACTCGTATCGCAAAAGAAAAGCCAGTCCTTTCCATAGAAACGATACTCGATTTAGAAGGAGAAGTCATAGAACCCATAGTACTTCATGGCGACGCAATTTCCGTGTGAATTCGTCAATGTGTATTAGTGAGGGATGCAGTAAAGACGGATTAGTGGATCGGAAATGTGATTGTCGTATCCCAAAAGAAAATCCTGTCATTTCCATAGAAACGTTACTCGATTTAGAACGAGAAGTCATAGAACCCATAGTATTTCACGGCGACGCAATTTCCGTATGAATTCGTCAATGTGTATTAGTGAGGGATGCAGTAAAGACGGATTAGTGGATCGGAAATGTGATTGTCGTATCCCAAAAGAAAATCCTCTCGTTTCCATAGAAACGTTACTCGATTTAGAAGGAGAAGTCATAGAACCCATTGTATTTCATGGCGACGCAAAATCCGTGTGAATTCGTCAATGTGTATTAGTGAGGGATGCAGTAAAGACGGATTAGTGGATCGGAAATGTGATTGTCGTATCCCAAAAGAAAATCCTGTCGTTTCCATAGAAACGTTACTCGATTTAGAAGGAGAAGTCATAGAACCCATAGTATTTCATGGCGACGCAATTTCCGTGTGAATTCGTCAATGTGTATTAGTGAGGGATGCAGTAAAGACGGATTAGTGGATCGGAAATGTGATTGTCGTATCCCAAAAGAAAATCCTGTCGTTTCCATAGAAACGTTACTCGATTTAGAAGGAGAAATCATAGAACCCATAGTATTTCATAGCGACGCAATTTCCGTGTGAATTCGTCAATGAGTGGGAGTGAGGGATGCAGTAAAGAAGGATTAGTGCATCGAGAGGGAGATACTCATATCGCAAAAGAAAAGCCAGTCGTTTCCATAGAAACGATACTCGATTTAGAAGGAGAAGTCATAGAACCCATAGGATTTCATGGCGACGCAATTTCCGTGTGAATTCGTCAATGTGTATTAGTAAGGGATGCAGTAAAGACGGATTAGTGGATCGGAAATGTGATTGTCGTATCGCAAAAGAAAAGCCAGTCGTTTCCATAGAATCGATACTCGATTTAGAAGGAGAAGTCATAGAACCCATAGTATTTCATGGCGACGCAATTTCCGTGTGAATTCGTCAATGTGTATTAGTGAGGGATGCAGTAAAGACGGATTAGTGGATCGGAAATGTGATTGTCGTATCCCAAAAGAAAATCCTGTCGTTTCCATAGAAACGTTAATCGATTTAGAAGGAGAAGTCATAGAACCCATAGTATTTCATGGCGACGCAATTTCCGTGTGAATTCGTCAATGTGTATTAGTGAGGGATGCAGTAAAGACGGATTAGTGGATCGGAAATGTGATTGTCGTATCCCAAAAGAAAAGCCAGTTGTTTCCATAGAAACGATACTCGATTTAGAAGGAGAAGTCATAGAACCCATAGTATTTCATGGCGACGCAATTTCCGTGTGAATTCGTCAATGTGTATTAGTGAGGGATGCAGTAAAGACGGATTAGTGGATCGGAAATGTGATTGTCGTATCCCAAAAGAAAATCCTGTCGTTTCCATAGAAACGTTACTCGATTTAGAAGGAGAAGTCATAGAACCCATAGTATTTCATGGCGACGCAATTTCCGTATGAATTCGTCAATGTGTATTAGTGAGGGATGCAGTAAAGACGGATTAGTGGATCGGAAATGTGATTGTCGTATCCCAAAAGAAAATCCTGTCGTTTCCATAGAAACGTTACTCGATTTAGAAGGAGAAGTCATAGAACCCATAGTATTTCATGGCGACGCAATTTCCGTGTGAATTCGTCAATGTGTATTAGTGAGGGATGCAGTAAAGACGGATTAGTGGATCGGAAATGGGATTGTCGTATCCCAAAAGAAAATCCTGTCGTATCCATAGAAACGTTACTCGATTTAGAAGGAGAAGTCATAGAACCCATTGTATATCATGGCGACGCAATTTCCGTGTGAATTCGTCAATGAGTGGGAGTGAGGGATGCAGTAAAGAAGGATTAGTGCATCGAGAGGGAGATACTCGTATCGCAAAAGAAAAGCCGGTCGTTTCCATAGAAACGATTCTCGATTTAGAAGGAGAAGTCATAGAACCCATAGTATTTCATGGCGACGCAATTTCCGTGTGAATTCGTCAATGTGTATTAATGAGGGATGCAGTAAAGACGGATTAGTGGATCGGAAATGTGATTGTCGTATCCCAAAAGAAAATCCTGTCGTTTCCATAGAAACGTTACTCGATTTAGAAGGAGAAGTCATAGAACCCATAGTATTTCATGGCGACGCAATTTCCGTGTGAATTCGTCAATGTGTATTAGTGAGGGATGCAGCAAAGTCGGATTAGTGGATCGGAAATGTGATTGTCGTATCCCAAAAGAAAATCCTGTCGTTTCCATAGAAACGTTACTCGATTTAGAAGGAGAAGTCATAGAACCCATAGTATTTCATGGCGACGCAATTTCCGTGTGAATTCGTCGGTGAGTGGGAGTGAGGGATGCAGTAAAGAAGGATTAGTGCATCGAGAGGGAGATACTCGTATCGCAAAAGAAAAGCCACTCGTTTCCATAGAAACGATACTCGATTTAGAAGGAGAAGTCATAGAACCCATAGTATTTCATAGCGACGCAATTTCCGTGTGAATTCGTCAATGAGTGGGAGTGAGGGATGCAGTAAAGAAGGATTAGTGCATCGAGAGGGAGATACTCATATCGCAAAAGAAAAGCCAGTAGTTTCCATAGAAACGATACTCGATTTAGAAGGAGAAGTCATAGAACCCATAGTATTTCATGGCGACGCAATTTCCGTGTGAATTCGTCAATGAGTGGGAGTGAAGGATGCAGTAAAGAAGGATTAGTGCATCGAGAGGGAGATACTCATATCGCAAAAGAAAAGCCAGTCGTTTCCGTAGAAACGATACTCGATTTAGAAGGAGAAGTCATAGAACCCATAGTATTTCATGGCGACGCAATTTCCGTGTGAATTCGTCAATGTGTATTAGTGAGGGATGCAGTAAAGACGGATTAGTGGATCGGAAATATGATTGTCGTATCCCAAAAGAAAAGCCAGTTGTACCATAGAAACGTTACTCGATTTAGAAGGAGAAGTCATAGAACCCATAGTATTTCATGGCGACGCAATTTTCGTGTGAATTCGTCAATGTGTATTAGTGAGGGATGCAGTAAAGACGGATTAGTGGATCGGAAATGTGATTGTCGTATCCCAAAAGAAAAGGCAGTTGTTTCCATAGAAACGATACTCGATTTAGAAGGAGAAGTCATAGAACCCATAGTATTTCATGGCGACGCAATTTCCGTGTGAATTCGTCAATGTGTATTAGTGAGGGATGCAGTAAAGACGGATTAGTGGATCGGAAATGTGATTGTCGTATCCCAAAAGAAAATCCTGTCATTACCATAGAAACTTTACTCGATTTAGAACGAGAAGTCATAGAACCCATAGTATTTCACGGCGACGCAATTTCCGTATGAATTCGTCAATGTGTATTAGTGAGGGATGCAGTAAAGACGGATTAGTGGATCGGAAATGTGATTGTCGTATCCCAAAAGAAAATCCTGTCGTTTCCATAGAAACGTTACTCGATTTAGAAGGAGAAGTCATAGAACCCATAGTATTTCATGGCGACGCAATATCCGTGTGAATTCGTCAATGTGTATTAGTGAGGGATGCAGTAAAGACGGATTAGTGGATCGGAAATGTGATTGTCGTATCCCAAAAGAAAATCCTGTCGATTCCATAGAAACGTTACTCGATTTAGAAGGAGAAGTCATAGAACCCATAGTATTTCATGGCGACGCAATTTCCGTGTGAATTCGTTAATGAGTGGGAGTGAGGGATGCAGTAAAGAGGGATTAGTGCATCGAGAGGGAGATACTCGTATCGCAAAAGAAAAGCCAGTCGTTTCCATAAAAACGATACTCGATTTAGAAGGAGAAGTCATAGAACCCATAGTATTTCATGGCGACGCAATTTCCGTGTGAATTCGTCAATGTGTGTTAGTGAGGGATGCAGTAAAGACGGATTAGTGGATCGGAAATGTGATTGTCGTATCCCAAAAGAAAATCCTGTCGTTTCCATAGAAACGTTACTCGATTTAGAAGGAGAAGTCATAGAACCCATAGTATTTCATGGCGACGCAATTTCCGTGTGAATTCGGCAATGTGTATTAGTGAGGGATGCAGTAAAGACGGATTAGTGGATCGGAAATGTGATTGTCGTATCGCAAAGGAAAACCCAGTCGTTTCCATAAAAACGGTACTCGATTTAGAAGGAGAAGTCATAGAACCCTTAGTATTTTATGGCGACGCAATTTCCGTGTGAATTCGTCAATGTGTATTAGTGAGGGATGCAGTAAAGACGGATTAGTGGATCGGAAATGTGATTGTCGTATCCCAAAAGAAAATCCTGTCGTTTCCATAGAAACGTTACTCGATTTAGAAGGAGAAGTCATAGAACCCATAGTATTTCATGGCGACGCAATTTCCGTGTGAATTCGTCAATGAGTGGGAGTGGGGGATGCAGTAAAGAAGGATTAGTGCATCGAGAGGGAGATACTCGTATCGCAAAAGAAAAGCCAGTCGTTACCATAGAAACGATACTCGATTTAGAAGGAGAAGTCATAGAACCCATAGTATTTCATAGCGACGCAATTTCCGTGTGAATTCGTCAATGAGTGGGAGTGAGGGATGCAGTAAAGAAGGATTAGTGCATCGAGAGGGAGATACTCATAACGCAAAAGAAAAGCCAGTCGTTTCCATAGAAACGAAACTCGATTTAGAAGGAGAAGTCATAGAACCCATTGTATACCATGGCGACGCAATTTCCGTGTGAATTCGTCAATGAGTGAGAGTGAGGGATGCAGTAAAGAAGGATTAGTGCATCGAGAGGGACATACTCGTATCGCAAAAGAAAAGCCGGTCGTTTCCATAGAAACGATACTCGATTTAGAAGGAGAAGTCATAGAACCCATAGTATTTCATGGCGACGCAATTTCCGTGTGAATTCGTCAATGTGTATTAATGAGGGATGCAGTAAAGACGGATTAGTGGATCGGAAATGTGATTGTCGTATCCCAAAAGAAAATCCTGTCGTTTCCATAGAAACGTTACTCGATTTAGAAGGAGAAGTCATAGAACCCATAGTATTTCATGGCGACGCAATTTCCGTGTGAATTCGTCAATGTGTATTAGTGAGGGATGCAGCAATGTCGGATTAGTGGATCGGAAATGTGATTGTCGTATCGCAAAAGAAAAGCCAGTCGTTTCCATAAAAACGATACTCGATTTAGAAGGAGAAGTCATAGAACCCATAGTATTTCATGGCGACGCAATTTCCGTGTGAATTCGTCAATGTGTATTAGTGAGGGATGCAGTAAAGACGGATTAGTGGATCGGAAATATGATTGTCGTATCCCAAAAGAAAAGCCAGTTGTACCATAGAAACGTTACTCGATTTAGAAGGAGAAGTCATAGAACCCATAGTATTTCATGGCGACGCAATTTTCGTGTGAATTCGTCAATGTGTATTAGTGAGGGATGCAGTAAAGACGGATTAGTGGATCGGAAATGTGATTGTCGTATACCAAAAGAAAAGGCAGTTGTTTCCATAGAAACGATACTCGATTTAGAAGGAGAAGTCATAGAACCCATAGTATTTCATGGCGACGCAATTTCCGTGTGAATTCGTCAATGTGTATTAGTGAGGGATGCAGTAAAGACGGATTAGTGGATCGGAAATGTGATTGTCGTATCCCAAAAGAAAATCCTGTCATTTCCATAGAAACGTTACTCGATTTAGAACGAGAAGTCATAGAACCCATAGTATTTCACGGCGACGCAATTTCCGTATGAATTCGTCAATGTGTATTAGTGAGGGATGCAGTAAAGACGGATTAGTGGATCGGAAATGTGATTGTCGTATCCCAAAAGAAAATCCTGTCGTTTCCATAGAAACGTTACTCGATTTAGAAGGAGAAGTCATAGAACCCATAGTATTTCATGGCGACGCAATATCCGTGTGAATTCGTCAATGTGTATTAGTGAGGGATGCAGTAAAGACGGATTAGTGGATCGGAAATGTGATTGTCGTATCCCAAAAGAAAATCCTGTCGATTCCATAGAAACGTTACTCGATTTAGAAGGAGAAGTCATAGAACCCATAGTATTTCATGGCGACGCAATTTCCGTGTGAATTCGTCAATGAGTGGGAGTGAGGGATGCAGTAAAGAGGGATTAGTGCATCGAGAGGGAGATACTCGTATCGCAAAAGAAAAGCCAGTCGTTTCCATAATAACGATACTCGATTTAGAAGGAGAAGTCATAGAACCCATAGTATTTCATGGCGACGCAATTTCCGTGTGAATTCGTCAATGTGTGTTAGTGAGGGATGCAGTAAAGACGGATTAGTGGATCGGAAATGTGATTGTCGTATCCCAAAAGAAAATCCTGTCGTTTCCATAGAAACGTTACTCGATTTAGAAGGATAAGTCATAGAACCCATAGTATTTCATGGCGACGCAATTTCCGTGTGAATTCGGCAATGTGTATTAGTGAGGGATGCAGTAAAGACGGATTAGTGGATCGGAAATGTGATTGTCGTATCGCAAAGGAAAACCCAGTCGTTTCCATAAAAACGGTACTCGATTTAGAAGGAGAAGTCATAGAACCCATAGTATTTTATGGCGACGCAATTTCCGTGTGAATTCGTCAATGTGTATTAGTGAGGGATGCAGTAAAGACGGATTAGTGGATCGGAAATGTGATTGTCGTATCCCAAAAGAAAATCCTGTCGTTTCCATAGAAACGTTACTCGATTTAGAAGGAGAAGTCATAGAACCCATAGTATTTCATGGCGACGCAATTTCCGTGTGAATTCGTCAATGAGTGGGAGTGGGGGATGCAGTAAAGAAGGATTAGTGCATCGAGAGGGAGATACTCGTATCGCAAAAGAAAAGCCAATCGTTTCCATAGAAACGATACTCGATTTAGAAGGAGAAGTCATAGAACCCATAGTATTTCATAGCGACGCAATTTCCGTGTGAATTCGTCAATGAGTGGGAGTGAGGGACGCAGTAAAGAAGGATTAGTGCATCGAGAGGGAGATACTCATAACGCAAAAGAAAAGCCAGTCGTTTCCATAGAAACGAAACTCGATTTAGAAGGAGAAGTCATAGAACCCATAGTATTTCATGGCGACGCAATTTCCGTGTGAATTCGTCAATGAGTGGGAGTGAGGGATGCAGTGAAGAAGGATTAGTGCATCGAGAGGGAGATACTCATATCGCAAAAGAAAAGCCAGTCGTTTCCATAGAAACGATACTCGATTTAGAAGGAGAAGTCATAGAACCCATAGTATTTCATGGCGACGCAATTTCCGTGTGAATTCGTCATTGTGTATTAGTGAGGGATGCCGTAAAGACGGATTAGTGGATCGGAAATGTGATTGTCGTATCCCAAAAGAAAATCCTGTCGTTTCCATAGAAACGTTACTCGATTTGGAAGGAGAAGTGATAGAACCCATAGTATTTCATGGCGACGCCATTTCCGTGTGAATTCGTCAATGTGTATTAGTGAGGGATGCAGTAAAGACGGATTAGTGGATCGGAAATGTGATTGTCGTATCGCAAAAGAAAAGCCAGCCGTTTCCATAAAAACGATACTCGATTTTGAAGGAGAAGTCATAGAACCCATAGTATTTCATGGCGACGCAATTTCCGTGTGAATTCGTCAATGTGTATTAGTGAGGGATGCAGTAAAGACGGATTAGTGGATCGGAAATGTGATTGTCGTATCCCAAAAGAAAATCCTATCATTTCCATAGAAACGTTACTCGATTTAGAACGAGAAGTCATAGAACCCATAGTATTTCACGGCGACGCAATTTCCGTATGAATTCGTCAATGTGTATTAGTGAGGGATGCAGTAAAGACGGATTAGTGGATCGGAAATGTGATTGTCGTATCCCAAAAGAAAATCCTGTCGTTTCCATAGAAACGTTACTCGATTTAGAAGGAGAAGTCATAGAACCCATAGTATTTCATGGCGACGCAATATCCGTGTGAATTCGTCAATGTTTATTAGTGAGGGATGCAGTAAAGACGGATTAGTGGATCGGAAATGTGATTGTCGTAACCCAAAAGAAAATCCTGTCGATTCCATAGAAACGTTACAAGATTTAGAAGGAGAAGTCATAGAACCCATAGTATTTCATGGCGACGCAATTTCCGTGTGAATTCGTCAATGAGTGGGAGTGAGGGATGCAGTAAAGAGGGATTAGTGCATCGAGAGGGAGATACTCGTATCGCAAAAGAAAAGCCAGTCGTTTCCATAAAAACGATACTCGATTTAGAAGGAGAAGTCATAGAACCCATAGTATTTCATGGCGACGCAATTTCCGTGTGAATTCGTCAATGAGTGGGAGTGAGGGATGCAGTAAAGAGGGATTAGTGCATCGAGAGGGAGATACTCGTATCGCAAAAGAAATGCCAGTCGTTTCCATAGAAACAATACTCGATTTAGAAGGAGAAGTCATAGAACCCATAGTATTTCATAGCGACGCAATTTCCGTGTGAATTCGTCAATGAGTGGGAGTGAGGGATGCAGTAAAGAAGGATTAGTGCATCGAGAGGGAGATACTCATATCGCAAAAGAAAAGCCAGTCGTTTCCATAGAAACGATACTCGATTTAGAAGGAGAAGTCATAGAACCCATAGTATTTCATGGCGACGCAATTTCCGTGTGAATTCGTCAATGTGTATTAGTGAGGGGTGCAGTAAAGACGGATTAGTGGATCGGAAATGTGATTGTCGTATCGCAAAAGAAAAGCCAGTCGTTTCCATAAAAACGGTACTCGATTTAGAAGGAGAAGTCATAGAACCCATAGTATTTCATGGCGACGCAATTTCCGTGTGAATTCGTCAATGAGTGGGAGTGAGGGATGCAGTAAAGAAGGATTAGTGCATCGAGAGGGAGATACTCATATCGCAAAAGAAAAGCCAATCGTTTCCATAGAAACGATACTCGATTTAGAAGGAGAAGTCATAGAACCCATAGTTTTTCATGGCGACGCAATTTCCGTGTGAATTCGTCAATGTGTATTAGTGAGGGGTGCAGTAAAGACGGATTAGTAGATCGGAAATGTGATTGTCGTATCCCAAAAGAAAATCCTGTCGTTTCCATAGAAACGTTACTCGATTTAGAAGGAGAAGTCATAGAACCCATAGTATTTCATGGCGACGCAATTTCCGTGTGAATTCGTCAATGAGTGGGAGTGAGGGATGCAGTAAAGAGGGATTAGTGCATCGAGAGGGAGATACTCGTATCGCAAAAGAAAAGCCAGTCGTTTCCATAAAAACGATACTCGATTTAGAAGGAGAAGTCATAGAACCCATAGTATTTCATGGCGACGCAATTTCCGTGTGAATTCGTCAATGAGTGGGAGTGAGGGATGCAGTAAAGAGGGATTAGTGCATCGAGAGGGAGATACTCGTATCGCAAAAGAAAAGCCAGTCGTTTCCATAGAAACAATACTCGATTTAGAAGGAGAAGTCATAGAACCCATAGTATTTCATAGCGACGCAATTTCCGTGTGAATTCGTCAATGAGTGGGAGTGAGGGATGCAGTAAAGAAGGATTAGTGCATCGAGAGGGAGATACTCATAACGCAAAAGAAAAGCCAGTCGTTTCCATAGAAACGAAACTCGATTTAGATGGAGAAGTCATAGAACCCATAGTATTTCATGGCGACGCAATTTCCGTGTGAATTCGTCAATGAGTGGGAGTGAGGGATGCAGTAAAGAAGGATTAGTGCATCGAGAGGGAGATACTCATATCGCAAAAGAAAAGCCAGTCGTTTCCATAGAAACGATACTCGATTTAGAAGGAGAAGTCATAGAACCCATAGTATTTCATGGCGACGCAATTTCCGTGTGAATTCGTCAATGTGTATTAGTGAGGGGTGCAGTAAAGACAAATTAGTGGATCGGAAATGTGATTGTCGTATCGCAAAAGAAAAGCCAGTCGTTTCCATAAAAACGGTACTCGATTTAGAAGGAGAAGTCATAGAACCCATAGTATTTCATGGCGACGCAATTTCCGTGTGAATTCGTCAATGAGTGGGAGTGAGGGATGCAGTAAAGAAGGATTAGTGCATCGAGAGGGAGATACTCATATCGCAAATGAAAAGCCAATCGTTTCCATAGAAACGATACTCGATTTAGAAGGAGAAGTCATAGAACCCATAGTTTTTCATGGCGACGCAATTTCCGTGTGAATTCGTCAATGTGTATTAGTGAGGGGTGCAGTAAAGACGGATTAGTAGATCGGAAATGTGATTGTCGTATCCCAAAAGAAAATCCTGTCGTTTCCATAGAAACGTTACTCGATTTAGAAGGAGAAGTCATAGAACCCATAGTATTTCATGGCGACGCAATTTCCGTGTGAATTCGTCAATGTGTATTAGTGAGGGATGCAGTAAAGACGGATTAGTGGATCGGAAATGTGATTGTCGTATCCCAAAAGAAAATCCTGTCATTTCCATAGAAACGTTACTCGATTTAGAAGGAGAAGTCATAGAACCCATAGTATTTCACGGCGACGCAATTTCCGTATGAATTCGTCAATGTGTATTAGTGAGGGATGCAGTAAAGACGGATTAGTGGATCGGAAATGTGATTGTCGTATCCCAAAGAAATCCTGTCGTTTCCATAGAAACGTTACTCGATTTAGAAGGAGAAGTCATAGAACCCATAGTATTTCATGGCGACGCAATTTCCGTGTGAATTCGTCAATGTGTATTAGTGAGGGATGCAGTAAAGACGGATTAGTGGATCGGAAATGTGATTGTCGTATCCCAAAAGAAAATCCTGTCGTTTCCATAGAAACGTTACTCGATTTAGAACGAGAAGTCATAGAACCCATAGTATTTCATGGCGACGCAATTTCCGTGTGAATTCGTCAATGAGTGGGAGTGAGGGATGCAGTAAAGAGGGATTAGTGCATCGAGAGGGAGATACTGGTATCGTAAAAGAAAAGCCAGTCGTTTCCATAAAAACGATACTCGATTTAGAAGGAGAAGTCATAGAACCCATTGTATTTCATGGCGACGCAATTTCCGTGTGAATTCGGCAATGTGTATTAGTGAGGGATGCAGTAAAGACGGATTAGTGGATCGGAAATGTGATTGTCGTATCGCAAAAGAAAAGCCAGTCGTTTCCATAAAAACGGTACTCGATTTAGAAGGAGAAGTCATAGAACCCATAGTATTTTATGGCGACGCAATTTCCGTGTGAAATCGTCAATGTGTATTAGTGAGGGATGCAGTAAAGACGGATTAGTGGATCGGAAATGTGATTGTCGTATCCCAAAAGAAAATCCTGTCGTTTCCATAGAAACGTTACTCGATTTAGAAGGAGAAGTCATAGAACCCATAGTATTTCATGGCGACGCAATTTCCGTGTGAATTCGACAATGAGTGGGAGTGAGGGATGTAGTAAAGAAGGATTAGTGCATCGAGAGGGAGATACTCGTATCGCAAAAGAAAAGCCAGTCGTTTCCATAGAAACGATACTCGATTTAGAAGGAGAAGTCATAGAACCCATAGTATTTCATAGCGACGCAATTTCCGTGTGAATTCGTCAATGAGTGGGAGTGAGGGATGCAGTAAAGAAGGATTAGTGCATCGAGAGGGAGATACTCATAACGCAAAAGAAAAGCCAGTCGTTTCCATAGAAACGAAACTCGATTTAGAAGGAGAAGTCATAGAACCCATAGTATTTCATCGCGACGCAATTTCCGTGTGAATTCGTCAATGAGTGGGAGTGAGGGATGCAGTAAAGAAGGATTAGTGCATCGAGAGGGAGATACTCATATCGCAAAAGAAAAGCCAGTCGTTTCCATAGAAACGATACTCGATTTAGAAGGAGAAGTCATAGAACACATAGTATTTCATGGCGACGCAATTTCCGTGTGTATTCGTCAATGTGTATTAGTGAGGGATGCAGTAAAGACGGATTAGTGGATCGGAAATGTGATTGTCGTATCCCAAAAGAAAAGCCAGTTGTTTCCATAGAAACGATACTCGATTTAGAAGGAGAAGTCATAGAACCCATAGTATTTCATGGCGACGCAATTTCGGTGTGAATTCGTCAATGTGTATTAGTGAGGGATGCAGTAAAGACGGATTAGTGGATCGGAAATGTGATTGTCGTATCCCAAAAGAAAATCCTGTCATTTCCATAGAAACGTTACTCGATTTAGAAGGAGAAGTCATAGAACCCATAGTATTTCACGGCGACGCAATTTCCGTATGAATTCGTCAATGTGTATTAGTATGGGATGCAGTAAAGACGGATTAGTGGATCGGAAATGTGATTGTCGTATCCCAAAAGAAAATCCTGTCGTTTCCATAGAAACGTTACTCGATTTAGAAGGAGAAGTCATAGAACCCATAGTATTTCATGGCGACGCAATTTCCGTGTGAATTCGTCAATGTGTATTAGTGAGAGATGCAGTAAAGACAGATTAGTGGATCGGAAATGTGATTGCCGTATCCCAAAAGAAAGTCCTGTCGTTTCCATAGAAACGTTACTCGATTTAGAAGGAGAAGTCATAGAACCCATAGTATTTCATGGCGACGCAATTTCCGTGTGAATTCGTCAATGTGTATTAGTGAGGGATGCAGTAAAGACGGATTAGTGGATCGGAAATGGGATTGTCGTATCCCAAAAGAAAATCCTGTCGTATCCATAGAAACGTTACTCGATTTAGAAGGAGAAGTCATAGAACCCATAGTATATCATGGCGACGCAATTTCCGTGTGAATTCGTCAATGAGTGGGAGTGAGGGATGCAGTAAAGAAGGATTAGTGCATCGAGAGGGAGATACTCGTATCGCAAAAGAAAAGCCAGTCGTTTCCATAGAAACGATACTCGATTTAGAAGGAGAAGTCATAGAACCCATAGTATTTCATGGCGACCCAATTTCCGTGTGAATTCGTCAATGTGTATTAGTGAGGGATGCAGTAAAGACGGATTAGTGGATCGGAAATGTGATTGTCGTATCCCAAAAGAAAATCCTGTCGTTTCCATAGAAACGTTACTCGGTTTAGAAGGAGAAGTTATAGAACCCATAGTATTTCATGGCGACGCAATTTCCGTGTGAATTCGTCAATGTGTATTAGTGAGGGATGCAGTAAAGACGGATTAGTGGATCGGAAATGTGATTGTCGTATGGCAAAAGAAAAGCCAGTCGTTTCCATAAAAACGATACTCGATTTAGAAGGAGAAGTCATAGAACCCATAGTATTTTATGGCGACGTAATTTCCGTGTGAATTCGTCAATGTGTATTAGTGAGGGATGCAGTAAAGACGGATTAGTGGATCGGAAATGTGATTGTCGTATCCCAAAAGAAAATCCTGTCGTTTCCATAGAAACGTTACTCGATTTAGAAGGAGAAGTCATAGAACCCATAGTATTTCATGGCGACGCAATTTCCGTGTGAATTCGTCAATGAGTGGGAGTGGGGGATGCAGTAAAGAAGGATTAGTGCATCGAGAGGGAGATACTCGTATCGCAAAAGAAAAGCCAATCGTTTCCATAGAAACGATACTCGATTTAGAAGGAGAAGTCATAGAACCCATAGTATTTCATAGCGACGCAATTTCCGTGTGAATTCGTCAATGAGTGGGAGTGAGGGACGCAGTAAAGAAGGATTAGTGCATCGAGAGGGAGATACTCATAACGCAAAAGAAAAGCCAGTCGTTTCCATAGAAACGAAACTCGATTTAGAAGGAGAAGTCATAGAACCCATAGTATTTCATGGCGACGCAATTTCCGTGTGAATTCGTCAATGAGTGGGAGTGAGGGATGCAGTGAAGAAGGATTAGTGCATCGAGAGGGAGATACTCATATCGCAAAAGAAAAGCCAGTCGTTTCCATAGAAACGATACTCGATTTAGAAGGAGAAGTCATAGAACCCATAGTATTTCATGGCGACGCAATTTCCGTGTGAATTCGTCAATGTGTATTAGTGAGGGATGCCGTAAAGACGGATTAGTGGATCGGAAATGTGATTGTCGTATCCCAAAAGAAAATCCTGTCGTTTCCATAGAAATGTTACTCGATTTGGAAGGAGAAGTCATAGAACCCATAGTATTTCATGGCGACGCCATTTCCGTGTGAATTCGTCAATGTGTATTAGTGAGGGATGCAGTAAAGACGGATTAGTGGATCGGAAATGTGATTGTCGTATCGCAAAAGAAAAGCCAGTCGTTTCCATAAAAACGATACTCGATTTTGAAGGAGAAGTCATAGAACCCATAGTATTTCATGGCGGCGCAATTTCCGTGTGAATTCGTCAATGTGTATTAGTGAGGGATGCAGTAAAGACGGATTAGTGGATCGGAAATGTGATTGTCGTATCCCAAAAGAAAATCCTATCATTTCCATAGAAACGTTACTCGATTTAGAACGAGAAGTCATAGAACCCATAGTATTTCACGGCGACCCAATTTCCGTATGAATTCGTCAATGTGTATTAGTGAGGGATGCAGTAAAGGCGGATTAGTGGATCGGAAATGTGATTGTCGTATCCCAAAAGAAAATCCTGTCGTTTCCATAGAAACGTTACTCGATTTAGAAGGAGAAGTCATAGAACCCATAGTATTTCATGGCGACGCAATATCCGTGTGAATTCGTCAATGTTTATTAGTGAGGGATGCAGTAAAGACGGATTAGTGGATCGGAAATGTGATTGTCGTAACCCAAAAGAAAATCCTGTCGATTCCATAGAAACGTTACAAGATTTAGAAGGAGAAGTCATAGAACCCATAGTATTTCATGGCGACGCAATTTCCGTGTGAATTCGTCAATGAGTGGGAGTGAGGGATGCAGTAAAGAGGGATTAGTGCATCGAGAGGGAGATACTCGTATCGCAAAAGAAAAGCCAGTCGTTTCCATAAAAACGATACTCGATTTAGAAGGAGAAGTCATAGAACCCATAGTATTTCATGGCGACGCAATTTCCGTGTGAATTCGTCAATGTGTATTAGTGAGGGGTGCAGTAAAGACGGATTAGTGGATCGGAAATGTGATTGTCGTATCGCAAAAGAAAAGCCAGTCGTTTCCATAAAAACGGTACTCGATTTAGAAGGAGAAGTCATAGAACCCATAGTATTTCATGGCGACGCAATTTCCGTGTGAATTCGTCAATGAGTGGGAGTGAGGGATGCAGTAAAGAAGGATTAGTGCATCGAGAGGGAGATACTCATATCGCAAAAGAAAAGCCAATCGTTTCCATAGAAACGATACTCGATTTAGAAGGAGAAGTCATAGAACCCATAGTTTTTCATGGCGACGCAATTTCCGTGTGAATTCGTCAATGTGTATTAGTGAGGGGTGCAGTAAAGACGGATTAGTAGATCGGAAATGTGATTGTCGTATCCCAAAAGAAAATCCTGTCGTTTCCATAGAAACGTTACTCGATTTAGAAGGAGAAGTCATAGAACCCATAGTATTTCATGGCGACGCAATTTCCGTGTGAATTCGTCAATGTGTATTAGTGAGGGATGCAGTAAAGACGGATTAGTGGATCGGAAATGTGATTGTCGTATCCCAAAAGAAAATCCTGTCATTTCCATAGAAACGTTACTCGATTTAGAAGGAGAAGTCATAGAACCCATAGTATTTCACGGCGACGCAATTTCCGTATGAATTCGTCAATGTGTATTAGTGAGGGATGCAGTAAAGACGGATTAGTGGATCGGAAATGTGATTGTCGTATCCCAAAAGAAAATCCTGTCGTTTCCATAGAAACGTTACTCGATTTAGAAGGAGAAGTCATAGAACCCATAGTATTTCATGGCGACGCAATTTCCGTGTGAATTCGTCAATGTGTATTAGTGAGGGATGCAGTAAAGACGGATTAGTGGATCGGAAATGTGATTGTCGTATCCCAAAAGAAAATCCTGTCGTTTCCATAGAAACGTTACTCGATTTAGAACGAGAAGTCATAGAACCCATAGTATTTCATGGCGACGCAATTTCCGTGTGAATTCGTCAATGAGTGGGAGTGAGGGATGCAGTAAAGAGGGATTAGTGCATCGAGAGGGAGATACTGGTATCGCAAAAGAAAAGCCAGTCGTTTCCATAAAAACGATACTCGATTTAGAAGGAGGAGTCATAGAACCCATAGTAATTCATGGCGACGCAATTTCCGTGTGAATTCGTCAATGTGTATTAGTGAGGGATGTAGTAAAGACGGATTAGTGGATCGGAAATGTGATTGTCGTATCCCAAAAGAAAATCCTGTCGTTTCCATAGAAACGTTACTCGATTTAGAAGGAGAAGTCATAGAACCCATTGTATTTCATAGCGACGCAATTTCCGTGTGAATTCGGCAATGTGTATTAGTGAGGGATGCAGTAAAGACGGATTAGTGGATCGGAAATGTGATTGTCGTATCGCAAAAGAAAAGCCAGTCGTTTCCATAAAAACGGTACTCGATTTAGAAGGAGAAGTCATAGAACCCATAGTATTTTATGGCGACGCAATTTCCGTGTGAAATCGTCAATGTGTATTAGTGAGGGATGCAGTAAAGACGGATTAGTGGATCGGAAATGTGATTGTCGTATCCCAAAAGAAAATCCTGTCGTTTCCATAGAAACGTTACTCGATTTAGAAGGAGAAGTCATAGAACCCATAGTATTTCATGGCGACGCAATTTCCGTGTGAATTCGACAATGAGTGGGAGTGAGGGATGTGGTAAAGAAGGATTAGTGCATCGAGAGGGAGATACTCGTATCGCAAAAGAAAAGCCAGTCGTTTCCATAGAAACGATACTCGATTTAGAAGGAGAAGTCATAGAACCCATAGTATTTCATAGCGACGCAATTTCCGTGTGAATTCGTCAATGAGTGGGAGTGAGGGATGCAGTAAAGAAGGATTAGTGCATCGAGAGGGAGATACTCATAACGCAAAAGAAAAGCCAGTCGTTTCCATAGAAACGAAACTCGATTTAGAAGGAGAAGTCATAGAACCCATAGTATTTCATCGCGACGCAATTTCCGTGTGAATTCGTCAATGAGTGGGAGTGAGGGATGCAGTAAAGAAGGATTAGTGCATCGAGAGGGAGATACTCATATCGCAAAAGAAAAGCCAGTCGTTTCCATAGAAACGATACTCGATTTAGAAGGAGAAGTCATAGAACACATAGTATTTCATGGCGACGCAATTTCCGTGTGTATTCGTCAATGTGTATTAGTGAGGGATGCAGTAAAGACGGATTAGTGGATCGGAAATGTGATTGTCGTATCCCAAAAGAAAAGCCAGTTGTTTCCATAGAAACGATACTCGATTTAGAAGGAGAAGTCATAGAACCCATAGTATTTCATGGCGACGCAATTTCGGTGTGAATTCGTCAATGTGTATTAGTGAGGGATGCAGTAAAGACGGATTAGTGGATCGGAAATGTGATTGTCGTATCCCAAAAGAAAATCCTGTCATTTCCATAGAAACGTTACTCGATTTAGAAGGAGAAGTCATAG
Organism: Schistocerca piceifrons; assembly: GCF_021461385.2. NCBI lineage: Eukaryota > Metazoa > Arthropoda > Insecta > Orthoptera > Acrididae > Schistocerca > Schistocerca piceifrons. Next base: position 6,124,698 of record NW_025727551.1, read on the forward strand.
AACCCATAGTATTTCACGGCGACGCAATTTCCGTATGAATTCGTCAATGTGTATTAGTATGGGATGCAGTAAAGACGGATTAGTGGATCGGAAATGTGATTGTCGTATCCCAAAAGAAAATCCTGTCGTTTCCATAGAAACGTTACTCGATTTAGAAGGAGAAGTCATAGAACCCATAGTATTTCATGGCGACGCAATTTCCGTGTGAATTCGTCAATGTGTATTAGTGAGAGATGCAGTAAAGACAGATTAGTGGATAGGAAATGTGATTGCCGTATCCCAAAAGAAAATCCTGTCGTTTCCATAGAAACGTTACTCGATTTAGAAGGAGAAGTCATAGAACCCATAGTATTTCATGGCGACGCAATTTCCGTGTGAATTCGTCAATGTGTATTAGTGAGGGATGCAGTAAAGACGGATTAGTGGATCGGAAATGGGATTGTCGTATCCCAAAAGAAAATCCTGTCGTATCCATATAAACGTTACTCGATTTAGAAGGAGAAGTCATAGAACCCATAGTATATCATGGCGACGCCATTTCCGTGTGAATTCGTCAATGAGTGGGAGTGAGGGATGCAGTAAAGAAGGATTAGTGCATCGAGAGGGAGATACTCGTATCGCAAAAGAAAAGCCAGTCGTTTCCATAGAAACGATACTCGATTTAGAAGGAGAAGTCATAGAACCCATAGTATTTCATGGCGACCCAATTTCCGTGTGAATTCGTCAATGTGTATTAGTGAGGGATGCAGTAAAGACGGATTAGTGGATCGGAAATGTGATTGTCGTATCCCAAAAGAAAATCCTGTCGTTTCCATAGCAACGTTACTCGATTTAGAAGGAGAAGTCATAGAACCCATAGTATTTCATGGCGACGCAATTTCCGTGTGAATTCGTCAATGTGTATTAGTGAGGGATGCAGTAAAGACGGATTAGTGGATCGGAAATGTGATTGTCGTATGGCAAAAGAAAAGCCAGTCGTTTCCATAAAAACGATACTCGATTTAGAAGGAGAAGTCATAGAACCCATAGTATTTTATGGCGACGCAATTTCCGTGTGAATTCGTCAATGTGTATTAGTGAGGGATGCAGTAAAGACGGATTAGTGGATCGGAAATGTGATTGTCGTATCCCAAAAGAAAATCCTGTCGTTTCCATAGAAACGTTACTCGATTTAGAAGGAGAAGTCATAGAACCCATAGTATTTCATGGCGACACAATTTCCGTGTGAATTCGTCAATGAGTGGGAGTGAGGGATGCAGTAAAGAAGGATTAGTGCATCGAGAGGGAGATACTCGTATCGCAAAAGGAAAGCCAGTCGTTTCCATAGAAACGATACTCGATTTAGAAGGAGAAGTCATAGAACAAATAGTATTTCATAGCGACGCAATTTCCGTGTGAATTCGTCAATGAGTGGGAGTGAGGGATGCAGTAAAGAAGGATTAGTGCATCGAGAGGGAGATACTCATATCGCAAAAGAAAAGCCAGTCGTTTCCATAGAAACGATACTCGATTTAGAAGGAGAAGTCATAGAACCCATAGTATTTCATGGCGACGCAATTTCCGTGTGAATTCGTCAATGAGTGGGAGTGAGGGATGCAGTAAAGATGGATTAGTGCATCGAGAGGGAGATACTCATATCGCAAAAGAAAAGCCAGTCGTTTCCATAGAAACGATACTCGATTTAGAAGGAGAAGTCATAGAACCCATAGTATTTCATGGCGACGCAATTTCCGTGTGAATTCGTCACTGTGTATTAGTGAGGGATGCAGTAAAGACGGATTAGTGGATCGGAAATGTGATTGTCGTATCCCAAAAGAAAAGCCAGTTGTACCATAGAAACGTTACTCGATTTAGAAGGAGAAGTCATATAACCCATAGTATTTCATGGCGACGCAATTTCCGTGTGAATTCGTCAATGTGTATTAGTGAGGGATGCAGTAAAGACGGATTAGTGGATCGGAAATGTGATTGTCGTATCCCAAAAGAAAAGCCAGTTGTTTCCATAGAAATGATACTCGATTTAGAAGGAGAAGTCATAGAACCCATAGTATTTCATGGCGACGCAATTTCCGTGTGAATTCGTCAATGTGTATTAGTGAGGGATGCAGTAAAGACGGATTAGTGGATCGGAAATGTGATTGTCGTATCCCAAAAGAAAATCCTGTCATTTCCATAGAAACGTTACTCGATTTAGAAGGAGAAGTCATAGAACCCATAGTATTTCACGGCGACGCAATTTCCGTGTGAATTCGTCAATGTGTATTAGTGAGGGATGCAGTAAAGACGGATTAGTGGATCGGAAATGTGATTGTCGTATCCCAAAAGAAAATCCTGTCGTTTCCATAGAAACTTTACTCGATTTAGAAGGAGAAGTCATAGAACCCATAGTATTTCTTGGCCGCGCAATTTCCGTGTGAATTCGTCAATGTGTATTAGTGAGGGATGCAGTAAAGACGGATTAGTGGATCGGAAATGTGATTGTCGTATCCCAAAAGAAAATCCTGTCGTTTCCATAGAAACGTTACTCGATTTAGAAGGAGAAGTCATAGAACCCATAGTATTTCATGGCGACGCAATTTCCGTGTGAATTCGTCAATGAGTGGGAGTGAGGGATGCAGTAAAGAGGGATTAGTGCATCGAGAGGGAGATACTGGTATCGCAAAAGAAAAGCCAGTCGTTTCCATAAAAACGATACTCGATTTAGAAGGAGAAGTCATAGAACCCATAGTATTTCATGGCGACGCAATTTCCGTGTGAATTCGTCAATGTGTATTAGTGAGGGATGTAGTAAAGACGGATTAGTGGATCGGAAATGTGATTGTCGTATCCCAAAAGAAAATCCTGTCGTTTCCATAGAAACGTTACTCGATTTAGAAGGAGAAGTCATAGAACCCATAGTATTTCATGGCGACGCAATTTCCGTGTGAATTCGGCAATGTGTATTAGTGAGGGATGCAGTAAAGACGGATTAGTGGATCGGAAATGTGATTGTCGTATCGCAAAAGAAAAGCCAGTCGTTTCCATAAAAACGGTACTCGATTTAGAAGGAGAAGTCATAGAACCCATAGTATTTTATGGCGACGCAATTTCCGTGTGAAATCGTCAATGTGTATTAGTGAGGGATGCAGTAAAGACGGATTAGTGGATCGGAAATGTGATTGTCGTATCCCAAAAGAAAATCCTGTCGTTTCCATAGAAACGTTACTCGATTTAGAAGGAGAAGTCATAGAACCCATAGTATTTCATGGCGACGCAATTTCCGTGTGAATTCGACAATGAGTGGGAGTGAGGGATGTAGTAAAGAAGGATTAGTGCATCGAGAGGGAGATACTCGTATCGCAAAAGAAAAGCCAGTCGTTTCCATAGATACGATACTCGATTTAGAAGGAGAAGTCATAGAACCCATAGTATTTCATAGCGACGCAATTTCCTTGTGAATTCGTCAATGAGTGGGAGTGAGGGATGCAGTAAAGAAGGATTAGTGCATCGAGAGGGAGATACTCATAACGCAAAAGAAAAGCCAGTCGTTTCCATAGAAACGAAACTCGATTTAGAAGGAGAAGTCATAGAACCCATAGTATTTCATCGCGACGCAATTTCCGTGTGAATTCGTCAATGAGTGGGAGTGAGGGATGCAGTAAAGAAGGATTAGTGCATCGAGAGGGAGATACTCATATCGCAAAAGAAAAGCCAGTCGTTTCCATAGAAACGATACTCGATTTAGAAGGAGAAGTCATAGAACCCATAGTATTTCATGGCGACGCAATTTCCGTGTGTATTCGTCAATGTGTATTAGTGAGGGATGCAGTAAAGACGGATTAGTGGATCGGAAATGTGATTGTCGTATCCCAAAAGAAAAGCCAGTTGTTTCCATAGAAACGATACTCGATTTAGAAGGAGAAGTCATAGAACCCATAGTATTTCATGGCGACGCAATTTCGGTGTGAATTCGTCAATGTGTATTAGTGAGGGATGCAGTAAAGACGGATTAGTGGATCGGAAATGTGATTGTCGTATCCCAAAAGAAAATCCTGTCATTTCCATAGAAACGTTACTCGATTTAGAAGGAGAAGTCATAGAACCCATAGTATTTCACGGCGACGCAATTTCCGTATGAATTCGTCAATGTGTATTAGTGAGGGATGCAGTAAAGCCGGATTAGTGGATCGGAAATGTGATTGTCGTATCCCAAAAGAAAATCCTGTCGTTTCCATAGAAACGTTACTCGATTTAGAAGGAGAAGTCATAGAACCCATAGTATTTCATGGCGACGCAATTTCCGTGTGAATTCGTCAATGTGTATTAGTGAGAGATGCAGTGAAGACAGATTAGTGGATCGGAAATGTGATTGCCGTATCCCAAAAGAAAATCCTGTCGTTTCCATAGAAACGTTACTCGATTTAGAAGGAGAAGTCATAGAACCCATAGTATTTCATGGCGACGCAATTTCCGTGTGAATTCGTCAATGTGTATTAGTGAGGGATGCAGTAAAGACGGATTAGTGGATCGGAAATGGGATTGTCGTATCCCAAAAGAAAATCCTGTCGTATCCATAGAAACGTTACTCGATTTAGAAGGAGAAGTCATAGAACCCATAGTAGATCATGGCGACGCAATTTCCGTGTGAATTCGTCAATGAGTGGGAGTGAGGGATGCAGTAAAGAAGGATTAGTGCATCGAGAGGGAGATACTCGTATCGCAAAAGAAAAGCCAGTCGTTTCCATAGAAACGATACTCGATTTAGAAGGAGAAGTCATAGACCCCATAGTATTTCATGGCGACCCAATTTCCGTGTGAATTCGTCAATGTGTATTAGTGAGGGATGCAGTAAAGACGGATTAGTGGATCGGAAATGTGATTGTCGTATCCCAAAAGAAAATCCTGTCGTTTCCATAGAAACGTTACTCGATTTAGAAGGAGAAGTCATAGAACCGATAGTATTTCATGGCGACGCAATTTCCGTGTGAATTCGTCAATGTGTATTAGTGAGGGATGCAGTAAAGACGGATTAGTGGATCGGAAATGTGATTGTCGTATGGCAAAAGAAAAGCCAGTCGTTTCCAAAAAAACGATACTCGATTTAGAAGGAGAAGTCATAGAACCCATAGTATTTTATGGCGACGCAATTTCCGTGTGAATTCGTCAATGTGTATTAGTGAGGGATGCAGTAAAGACGGATTAGTGGATCGGAAATGTGATTGTCGTATCCCAAAAGAAAATCCTGTCGTTTCCATAGAAACGTTACTCGATTTAGAAGGAGAAGTCATAGAACCCATAGTATTTCATGGCGACACAATTGCCGTGTGAATTCGTCAATGAGTGGGAGTGAGGTATGCAGTAAAGAAGGATTAGTACATCGAGAGGGAGATACTCGTATCGCAAAAGGAAAGCCAGTCGTTTCCATAGAAACGATACTCGATTTAGAAGGAGAAGTCATAGAACAAATAGTATTTCATAGCGACGCAATTTCCGTGTGAATTCGTCAATGAGTGGGAGTGAGGGATGCAGTAAAGAAGGATTAGTGCATCGAGAGGGAGATACTCATATCGCAAAAGAAAAGCCAGTCGTTTCCATAGAAACGATACTCGATTTAGAAGGAGAAGTCATAGAACCCATAGTATTTCATGGCGACGCAATTTCCGTGTGAATTCGTCAATGAGTGGGAGTGAGGGATGCAGTAAAGAAGGATTAGTGCATCGAGAGGGAGATACTCATATCGCAAAAGAAAAGCCAGTCGTTTCCATAGAAACGATACTCGATTTAGAAGGAGAAGTCATAGAACCCATAGTATTTCATGGCGACGCAATTTCCGTGTGAATTCGTCACTGTGTATTAGTGAGGGATGCAGTAAAGACGGATTAGTGGATCGGAAATGTGATTGTCGTATCCCAAAAGAAAAGCCAGTTGTACCATAGAAACGTTACTCGATTTAGAAGGAGAAGTCATATAACCCATAATATTTCATGGCGACGCAATTTCCGTGTGAATTCGTCAATGTGTATTAGTGAGGGATGCAGTAAAGACGGATTAGTGGATCGGAAATGTGATTGTCGTATCCCAAAAGAAAAGCCAGTTGTTTCCATAGAAATGATACTCGATTTAGAAGGAGAAGTCATAGAACCCATAGTATTTCATGGCGACGCAATTTCCGTGTGAATTCGTCAATGTGTATTAGTGAGGGATGCAGTAAAGACGGATTAGTGGATCGGAAATGTGATTGTCGTATCCCAAAAGAAAATCCTGTCATTTCCATAGAAACGTTACTCGATTTAGAAGGAGAAGTCATAGAACCCATAGTATTTCACGGCGACGCAATTTCCGTGTGAATTCGTCAATGTGTATTAGTGAGGGATGCAGTAAAAACGGATTAGTGGATCGGAAATGTGATTGTCGTATCCCAAAAGAAAATCCTGTCGTTTCCATAGAAACGTTACTCGATTTAGAAGGAGAAGTCATAGAACCCATAGTATTTCTTGGCGACGCAATTTCCGTGTGAATTCGTCAATGTGTATTAGTGAGGGATGCAGTAAAGACGGATTAGTGGATCGGAAATGTGATTGTCGTATCCCAAAAGAAAATCCTGTCGTTTCCATAGAAACGTTACTCGATTTAGAAGGAGAAGTCATAGTACCCATAGTATTTCATGGCGACGCAATTTCCGTGTGAATTCGTCAATGAGTGGGAGTGAGGGATGCAGTAAAGAGGGATTAGTGCATCGAGAGGGAGATACTCGTATCGCAAAAGAAAAGCCAGTCGTTTCCATAAAAACGATACTCGATTTAGAAGGAGATGTCATAGAACCCATAGTATTTCATGGCGACGCAATTCCCGTGTGAATTCGTCAATGTGTATTAGTGAGGGATGCAGCAAAGACGGATTAGTGGATCGGAAATGTGATTGTCGTATCCCAAAAGAAAAGCCAGTTGTTTCCATAGAAATGATGCTCGATTTAGAAGGAGAAGACATAGAACCCATAGTATTTCATGGCGACGCAATTTCCGTGTGAATTCGTCAATGTGTATTAGTGAGGGATGCAGTAAAGACGGATTAGTGGATCGGAAATGTGATTGTCGTATCATAAAAGAAAATCCTGTCATTTCCATAGAAACGTTACTCGATTTAGAAGGAGAAGTCATAGAACCCATAGTATTTCACGGCGACGCAATTTCCGTGTGAATTCGTCAATGTGTATTAGTGAGGGATGCAGTAAAAACGGATTAGTGGATCGGAAATGTGATTGTCGTATCCCAAAAGAAAATCCTGTCGTTTCCATAGAAACGTTATTCGATTTAGAAGGAGAAGTCATAGAACCCATAGTATTTCTTGGCGGCGCAATTTCCGTGTGAATTCGTCAATGTGTATTAGTGAGGGATGCAGTAAAGACGGATTAGTGGATCGGAAATGTGATTGTCGTATCCCAAAAGAAAATCCTGTCGTTTCCATAGAAACGTTACTCGATTTAGAAGGAGAAGTCATAGTACCCATAGTATTTCATGGCGACGCAATTTCCGTGTGAATTCGTCAATGAGTGGGAGTGAGGGATGCAGTAAAGAGGGATTAGTGCATCGAGAGGGAGATACTCGTATCGCAAAAGAAAAGCCAGTCGTTTCCATAAAAACGATACTCGATTTAGAAGGAGATGTCATAGAACCCATAGTATTTCATGGCGACGCAATTTCCGTGTGAATTCGTCAATGTGTATTAGTGAGGGATGCAGTAAAGACGGATTAGTGGATCGGAAATGTGATTGTCGTATCCCAAAAGAAAATCCTGTCGTTTCCATAGAAACGGTACTCGATTTAGAAGGAGAAGTCATAGAACCCATAGTATTTCATGGCGACGCAATTTCCGTGTGAATTCGTCAATGTGTATTAGTGAGGGATGCAGCAAAGACGGATTAGTGGATCGGAAATGTGATTGTCGTATCGCAAAAGAAAAGTCAGGCGTTTCCATAAAAACGATACTCGATTTAGAAGGAGAAGTCATAGAACCCATAGTAATTTATGGCGACGCAATTTCCGTGTGAATTCGTCAATGTGTATTAGTGAGGGATGCAGTAAAGAAGGATTAGTGCATCGAGAGGGAGATACTCGTATCGCAAAAGAAAAGCCAGTCGTTTCCATAGAAACGATACTCGATTTAGAAGGAGAAGTCATAGAACCCATAGTATTTCATGGCGACGCAATTTCCGTGTGAATTCGTCAATGTGTATTAGTGAGGGATGCAGTAAAGACGGATTAGTGGATCGGAAATGTGATTGTCGTATCCCAAAAGAAAAGCCAGTTGCTTCCATAGAAACGTTACTCGATTTAGAAGGAGAAGTCATAGAACCCATAGTATTTCATGGCGACGCAATTTCCGTGTGAATTCGTCAATGTGTATTAGTGAGGGATGCAGTAAAGACGGATTAGTGGATCGGAAATGTGATTGTCGTATCCCAAAAGAAAAGCCAGTAGTTTCCATAGAAACGATACTCGATTTAGAAGGAGAAGTCATAGAACCCATAGTATTTCATGGCGACGCAATTTCCGTGTGAATTCGTCAATGTGTATTAGTGAGGGATGCAGTAAAGACGGATTAGTGGATCGGAAATGTGATTGTCGTATCCCAAATGAAAATCCTGTCGTTTCCATAGAAACGTTACTCGATTTAGAAGGAGAAGTCATAGAACCCATACTATTTCATGGCGACGCAATTTCCGTATGAATTCGTCAATGTGTATTAGTGAGGGATGCAGTAAAGACGGATTAGTGGATCGGAAATGTGATTGTCGTATCCCAAAAGAAAATCCTGTCGTTTCCATAGAAACGTTACTCGATTTAGAAGGAGAAGTCATAGAACCCATAGTATTTCATGGCGACGCAATTTCCGTGTGAATTCGTCAATGTGTATTAGTGAGGGATGCAGTAAAGACGGATTAGTGGATCGGAAATGTGATTGTCGTATCCCAAAAGAAAATCCTGTCGTATCCATAGAAACGTTACTCGATTTAGAAGGAGAAGTCATAGAACCCATAGTATTTCATGTCGACGCAATTTCCGTGTGAATTCGTCAATGAGTGGGAGTGAGGGATGCAGTAAAGAAGGATTAGTGCATCGAGAGGGAGATACTCGTACCGCAAAAGAAAAGCCAATCGTTTCCATAATAACGATACTCGATTTAGAAGGAGAAGTCATAGAACCCATAGTATTTCATGGCGACGCAATTTCCGTGTGAATTCGTCAATGTGTATTAGTGAGGGATGCAGTAAAGACGGATTAGTGGATCGGAAATGTGATTGTCGTATCCCAAAAGAAAATCCTGTCGTTTCCATAGAAACGTTACTCGATTTAGAAGGAGAAGTCATAGAACCCATAGTATTTCATGGCGACGCAATTTCCGTGTGAATTCGTCAATGTGTATTAGTGAGGGACGCAGTAAAGACGGATTAGTGGATCGGAAATGTGATAGTCGTATCGCAAAAGAAAAGCCAGTCGTTTCCATAAAAACGATACTCGATTTAGAAGGAGAATTCATAGAACTCATAGTATTTTATGGCGACGCAATTTCCGTGTGAATTCGTCAATGTGTATTAGTGAGGGATGCTGTAAAGACGGAGTAGTGGATCGGAAATGTGATTGTCGTATCCCAAAAGAAAATCCTGTCGTTTCCATAGAAACGTTACTCGATTTAGAAGGAGAAGTCATAGAACCCATAGTATTTCATGGCGACGCAATTTCCGTGTGAATTCGTCAATGAGTGGGAGTGAGGGATGCAGTAAAGAAGGATTAGTGCATCGAGAGGGAGATACTCGTATCGCAAAAGAAAAGCCAGTCGTTTCCATAGAAAAGTTACTCGATTTAGAAGGAGAAGTCACAGAACCCATAGTATTTCATAGCGACGCAATTTCCGTGTGAATTCGTCAATGAGCGGGAGTGAGGGATGCAGTAAAGAAGGATTAGTGCATCGAGAGGGAGATACTCATATCGCAAAAGAAAAGCCAGTCGTTTCCATAGAAACGATACTCGATTTAGAAGGAGAAGTCATAGAACCCATAGTATTTCATGGCGACGCAATTTCCGTGTGAATTCGTCAATGTGTATTAGTGAGGGATGCAGTAAAGACGGATTAGTGGATCGGAAATGTGATTGTCGTATCGCAAAAGAAAAGCCAGTCGTTTCCATAGAAACGATACTCGATTTAGAAGGAGAAGTCATAGAACCCATAGTATTTCATTGCGACGCAATTTCCGTGTGAATTCGTCAATGTGTATTAGTGAGGGATGCAGTAAAGACGGATTAGTGGATCGGAAATGTGATTGTCGTATCCGAAAAGAAAATCCTGTCGTTTCCATAGAAACGTTACTCGATTTAGAAGGAGAAGTCATAGAACCCATAGTATTTCAGGGCGACGCAATTTCCGTGTGAATTCGTCAATGAGTGGGAGTGAGGGATGCAGTAAAGAAGGATTAGTGCATCGAGAGGGAGAAACTCGTATCGCAAAAGAAAAGCCACTCCTTTCCATAGAAATGATACTCGATTTAGAAGGAGAAGTCATAGAACCCATAGTATTTCATGGCGACGCAATTTCCGTGTGAATTCGTCAATGTGTATTAGTGAGGGATGCAGTAAAGACGGATTAGTGGATCGGAAATGTGATTGTCGTATCGCAAAAGAAAAGCCAGTCGTTTCCATAGAAACGATACTCGATTTAGAAGGAGAAGTCAAAGAACCCATAGTATTTTATAGCAACGCAATTTCCGTGTGAATTCGTCAATGAGTGGGAGTGAGGGATGCAGTAAAGAAGGATTAGTGCATCGAGAGGGAGATACTCGTATCGCAAAAGAAAAGCCAGTCGTTTCCATAGAAACGATACTCGATTTAGAAGGAGAAGTCATAGAACCCATAGTATTTCATGGCGACGCAATTTCCGTGTGAATTCGTCAATGTGTATTAGTGAGGGATGCAGTAAAGACGGATTAGTGAATCGGAAATGTGATTGTTGTATCCCAAAAGAAAATCCTGTCGTTTCCATAGAAACGTTACTCGATTTAGAAGGAGAAGTCATAGAACCCATAGTATTTCATGGCGACGCAATTTCCGTGTGAATTCGTCAATGAGTGGGAGTGAGGGATGCAGTAAAGAAGGATTAGTGCATCGAGAGGGAGATACTTGTATCGCAAAAGAAAAGCCATTCGTTTCCATAGAAACGATACTCGATTTAGAAGGAGAAGTCATAGAACCCATAGTATTTCATAGCGACGCAATTTCCGTGTGAATTCGTCAATGTGTATTAGTGAGGGATGCAGTAAAGACGGATTAGTGGATCGGAAATGTGATTGTCGTATCCGAAAAGAAAATCCTGTCGTTTCCATAGAAACGTTACTCGATTTAGAAGGAGAAGTCATAGAACCCATGGTATTTCATGGCGACGCAATTTCCGTGTGAAATCGTCAATGAGTGGGAGTGAGGGATGCAGTAAAGAAGGATTAGTGCATCGAGAGGGAGATACTCGTATCGCAAAAGAAAAGCCAGTCGTTTCCATAGAATAGATACTCGATTTAGAAGGAGAAGTCATAGAACCCATAGTATTTCATGGCGACGCAATTTCCGTGTGAATTCGTCAATGTGTATTAGTGAGGGATGCAGTAAAGACGGATTAGTGGATCGGAAATGGGATAGTCGTATCGCAAAAGAAAAGCCAGTCGTTTCCATAAAAGCGATACTCGATTTAGAAGGAGAATTCATAGAACCCATAGTATTTTATGGCGACGCAATTTCCGTGTGAATTCGTCAATGTGTATTAGTGAGGGATGCAGTAAAGACGGAGTAGTGGATCGGAAATGTGATTGTCGTATCCCAAAAGAAAATCCTGTCGTTTCCATAGAAACGTTACTCGATTTAGAAGGAGAAGTCATAGAACCCATAGTATTTCATGGCGACGCAATTTCCGTGAGAATTCGTCAATGTGTATTAGTGAGGGATGCAGTAAAGACGGATTAGTGGATCGGAAATGTGATTGTCGTATCGCAAAAGAAAAGCCAGTCGTTTCCATAGAAACGATACTCGATTTAGAAGGAGAAGTAATAGAACCCATAGTATTTCATGGCGACGCAATTTCCGTGTGAATTCGTCAATGTGTATTAGTGAGGGATGCAGTAAAGACGGATTAGTGAATCGGAAATGTGATTGTTGTATCCCAAAAGAAAATCCTGTCGTTTCCATAGAAACGTTACTCGATTTAGAAGGAGAAGTCATAGAACCCATAGTATTTCATGGCGACGCAATTTCCGTGTGAATTCGTCAATGATTGGGAGTGAGGGATGCAGTAAAGAAGGATTAGTGCATCGAGAGGGAGATACTCGTATCGCAAAAGAAAAGCCAGTCGTTTCCATAGAATAGATACTCGATTTAGAAGGAGAAGTCATAGAACCCATAGTATTTCATGGCGACGCAATTTCCGTGTGAATTCGTCAATGTGTATTAGTGAGGGATGCAGTAAAGACGGATTAGTGGATCGGAAATGTGATTGTCGTATCGCAAAAGAAAAGCCAGTCGTTTCCATAGAAACGATACTCGATTTAGAAGGAGAAGTCAAAGAACCCATAGTATTTCATAGCGACGCAATTTCCGTGTGAATTCGTCAATGAGTGGGAGTGAGGGATGCAGTAAAGAAGGATTAGTGCATCGAGAGGGAGATACTCGTATCGCAAAAGAAAAGCCAGTCGTTTCCATAGAAACGATACTCGATTTAGAAGGAGAAGTCATAGAACCCATAGTATTTCATGGCGACGCAATTTCCGTGTGAATTCGTCAATGAGTGGGAGTGAGGGATGCAGTAAAGAAGGATTAGTGCATCGAGAGGGAGATACTCGTATCGCAAAAGAAAAGCCAGTCGTTTCCATAGAATAGATACTCGATTTAGAAGGAGAAGTCATAGAACCCATAGTATTTCATGGCGACGCAATTTCCGTGTGAATTCGTCAATGTGTATTAGTGAGGGATGCAGTAAAGACGGATTAGTGGATCGGAAATGTGATTGTCGTATCGCAAAAGAAAAGCCAGTCGTTTCCATAGAAACGATACTCGATTTAGAAGGAGAAGTAATAGAACCCATAGTATTTCATGGCGACGCAATTTCCGTGTGAATTCGTCAATGTGTATTAGTGAGGGATGCAGTAAAGACGGATTAGTGAATCGGAAATGTGATTGTTGTATCCCAAAAGAAAATCCTGTCGTTTCCATAGAAACATTACTCGATTTAGAAGGAGAAGTCATAGAACCCATAGTATTTCATGGCGACGCAATTTCCGTGTGAATTCGTCAGTGAGTGGGAGTGAGGGATGCAGTAAAGAAGGATTAGTGCATCGAGAGGGAGATACTCGTATCGCAAAAGAAAAGCCAGTCGTTTCCATAGAATAGATACTCGATTTAGAAGGAGAAGTCATAGAACCCATAGTATTTCATGGCGACGCAATTTCCGTGTGAATTCGTCAATGTGTATTAGTGAGGGATGCAGTAAAGATGGATTAGTGGATCGGAAATGTGATTGTCGTATCGCAAAAGAAAAGCCAGTCGTTTCCATAGAAACGTTACTCGATTTAGAAGGAGAAGTCATAGAACCCATAGTATTTCATAGCGACGCAATTTCCGTATGAATTCGTCAATGTGTATTAGTGAGGGATGCAGTAAAGACGGATTAGTGGATCGGAAATGTGTTTGTCGTATGGCAAAAGAAAAGCCAGTCGTTTCCATAGAAACGATACTCGATTTAGCAGGAGAAGTCATAGAACCCATAGTATTTCATGGCGACGCAATTTCCGTGTGAATTCGTCAATGAGTGGGAGTGAGGGATGCAGTAAAGAAGGATTAGTGCATCGAGAGGGAGATACTCGTATCGCAAAAGAAAAGCCAGTCGTTTCCATAGAAACGATACTCGATTTAGAAGGAGAAGTCATAGAACACTTAGTATTTCATGGCGACGCAATTTCCGTGTGAATTCGTCAATGTGTATTAGCGAGGGATGCAGTAAAGACGGATTAGTGGATCGGAAATGTGATTGTCGTATCCCAAAAGAAAATTCTGTCGTTTCCATAGAAACGTTACTCGATTTAGAAGGAGAAGTCATAGATCCCATAGTATTTCATGGCGACGCAATTTCCGTGTGAATTCGTCAATGTGTATTAGTGAGGGATGCAGTAAAGACGGATTAGTGGATCGGAAATGTGATTGTCGTATCGCAAAAGAAAAGCCAGTCGTTTCCATAGAAACGATACTCGATTTAGAAGGAGAAGTCATAGAACCCATAGTATTTCATGGCGACGCAATTTCCGTGTGAATTCGTCAATGTGTATTAGAGAGGGATGCAGTGAAGACGGATTAGTGTATCGGAAATGTGATTGTCGTATCCCAAAACAAAATCCTGTCGTTTCCATAGAAACGTTACTCGATTTAGAAGGAGAAGTCATAGAACCCATAGTATATCATGGCGACGCAATTTCCGTGTGAATTCGTCAATGAGTGGGAGTGAGGGATACAGTAAAGAAGGATTAGTGCATCGAGAGGGAGATACTCGTATCGCAAAAGAAGAGCCAGTCGTTTCCATAGAAACGATACTCGATTTAGAAGGAGAAGTCGTAGAACCCATAGTATTTCATAGCGACGCAATTTCCGTGTGAATTCGTCAATGAGTGGGATTGAGGGATGCAGTAAAGAAGGATTAGTGCATCGAGAGGTAGATACTCGTATCGCAAAAGAAAAGCCAGTCGTTTCCATAGAAACGATACTCGATTTAGAAGGAGAAGTCATAGAACCCATAGTATATCATGGCGACGCAATTTCCGTGTGAATTCGTCAATGTGTATTAGTGAGGGATGCAGTAAAGACGGATTAGTGGATCGGAAATGTGACTGTCGTATCCCAAAAGAAAATCCTGTCGTTTCCATAGAAACGTTACTCGATTTAGAAGGAGAAGTCGTAGAACCCATAGTATTTCATAGCGACGCAATTTCCGTGTGAATTCGTCAATGAGTGGGAGTGAGGGATGCAGTAAAGAAGGATTAGTGCATCGAGAGGGAGATACTTGTTTCGCAAAAGAAAAGCCAGTCGTTTCCATAGAAACGATACTCGATTTAGAAGGAGAAGTCATAGAACCCATAGTATATCATGGCGACGCAATTTCCGTGTGAATTCGTCAATGTGTATTAGTGAGGGATGCAGTAAAGACGGATTAGTGGATCGGAAATGTGACTGTCGTATCCCAAAAGAAAATCCTGTCGTTTCCATAGAAACGTTACTCGATTTAGAAGGAGTTGTCATAGAACCCATAGTATTTCATGGCGACGCAATTTCCGTGTGAATTCGTCAATGAGTGGGAGTGAGGGATGCAGTAAAGAAGGATTAGTGCATCGAGAGGGAGATACTCGTATCGCAAAAGAAAAGCCAGTCGTTTCCATAGAAACGATACTCGATTTAGAAGGAGAAGTCATAGAACCCATAGTATTTCATAGCGACGCAATTTCCGTGTGAATTCGTCAATGTGTATTAGTGAGGGATGCAGTAAAGACGGATTAGTATCTCGGAAATGTGATTGTCGTCTAACAAAAGAAAATACTGTCGTTCCATAGAAACGTTACTCGATTTAGAAGCAGAAGTCATAAAAACCCATAGTATTTCATGGCGACGCAATTTCCGTGTGAATTCGTCAATGAGTGGGAGTGAGGGATGCAGTAAAAAAGGATTGGTGCAACGAGAGGGAGATACTCGTATCGCAAAAGAAAAACCAGTCGTTTCCATAGAAACGATACTCGATTTAGAAGGAGAAGTCATGGAACCCATAGTATTTCATAGCGACGCAATTTCCGTGTGAATTCGTCAATGTGTATTAGCGAGGGATGCAGTAAAGACGGATTAGTGGATCGGAAATGTGATTATCGTCTAACAAAAGAAAATACTGTCGTTCCATGGAAACGTTACTCGATTTAGAAGCTGAAGTCATAGAACCCATAGTATTTCATGGCGACGCAATTTCCGTGTGAATTCGTCAATGAGTCGGAGTGAGGGTTGCAGTAAAGAAGGATTAGTGCATCGAGAGGGAGATACTCGTATCGCAAAAGAAAAGCCAGTCGTTTCCATAGAAACGATACTCGATTTAGAAGGAGAAGTCATAGAACCCATAGTAATTCATAGCGACGCAATTTCCGTATGAATTCGTCAATGTGTATTAGTGAGGGATGCAGTAAAGACGGATTAGTGGATCGGAAATGTGATTGTCGTATCGCAAAAGAAAAGCCAGTCGTTTCCATAGAAACGATACTCGATTTAGAAGGAGAAGTCATAGAACCCATAGTATTTCCTAGTGACGCAATTTCCGTATGAATTCGTCAATGTGTATTAGTGAGGGATGCAGTAAAGACGGATTAGTGGATCGGAAATGTGATTGTCGTATCCCAAAAGAAAATCCTGTCGTTTCCATAGAAACGATACTCGATTTAGAAGGAGAAGTCATTGAACCCATAGTATTTCATGGCGACGCAATTTCCGTGTGAATTCGTCAATGTGTATTAGAGAGGGATGCAGTAAAGACGGATTAGTGGATCGGAAATATGATTGTCGTATCCCAAAAGAAAATCCTGTCGTTTCCATAGAAAAGTTACTCGATTTGCAAGGAGAAGTCATAGAACCCATAGTATTTCATAGCGACGCAAATTCCGTGTGAGTTCGTCAATGAGTGGGAGTGAGGGATGCAGTAAAGAAGGATTAGTGCATCGAGAGGGAGATACTCGTATCGCAAAAGAAAAGCCAGTCGTTTCCATAGAAACGATACTCGATTTAGAAGGAGAAGTCATAGAACCCATAGTATTTCATGGCGACGCAATTTCCGTGTGAATTCGTCAATGTGTA
Source organism: Schistocerca piceifrons (assembly GCF_021461385.2). Classification (NCBI taxonomy): domain Eukaryota; kingdom Metazoa; phylum Arthropoda; class Insecta; order Orthoptera; family Acrididae; genus Schistocerca; species Schistocerca piceifrons. The sequence goes on from NW_025727551.1 coordinate 6,141,578, forward strand.
TTAGTGAGGGATGCAGTAAAGACGGATTAGTGGATCGGAAATGTGATTGTCGTATCGCAAAAGTAAAGCCAGTCGTTTCCATAGAAACGATACTCGATTTAGAAGGAGAAGTCATAGAACCCATAGTATTTCATGGCGACGCAATTTCCGTGTGAATTCGTGAATGAGTATTAGTGAGGGATGCAGTAAAGACGGATTAGTGGATCGGAAATGTGATTGTCGTATCCCAAAAGAAAATCCTGTCGTTTCCATAGAAACGTTACTGGATTTAGAAGGAGAAGTCATAGAACCCATAGTATTTCATGGCGACTCAATTTCCGTGTGAATTCGTCAATGTGTATTAGTGAGGGATGCAGTAAAGACGGATTAGTGGATCGGAAATGTGATTGTCGTATCCCAAAAGAAAATCCTGTCGTTTCCATAGAAACGTTACTCGATTTAGAAGGAGAAGTCATAGAACCCATAGTATTTCATGGCGACGCAATTTCCGTGTGAATTCGTCAATGAGTGGGAGTGAGGGATGCAGTAAAGAAGGATTAGTGCATCGAGAGGGAGATACTCGTATAGCAAAAGAGAAGCCAGTCGTTTCCATAGAAACGATACTCGATTTAGAAGGAGAGGCCATAGAACCCATAGTATTTCATGGCGACGCAATTTCCGTGTGAACTCGTCAATGTGTATTAGTGAGGGATGCAGTAAAGACGGATTAGTGGATCGGAAATGTGATTGTCGTATCCCAAAAGAAAATCCTGTCGTTTCCATAGAAACGTTACTCGATTTAGAAGGAGTAGTCATAGAACTCATAGTATTTCATGGCGACGCAATTTCCGTGTGAATTCGTCAATGAGTGGGAGTGAGGGATGCAGTAAAGGAGGATTAGTGCATCGAGAGGGAGATACTCGTATCGCAAAAGAAAAGCCAGGCGTTTCCATACAAACGATACTCGAATTAGAAGGAGAAGTCATAGAACCCATAGTATTTCATGGCGACGCAATTTCCGTGTGAATTCGTCAATGTGTATTAGTAAGGGATGCAGTAAAGATGGATTAGTGGATCGGAAATGTGATTGCCGTATCGCAAAAGAAAAGCCAGTCGTTTAAATAGAAACGATACTCGATTTAGAAGGAGAAGTCATAGAACCCATAGTATTTCATAGCGACGCAATTTCCGTGTGAATTCGTCAATGAGTGGGAGTGAGGGATGCAGTAAAGAAGGATTAGTGCATCGAGAGGGAGATACTCGTATCGCAAAAGAAAAGCCAGTCGTTTCCATAGAAACGATACTCGATTTAGAAGGAGAAGTCATAGAACCCATAGTATTTCATAGCGACGCAATTTCCGTGTGAATTCGTCAATGTGTATTAGTGAGGGATGCAGTAAAGACGGATTAGTGAATCGGAAATGTGATTGTCGTCTAACAAAAAAAAAACTGTCGTTCCATAGAAACGTTACTCGATTTAGAAGGAGAAGTCATAGAACCCATAGTATTTCATGGCGACGCAATTTCCGTGTGAATTCGTCAATGAGTGGGAGTGAGGGATGCAGTAAAAAAGGATTGGTGCAACGAGAGGGAGATACTCGTATCGCAAAAGGAAAGCCAGTCGTTTCCATAGAAACGATACTCGATTTAGAAGGAGAAGTCATAGAACCCATAGTATTTCATAGCGACGCAATTTCCGTGTGAATTCGTCAATGAGTGGGAGTGAGGGATGCAGTAAAGAAGGATTAGTGCATCGAGAGGGAGATACTCGTATCGCAAAAGAAAAGCCAGTCGTTTCCATAGAAAGGATACTCGATTTAGAAGGAGAAGTCATAGAACCCATAGTATATGATGGCGACGCAATTTCCGTGTGAATTGGTCAATGTGTATTAGTGAGGGAAGCAGTAAAGACGGATTAGTGGATCGGAAATGTGACTGTCGTATCCCAAAAGAAAATCCTGTCGTTACCATAGAAACGTTACCCGATTTAGAAGGAGAAGTCATAGAACCCATAGTATTTCATGGCGACGCAATTTCCGTGTGAATTCGTCAATGAGTGGGAGTGAGGGATGCAGTAAAGAAGGATTAGTGCATCGAGAGGGAGATACTCGTATCGCAAAAGAAAAGCCAGTCGTTTCCATAGAAACGATACTCGATTTAGAAGGAGAAGTCATAGAACCCATAGTATTTCATAGCGACGCAATTTCCGTGTGAATTCGTCAATGTGTATTAGTGAGGGATGCAGTAAAGACGGATTAGTGAATCGGAAATGTGATTGTCGTCTAACAAAAGAAAAAACTGTCGTTCCATAGAAACGTTACTCGATTTAGAAGCAGAAGTCATAAAAACCCATAGTATTTCATGGCGACGCAATTTCCGTGTGAATTCGTCAATGAGTGGGAGTGAGGGATGAAGTAAAAAAGGATTGGTGCATCGAGAGGGAGATACTCGTATCGCAAAAGAAAAGCCAGTCGTTTCCATAGAAACGATACTCGATTTAGAAGGAGAAGTCATGGAACCCATAGTATTTCATAGCGACGCAATTTCCGTGTGAATTCGTCAATGTGTATTAGCGAGGGATGCAGTAAAGACGGATTAGTGGATCGGAAATGTGATTATCGTCTAACAAAAGAAAATACTGTCGTTCCATGGAAACGTTACTCGATTTAGAAGCTGAAGTCATAGAACCCATAGTATTTCATGGCGACGCAATTTCCGTGTGAATTCGTCAATGAGTCGGAGTGAGGGTTGCAGTAAAGAAGGATTAGTGCATCGAAAGGGAGATACTCGTATCGCAAAAGAAAAGCCAGTCGTTTCCATAGAAACGATACTCGATTTAGAAGGAGAAGTCATAGATCCCATAGTAATTCATAGCGACGCAATTTCCGTATGAATTCGTCAATGTGTATTAGTGAGGGATGCAGTAAAGACGGATTAGTGGATCGGAAATGTGATTGTCGTATCGCAAAAGAAAAGCCAGTCGTTTCCATAGAAACGATACTCGATTTAGAAGGAGAAGTCATAGAACCCATAGTATTTCCTAGTGACGCAATTTCCGTATGAATTCGTCAATGTGTATTAGTGAGGGATGCAGTAAAGACGGATTAGTGGATCGGAAATGTGATTGTCGTATCCCAAAAGAAAATCCTGTCGTTTCCATAGAAACGATACTCGATTTAGAAGGAGAAGTCATTGAACCCATAGTATTTCATGGCGACGCAATTTCCGTGTGAATTCGTCAATGTGTATTAGAGAGGGATGCAGTAAACACGGATTAGTGGATCGGAAATATGATTGTCGTATCCCAAAAGAAAATCCTGTCGTTTCCATAGAAAAGTTACTCGATTTGGAAGGAGAAGTCATAGAACCCATAGTATTTCATAGCGACGCAAATTCCGTGTGAGTTCGTCAATGAGTGGGAGTGAGGGATGCAGTAAAGAAGGATTAGTGCATCGAGAGGGAGATACTCGTATCGCAAAAGAAAAGCCAGTCGTTTCCATAGAAACGATACTCGATTTAGAAGGAGAAGTCATAGAACCCATAGTATTTCATGGCGACGCAATTTCCGTGTGAATTCGTCAATGTGTATTAGTGAGGGATGCAGTAAAGACGGATTAGTGGATCGGAAATGTGATTGTCGTATCGCAAAAGTAAAGCCAGTCGTTTCCATAGAAACGATACTCGATTTAGAAGGAGAAGTCATAGAACCCATAGTATTTCATGGCGACGCAATTTCCGTGTGAATTCGTGAATGTGTATTAGTGAGGGATGCAGTAAAGACGGATTAGTGGATCGGAAATGTGATTGTCGTATCCCAAAAGAAAATCCTGTCGTTTCCATAGAAACGTTACTGGATTCAGAAGGAGAAGTCATAGAACCCATAGTATTTCATGGCGACTCAATTTCCGTGTGAATTCGTCAATGTGTATTAGTGAGGGATGCAGTAAAGACGGATTAGTGGATCGGAAATGTGATTGTCGTATCCCAAAAGAAAATCCTGTCGTTTCCACAGAAACGTTACTCGATTTAGAAGGAGAAGTCATAGAACCCATAGTATTTCATGGCGACGCAATTTCCGTGTGAATTCGTCAATGAGTGGGAGTGAGGGATGCAGTAAAGAAGGATTAGTGCATCGAGAGGGAGATACTCGTATAGCAAAAGAGAAACCAGTCGTTTCCATAGAAACGATACTCGATTTAGAAGGAGAGGCCATAGAACCCATAGTATTTCATGGCGACGCAATTTCCGTGTGAACTCGTCAATGTGTATTAGTGAGGGATGCAGTAAAGACGGATTAGTGGATCGGAAATGTGATTGTCGTATCCCAAAAGAAAATCCTGTCGTTTCCATAGAAACGTTACTCGATTTAGAAGGAGTAGTCATAGAACTCACAGTATTTCATGGCGACGCAATTTCCGTGTGAATTCGTCAATGAGTGGGAGTGAGGGATGCAGTAAAGGAGGATTAGTGCATCGAGAGGGAGATACTCGTATCGCAAAAGAAAAGCCAGTCGTTTCCATACAAACGATACTCGAATTAGAAGGAGAAGTCATAGAACCCATTGTATTTCATGGCGACGCAATTTCCGTGTGAATTCGTCAATGTGTATTAGTAAGGGATGCAGTAAAGATGGATTAGTGGATCGGAAATGTGATTGCCGTATCGCAAAAGAAAAGCCAGTCGTTTAAATAGAAACGATACTCGATTTAGAAGGAGAAGTCATAGAACCCATAGTATTTCATAGCGACGCAATTTCCGTGTGAATTCGTCAATGAGTGGGACTGAGGGATGCAGTAAAGAAGGATTAGTGCATCGAGAGGGAGATACTCGTATCGCAAAAGAAAAGCCAGTCGTTTCCATAGAAACGATACTCGATTTAGAAGGAGAAGTCATAGAACCCATAGTATTTCATGGCGACGCAATTTCCGTGTGAATTCGTCAATGTGTATTAGTGAGGGATGCAGTAAAGACGGATTAGTGGATCGGAAATGTGATTGTCGTATCCCAAAAGAAAATCCTGTCGTTTCCATAGAAACGATACTCGATTTAGAAGGAGAAGTCATAGAACCCATAGTATTTCATAGCGACGCAATTTCCGTGTGAATTCGTCAATGAGTGGGAGTGAGGGATGCAGTAAAGAAGGATTAGTGCATCGAGAGGGAGATACTCGTATCGCAATAGAAAATCCTGTCGTTTCCATAGAAACGTTACTCAATTTAGAAGGAGAAGTCATAGAACCCATAGTATTTCATGGCGACGCAATTTCCGTGTGAATTCGTCAATGTGTATTAGTGAGGGATGCAGTAAAGACGGATTAGTGGATCGGAAATGTGATTGTCGTATCCCAAAAGAAAATCCTGTCGTTTCCATAGAAACGATACTCGATTTAGAAGGAGAAGTCATTGAACCCATAGTATTTCATGGCGACTCAATTTCCGTGTGAATTCGTCAATGTGTATTAGAGAGGGATGCAGTAAAGACGGATTAGTGGATCGGAAATGTGATTGTCGTATCCCAAAAGAAAATCCTGTCGTTTCCATAGAAACGTTACTCGATTTAGAAGCAGAAGTCATAGAACCCATAGTATTTCATAGCGACGCAATTTCCGTGTGAATTCGTCAATGTGTATTAGTGAGGGATGCAGTAAAGACGGATTAGTGGATCGGAAATGTGATTGTCGTCTAACAAAAGAAAATACTGTCGTTCCATAGAAACGTTACTCGATTTAGAAGCAGAAGTCATAGAACCCATAGTATTTCATGGCGACGCAATTTCCGTGTGAATTCGTCAATGAGTGGGAGTGAGGGATGCAGTAAAGAAGGATTAGTGCATCGAGAGGGAGATACTCGTATCGCAAAAGAAAAGCCAGTCGTTTCCATAGAAACTATACTCGATTTAGAAGGAGAAGTCATAGAACCCATAGTATTTCATAGCGACGCAATTTCCGTGTGAATTCGTCAATGTGTATTAGTGAGGGATGCAGTAAAGACGGATTAGTGGATCGGAAATGTGATTATCGTCTAACAAAAGAAAATACTGTCGTTCCATGGAAACGTTACTCGATTTAGAAGCTGAAGTCATAGAAACCATAGTATTTCATGGCGACGCAATTTCCGTGTGAATTCGTCAATGAGTCGGAGTGAGGGATGCAGTAAAGAAGGATTAGTGCATCGAGAGGGAGATACTCGTATCGCAAAAGAAAAGCCAGTCGTTTCCATAGAAACGATACTCGATTTAGAAGGAGAAGTCATAGATCCCATAGTAATTCATAGCGACGCAATTTCCGTATGAATTCGTCAATGTGTATTAGTGAGGGATGCAGTAAAGACGGATTAGTGGATCGGAAATGTGATTGTCGTATCGCAAAAGAAAAGCCAGTCGTTTCCATAGAAACGATACTCGATTTAGAAGGAGAAGTCATAGAACCCATAGTATTTCATAGTGACGCAATTTCCGTATGAATTCGTCAATGTGTATTAGTGAGGGATGCAGTAATGACGGATTAGTGGATCGGAAATGTGATTGTCGTATCCCAAAAGAAAATCCTGTCGTTTCCATAGAAACGATACTCGATTTAGAAGGAGAAGTCATTGAACCCATAGTATTTCATGGCGACGCAATTTCCGTGTGAATTCGTCAATGTGTATTAGAGAGGTATGCAGTAAAGACGGATTAGTGGATCGGAAATATGATTGTCGTATCCCAAAAGAAAATCCTGTCGTTTCCATAGAAAAGTTACTCGATTTGGAAGGAGAAGTCATAGAACCCATAGTATTTCATAGCGACGCAATTTCCGTGTGAATTCGTCAATGAGTGGGAGTGAGGGATGCAGTAAAGAAGGATTAGTGCATCGAGAGGGAGATACTCGTATCGCAAAAGAAAAGCCAGTCGTTTCCATAGAAACGATACTCGATTTAGAAGGAGAAGTCATAGAACCCATAGTATTTCATGGCGACGCAATTTCCGTGTGAATTCGTCAATGTGTATTAGTGAGGGATGCAGTAAAGACGGATTAGTGGATAGGAAATGTGATTGTCGTATCGCAAAAGTAAAGCCAGTCGTTTCCATAGAAACGATACTCGATTTAGAAGGAGAAGTCATAGAACCCATAGTATTTCATGGCGACGCAATTTCCGTGTGAATTCGTGAATGTGTATTAGTGAGGGATGCAGTAAAGGCGGATTAGTGGATCGGAAATGTGATTGTCGTATCCCAAAAGAAAATCCTGTCGTTTCCATAGAAACGTTACTGGATTTAGAAGGAGAAGTCATAGAACCCATAGTATTTCATGGCGACGCAATTTCCGTGTGAATTCGTCAATGTGTATTAGCGAGGGATGCAGTAAAGACGGATTAGTGGATCGGAAATGTGATTGTCGTATCCCAAAAGAAAATCCTGTCGTTTCCATAGAAACGTTACTCGATTTAGAAGGAGAAGTCATAGAACACATAGTATTTCATGGCGACGCAATTTCCGTGTGAATTCGTCAATGTGTATTAGTGAGGGATGCAGTAAAGACTGATTAGTGGATCGGAAATGTGATTGTCGTATCCCAAAAGAAAATCCTGTCGTTTCCATAGAAACGTTACTCGATTTAGAAGGAGAAGTCATAGAACCCATAGTATTTCATGGCGACGCAATTTCCGTGTGAATTCGTCAATGAGTGGGAGTGAGGGATGCAGTAAAGAAGGATTAGTGCATCGAGAGGGAGATACTCGTATCGCAAAAGAGAAGCCAGTCGTTTCCATAGAAACGATACTCGATTTAGAAGGAGAGGCCATAGAACCCATAGTATTTCATGGCGACGCAATTTCCGTGTGAACTCGTCAATGTGTATTAGTGAGGGATGCAGTAAAGACGGATTAGTGGATCGGAAATGTGATTGTCGTATCCCAAAAGAAAATCCTGTCGTTTCCATAGAAACGTTACTCGATTTAGAAGGAGTAGTCATAGAACTCATAGTATTTCATGGCGACGCAATTTCCGTGTGAATTCGTCAATGAGTGGGAGTGAGGGATGCAGTAAAGGAGGATTAGTGCATCGAGAGGGAGATACTCGTATCGCAAAAGAAAAGCCAGGCGTTTCCATACAAACGATACTCGAATTAGAAGGAGAAGTCATAGAACCCATAGTATTTCATGGCGACGCAATTTCCGTGTGAATTCGTCAATGTGTATTAGTAAGGGATGCAGTAAAGATGGATTAGTGGATCGGAAATGTGATTGCCGTATCGCAAAAGAAAAGCCAGTCGTTTAAATAGAAACGATACTCGATTTAGAAGGAGAAGTCATAGAACCCATAGTATTTCATAGCGACGCAATTTCCGTGTGAATTCGTCAATGAGTGGGAGTGAGGGATGCAGTAAAGAAGGATTAGTGCATCGAGAGGGAGATACTCGTATCGCAAAAGAAAAGCCAGTCGTTTCCATAGAAACGATACTCGATTTAGAAGGAGAAGTCATAGAACCCATAGTATTTCATAGCGACGCAATTTCCGTGTGAATTCGTCAATGTGTATTAGTGAGGGATGCAGTAAAGACGGATTAGTGAATCGGAAATGTGATTGTCGTCTAACAAAAAAAAAACTGTCGTTCCATAGAAACGTTACTCGATTTAGAAGGAGAAGTCATAGAACCCATAGTATTTCATGGCGACGCATTTTCCGTGTGAATTCGTCAATGAGTGGGAGTGAGGGATGCAGTAAAAAAGGATTGGTGCAACGAGAGGGAGATACTCGTATCGCAAAAGGAAAGCCAGTCGTTTCCATAGAAACGATACTCGATTTAGAAGGAGAAGTCATAGAACCCATAGTATTTCATAGCGACGCAATTTCCGTGTGAATTCGTCAATGAGTGGGAGTGAGGGATGCAGTAAAGAAGGATTAGTGCATCGAGAGGGAGATACTCGTATCGCAAAAGAAAAGCCAGTCGTTTCCATAGAAAGGATACTCGATTTAGAAGGAGAAGTCATAGAACCCATAGTATATGATGGCGACGCAATTTCCGTGTGAATTGGTCAATGTGTATTAGTGAGGGAAGCAGTAAAGACGGATTAGTGGATCGGAAATGTGACTGTCGTATCCCAAAAGAAAATCCTGTCGTTACCATAGAAACGTTACCCGATTTAGAAGGAGAAGTCATAGAACCCATAGTATTTCATGGCGACGCAATTTCCGTGTGAATTCGTCAATGAGTGGGAGTGAGGGATGCAGTAAAGAAGGATTAGTGCATCGAGAGGGAGATACTCGTATCGCAAAAGAAAAGCCAGTCGTTTCCATAGAAACGATACTCGATTTAGAAGGAGAAGTCATAGAACCCATAGTATTTCATAGCGACGCAATTTCCGTGTGAATTCGTCAATGTGTATTAGTGAGGGATGCAGTAAAGACGGATTAGTGAATCGGAAATGTGATTGTCGTCTAACAAAAGAAAAAACTGTCGTTCCATAGAAACGTTACTCGATTTAGAAGCAGAAGTCATAAAAACCCATAGTATTTCATGGCGACGCAATTTCCGTGTGAATTCGTCAATGAGTGGGAGTGAGGGATGAAGTAAAAAAGGATTGGTGCATCGAGAGGGAGATACTCGTATCGCAAAAGAAAAGCCAGTCGTTTCCATAGAAACGATACTCGATTTAGAAGGAGAAGTCATGGAACCCATAGTATTTCATAGCGACGCAATTTCCGTGTGAATTCGTCAATGTGTATTAGCGAGGGATGCAGTAAAGACGGATTAGTGGATCGGAAATGTGATTATCGTCTAACAAAAGAAAATACTGTCGTTCCATGGAAACGTTACTCGATTTAGAAGCTGAAGTCATAGAACCCATAGTATTTCATGGCGACGCAATTTCCGTGTGAATTCGTCAATGAGTCGGAGTGAGGGTTGCAGTAAAGAAGGATTAGTGCATCGAAAGGGAGATACTCGTATCGCAAAAGAAAAGCCAGTCGTTTCCATAGAAACGATACTCGATTTAGAAGGAGAAGTCATAGATCCCATAGTAATTCATAGCGACGCAATTTCCGTATGAATTCGTCAATGTGTATTAGTGAGGGATGCAGTAAAGACGGATTAGTGGATCGGAAATGTGATTGTCGTATCGCAAAAGAAAAGCCAGTCGTTTCCATAGAAACGATACTCGATTTAGAAGGAGAAGTCATAGAACCCATAGTATTTCCTAGTGACGCAATTTCCGTATGAATTCGTCAATGTGTATTAGTGAGGGATGCAGTAAAGACGGATTAGTGGATCGGAAATGTGATTGTCGTATCCCAAAAGAAAATCCTGTCGTTTCCATAGAAACGATACTCGATTTAGAAGGAGAAGTCATTGAACCCATAGTATTTCATGGCGACGCAATTTCCGTGTGAATTCGTCAATGTGTATTAGAGAGGGATGCAGTAAACACGGATTAGTGGATGGGAAATATGATTGTCGTATCCCAAAAGAAAATCCTGTCGTTTCCATAGAAAAGTTACTCGATTTGGAAGGAGAAGTCATAGAACCCATAGTATTTCATAGCGACGCAAATTCCGTGTGAGTTCGTCAATGAGTGGGAGTGAGGGATGCAGTAAAGAAGGATTAGTGCATCGAGAGGGAGATACTCGTATCGCAAAAGAAAAGCCAGTCGTTTCCATAGAAACGATACTCGATTTAGAAGGAGAAGTCATAGAACCCATAGTATTTCATGGCGACGCAATTTCCGTGTGAATTCGTCAATGTGTATTAGTGAGGGATGCAGTAAAGACGGATTAGTGGATCGGAAATGTGATTGTCGTATCGCAAAAGTAAAGCCAGTCGTTTCCATAGAAACGATACTCGATTTAGAAGGAGAAGTCATAGAACCCATAGTATTTCATGGCGACGCAATTTCCGTGTGAATTCGTGAATGTGTATTAGTGAGGGATGCAGTAAAGACGGATTAGTGGATCGGAAATGTGATTGTCGTATCCCAAAAGAAAATCCTGTCGTTTCCATAGAAACGTTACTGGATTTAGAAGGAGAAGTCATAGAACCCATAGTATTTCATGGCGACTCAATTTCCGTGTGAATTCGTCAATGTGTATTAGTGAGGGATGCAGTAAAGATGGATTAGTGGATCGGAAATGTGATTGTCGTATCCCAAAAGAAAATCCTGTCGTTTCCATAGAAACGTTACTCGATTTAGAAGGAGAAGTCATAGAACCCATAGTATTTCATGGCGACGCAATTTCCGTGTGAATTCGTCAATGAGTGGGAGTGAGGGATGCAGTAAAGAAGGATTAGTGCATCGAGAGGGAGATACTCGTATAGCAAAAGAGAAACCAGTCGTTTCCATAGAAACGATACTCGATTTAGAAGGAGAGGCCATAGAACCCATAGTATTTCATGGCGACGCAATTTCCGTGTGAACTCGTCAATGTGTATTAGTGAGGGATGCAGTAAAGACGGATTAGTGGATCGGAAATGTGATTGTCGTATCCCAAAAGAAAATCCTGTCGTTTCCATAGAAACGTTACTCGATTTAGAAGGAGTAGTCATAGAACTCACAGTATTTCATGGCGACGCAATTTCCGTGTGAATTCGTCAATGAGTGGGAGTGAGGGATGCAGTAAAGGAGGATTAGTGCATCGAGAGGGAGATACTCGTATCGCAAAAGAAAAGCCAGTCGTTTCCATACAAACGATACTCGAATTAGAAGGAGAAGTCATAGAACCCATTGTATTTCATGGCGACGCAATTTCCGTGTGAATTCGTCAATGTGTATTAGTAAGGGATGCAGTAAAGATGGATTAGTGGATCGGAAATGTGATTGCCGTATCGCAAAAGAAAAGCCAGTCGTTTAAATAGAAACGATACTCGATTTAGAAGGAGAAGTCATAGAACCCATAGTATTTCATAGCGACGCAATTTCCGTGTGAATTCGTCAATGAGTGGGACTGAGGGATGCAGTAAAGAAGGATTAGTGCATCGAGAGGGAGATACTCGTATCGCAAAAGAAAAGCCAGTCGTTTCCATAGAAACGATACTCGATTTAGAAGGAGAAGTCATAGAACCCATAGTATTTCATGGCGACGCAATTTCCGTGTGAATTCGTCAATGTGTATTAGTGAGGGATGCAGTAAAGACGGATTAGTGGATCGGAAATGTGATTGTCGTATCCCAAAAGAAAATCCTGTCGTTTCCATAGAAACGATACTCGATTTAGAAGGAGAAGTCATAGAACCCATAGTATTTCATAGCGACGCAATTTCCGTGTGAATTCGTCAATGAGTGGGAGTGAGGGATGCAGTAAAGAAGGATTAGTGCATCGAGAGGGAGATACTCGTATCGCAATAGAAAATCCTGTCGTTTCCATAGAAACGTTACTCAATTTAGAAGGAGAAGTCATAGAACCCATAGTATTTCATGGCGACGCAATTTCCGTGTGAATTCGTCAATGTGTATTAGTGAGGGATGCAGTAAAGACGGATTAGTGGATCGGAAATGTGATTGTCGTATCCCAAAAGAAAATCCTGTCGTTTCCATAGAAACGATACTCGATTTAGAAGGAGAAGTCATTGAACCCATAGTATTTCATGGCGACTCAATTTCCGTGTGAATTCGTCAATGTGTATTAGAGAGGGATGCAGTAAAGACGGATTAGTGGATCGGAAATGTGATTGTCGTATCCCAAAAGAAAATCCTGTCGTTTCCATAGAAACGTTACTCGATTTAGAAGCAGAAGTCATAGAACCCATAGTATTTCATAGCGACGCAATTTCCGTGTGAATTCGTCAATGTGTATTAGTGAGGGATGCAGTAAAGACGGATTAGTGGATCGGAAATGTGATTGTCGTCTAACAAAAGAAAATACTGTCGTTCCATAGAAACGTTACTCGATTTAGAAGCAGAAGTCATAGAACCCATAGTATTTCATGGCGACGCAATTTCCGTGTGAATTCGTCAATGAGTGGGAGTGAGGGATGCAGTAAAGAAGGATTAGTGCATCGAGAGGGAGATACTCGTATCGCAAAAGAAAAGCCAGTCGTTTCCATAGAAACTATACTCGATTTAGAAGGAGAAGTCATAGAACCCATAGTATTTCATAGCGACGCAATTTCCGTGTGAATTCGTCAATGTGTATTAGTGAGGGATGCAGTAAAGACGGATTAGTGGATCGGAAATGTGATTATCGTCTAACAAAAGAAAATACTGTCGTTCCATGGAAACGTTACTCGATTTAGAAGCTGAAGTCATAGAAACCATAGTATTTCATGGCGACGCAATTTCCGTGTGAATTCGTCAATGAGTCGGAGTGAGGGATGCAGTAAAGAAGGATTAGTGCATCGAGAGGGAGATACTCGTATCGCAAAAGAAAAGCCAGTCGTTTCCATAGAAACGATACTCGATTTAGAAGGAGAAGTCATAGATCCCATAGTAATTCATAGCGACGCAATTTCCGTATGAATTCGTCAATGTGTATTAGTGAGGGATGCAGTAAAGACGGATTAGTGGATCGGAAATGTGATTGTCGTATCGCAAAAGAAAAGCCAGTCGTTTCCATAGAAACGATACTCTATTTAGAAGGAGAAGTCATAGAACCCATAGTATTTCATAGTGACGCAATTTCCGTATGAATTCGTCAATGTGTATTAGTGAGGGATGCAGTAATGACGGATTAGTGGATCGGAAATGTGATTGTCGTATCCCAAAAGAAAATCCTGTCGTTTCCATAGAAACGATACTCGATTTAGAAGGAGAAGTCATTGAACCCATAGTATTTCATGGCGACGCAATTTCCGTGTGAATTCGTCAATGTGTATTAGAGAGGTATGCAGTAAAGACGGATTAGTGGATCGGAAATATGATTGTCGTATCCCAAAAGAAAATCCTGTCGTTTCCATAGAAAAGTTACTCGATTTGGAAGGAGAAGTCATAGAACCCATAGTATTTCATAGCGACGCAATTTCCGTGTGAATTCGTCAATGAGTGGGAGTGAGGGATGCAGTAAAGAAGGATTAGTGCATCGAGAGGGAGATACTCGTATCGCAAAAGAAAAGCCAGTCGTTTCCATAGAAACGATACTCGATTTAGAAGGAGAAGTCATAGAACCCATAGTATTTCATGGCGACGCAATTTCCGTGTGAATTCGTCAATGTGTATTAGTGAGGGATGCAGTAAAGACGGATTAGTGGATAGGAAATGTGATTGTCGTATCGCAAAAGTAAAGCCAGTCGTTTCCATAGAAACGATACTCGATTTAGAAGGAGAAGTCATAGAACCCATAGTATTTCATGGCGACGCAATTTCCGTGTGAATTCGTGAATGTGTATTAGTGAGGGATGCAGTAAAGGCGGATTAGTGGATCGGAAATGTGATTGTCGTATCCCAAAAGAAAATCCTGTCGTTTCCATAGAAACGTTACTGGATTTAGAAGGAGAAGTCATAGAACCCATAGTATTTCATGGCGACGCAATTTCCGTGTGAATTCGTCAATGTGTATTAGCGAGGGATGCAGTAAAGACGGATTAGTGGATCGGAAATGTGATTGTCGTATCCCAAAAGAAAATCCTGTCGTTTCCATAGAAACGTTACTCGATTTAGAAGGAGAAGTCATAGAACACATAGTATTTCATGGCGACGCAATTTCCGTGTGAATTCGTCAATGTGTATTAGTGAGGGATGCAGTAAAGACTGATTAGTGGATCGGAAATGTGATTGTCGTATCCCAAAAGAAAATCCTGTCGTTTCCATAGAAACGTTACTCGATTTAGAAGGAGAAGTCATAGAACCCATAGTATTTCATGGCGACGCAATTTCCGTGTGAATTCGTCAATGAGTGGGAGTGAGGGATGCAGTAAAGAAGGATTAGTGCACCGAGAGGGAGATACTCGTATCGCAAAAGCGAAGCCAGTCGTTTCCATAGAAACGATACTCGATTTAGAAGGAGAGGCCATAGAACCCATAGTATTTCATGGCGACGCAATTTCCGTGTGAATTCGTCAATGTGTATTAGTAAGGGATGCAGTAAAGATGGATTAGTGGATCGGAAATGTGATTGCCGTATCGCAAAAGAAAAGCCAGTCGTTTAAATAGAAACGATACTCGATTTAGAAGGAGAAGTCATAGAACCCATAGTATTTCATAGCGACGCAATTTCCGTGTGAATTCGTCAATGAGTGGGAGTGAGGGATGCAGTAAAGAAGGATTGGTGCATCGAGAGGGAGATACTCGTATCGCAAAAGAAAAGCCAGTCGTTTCCATAGAAACGATACTCGATTTAGAAGGAGAAGTCATAGAACCCATAGTATTTCATGGCGACGCAATTTCCGTGTGAATTCGTCAATGTGTATTAGTGAGGGATGCAGTAAAGACGGATTAGTGGATCGGAAATGTGATTGTCGTATCCCAAAAGAAAATCCTGTCGTTTCCATAGAAACGATACTCGATTTAGAAGGAGAAGTCATAGAACCCATAGTATTTCATGGCGACGCAATTTCCGTGTGAATTCGTCAATGTGTTTTAGTGAGGGATGCAGTAAAGACGGATTAGTGGATCGGAAATGTGATTGTCGTATCCCAAAAGAAAATACTGTCGTTTCCAGAGAAACGTTACTCCATTTAGAAGGAGAAGTCATAGAACCCATAGTATTTCATGGTGACGCAATTTCCGTGTGAATTCGTCAATGTGTATTAGTGAGGGATGCAGTAAAGTCGGATTAGTGGATCGGAAATGTGATTCTCTTATCCCAAAAGAAAATCCTGTCGTTTCCATAGAAACGTTACTCGATTTAGAAGGAGAAGTCATAGAACCCATAGTATTTCATGGCGACGCTATTTCCGAGTGAATTCGTCAATGTGTATTAGTGAGAGATGCAGTAAAGACGGATTAGTGGATCGGAAATGTGATTGTCGTATCGCAAAAGAGAGGCCAGTCGTTTCCATAGAAACGATACTCGATTTAGAAGGAGAAGTCATAGAACCAATAGTATTTCATAGCGACGCAATTTCCGTGTGAATTCGTCAATGAGTGGGAATGAGGGATGCAGTAAAGAAGGATTAGTGCATCGAGAGGGAGATACTCGTATCACAAAAGAAAAAACAGTCGTTTCCATGGAAACGATACTCGATTTAGAAGGAGAAGTCATAGTACCCATAGTATTTCATGGCGACGCAATTTCCGTGTGAATTCGTCAATGTGTATTAGTGAGGGATGCAGTAAAGACGGATTAGTGGATCGGAAATGTGATTGTCGTATCCCAAAAGAAAATCCTGTCGTTTCCATAGAAACGATACTCGATTTAGAAGGAGATGTCATAGAACACATAGTATTTCATAGCGACGCAATATCTGTGTGAATTCGTTAATGAGTGGGAGTGAGGGATGCAGTAAAGAAGGATTAGTGCATCGAGAGGGAGATACTCGTATCGCAAAAGAAAAGCCAGTCGTTTCCATAGAAACGATACTCGATTTAGAAGGAGAAGCCATAGAACCCATGGTATTACATGGCGACGCAATTTCCCTGTGAATTCGTCAATGTGTATTAGTGAGGGATGCAGTAAAGACGGATTAGTGGATCGGAAATGTGGTTGTCGTGTCCCAAAAGAAAATCCTGTCGTCTCCATAGAAACGATACTCGATTTAGTAGGAGAAGTCATAGAACCCATAGTATTTCATGGCGACGCAATTTCCGTGTGAATTCGTCAATGTGTATTAGTGAGGGATGCAGTAAAGACGGATTAGTGGATCGGAAATGTGATTGTCGTATCCCAAAAGAAAATCCTGTCGTTTCCATAGAAACGTTACTCGATTTAGAAGGAGTAGTCATAGAACTCACAGTATTTCATGGCGACGCAATTTCCGTGTGAATTCGTCAATGAGTGGGAGTGAGGGATGCAGTAAAGGAGGATTAGTGCATCGAGAGGGAGATACTCGTATCGCAAAAGAAAAGCCAGTCGTTTCCATACAAACGATACTCGAATTAGAAGGAGAAGTCATAGAACCCATTGTATTTCATGGCGACGCAATTTCCGTGTGAATTCGTCAATGTGTATTAGTAAGGGATGCAGTAAAGATGGATTAGTGGATCGGAAATGTGATTGCCGTATCGCAAAAGAAAAGCCAGTCGTTTAAATAGAAACGATACTCGATTTAGAAGGAGAAGTCATAGAACCCATAGTATTTCATAGCGACGCAATTTCCGTGTGAATTCGTCAATGAGTGGGACTGAGGGATGCAGTAAAGAAGGATTAGTGCATCGAGAGGGAGATACTCGTATCGCAAAAGAAAAGCCAGTCGTTTCCATAGAAACGATACTCGATTTAGAAGGAGAAGTCATAGAACCCATAGTATTTCATGGCGACGCAATTTCCGTGTGAATTCGTCAATGTGTATTAGTGAGGGATGCAGTAAAGACGGATTAGTGGATCGGAAATGTGATTGTCGTATCCCAAAAGAAAATCCTGTCGTTTCCATAGAAACGATACTCGATTTAGAAGGAGAAGTCATAGAACCCATAGTATTTCATAGCGACGCAATTTCCGTGTGAATTCGTCAATGAGTGGGAGTGAGGGATGCAGTAAAGAAGGATTAGTGCATCGAGAGGGAGATACTCGTATCGCAATAGAAAATCCTGTCGTTTCCATAGAAACGTTACTCAATTTAGAAGGAGAAGTCATAGAACCCATAGTATTTCATGGCGACGCAATTTCCGTGTGAATTCGTCAATGTGTATTAGTGAGGGATGCAGTAAAGACGGATTAGTGGATCGGAAATGTGATTGTCGTATCCCAAAAGAAAATCCTGTCGTTTCCATAGAAACGATACTCGATTTAGAAGGAGAAGTCATTGAACCCATAGTATTTCATGGCGACTCAATTTCCGTGTGAATTCGTCAATGTGTATTAGAGAGGGATGCAGTAAAGACGGATTAGTGGATCGGAAATGTGATTGTCGTATCCCAAAAGAAAATCCTGTCGTTTCCATAGAAACGTTACTCGATTTAGAAGCAGAAGTCATAGAACCCATAGTATTTCATAGCGACGCAATTTCCGTGTGAATTCGTCAATGTGTATTAGTGAGGGATGCAGTAAAGACGGATTAGTGGATCGGAAATGTGATTGTCGTCTAACAAAAGAAAATACTGTCGTTCCATAGAAACGTTACTCGATTTAGAAGCAGAAGTCATAGAACCCATAGTATTTCATGGCGACGCAATTTCCGTGTGAATTCGTCAATGAGTGGGAGTGAGGGATGCAGTAAAGAAGGATTAGTGCATCGAGAGGGAGATACTCGTATCGCAAAAGAAAAGCCAGTCGTTTCCATAGAAACTATACTCGATTTAGAAGGAGAAGTCATAGAACCCATAGTATTTCATAGCGACGCAATTTCCGTGTGAATTCGTCAATGTGTATTAGTGAGGGATGCAGTAAAGACGGATTAGTGGATCGGAAATGTGATTATCGTCTAACAAAAGAAAATACTGTCGTTCCATGGAAACGTTACTCGATTTAGAAGCTGAAGTCATAGAAACCATAGTATTTCATGGCGACGCAATTTCCGTGTGAATTCGTCAATGAGTCGGAGTGAGGGATGCAGTAAAGAAGGATTAGTGCATCGAGAGGGAGATACTCGTATCGCAAAAGAAAAGCCAGTCGTTTCCATAGAAACGATACTCGATTTAGAAGGAGAAGTCATAGATCCCATAGTAATTCATAGCGACGCAATTTCCGTATGAATTCGTCAATGTGTATTAGTGAGGGATGCAGTAAAGACGGATTAGTGGATCGGAAATGTGATTGTCGTATCGCAAAAGAAAAGCCAGTCGTTTCCATAGAAACGATACTCTATTTAGAAGGAGAAGTCATAGAACCCATAGTATTTCATAGTGACGCAATTTCCGTATGAATTCGTCAATGTGTATTAGTGAGGGATGCAGTAATGACGGATTAGTGGATCGGAAATGTGATTGTCGTATCCCAAAAGAAAATCCTGTCGTTTCCATAGAAACGATACTCGATTTAGAAGGAGAAGTCATTGAACCCATAGTATTTCATGGCGACGCAATTTCCGTGTGAATTCGTCAATGTGTATTAGAGAGGTATGCAGTAAAGACGGATTAGTGGATCGGAAATATGATTGTCGTATCCCAAAAGAAAATCCTGTCGTTTCCATAGAAAAGTTACTCGATTTGGAAGGAGAAGTCATAGAACCCATAGTATTTCATAGCGACGCAATTTCCGTGTGAATTCGTCAATGAGTGGGAGTGAGGGATGCAGTAAAGAAGGATTAGTGCATCGAGAGGGAGATACTCGTATCGCAAAAGAAAAGCCAGTCGTTTCCATAGAAACGATACTCGATTTAGAAGGAGAAGTCATAGAACCCATAGTATTTCATGGCGACGCAATTTCCGTGTGAATTCGTCAATGTGTATTAGTGAGGGATGCAGTAAAGACGGATTAGTGGATAGGAAATGTGATTGTCGTATCGCAAAAGTAAAGCCAGTCGTTTCCATAGAAACGATACTCGATTTAGAAGGAGAAGTCATAGAACCCATAGTATTTCATGGCGACGCAATTTCCGTGTGAATTCGTGAATGTGTATTAGTGAGGGATGCAGTAAAGGCGGATTAGTGGATCGGAAATGTGATTGTCGTATCCCAAAAGAAAATCCTGTCGTTTCCATAGAAACGTTACTGGATTTAGAAGGAGAAGTCATAGAACCCATAGTATTTCATGGCGACGCAATTTCCGTGTGAATTCGTCAATGTGTATTAGCGAGGGATGCAGTAAAGACGGATTAGTGGATCGGAAATGTGATTGTCGTATCCCAAAAGAAAATCCTGTCGTTTCCATAGAAACGTTACTCGATTTAGAAGGAGAAGTCATAGAACACATAGTATTTCATGGCGACGCAATTTCCGTGTGAATTCGTCAATGTGTATTAGTGAGGGATGCAGTAAAGACTGATTAGTGGATCGGAAATGTGATTGTCGTATCCCAAAAGAAAATCCTGTCGTTTCCATAGAAACGTTACTCGATTTAGAAGGAGAAGTCATAGAACCCATAGTATTTCATGGCGACGCAATTTCCGTGTGAATTCGTCAATGAGTGGGAGTGAGGGATGCAGTAAAGAAGGATTAGTGCACCGAGAGGGAGATACTCGTATCGCAAAAGCGAAGCCAGTCGTTTCCATAGAAACGATACTCGATTTAGAAGGAGAGGCCATAGAACCCATAGTATTTCATGGCGACGCAATTTCCGTGTGAATTCGTCAATGTGTATTAGTAAGGGATGCAGTAAAGATGGATTAGTGGATCGGAAATGTGATTGCCGTATCGCAAAAGAAAAGCCAGTCGTTTAAATAGAAACGATACTCGATTTAGAAGGAGAAGTCATAGAACCCATAGTATTTCATAGCGACGCAATTTCCGTGTGAATTCGTCAATGAGTGGGAGTGAGGGATGCAGTAAAGAAGGATTGGTGCATCGAGAGGGAGATACTCGTATCGCAAAAGAAAAGCCAGTCGTTTCCATAGAAACGATACTCGATTTAGAAGGAGAAGTCATAGAACCCATAGTATTTCATGGCGACGCAATTTCCGTGTGAATTCGTCAATGTGTATTAGTGAGGGATGCAGTAAAGACGGATTAGTGGATCGGAAATGTGATTGTCGTATCCCAAAAGAAAATCCTGTCGTTTCCATAGAAACGATACTCGATTTAGAAGGAGAAGTCATAGAACCCATAGTATTTCATGGCGACGCAATTTCCGTGTGAATTCGTCAATGTGTTTTAGTGAGGGATGCAGTAAAGACGGATTAGTGGATCGGAAATGTGATTGTCGTATCCCAAAAGAAAATACTGTCGTTTCCAGAGAAACGTTACTCCATTTAGAAGGAGAAGTCATAGAACCCATAGTATTTCATGGTGACGCAATTTCCGTGTGAATTCGTCAATGTGTATTAGTGAGGGATGCAGTAAAGTCGGATTAGTGGATCGGAAATGTGATTCTCTTATCCCAAAAGAAAATCCTGTCGTTTCCATAGAAACGTTACTCGATTTAGAAGGAGAAGTCATAGAACCCATAGTATTTCATGGCGACGCTATTTCCGAGTGAATTCGTCAATGTGTATTAGTGAGAGATGCAGTAAAGACGGATTAGTGGATCGGAAATGTGATTGTCGTATCGCAAAAGAGAGGCCAGTCGTTTCCATAGAAACGATACTCGATTTAGAAGGAGAAGTCATAGAACCAATAGTATTTCATAGCGACGCAATTTCCGTGTGAATTCGTCAATGAGTGGGAATGAGGGATGCAGTAAAGAAGGATTAGTGCATCGAGAGGGAGATACTCGTATCACAAAAGAAAAAACAGTCGTTTCCATGGAAACGATACTCGATTTAGAAGGAGAAGTCATAGTACCCATAGTATTTCATGGCGACGCAATTTCCGTGTGAATTCGTCAATGTGTATTAGTGAGGGATGCAGTAAAGACGGATTAGTGGATCGGAAATGTGATTGTCGTATCCCAAAAGAAAATCCTGTCGTTTCCATAGAAACGATACTCGATTTAGAAGGAGATGTCATAGAACACATAGTATTTCATAGCGACGCAATATCTGTGTGAATTCGTTAATGAGTGGGAGTGAGGGATGCAGTAAAGAAGGATTAGTGCATCGAGAGGGAGATACTCGTATCGCAAAAGAAAAGCCAGTCGTTTCCATAGAAACGATACTCGATTTAGAAGGAGAAGCCATAGAACCCATGGTATTACATGGCGACGCAATTTCCCTGTGAATTCGTCAATGTGTATTAGTGAGGGATGCAGTAAAGACGGATTAGTGGATCGGAAATGTGGTTGTCGTGTCCCAAAAGAAAATCCTGTCGTCTCCATAGAAACGATACTCGATTTAGTAGGAGAAGTCATAGAACCCATAGTATTTCATGGCGACGCAATTTCCGTGTGAATTCGTCAATGTGTATTAGTGAGGGATGCAGTAAAGACGGATTAGTGGATCGGAAATGTGATTGTCGTGTCCCAAAAGAAAATCCTGTCGTTTCCATAGAAACGTTACTCGATTTAGAAGGAGAAGTCATAGAACCCATAGTATTTCATGGCGACGCAATTTCCGTGTGAATTCGTCAATGTGTATTAGTGAGGGATGCAGTAAAGACGGATTAGTGGATCGGAGATGTGATTGCCGTATCCCAAAAGAAAATCCTGTCGTTTCCATTGAAACGTTACTCGATTTAGAAGGAGAAGTCATAGAACCCATTGTATTTATTGGCGACGCTATTTCCGTGTGAATTCGTCAATGAGTGGGAGTGAGGGATGCAGTAAAGAAGGATTAGTGCATCGAGAGGGAGATACTCGTATCGCAAAAGAAAAGCCAGTCGTTTCCATAGAAACGATAATCGATTTAGAAGGAGAAGTCATAGAACCCATAGTATTTCATAGCGACGCAATTTCCGTGTGAATTCGTCAATGAGTGGGAGTGTGGGATGCAGTAAAGAAGGATTAGTGCATCGAGAGAGAGATACTCGAATCGCAAAAGAAAAGCCAGCCGTTTAGATAGAAACGATACTCGATTTAGAAGGAGAAGTCATAGAACCCATAGTATTTCATGGCGACGCAATTTCCGTGTGAATTCGTTAATGAGTGGGAGTGAGGGATGCAGTAAAGAAGGATTAGTGCATCGAGAGGGAGATACTCGTATCGCAAAAGAAAAGCCAGTCGTTTCCATAGAAACGATACTCGATTTAGAAGGAGAAGTCATAGAACCCATAGTATTTCATGGCGTCGCAATTTCCGTGTGAATTCGTCAATGTGTATTAGTGAGGGATGCAGTAAAGACGGATTAGTGGATCGGAAATGTGATTGTCATATCCCAAAAGAAAATCCTGTCGTTTCCATAGAAACGTTACTCGATTTAGAAGGTGAAGTCATGGAACCCATAGTATTTCATGGCGATGCAATTTCCGTGTGAATTCGTCAATGTGTATTAGTGAGGGATGCAGTAAAGACGGATAAGTGGATCGGAAATGTGATTGTCGTATCCCAAAAGAAAATCCTTTCGTTTCCATAGAAACGATACTCGATTTAGAAGGAGAAGTCATAGAACCCATAGTATTTCATAGCGACGCAATTTCCGTGTGAATTCGTCAGTGAGTGGGAGTTAGGGATGCAGTAAAGAAGGATTAGTGCATGGAGATGGAGATACTCGTATCGCAATAGAAAATCCTGTCGTTTCCATAGAAACGTTACTCAATTTAGAAGGAGAAGTCATAGAACCCATGGTATTTCATGGCGACGCAATTCCCGTGTGAATTCGTCAATGTGTATTAGTGAGGGATGCAGTGAAGACGGATTAGTGGATCGGAAATGTGATTGTCGTATTCCAAAAGAAAATCCTGTCGTTTCCATAGAAACGATACTCGATTTAGAAGGAGAAGTCATAGAACCCATAGTATTTCATAGCGACGCAATTTC
Source organism: Schistocerca piceifrons (assembly GCF_021461385.2). Taxonomy (NCBI): domain Eukaryota; kingdom Metazoa; phylum Arthropoda; class Insecta; order Orthoptera; family Acrididae; genus Schistocerca; species Schistocerca piceifrons. Next base: position 6,165,004 of record NW_025727551.1, read on the forward strand.
CGTATGAATTCGTCAATGAGTGGGAGTGAGGGATGCAGTATAGAAGGATTAGTGCATCGAGAGGGAGAGACTCGTATCGCAAAAGAAAGGCCAGTCGTTTCCATAGAAACGATACTCGATTTTGATGGAGAAGTCATAGAACCCATAGTATTTCATGGCGACGCAATTTCCGTGTGAATTCGTCAATGTGTATTAGTGAGGGATGCAGTAAAGACGGATTAGTGGATCGGAAATGTGATTGTCGTATCCCAAAAGAAAATCCTGTCGTTTCCATAGAAACGATACTCGATTTAGAAGGAGAAGTCATAGAACCCATAGTATTTCATGGCGACGCAATTTCCGTGTGAATTCGTCAATGTGTATTAGTGAGGGATGCAGTAAAGACGGATTAGTGGATCGGAAATGTGATTGTCGTATCCCAAAAGAAAATCCTGTCGTTTCCATAGAAACGATACTCGATTTAGAAGGAGAAGTCATAGAACCCATAGTATTTCATGGCGACGCAATTTCCGTGTGAATTCGTCAATGTGTATTAGTGAGGGATGCAGTAAAGACGGATTAGTGGATCGGAAATGTGATTGTCGTATCCCAAAAGAAAATCCTGTCGTTTCCATAGAAACGATACTCGATTTAGAAGGAGAAGTCATAGAACCCATAGTATTTCATAGCGACGCAATTTCCGTGTGAATTCGTTAATGAGTGGGAGTGAGGGATGCAGTAAAGAAGGATTAGTGCATCGAGAGGGAGATACTCGTATCGCAAAAGAAAAGCCAGTCGTTTCCATAGAAACGATACTCGATTTAGAAGGAGATGTCATAGAACCCATAGTATTTCATGGCGACGCAATTTCCCTGTGAATTCGTCAATGTGTATTAGTGAGGGATGCAGTAAAGACGGATTAGTGGATCGGAAATGTGATTGTCGTATCCCAAAGGAAAATCCTGTCGTTTCCATAGAAACAATACTCGATTTAGAAGGAGAAGTCATAGAACCCATAGTATTTCATGGCGACGCAATTTCCGTGTGAATTCGTCAATGTGTATTAGTGAAGGATGCAGTAAAGACGGATTAGTGGATCGGAAATGTGATTGTCGTATCCCAAAAGAAAAGCCAGTCTTTTCCATAGAAACGTTACTCGATTTAGAAGGAGAAGTCATAGAACCCATAGTATTTCATGGCGACGCAATTTCCGTGTGAATTCGTCAATGTGTATTAGTGAGGGATGCAGTAAAGACGGATTAGTGGATCGGAAATGTGATTGTCGTATCCCAAAAGAAAACCCTGTCGTTTCCATAGAAACGTTACTCGATTTAGAAGGAGAAGTCATAGAACCCATTGTATTTCATGGCGACGCAATTTCCGTGTGAATTCGTCAATGAGTGGGAGTGAGGGATGCTGTAAAGAAGGATTAGTGCATCGAGAGGGAGATACTCGTATCGCAAAAGAAAAGCCAGTCGTTTCCATAGAAACGATAATCGATTTAGAAGGAGAAGTCAGAGAACCCATAGTATTTCATAGCGACGCAATTTCCGTGTGAATTCGTCAATGAGTGGGAGTGAGGGATGCAGTAAAGAAGGATTAGTGCATCGAGAGGGAGATACTCGTATCGCAAAAGAAAAGCCAGTCGTTTCCATAGAAACGATACTCGATTTAGAAGGAGAAGTCATAGAACCCATAGTATTTCATGGCGACGCAATTTCCGTGTGAATTCGTTAATGAGTGGGAGTGAGGGATGCAGTAAAGAAGGATTAGTGCATCGAGAGGGAGATACTCGTATCGCAATAGAAAAGCCAGTCGTTTCCATAGAAACGATACTTGATTTAGAAGGAGAAGTCATAGAACCCATAGTATTTCATAGCGACGCAATTTCCGTGTGAATTCGTCAATGTGTATTAGTGAGGGATGCAGTAAAGACGGATTAGTGGCTCGGAAATGTGATTGCCGTATCCCAAAAGAAAATCCTGTCGTTTCCATAGAAACGTTACTCGATTTAGAAGGAGAAGTCATAGAACACATAGTATTTAATGGCGACGCAATTTCCGTGTGAATTCGTCAATGTGTATTAGTGAGGGATGCAGTTTAGACGGATTAGTGGATCGGAAATGTGATTGTCGTATCCCAAAAGAAAATCCTGTCGTTTCCATAGAAACGTTACTCGATTTAGAAGGAGAAGTCATAGAACCCATAGTATTTCATGGCGACGCAATTTCCGTGTGAATTCGTCAATGTGTATTAGTGAGGGATGCAGTAAAGACGGATTAGTGGATCGGAAATGTGATTGTCGTATCCCAAAAGAAAATCCTACCGTTTCCATAGAAACGATAATCGATTTAGAAGGAGAAGTCATAGAACCCATAGTATTTCATGGCGACGCAATTTCCGTGTGAATTCGTCAATGAGCGGGAGTGAGGGATGCAGTAAAGAAGGATTAGTGCATCGAGAGGGAGATACTCGTATCGCAAAAGAAAAGCCAGTCGTTTCCATAGAAACGATACTCGATTTAGAAGGAGAAGTCATAGAACCCATAGTATTTCATGGCGACGCAATTTCCGTGTGAATTCGTCAATGAGTGGGAGTGAGGGATGCAGTAAAGAAGGATTAGTGCATCGAGAGGGAGAAACTCGTATCGCAAAAGAAAAGCCAGTCGTTTCCATAGAAATGATACTCGATTTAGAAGGAGAAGTCATAGAACCCATAGTATTTCATAGCGACGCATTTTCCGTCTGAATTCGTTAATGGGTGGGAGTGAGGGATGCAGTAAGGAAGGATTTGTGCATCGAGAGGGAGATACTCGTATCGAAAAAGAAATGCCAGTCGTTTCCATAGAAACGATACTCAATTTTGAAGGAGAAGTCATAGAACCCATAGTATTTCATGGCGACGCAATTTCCGTGTGAATTCGTCAATGTGTATTAGTGAGGGATGCAGTAAAGACGGATTAGTGGATCGGAAATGTGATTGTCGTACCCCAAAAGAAAATCCTGTCGTTTCCATAGAAACGATACTCGATTTAGAAGGAGAAGTCATAGAACCCATAGTATTTCATGGCGACGCAATTTCCGTGTGAATTCGTCAATGAGTATTAGTGAGGGATGCAGTAAAGACGGATTAGTGGATCGGAAATGTGATTGTCGTATTCCAAAAGAAAATCCTGTCGTTTCCATAGAAACGATACTCGATCTAGAAGGAGAAGACATAGAACCCATAGTATTTCATAGCGACGCAATTTCCGTGATAATTCGTCAATGAGTGGGAGTGAGGGATGCAGTAAAGAAGGATTAGTGCATCGAGAGGGAGATACTCGTATCGCAAAAGAAAATCCTGTCGTTTCCATAGAAACGTTACTCGATTTAGAAGGAGAAGTCATAGAACCCATAGTATTTCATGGGGACGCAATTTCCGTGTGAATTCGTCAATGTATATTAGTGAGGGATGCAGTAAAGACGGATTAGTGGATCGGAAATGTGATTGTCGTATCCCAAAAGAAAATCCTGTCGTTTCCATAGAAGCGTTACTCGATTTAGAAGGAGAAGTCATAGAACCCATAGTATTTCATAGCGACGCAATTTCCGTGTGAATTCGTCAATGAGTGGGAGTGAGGGATGCAGTAAAGAAGGATTAGTGCATCGAGAGGGAGATACTCGTATCGCAAAAGAAAAGCCAGTCGTTTCCATAGAAACGATACTCGATTTAGAAGGAGATGTCATAGAACCCATAGTATTTCATGGCGACGCAATTTCCGTGTGAATTCGTCAATGTGTATTAGTGAGGGATGCAGTAGAGACGGATTAGTGGATCGGAAATGTGATTGTCGTATAGCAAAAGAAAAGCCAGTCGTTTCCATAGAAACGATACTCGATTTAGAAGGAGAAGTCATAGAACGCATAGTATTTCATGGCGACGCAATTTCCGTATGAATTCGTCAATGTGTATTAGTGAGGGATGCAGTAAAGACGAATTAGTGGATCGGAAATCTGATTGTCGTATCCCAAAAGTAAATCCTGTCGTTTCCATAGAAACGATACTCGATTTAGAGGGAGAAGCCATAGAACCCATAGTATTTCATGGCGACGCAATTTCCGTGTGAATTCGTCAATGTGTATTAGTGAGAGATGCAGTAAAGACGGATTAGTGGATCGGAAATGTGATTGTCGTATCCCAAAACAAATTCCTGTCGTTTCCATAGAAACGATACTCGATTTAGAACGAGAAGTCATAGAACCCATAGTATTTCATAGCGACGCAATTTTCGTGTGAATTCGTCAATGAGTTGGAGTGAGGGATGCAGTAAAGAAGGATTACTGCATCGAGAGGGAGATACTCGTATCGCAAAAGAAAATCCTGTCGTTTCCATAGAAACGTTACTCGATTTAGAAGGAGAAGTCATAGAACCCATAGTATTTCATAGCGACGCAATTTCCGTATGAATTCGTCAATGTGTATTAGTGAGGGATGCAGTAAAGACGGATTAGTGGATCGGAAATGTGATTGTCGTATCGCAACAGAAAAGCCAGTCGTTTCCATAGAAACGATACTCGATTTAGATGGAGAAGTCATAGAACCCATAGTATTTCATGGCGACGCAATTTCCGTGTGAATTCGTCAATGTGTATTAGTGAGGGATGCAGTAAAGACGGATTAGTGGATCGGAAATGTGATTGTCGTATCCCAAAAGGAAATCCTGTCGTTTCCATAGAAACGATACTCGATTTAGAAGATGAAGTCATAGAACCCATAGTATTTCATAGCGACGCAATTTCCGTGTGAATTCGTCAATGTGTATTAGAGAGAGATGCAGTAAAGACGGATTAGTGGATCGGAAATGTGATTGTCGTATCGCAAAAGAAAAGCCAGTCGTTTCCATAGAAACGATACTCGATTTAGAAGGAGAAGTCATAGAACCCATAGTATTTCATGGCGACGCAATTTCCGTGTGAATTCGTCAATGTGTATTAGTGAGGGATGCAGTAAAGACGGATTAGTGGATCGGAAATGTGATTGTCGTATCGCAAAAGAAAAGCCATTCGTTTCCATAGAAACGATACTCGATTTAGAAGGAGAAGTCATAGAACCCATAGTATTTCATGGCGACGCAATTTCCCTGTGAATTCGTCAATGTGTATTAGTGAGGGATGCAGTAAAGACGGATTAGTGGATCGGAAATGTGATTGTCGTATCCCAAAGGAAAATCCTGTCGTTTCCATAGAAACAATACTCGATTTAGAAGGAGAAGTCATAGAACCCATAGTATTTCATGGCGACGCAATTTCCGTGTGAATTCGTCAATGTGTATTAGTGAAGGATGCAGTAAAGACGGATTAGTGGATCGGAAATGTGATTGTCGTATCCCAAAAGAAAAGCCAGTCTTTTCCATAGAAACGTTACTCGATTTAGAAGGAGAAGTCATAGAACCCATAGTATTTCATGGCGACGCAATTTCCGTGTGAATTCGTCAATGTGTATTAGTGAGGGATGCAGTAAAGACGGATTAGTGGATCGGAAATGTGATTGTCGTATCCCAAAAGAAAACCCTGTCGTTTCCATAGAAACGTTACTCGATTTAGAAGGAGAAGTCATAGAACCGATTGTATTTCATGGCGACGCAATTTCCGTGTGAATTCGTCAATGAGTGGGAGTGAGGGATGCAGTAAAGAAGGATTAGTGCATCGAGAGGGAGATACTCGTATCGCAAAAGAAAAGCCAGTCGTTTCCATAGAAACGATAATCGATTTAGAAGGAGAAGTCAGAGAACCCATAGTATTTCATAGCGACGCAATTTCCGTGTGAATTCGTCAATGAGTGGGAGTGAGGGATGCAGTAAAGAAGGATTAGTGCATCGAGAGGGAGATACTCGTATCGCAAAAGAAAAGCCAGTCGTTTCCATAGAAACGATACTCGATTTAGAAGGAGAAGTCATAGAACCCATAGTATTTCATGGCGACGCAATTTCCGTGTGAATTCGTTAATGAGTGGGAGTGAGGGATGCAGTAAAGAAGGATTAGTGCATCGAGAGGGAGATACTCGTATCGCAATAGAAAAGCCAGTCGTTTCCATAGAAACGATACTTGATTTAGAAGGAGAAGTCATAGAACCCATAGTATTTCATAGCGACGCAATTTCCGTGTGAATTCGTCAATGTGTATTAGTGAGGGATGCAGTAAAGACGGATTAGTGGCTCGGAAATGTGATTGCCGTATCCCAAAAGAAAATCCTGTCGTTTCCATAGAAACGTTACTCGATTTAGAAGGAGAAGTCATAGAACACATAGTATTTAATGGCGACGCAATTTCCGTGTGAATTCGTCAATGTGTATTAGTGAGGGATGCAGTTTAGACGGATTAGTGGATCGGAAATGTGATTGTCGTATCCCAAAAGAAAATCCTGTCGTTTCCATAGAAACGTTACTCGATTTAGAAGGAGAAGTCATAGAACCCATAGTATTTCATGGCGACGCAATTTCCGTGTGAATTCGTCAATGTGTATTAGTGAGGGATGCAGTAAAGACGGATTAGTGGATCGGAAATGTGATTGTCGTATCCCAAAAGAAAATCCTACCGTTTCCATAGAAACGATAATCGATTTAGAAGGAGAAGTCATAGAACCCATAGTATTTCATGGCGACGCAATTTCCGTGTGAATTCGTCAATGAGCGGGAGTGAGGGATGCAGTAAAGAAGGATTAGTGCATCGAGAGGGAGATACTCGTATCGCAAAAGAAAAGCCAGTCGTTTCCATAGAAACGATACTCGATTTAGAAGGAGAAGTCATAGAACCCATAGTATTTCATGGCGACGCAATTTCCGTGTGAATTCGTCAATGAGTGGGAGTGAGGGATGCAGTAAAGAAGGATTAGTGCATCGAGAGGGAGAAACTCGTATCGCAAAAGAAAAGCCAGTCGTTTCCATAGAAATGATACTCGATTTAGAAGGAGAAGTCATAGAACCCATAGTATTTCATAGCGACGCATTTTCCGTCTGAATTCGTTAATGGGTGGGAGTGAGGGATGCAGTAAGGAAGGATTTGTGCATCGAGAGGGAGATACTCGTATCGAAAAAGAAATGCCAGTCGTTTCCATAGAAACGATACTCAATTTTGAAGGAGAAGTCATAGAACCCATAGTATTTCATGGCGACGCAATTTCCGTGTGAATTCGTCAATGTGTATTAGTGAGGGATGCAGTAAAGACGGATTAGTGGATCGGAAATGTGATTGTCGTACCCCAAAAGAAAATCCTGTCGTTTCCATAGAAACGATACTCGATTTAGAAGGAGAAGTCATAGAACCCATAGTATTTCATGGCGACGCAATTTCCGTGTGAATTCGTCAATGAGTATTAGTGAGGGATGCAGTAAAGACGGATTAGTGGATCGGAAATGTGATTGTCGTATTCCAAAAGAAAATCCTGTCGTTTCCATAGAAACGATACTCGATCTAGAAGGAGAAGACATAGAACCCATAGTATTTCATAGCGACGCAATTTCCGTGATAATTCGTCAATGAGTGGGAGTGAGGGATGCAGTAAAGAAGGATTAGTGCATCGAGAGGGAGATACTCGTATCGCAAAAGAAAATCCTGTCGTTTCCATAGAAACGTTACTCGATTTAGAAGGAGAAGTCATAGAACCCATAGTATTTCATGGGGACGCAATTTCCGTGTGAATTCGTCAATGTATATTAGTGAGGGATGCAGTAAAGACGGATTAGTGGATCGGAAATGTGATTGTCGTATCCCAAAAGAAAATCCTGTCGTTTCCATAGAAGCGTTACTCGATTTAGAAGGAGAAGTCATAGAACCCATAGTATTTCATAGCGACGCAATTTCCGTGTGAATTCGTCAATGAGTGGGAGTGAGGGATGCAGTAAAGAAGGATTAGTGCATCGAGAGGAAGATACTCGTATCGCAAAAGAAAAGCCAGTCGTTTCCATAGAAACGATACTCGATTTAGAAGGAGATGTCATAGAACCCATAGTATTTCATGGCGACGCAATTTCCGTGTGAATTCGTCAATGTGTATTAGTGAGGGATGCAGTAGAGACGGATTAGTGGATCGGAAATGTGATTGTCGTATAGCAAAAGAAAAGCCAGTCGTTTCCATAGAAACGATACTCGATTTAGAAGGAGAAGTCATAGAACGCATAGTATTTCATGGCGACGCAATTTCCGTATGAATTCGTCAATGTGTATTAGTGAGGGATGCAGTAAAGACGAATTAGTGGATCGGAAATCTGATTGTCGTATCCCAAAAGTAAATCCTGTCGTTTCCATAGAAACGATACTCGATTTAGAGGGAGAAGCCATAGAACCCATAGTATTTCATGGCGACGCAATTTCCGTGTGAATTCGTCAATGTGTATTAGTGAGAGATGCAGTAAAGACGGATTAGTGGATCGGAAATGTGATTGTCGTATCCCAAAACAAATTCCTGTCGTTTCCATAGAAACGATACTCGATTTAGAACGAGAAGTCATAGAACCCATAGTATTTCATAGCGACGCAATTTTCGTGTGAATTCGTCAATGAGTTGGAGTGAGGGATGCAGTAAAGAAGGATTACTGCATCGAGAGGGAGATACTCGTATCGCAAAAGAAAATCCTGTCGTTTCCATAGAAACGTTACTCGATTTAGAAGGAGAAGTCATACAACCAATAGTATTTCATAGCGACGCAATTTCCGTATGAATTCGTCAATGTGTATTAGTGAGGGATGCAGTAAAGACGGATTAGTGGATCGGAAATGTGATTGTCGTATCGCAACAGAAAAGCCAGTCGTTTCCATAGAAACGATACTCGATTTAGATGGAGAAGTCATAGAACCCATAGTATTTCATGGCGACGCAATTTCCGTGTGAATTCGTCAATGTGTATTAGTGAGGGATGCAGTAAAGATGGATTAGTGGATCGGAAATGTGATTGTCGTATCCCAAAAGGAAATCCTGTCGTTTCTATAGAAACGATACTCGATTTAGAAGATGAAGTCATAGAACCCATAGTATTTCATAGCGACGCAATTTCCGTGTGAATTCGTCAATGTGTATTAGAGAGAGATGCAGTAAAGACGGATTAGTGGATCGGAAATATGATTGTCGTATCGCAAAAGAAAAGCCAGTCGTTTCCATAGAAACGATACTCGATTTAGAAGGAGAAGTCATAGAACCCATAGTATTTCATGGCGACGCAATTTCCGTGTGAATTCGTCAATGTGTATTAGTGAGGGATGCAGTAAAGACGGATTAGTGGATCGGAAATGTGATTGTCGTATCGCAAAAGAAAAGCCATTCGTTTCCATAGAAACGATACTCGATTTAGAAGGAGAAGTCATAGAACCCATAGTATTTCATGGCGACGCAATTTCCGTGTGAATTCGTCAATGTGTATTAGTGAGGGATGCAGTAAAGACGGATTAGTGGATCGGAAATGTATTTGTCGTAGCCCAAAACAAATTCCTGTCGTTTCCATAGAAACGATACTCGATTTAGAACGAGAAGTCATAGAACCCATAGTATTTCATAGCGACGCAATTTCCGTGTGAATTCGTCAATGAGTTGGAGTGAGGGATGCAGTAAAGAAGGATTACTGCATCGAGAGGGAGATACTCGTATCGCAAAAGAAAATCCTGTCGTTTCCATAGAAACGTTACTCGATTTAGAAGCTGAAGTCATAGAACCCATAGTATTTCATGGCGACGCAATTTTCGTGTGAATTCGTCAATGTGTATTAGTGAGGGATGCAGTAAAGACGGATTAGTGGATCGGAAATGTGATTGTCGTATCCCAAAAGAAAATCCTGTCGTTTCCATAGAAACGATACTCGATTTAGAAGGAGAAGTCATAGAACCCATAGTATTTCATAGCGACGCAATTTCCGTATGAATTCGTCAATGTGTATTAGTGAGGGATGCAGTAAAGACGGATTAGTGGATCGGAAATGTGATTGTCGTATCGCAATAGAAAATCCTGTCGTTTCCATAGAAACGTTACTCGATTTAGAAGGAGAAGTCATAGAACCCATAGTATTTCATGGCGACGCAATTTCCGTGTGAATTCGTCAATGTGTATTAGTGAGGGATGCAGTAAAGACGGATTAGTGGATCGGAAATGTGATTGTCGTACCGCAAAAGAAAAGCCAGTCGTTTCCATAGAAACGATACTCGATTTAGAAGGAGAAGTCATAGAACCCATAGTATTTCATGGCGACGCAATATCCGTGTGAATTCGTCAATGTGTATTAGTGAGGGATGCAGTAAAGACGGATTAGTGGATCGGAAATGTGATTGTCGTATCCCAAAAGAAAATCCTGTTGTTTCCATAGAAACGATACTCGATTTAGAAGGTGAAGTCATAGAACCCATAGTATTTCATAACGACGCAATTTCCGTGTGAATTCGTCAATGTGTATTAGTGAGAGATGCAGTAAAGACGGATTAGTGGATAGGAAATGTGATTGTCGTATCGCAAAAGAAAAGCCAGTCGTTTCCATAGAAACGATACTCGATTTAGAAGGAGAAGTCATAGAACCCATAGTATTTCATGGCGATGCAATTTCCGTGTGAATTCGTCAATGTGTATTAGTGAGGGATGCAGTAAAGACGGATTAGTGGATCGGAAATGTGATTGTCGTATCCCAAAAGAAAATCCTGTCGTTTCCATAGAAACGTTACTCGATTTAGAAGGAGAAGTCATAGAACCCATAGTATTTCATGGCGACGCAATTTCCGTGTGAATTCGTCAATTAGTGGGAGTGAGGGATGCAGTAAAGAAGGATTAGTGCATCGAGAGGGAGATACTCGTATCGCAAAATAAAAGCCAGTCGTTTCCATAGAAACGATACTCGATTTAGAAGGAGAAGTCATAGAACCCATAGTATTTCATGGCGACGCAATTTCCGTGTGAATTCGTCAATGTGTATTAGTGAGGGATACAGTAAAGACGGATAAGTGGATCGGAAATGTGATTGTCGTATCCCAAAAGAAAATCCTGTCGTTTCCATTGAAACGTTACTCGATTTAGAAGGAGAAGTCATAGAACCGATAGTATTTCATGGCGACGCAATTTCCGTGTGAATTCGTCAATGTGTATTAGTGAGGGATGCAGTAAAGACGGATTAGTGGATCGGAAATGTGATTGTCGTATCCCAAAAGAAAATCCTGTCGTTTCCATTGAAACGATACTCGATTTAGAAGGAGAAGTCATAGAACCCATAGTATTTCATGGCGACTTAATTTCCGTGTGAATTCGTCAATGTGTATTAGTGAGGGATGCAGTAAAGACGGATTAGTGGATCGGAAATGTGATTGTCGTATCCCAAAAGAAAATCCTGTCGTTTCCATAGGAACGTTACTCGATTTAGAAGGAGAAGTCATAGAAACCATAGTATTTCATGGCGACGCAATTTCCGTGTGAATTCGTCAATGAGTGGGAGTGAGGGATGCAGTAAAGAAGGATTAGTGCATCGAGAGGGAGATACTCTTATCGCAAAAGAAAAGCCAGTCATTTATACAGAAACGATACTCGATTTAGAAGGAGAAGCCATAGAACCCGTAGTATTTCATAGCGACGCAATTTCGGTGTGAATTCGTCAATGAGTGGGAGTGAGGGATGCAGTAAAGAAGGATTAGTGCATCGAGAGGGAGATACTCGTATCGCAAAAGAAAGGCCAATCGTTTCCATAGAAACGATACTCGATTTAGAAGGAGAAGTCATAGAACCCATAGTATTTCATGGCGACGCAATTTCCGTGTGAATTCGTCAATGTGTATTAGTGAGGGATGCAGTAAAGGCGGATTAGTGGATCGGAACCGTGATTGCAGTATCGCAAAAGAAAAGCCAGTCGTTTCCATAGAAACGATATTCGATTTAGAAGGAGAAGTCATAGAACCCATAGTATTTCATGGCGACGCAATTTCCGTGTGAATTCGTCATGTGTATTAGTGAGGGATGCAGTAAAGACGGATTAGTGGATCGGAAATGTGATTGACGTATCCCAAAAGAAAATCCTGTCGTTTCCATGGAAACGTTACTCGATTTAGAAGGAGAAGTCATAGAACCCATAGTATTTCATGGCGACGCAATTTCCGTATGAATTCGTCAATGTGTATTAGTGAGGGATGCAGTAAAGACGGATTAGTGGATCGGAAATGTGATTGTCGTATCCCAAAAGAAAATCCTGTCGTTTCCATAGAAACGTTACTCGATTTAGAAGGAGAAGTCATAGAACCCATAGTATTTCATGGCGACGCAATTTCCGTGTGAATTCGTCAATGAGTGGGAGTGAGGGATGCAGTAAAGAAGGATTAGTGCATCGAGAGGGAGATACTCGTAACGCAAAAGAAAAGCCAGTCGTTTCCATAGAAACGATACTCGATTTAGAAGGAGAAGTCATAGAACCCATAGTATTTCATGGCGACGCAATTTCCGTGTGAATTCGTCAATGTGTATTAGTGAGGGATGCAGTAAAGACGGATTAGTGGATCGGAAATGTGATTGTCGTATCCCAAAAGAAAATCCTGTCGTTTCCATAGAAACGTTACTCGATTTAGAAGGAGAAGTCATAGAACCCATAGTATTTCATGGCGACGCAATTTCCGTGTGAATTCGTCAATTAGTGCGAGTGAGGGATGCAGTAAAGAAGGATTAGTGCATCGAGAGGGAGATACTCGTATCGCAAAAGAAAAGCCAGTCGTTTCTATAGAAACGATACTCGATGTAGAAGGAGAAGTCATAGAACCCATAGTATTTCATGGCGACGCAATTTCCGTGTGAATTCGTCAATGTGTATTAGTGAGGGATGCAGTAAAGACGGATTAGTGGATCGGATATGTGATTGTCGTATCCCAAAGAAAATCCTGTCGTTTCCATTGAAACGTTACTCGATTTAGAAGGAGAAGTCATAGAACCCATAGTATTTCATGGCATCGCAATTTCCGTGTGAATTCGTCAATGTGTATTAGTGAGGGATGCAGTAAAGACGGACTAGTGGATCGGAAATGTGATTGTCGTATCCCAAAAGAAAATCCTGTCGTTTCCATAGAAACGATACTCGATTTAGAAGGAGAAGTCATAGAACACATAGTATTTCATGGCGACGCAATTTCCGTGTGAATTCGTCAATGTGTATTAGTGAGGGGTGCAGTAAAGACGGATTAGTGGATCGGAAATGTGATTGTCGTATCCCAAAAGAAAATCCTGTCGTTTCCATAGAAACGTTATTCGATTTAGAAGGAGAAGTCATAGAACCCATAGTATTTCATGGCGACGCAATTTCCGTGTGAATTCGTCAATGTGTATTAGTGAGGGATGCAGCAAAGACGGATTAGCGGATCGGAAATGTGATTGTCGTATCCCAAAAGAAAATCCTGTCGTTTCCATAGGAACGTTACTCGATTTATAAGGAGAAGTCATAGAAACCATAGTATTTCATGGCGACGCAATTTCCGTGTGAATCCGTCAATGAGTGGGAGTGTGGGATGCAGTAAAGAAGGATTAGTGCATCGAGAGGGAGATACTCGTATCGCAAAAGAAAAGCCAGTCGTTTCCATAGAAACGATAATCGATTTAGAAGGAGAAGTCATAGAACCCATAGTATTTCATAGCGACGCAATTTCCGTGTGAATTCGTCAATGAGTGGGAGTGAGGGATGCAGTAAAGAAGGATTAGTGCATCGAGAGGGAGATACTTGTATCGCAAAAGAAATGCCAGTCGTTTCCATAGAAACGATACTCGATTTAGAAGGAGAAGTCATAGAACCCATAGTATTTCATGGCGACGCAATTTCCGTGTGAATTCGTCAATGTGTATTAGTGAGGGATGCAGTAAAGACGGATTAGTGGATCGGAAATGTGATTGTCGTATCCCAAAAGAAAATCCTGTCGATTCCATAGAAACGTTACTCGATTTAGAAGGAGAAGTCATAGAACACATTGTATTTCATGGCGACGCAATTTCCGTGTGAATTCGTCAATGTGTATTAGTGAGGGATGCAGTAAAGACGGATTAGTGGATCGGAAATGTGATTGTCGTATCCCAAAAGAAAATCCTGTCGTTTCCATAGAAACGTTACTCGATTTAGAAGGAGAAGTCATAGAACCCATTGTATTTCATGGCGACGCAATTTCCGTGTGAATTCGTCAATGAGTGGGAGTGAGGGATGCAGTAAAGAAGGATTAGTGCATCGAGAGGGAGATACTCGTATCGCAAAAGAAAAGCCAGTCGTTTCCATAGAAACGATAATCGATTTAGAAGGAGAAGTCATAGAACCCATAGTATTTCATGGCGACGCAATTTCCGTGTGAATTCGTCAATGAGTGGGAGTGAGGGATGCAGTAAAGAAGGATTAGTGCATCGAGAGGGAGATACTCGTATCGCAAAAGAAAAGCCAGTCGTTTCCATAGAAACGATACTCGATTTAGAAGGAGAAGTCATAGAACCCATAGTATTTCATGGCGACGCAATTTCCGTGTGAATTCTTCAATGAGTGGGAGTGAGGGATGCAGTAAAGAAGGATTAGCGCATCGAGAGGGAGATACTCGTATCGCAAAAGAAAAGCCAGTCGTTTCTATAGAAACGATACTCGATGTAGAAGGAGAAGTCATAGAACCCATAGTATTTCATGGCGACGCAATTTCCGTGTGAATTCGTCAATGTGTATTAGTGAGGGATGCAGTAAAGACGGATTAGTGGATCGGAAATGTGATTGTCGTATTCCAAAAGAAAATCCTGTCGTTTCCATAGAAACGATACTCGATCTAGAAGGAGTAGACATAGAACCAATAGTATTTCATAGCGACGCAATTTCCGTGATAATTCGTCAATGAGTGGGAGTGAGGGATGCAGTAAAGAAGGATTAGTGCATCGAGAGGGAGATACTCGTATCGCAAAAGAAAATCCTGTCGTTTCCATAGAAACGTTACTCGATTTAGAAGGAGAAGTCATAGAACCCATAGTATTTCATGGGGACGCAATTTCCGTGTGAATTCGTCAATGTGTATTAGTGAGGGATGCAGTAAAGACGGATTAGTGGATCGGAAATGTGATTGTCGTATCCCAAAAGAAAATCCTGTCGTTTCCATAGAAACGTTACTCGATTTAGAAGGAGAAGTCATAGAACCCATAGTATTTCATAGCGACGCAATTTCCGTGTGAATTCGTCAATTAGTGCGAGTGAGGGATGCAGTAAAGAAGGATTAGTGCATCGAGAGGGAGATACTCGTAACGCAAAAGAAAAGCCAGTCGTTTCCATAGAAACGATACTCGATTTAGAAGGAGAGGTCATAGAACCCATAGTATTTCATGGCGACGCAATTTCCGTGTGAATTCGTCAATGTGTATTAGTGAGGGATGCAGTAAAGACGGATTAGTGGATCGGAAATGTGATTGTCGTATCCCAAAAGAAAATCCTGTCGTTTCCATAGAAACGTTACTGGATTTAGAAGGAGAAGTCATAGAACCCATAGTATTTCATGGCGACGCAATTTCCGTGTGAATTCGTCAATTAGTGGGAGTGAGGGATGCAGTAAAGAAGGATTAGTGCATCGAGAGGGAGATACTCGTATCGCAAAAGAAAAGCCAGTCGTCTCCATAGAAACGATACTCGATTTAGAAGGAGAAGTCATAGAACCCATAGTATTTCATGGCGACGCAATTTCCTTGTGAATTCGTCAATGTGTATTAGTGAGGGATACAGTAAAGACGGATTAGTGGATCGGAAATGTGATTGTCGTATCCCAAAAGAAAATCCTGTCGTTTCCATTGAAACGTTACTCGATTTAGAAGGAGAAGTCATAGAACCGATAGTATTTCATGGCGACGCAACTTCCGTGTGAATTCGTCAATGTGTATTAGTGAGGGATGCAGTAAAGACGGATTAGTGGATCGGAAATGTGATTGTCGTATCCCAAAAGAAAATCCTGTCGTTTCCATTGAAACGATACTCGATTTAGAAGGAGAAGTCATAGAACCCATAGTATTTCATGGCGACGCAATTTCCGTGTGAATTCGTCAATGTGTATTAGTGAGGGATGTAGTAAAGACGGATTAGTGGATCGGAAATGTGATTGTCGTATCCCAAAAGAAAATCCTGTCGTTTCCATAGAAACGTTACTCGATTTAGAAGGAGAAGTCATAGAACCCATAGTATTTCATGGCGACTTAATTTCCGTGTGAATTCGTCAATGTGTATTAGTGAGGGATGCAGTTAAGACGGATTAGTGGATCGGAAATGTGATTGTCGTATCCCAAAAGAAAATCCTGTCGTTTCCATAGGAACGTTACTCGATTTAGAAGGAGAAGTCATAGAAACCATAGTATTTCATGGCGACGCAATTTCCGTGTGAATTCGTCAATGAGTGGGAGTGAGGGATGCAGTAAAGAAGGATTAGTGCATCGAGAGGGAGATACTCTTATCGCAAAAGAAAAGCCAGTCATTTATATAGAAACGATACTCGATTTAGAAGGAGAAGCCATAGAACCCATAGTATTTCATAGCGACGCAATTTCGGTGTGAATTCGTCAATGAGTGGGAGTGAGGGATGCAGTAAAGAAGGATTAGTGCATCGAGAGGGAGATACTCGTAACGCAAAAGAAAGGCCAATCGTTTCCATAGAAACGATACTCGATTTAGAAGGAGAAGTCATAGAACCCATAGTATTTCATGGCGACGCAATTTCCGTGTGAATTCGTCAATGTGTATTAGTGAGGGATGCAGTAAAGGCGGATTAGTGGATCGGAAATGTGATTGCAGTATCGCAAAAGAAAAGCCAGTCGTTTCCATAGAAACGATATTCGATTTAGAAGGAGAAGTCATAGAACCCATAGTATTTCATGGCGACGCAATTTCCGTGTGAATTCGTCAATGTGTATTAGTGAGGGATGCAGTAAAGACGGATTAGTGGATCGGAAATGTGATTGTCGTATCCCAAAAGAAAATCCTGTCGTTTCCATAGAAACGTTACTCGATTTAGAAGGAGAAGTCATAGAACCCATAGTATTTCATGGCGACGCAGTTTCCGTATGAATTCGTCAATGTGTATTAGTGAGGGATGCAGTAAAGACGGATTAGTGGATCGGAAATGTGATTGTCGTATCCCAAAAGAAAATCCTGTCGTTTCCATAGAAACGTTACTCGATTTAGAAGGAGAAGTCATAGAACCCATAGTATTTCATGGCGACGCAATTTCCGTGTGAATTCGTCAATGAGTGGGAGTGAGGGATGCAGTAAAGAAGGATTAGTGCATCGAGAGGGAGATACTCGTAACGCAAAAGAAAAGCCAGTCGTTTCCATAGAAACGATACTCGATTTAGAAGGAGAAGTCATAGAACCCATAGTATTTCATGGCGACGCAATTTCCGTGTGAATTCGTCAATGTGTATTAGTGAGGGATGCAGTAAAGACGGATTAGTGGATCGGAAATGTGATTGTCGTATCCCAAAAGAAAATCCTGTCGTTTCCATAGAAACGTTACTCGATTTAGAAGGAGAAGTCGTAGAACCCATAGTATTTCATGGCGACGCAATTTCCGTGTGAATTAGTCAATTAGTGCGAGTGAGGGATGCAGTAAAGAAGGATTAGTGCATCGAGAGGGAGATACTCGTATCGCAAAAGAAAAGCCAGTCGTTTCTATAGAAACGATACTCGATTTAGAAGGAGAAGTCATAGAACCCATAGTATTTCATGGCGACGCAATTTCCGTGTGAATTCGTCAATGTGTATTAGTGAGGGATGCAGTAAAGACGGATTAGTGGATCGGATATGTGATTGTCGTATCCCAAAAGAAAATCCTGTCGTTTCCATTGAAACGTTACTCGATTTAGAAGGAGAAGTCATAGATCCCATAGTATTTCATGGCATCGCAATTTCCGTGTGAATTCGTCAATGTGTATTAGTGAGGGATGCAGTAAAGACGGACTAGTGGATCGGAAATGTGATTGTCGTATCCCAAAAGAAAATCCTGTCGTTTCCATAGAAACGATACTCGATTTAGAAGGAGAAGTCATAGAACACATAGTATTTCATGGCGACGCAATTTCCGTGTGAATCCGTCAATGTGTATTAGTGAGGGGTGCAGTAAAGACGGATTAGTGGATCGGAAATGTGATTGTCGTATCCCAAAAGAAAATCCTGTCGTTTCCATAGAAACGTTACTCGATTTAGAAGGAGAAGTCATAGAACCCATAGTATTTCATGGCGACGCAATTTCCGTGTGAATTCGTCAATGTGTATTAGTGAGGGATGCAGCAAAGACGGATTAGTGGATCGGAAATGTGATTGTCGTATCCCAAAAGAAAATCCTGTCGTTTCCATAGGAACGTTACTCGATTTATAAGGAGAAGTCATAGAAACCATAGTATTTCATGGCGACGCAATTTCCGTGTGAATCCGTCAATGAGTGGGAGTGTGGGATGCAGTAAAGAAGGATTAGTGCATCGAGAGGGAGATACTCGTATCGCAAAAGTAAAGCCAGTCGTTTCCATAGAAACGATAATCGATTTAGAAGGAGAAGTCATAGAACCCATAGTATTTCATAGCGACGCAATTTCCGTGTGAATTCGTCAATGAGTGGGAGTGAGGGATGCAGTAAAGAAGGATTAGTGCATCGAGAGGGAGATACTTGTATCGCAAAAGAAATGCCAGTCGTTTCCATAGAAACGATACTCGATTTAGAAGGAGAAGTCATAGAACTCATAGTATTTCATAGCGACGCAATTTCCGTGTGAATTCGTCAATGTGTATTAGTGAGGGATGCAGTAAAGACGGATTAGTGGATCGGAAATGTGATTGTCGTATCCCAAAAGAAAATCCTGTCGTTTCCATTGAAACGTTACTCGATTTAGAAGGAGAAGTCATAGAACCGATAGTATTTCATGGCGACGCAATTTCCGTGTGAATTCGTCAATGTGTATTAGTGAGGGATGCAGTAAAGACGGATTAGTGGATCGGAAATGTGATTGTCGTATCCCAAAAGAAAATCCTGTCGTTTCCATTAAAACCATACTCGATTTAGAAGGAGAAGTCATAGAACCCATAGTATTTCATGGCGACGCAATTTCCGTGTGAATTCGTCAATGTGTATTAGTGAGGGATGTAGTAAAGACGGATTAGTGGATCGGAAATGTGATTGTCGTATCCCAAAAGAAAATCCTGTCGTTTCCATAGAAACGTTACTCGATTTAGAAGGAGAAGTCATAGAACCCATAGTATTTCATGGCGACTTAATTTCCGTGTGAATTCGTCAATGTGTATTAGTGAGGGATGCAGTAAAGACGGATTAGTGGATCGGAAATGTGATTGTCGTATCCCAAAAGAAAATCCTGTCGTTTCCATAGGAACGTTACTCGATTTAGAAGGAGAAGTCATAGAAACCATAGTATTTCATGGCGACGCAATTTCCGTGTGAATTCGTCAATGAGTGGGAGTGAGGGATGCAGTAAAGAAGGATTAGTGCATCGAGAGGGAGATACTCTTAGCGCAAAAGAAAAGCCAGTCATTTATATAGAAACGATACTCGATTTAGAAGGAAAAGCCATAGAACCCATAGTATTTCATAGCGACGCAATTTCGGTGTGAATTCGTCAATGAGTGGGAGTGAGGGATGCAGTAAAGAAGGATTAGTGCATCGAGAGGGAGATACTCGTATCGCAAAAGAAAGGCCAATCGTTTCCATAGAAACGATACTCGATTTAGAAGGAGAAGTCATAGAACCCATAGTATTTCATGGCGACGCAATTTCCGTGTGAATTCGTCAATGTGTATTAGTGAGGGATGCAGTAAAGGCGGATTAGTGGATCGGAAATGTGATTGCAGTATCGCAAAAGAAAAGCCAGTCGTTTCCATAGAAACGATATTCGATTTAGAAGGTGAAGTCATAGAACCCATAGTATTTCATGGCGACGCAATTTCCGTGTGAATTCGTCAATGTGTATTAGTGAGGGATGCAGTAAAGACGGATTAGTGGATCGGAAATGTGATTGTCGTATCCCAAAAGAAAATCCTGTCGTTTCCATAGAAACGTTACTCGATTTAGAAGGAGAAGTCATAGAACCCATAGTATTTCATGGCGACGCAATTTCCGTATGAATTCGTCAATGTGTATTAGTGAGGGATGCAGTAAAGACGGATTAGTGGATCGGAAATGTGATTGTCGTATCCCAAAAGAAAATCCTGTCGTTTCCATAGAAACGTTACTCGATTTAGAAGGAGAAGTCATAGAACCCATAGTATTTCATGGCGACGCAATTTCCGTGTGAATTCGTCAATGAGTGGGAGTGAGGGATGCAGTAAAGAAGGATTAGTGCATCGAGAGGGAGATACTCGTAACGCAAAAGAAAAGCCAGTCGTTTCCATAGAAACGATACTCGATTTAGAAGGAGAAGTCATAGAACCCATAGTATTTCATGGCGACGCAATTTCCGTGTGAATTCGTCAATGTGTATTAGTGAGGGATCCAGTAAAGACGGATTAGTGGATCGGAAATGTGATTGTCGTATCCCAAAAGAAAATCCTGTCGTTTCCATAGAAACGTTACTCGATTTAGAAGGAGAAGTCATAGAACCCATAGTATTTCATGGCGACGCAATTTCCGTGTGAATTCGTCAATTAGTGCGAGTGAGGGATGCAGTAAAGAAGGATTAGTGCATCGAGAGGGAGATACTCGTATCGCAAAAGAAAAGCCAGTCGTTTCTATAGAAACGATACTCGATTTAGAAGGAGAAGTCATAGAACCCATAGTATTTCATGGCGACGCAATTTCCGTGTGAATTCGTCAATGTGTATTAGTGAGGGATGCAGTAAAGACAGATTAGTGGATCGGATATGTGATTGTCGTATCCCAAAAGAAAATCCTGTCGTTTCCATTGAAACGTTACTCGATTTAGAAGGAGAAGTCATAGAACCCATAGTATTTCATGGCATCGCAATTTCCGTGTGAATTCGTCAATGTGTATTAGTGAGGGATGCAGTAAAGACGGACTAGTGGATCGGAAATGTGGTTGTCGTATCCCAAAAGAAAATCCTGTCGTTTCCATAGAAACGATACTCGATTTAGAAGGAGAAGTCATAGAACACATAGTATTTCATGGCGACGCAATTTCCGTGTGAATCCGTCAATGTGTATTAGTGAGGGGTGCAGTAAAGACGGATTAGTGGATCGGAAACGTGATTGTCGTATCCCAAAAGAAAATCCTGTCGTTTCCATAGAAACGTTACTCGATTTAGAAGGAGAAGTCATAGAACCCATAGTATTTCATGGCGACGCAATTTCCGTGTGAATTCGTCAATGTGTATTAGTGAGGGATGCAGCAAAGACGGATTAGCGGATCGGAAATGTGATTGTCGTATCCCAAAAGAAAATCCTGTCGTTTCCATAGGAACGTTACTCGATTTATAAGGAGAAGTCATAGAAACCATAGTATTTCATGGCGACGCAATTTCCGTGTGAATATGTCAATGAGTGGGAGTGTGGGATGCAGTAAAGAAGGATTAGTGCATCGAGAGGGAGATACTCGTATCGCAAATGAAAAGCCAGTCGTTTCCATAGAAACGATAATCGATTTAGAAGGAGAAGTCATAGAACCCATAGTATTTAATAGCGACGCAATTTCCGTGTGAATTCGTCAATGAGTGGGAGTGAGGGATGCAGTAAAGAAGGATTAGTGCATCGAGAGGGAGATACTTGTATCGCAAAAGAAATGCCAGTCGTTTCCATAGAAACGATACTCGATTTAGAAGGAGAAGTCATAGAACCCATAGTATTTCATGGCGACGCAATTTCCGTGTGAATTCGTTAATGAGTGGGAGTGAGGGATGCAGTAAAGAAGGATTAGTGCATCGTGAGGGAGATACTCGTATCGCAATAGAAAAGCCAGTCGTTTCCATAGAAACGATACTCGATTTAGAAGGAGAAGTCATAGAACCCATAGTATTTCATAGCGACGCAATTTCCGTGTGAATTCGTCAATGTGTATTAGTGAGGGATGCAGTAAAGACGGATTAGTGGATCGGAAATGTGATTGCCGTATCCCAAAAGAAAATCCTGTCGATTCCATAGAAACGTTACTCGATTTAGAAGGAGAAGTCATAGAACCCATAGTATTTCATGGCGACGCAATTTCCGTGTGAATTCGTCAATGTGTATTAGTGAGGGATGCAGTAAAGACGGATTAGTGGATCGGAAATGTGATTGTCGTATCCCAAAAGAAAATCCTGTCGTTTCCATAGAAACGTTACTCGATTTAGAAGGAGAAGTCATAGAACCCATTGTATTTCATGGCGACGCAATTTCCGTGTGAATTCGTCAATGAGTGGGAGTGAGGGATGCAGTAAAGAAGGATTAGTGCATCGAGAGGGAGATACTCGTATCGCAAAAGAAAAGCCAGTCGTTTCCATAGAAACGATAATCGATTTAGAAGGAGAAGTCATAGAACCCATAGTATTTCATGGCGACGCAATTTCCGTGTGAATTCGTCAATGAGTGGGAGTGAGGGATGCAGTAAAGAAGGATTAGTGCATCGAGAGGGAGATACTCGTATCGCAAAAGAAAAGCCAGTCGTTTCCATAGAAACGATACTCGATTTAGAAGGAGAAGTCATAGAACCCATAGTATTTCATGGCGACGCAATTTCCGTGTGAATTCGTCAATGAGTGGGAGTGAGGGATGCAGTAAAGAAGGATTAGCGCATCGAGAGGGAGATACTCGTATCGCAAAAGAAAAGCCAGTCGTTTCCATAGAAACGATACTCGATTTAGAAGGAGAAGTCATAGAACCCATAGTATTTCATAGCGACGCATTTTCCGTCTGAATTCGTTAATGAGTGGGAGTGAGGGATGCAGTAAAGTAGGATTAGTGCATCGAGAGGGAGATACTCGTATCACAAAAGAAAAGCCAGGCGTTTCCATAGAAACGAGACTCGATTTAGAAGGAGAAGTCATAGAACCCATAGTATTTCATGGCGACGCAATTTCCGTGTGAATTCGTCAATGTGTATTAGTGAGGGATGCAGTAAAGACGGATTAGTGGATCGGAAATGTGATTGTCGTATCCCAAAAGAAAATCCTGTCGTTTCCATAGAAACGATACTCGATTTAGAAGGAGAAATCATAGAACCCATAGTATTTCATGGCGACGCAATTTCCGTGTGAATTCGTCAATGTGTATTAGTGAGGGATGCAGTAAAAACGGATTAGTGGATCGGAAATGTGATTGTCGTATTCCAAAAGAAAATCCTGTCGTTTCCATAGAAACGATACTCGATCTAGAAGGAGTAGACATAGAACCCATAGTATTTCATAGCGACGCAATTTCCATGATAATTCGTCAATGAGTGGGAGTGAGGGATGCAGTAAAGAAGGATTAGTGCATCGAGAGGGAGATACTCGTATCGCAAAAGAAAATCCTGTCGTTTCCATAGAAACGTTACTCGATTTAGAAGGAGAAGTCATAGAACCCATAGTATTTCATGGGGACGCAATTTCCGTGTGAATTCGTCAATGTGTATTAGTGAGGGATGCAGTAAAGACGGATTAGTGGATCGGAAATGTGATTGTCGTATCCCAAAAGAAAATCCTGTCGTTTCCATAGAAACGTTACTCGATTTAGAAGGAGAAGTCATAGAACCCATAGTATTTCATAGCGACGCAATTTCCGTGTGAATTCGTCAATGAGTGGGAGTGAGGGATGCAGTAAAGAAGGATTAGTGCATCGAGAGGGAGATACTCGTATCGCAAAAGAAAAGCCAGTCGTTTCCATAGAAACGATACTCGATTTAGAAGGAGAAGTCATAGAACCCATAGTATTTCATGGCGACGCAATTTCCGTGTGAATTCGTCAATGTGTATTAGTGAGGGATGCAGTAAAGACGGATTAGTGGATCGGAAATGTGATTGTCGTATAGCAAAAGAAAAGCCAGTCGTTTCCATAGAAACGATACTCGATTTAGAAGGAGAAGTCATAGAACCCATAGTATTTCATGGCGACGCAATTTCCGTATGAATTCGTCAATGTGTATTAGTGAGGGATGCAGTAAAGACGAATTAGTGGATCGGAAATCTGATTGTCGTATCCCAAAAGAAAATCCTGTCGTTTCCATAGAAACGATACTCGATTTAGAAGGAGAAGCCATAGAACCCATAGTATTTCATGGCGACGCAATTTCCGTGTGAATTCGTCAATGTGTATTAGTGAGGGATACAGTAAAGACGGATTAGTGGATCGGAAATGTGATTGTCGTATCCCAAAACAAATTCCTGTCGTTTCCATAGAAACGATAGTCGATTTAGAACGAGAAGTCATAGAACCCATAGTATTTCATAGCGACGCAATTTCCGTGTGAATTCGTCAATGAGTTGGAGTGAGGGATGCAGTAAAGAAGGATTACTGCATCGAGAGGGAGATACTCGTATCGCAAAAGAAAATCCTGTCGTTTCCATAGAAACGTTACTCGATTTAGAAGGAGAAGTCATAGAACCCATAGTATTTCATGGCGACGCAATTTCCGTGTGAATTCGTCAATGTGTATTAGTGAGGGATGCAGTAAAGACGGATTAGTGGATCGGAAATGTGATTCTCGTATCCCAAAATAAAATCCTGTCGTTTCCATAGAAACGATACTCGATTTAGAAGGAGAAGTCATAGTACCCATAGTATTTCATAGCGACGCAATTTCCGTATGAATTCGGCAATGTGTATTAGTGAGGGATGCAGTAAAGACGGATTAGTGGATCGGAAATGTGATTGTCGTATCGCAATAGAAAATCCTGTCGTTTCCATAGAAACGTTACTCGATTTAGAAGGAGAAGTCATAGAACCCATAGTATTTCATGGCGACGCAATTTCCGTGTGTATTCGTCAATGTGTATTAGTGAGGGATGCAGTAAAGACGGATTAGTGGATCGGAAATGTGATTGTCGTATCGCAAAAGAAAAGCCAGTCGTTTCCATAGAAACGATACTCGATTTAGAAGCAGAAGTCATAGAACCCATAGTATTTCATGGCGACGCAATTTCCGTGTGAATTCGTCAATGTGTATTAGTGAGGGATGCAGTAAAGACGGATTAGTGGATCGGAAATGTGATTGTCGTATCCCAAAAGAAAATCCTGTCGTTTCCATAGAAACGATACTCGATTTAGAAGTTGAAGCCATAGAACCCATAGTATTTCATAGCGACGCAATTTCCGTGTGAATTCGTCAATGTGTATTAGTGAGAGATGCAGTAAAGACGGATTAGTGGATCGGAAATGTGATTGTCGTATCGCAAAAGAAAATCCAGGCGTTTCCATAGAAACGATACTCGATTTAGAAGGAGAAGTCATAGAACCCATAGTATTTCATGGCGACGCAATTTCCGTGTGAATTCGTCAATGTGTATTAGTGAGGGATGCAGTAAAGACGGATTAGTGGATCGGAAATGTGATTGTCGTATCGCAAAAGAAAAGCCAGTCGTTTCCATAGAAACGATACTCGATTTAGAAGGAGAAGTCATAGAACCCATAGTATTTCATGGCGACGCAATTTCCGTGTGAATTCGTCAATGTGTATTAGTGAGGGATGCAGTAAAGACGGATTAGTGGATCGGAAATGTGATTGTCGTATCCCAAAACAAATTCCTGTCGTTTCCATAGAAACGATACTCGATTTAGAAGGAGAAGTCATAGAACCCATAGTATTTCATGGCGACGCAATTTCCGTGTGAATTCGTCAATGAGTTGGAGTGAGGGATGCAGTAAAGGAGGATTACTGCATCGAGAGGGAGATACTCGTATCGCAAACGAAAATTCTGTCGTTTCCATAGAAACGTTACTCGATTTAGAAGGAGAAGTCATAGAACCCATAGTATTTCATGGCGACGCAATTTCCGTGTGAATTCGTCAATGTGTATTAGTGAGGGATGCAGTAAAGACGGATTAGTGGATCGGAAATGTGATTGTCGTATCCCAAATGAAAATCCTGTCGTTTCCATAGAAACGATACTCGATTTAGAAGGAGAAGTCATAGAACCCATAGTATTTCATAGCGACGCAATTTCCGTATGAATTCGTCAATGTGTATTAGTGAGGGATGCAGTAAAGACGGATTAGTGGATCGGAAATGTGATTGTCGTATCGCAATAGAAAATCCTGTCGTTTCCATAGAAACGTTACTCGATTTAGAAGGAGAAGTCATAGAACCCATAGTATCTCATGGCGACGCAATTTCCGTGTGAATTCGTCAATGTGTATTAGTGAGGGATGCAGTAAAGACGGATTAGTGGATCGGAAATGTGATTGTCGTATCGCAAAAGAAAAGCCAGTCGTTTCCATTGAAACGATACTCGATTTAGAAGGAGAAGTCATAGAACCCATAGTATTTCATGGCGACGCAATTTCCGTGTGAATTCGTCAATGTGTGTTAGTGAGGGATGCAGTAAAGGCGGATTAGTGGATCGGAAATGTGATTGTCGTATCCCAAAAGAAAATCCTGTCGTTTCCATAGAAACGTTACTCGATTTAGAAGGAGAAGTCATAGAACCCATAGTATTTCATGGCGACGCAATTTCCGTATGATTTCGTCAATGTGTATTAGTGAGGGATGCAGTAAAGACGGATTAGTGGATCGGAAATGTGATTGTCGTATCGCAAAAGAAAAGCCAGTCGTTTCCATAGAAACGATACTCGATTTAGAAGGAGAAGTCATAGAACCCATAGTATTTCATGGCGACGCAATTTCCGTTTGAATTCGTCAATGTGTATTAGTGAGGGATGCAGTAAAGACGGATTAGTGGATCGGAAATGTGATTGTCGTATCCCAAAAGAAAATCCTGTCGTTTCCATAGAAACGTTACTCGATTTAGAAGGAGAAGTCATAGAACCCATAGTATTTCATGGCGACGCAATTTCCGTGTGAATTCGTCAATGAGTGGGAGTGAGGGATGCAGTAATGAAGGATTAGTTCATCGAGAGGGAGATACTCGTAACGCAAAAGAAAAGCCAGTCGTTTCCATAGAAACGATACTCGATTTAGAAGGAGAAGTCATAGAACCCATAGTATTTCATGGCGACGCAATTTCCGTGTGAATTCGTCAATGTGTATTAGTGAGGGATGCAGTAAAGACGTATTAGTGGATCGGAAATGTGATTGTCGTATCCCAAAAGAAAATCCTGTCCTTTCCATAGAAACGTTACTCGATTTAGAAGGAGAAGTCATAGAACCCATAGTATTTCATGGCGACGCAATTTCCATGTGAATTCGTCAATGTGTATTAGTGAGGGATGCAGTAAAGACGGATTAGTGGATCGGAAAAGTGATTGTCGTATCCCAAAAGAAAATCCTGTCGTTTCCATAGAAACGATACTCGATTTGGAAGGAGAAGTCATAGTACCCATAGTATTTCATAGCGACGCAATTTCCGTATGAATTCGTCAATGTGTATTAGTGAGGGATGCAGTAAAGACGGATTAGTGGATCGGAAATGTGATTGTCGTATCGCAATAGAAAATCCTGTCGTTTCCATAGAAACGTTACTCGATTTAGAAGGAGAAGTCATAGAACCCATAGTATTTCATGGCGACGCAATTTCCGTGTGTATTCGTCAATGTGTATTAGTGAGGGATGCAGTAAAGACGGATTAGTGGATCGGAAATGTGATTGTCGTATCGCAAAAGAAAAGCCAGTCGTTTCCATAGAAACGATACTCGATTTAGAAGGAGAAGTCATAGAACCCATAGTATTTCATGGCGACGCAATTTCCGTGTGAATTCGTCAATGTGTATTAGTGAGGGATGCAGTAAAGACGGATTAGTGGATCGGAAATGTGATTGTCGTATCCCAAAAGAAAATCCTGTCGTTTCCATAGAAACGATACTCGATTTAGAAGATGAAGCCATAGAACCCATAGTATTTCATAGCGACGCAATTTCCGTGTGAATTCGTCAATGTGTATTAGTGAGAGATGCAGTAAAGACGGATTAGTGGATCGGAAATGTGATTGTCGTATCGCAAAAGAAAATCCAGTCGTTTCCATAGAAACGATACTCGATTTAGAAGGAGAAGTCATAGAACCCATAGTATTTCATGGCGACGCAATTTCCGTGTGAA
The DNA here is from genome assembly GCF_021461385.2 of Schistocerca piceifrons. Lineage (NCBI taxonomy): Eukaryota > Metazoa > Arthropoda > Insecta > Orthoptera > Acrididae > Schistocerca > Schistocerca piceifrons. The sequence goes on from NW_025727551.1 coordinate 6,193,060, forward strand.
TTCGTCAATGTGTATTAGTGAGGGATGCAGTAAAGACGGATTAGTGGATCGGAAATGTGATTGTCGTATCGCAAAAGAAAAGCCAGTCGTTTCCATAGAAACGATACTCGATTTAGAAGGAGAAGTCATAGAACCCATAGTATTTCATGGCGACGCAATTTCCGTGTGAATTCGTCAATGTGTATTAGTGAGGGATGCAGTAAAGACGGATTAGTGGATCGGAAATGTGATTGTCGTATCCCAAAACAAATTCCTGTCGTTTCCATAGAAACGATACTCGATTTAGAACGAGAAGTCATAGAACCCATAGTATTTCATAGCGACGCAATTTCCGTGTGAATTCGTCAATGAGTTGGAGTGAGGGATGCAGTAAAGAAGGATTACTGCGTCGAGAGGGAGATACTCGTATCGCAAAAGAAAATCCTGTCGTTTCCATAGAAACGTTACTCGATTTAGAAGGAGAAGTCATAGAACCCATAGTATTTCATGGCGACGCAATTTCCGTGTGAATTCGTCAATGTGTATTAGTGAGGGATGCAGTAAAGACGGATTAGTGGATCGGAAATGTGATTGTCGTATCCCAAATGAAAATCCTGTCGTTTCCATAGAAACGATACTCGATTTAGAAGGAGAAGTCATAGAACCCATAGTATTTCATAGCGACGCAATTTCCGTATGAATTCGTCAATGTGTATTAGTGAGGGATGCAGTAAAGACGGATTAGTGGATCGGAAATGTAATTGTCGTATCCCAAAAGAAAATCCTGTCGTTTCCATAGAAACGTTACTCGATTTAGAAGGAGAAGTCATAGAACCCATAGTATTTCATGGCGACGCAATTTCCGTATGAATTCGTCAATGTGTATTAGTGAGCGATGCAGTAAAGACGGATTAGTGGATCGGAAATGTGATTGTCGTATGCCAAAAGAAAATCCTGTCCTTTCCATAGAAACGTTACTCGATTTAGAAGGAGAAGTCATAGAACCCATAGTATTTCATGGCGACGCAATTTCCGTGTGAATTCGTCAATGTGTATTAGTGAGGGATGCAGTAAAGACGGATTAGTGGATCGGAAAAGTGATTGTCGTATCCCAAAAGAAAATCCTGTCGTTTCCATAGAAACGATACTCGATTTAGAAGGAGAAGTCATAGTACCCATAGTATTTCATAGCGACGCAATTTCCGTATGAATTCGTCAATGTGTATTAGTGAGGGATGCAGTAAAGACGGATTAGTGGATCGGAAATGTGATTGTCGTATCGCAATAGAAAATCCTGTCGTTTCCATAGAAACGTTACTCGATTTAGAAGGAGAAGTCATAGAACCCATAGTATTTCATGGCGACGCAATTTCCGTGTGTATTCGTCAATGTGTATTAGTGAGGGATGCAGTAAAGACGGATTAGTGGATCGGAAATGTGATTGTCGTATCGCAAAAGAAAAGCCAGTCGTTTCCATAGAAACGATACTCGATTTAGAAGGAGAAGTCATAGAACCCATAGTATTTCATGGCGACGCAATTTCCGTGTGAATTCGTCAATGTGTATTAGTGAGGGATGCAGTAAAGACGGATTAGAGGATCGGAAATGTGATTGTCGTATCCCAAAAGAAAATCCTGTCGTTTCCATAGAAACGATACTCGATTTAGAAGGTGAAGCCATAGAACCCATAGTATTTCATAGCGACGCAAATTCCCTGTGAATTCGTCAATGTGTATTACTGAGAGATGCAGTAAAGACGGATTAGTGGATCGGAAATGTGATTGTCGTATCGCAAAAGAAAATCCAGTCGTTTCCATAGAAACGATACTCGATTTAGAAGGAGAAGTCATAGAACACATAGTATTTCATGGCGACGCAATTTCCGTGTGAATTCGTCAATGTGTATTAGTGAGGGATGCAGTAAAGACGGATTAGTGGATCGGAAATGTGATTGTCGTATCGCAAAAGAAAAGCCAGTCGTTTCCATAGAAACGATACTCGATTTAGAAGGAGAAGTCATAGAACCCATAGTATTTCATGGCGACGCAATTTCCGTGTGAATTCGTCAATGTGTATTAGTGAGGGATGCAGTAAAGACGGATTAGTGGATCGGAAATGTGATTGTCGTATCCCAAAACAAATTCCTGTCGTTTCCATAGAAACGATACTCGATTTAGAACGAGAAGTCATAGAACCCATAGTATTTCATAGCGACGCAATTTCCGTGTGAATTCGTCAATGAGTTGGAGTGAGGGATGCAGTAAAGAAGGATTACTGCATCGAGAGGGAGATACTCGTATCGCAAAAGAAAATCCTGTCGTTTCCATAGAAACGTTACTCGATTTAGAAGGAGAAGTCATAGAACCCATAGTATTTCATGGCGACGCAATTTCCGTGTGAATTCGTCAATGTGTATTAGTGAGGGATGCAGTAAAGACGGATTAGTGGATCGGAAATGTGATTGTCGTATCCCAAATGAAAATCCTGTCGTTTCCATAGAAACGATACTCGATTTAGAAGGAGAAGTCATAGAACCCATAGTATTTCATAGCGACGCAATTTCCGTATGAATTCGTCAATGTGTATTAGTGAGGGATGCAGTAAAGACGGATTAGTGGATCGGAAATGTGATTGTCGTATCCCAAAAGAAAATCCTGTCGTTTCCATAGAAACGTTACTCGATTTAGAAGGAGAAGTCATAGAACCCATAGTATTTCATGGCGACGCAATTTCCGTATGAATTCGTCAATGTGTATTAGTGAGGGATGCAGTAAAGACGGATTAGTGGATCGGAAATGTGATTGTCGTATCGCAAAAGAAAAGCCAGTCGTTTCCATAGAAACGATACTCGATTTAGAAGGAGAAGTCATAGAACCCATAGTATTTCATGGCGACGCAATTTCCGTGTGAATTCGTCAATGTGTATTAGTGAGGGATGCAGTAAAGACGGATTAGTGGATCGGAAATGTGATTGTCGTATCCCAAAAGAAAATCCTGTCGTTTCCATAGAAATGTCACTCGATTTAGAAGGAGAAGTCATAGAACCCATAGTATTTCATGGCGACGCAATTTCCGTTTGAATTCGTCAATGTGTATTAGTGAGGGATGCAGTAAAGACGGATTAGTGGATCGGAAATGTGATTGTCGTATCCCAAAAGAAAATCCTGTCGTTTCCATAGAAACGTTACTCGATTTAGAAGGAGAAGTCATAGAACCCATAGTATTTCATGGCGACGCAATTTCCGTGTGAATTCGTCAATGAGTGGGAGTGAGGGATGCAGTAATGAAGGATTAGTGCATCGAGAGGGAGATACTCGTAACGCAAAAGAAAAGCCAGTCGTTTCCATAGAAACGATACTCGATTTAGATGGAGAAGTCATAGAACCCATAGTATTTCATGGCGACGCAATTTCCGTGTGAATTCGTCAATGTGTATTAGTGAGGGATGCAGTAAAGACGGATTAGTGGATCGGAAATGTGATCGTCGTATCCCAAAAGAAAATCCTGTCGTTTCCATAGAAACGTTACTCGATTTAGAAGGAGAAGTCATAGAACCCATAGTATTTCATGGCGACGCAATTTCCGTGTGAATTCGTCAATTAGTGGGAGTGAGGGATGCAGTAAAGAAGGATTAGTGCATCGGGAGGGAGATACTCGTATCGCAAAAGAAAAGCCAGTCGTTTCCATAGAAACGATACTCGATTTAGAAGGAGAAGTCATAGAACCCATAGTATTTCATGGCGACGCAATTTCCGTGTGAATTCGTCAATGTGTATTAGTGAGGGATGCAGTAAAGACGGATTAGTGGATCGGAAATGTGATTGTCGTATCCCAAAAGAAAATCCTGTCGTTTCCATTGAAACGTTACTCGATTTAGAAGGAGAAGTCATAGAACCCATAGTATTTCATGGCGACGCAATTTCCGTGTGAATTCGTCAATGTGTATTAGTGAGGGATGCATTAAAGACGGATGAGTGGATCGGAAATGTGATTGTCGTATCCCAAAAGAAAATCCTGTCGTTTCCATAGAAACGATACTCGATTTAGAAGGAGAAGTCATAGAACCCACAGTATTTCATGGCGACGCAATTTCCGTGTGAATTCGTCAATGTGTATTAGTGAGGGATGCAGTAAAGACGGATTAGTGGATCGGAAATGTGATTGTCGTATCCCAAAAGAAAATCCTGTCGTTTCCATAGAAACGTTACTCGATTTAGAAGGAGAAGTCACAGAACCCATAGTATTTCATGACGACGCAATTTCCGTGTGAATTCGTCAATGTGTATTAGTGAGGGATGCAGTAAAGACGGATTAGTGGATCGGAAATGTGATTGTCGTATCCCAAAAGAAAATCCTGTCGTTTCCATAGGAACGTTACTCGATTTAGAAGGTGAAGTCATAGAAACCATAGTATTTCATGGCGACGCAATTTCCGTGTGAATTCGTCAATGAGTGGGAGTGAGGGATGCAGTAAAGAAGGATTAGTGCATCGAGAGGGAGATACTCGTATCGCAAAAGAAAAGCCAGTCGTTTATATAGAAACGATAATCGATTTAGAAGGAGAAGCCATAGAACCCATAGTATTTCATAGCGACGCAATTTCGGTGTGAATTCGTCAATGAGTGGGAGTGAGGGATGCAGTAAAGAAGGATTAGTGCATCGAGAGGGAGATACTCGTAACGCAAAAGAAAAGCCAGTCGTTTCCATAGAAACGATACTCGATTTAGAAGGATAAGTCATAGAACCCATAGTATTTCATGGCGACGCAATTTCCGTGTGAATTCGTCAATGTGTATTAGTGAGGGATGCAGTAAAGGCGGATTAGTGGATCAGTAATGTGATTGCAGTATCGCAAAAGATAAGCCAGTCGTTTCCATAGAAACGATACTCGATTTAGAAGGAGAAGTCATAGAACCCATAGTATTTCATGGCGACGCAATTTCCGTGTGAATTCGTCAATGTGTATTAGTGAGGGATGCAGTAAAGACGGATTAGTGGATCGGAAATGTGATTGTCGTATCCCAAAAGAAAATCCTGTCGTTTCCATAGAAACGTTACTCGATTTAGAAGGAGATGTCATAGAACCCATAGTATTTCATGGCGACGCAATTTCCGTATGAATTCGTCAATGTGTATTAGTGAGGGATGCAGTAAAGACGGATTAGTGGATCGGAAATGTGATTGTCGTATCCCAAAAGAAAATCCTGTCGTTTCCATAGAAACGATACTCGATTTTGAAAGGAGAAGTCATAGAACCCATAGTATTTCATGGCGACGCAATTTCTGTGTGAATTCGTCAATGTGTATTAGTGAGGGATGCAGTGAAGACGGATTAGTGGATCGGAAATGTGATTGTCGTATCCCAAAAGAAAATCCTGTCGTTTCCATAGAAACGTCACTCGATTTAGAAGGAGAAGTCATAGAACCCATAGTATTTCATGGCGACGCAATTTCCGTGTGAATTCGTCAATTAGTGGGAGTGAGGGATGCAGTAAAGTAGGATTAGTGCATCGAGAGGGAGATACTCGTATCGCAAAAGAAAAGCCAGTCGTTTCCATAGAAACGATACTCGATTTAGAAGGAGAAGTCATAGAACCCATAGTATTTCATGGCGACGCAATTTCCGTGTGAATTCCTCAATGTGTATTAGTGAGGGATGCAGTAAAGACGGATTAGTGGATCGGAAATGTGATTGTCGTATCCCAAAAGAAAATCCTGTCGTTTCCATAGAAACGATACTCGATTTAGAAGGAGAAGTCATAGAACCCATAGTATTTCATGGCGACGCAATTTCCGTGTGAATTCGTCAATGTGTATTAGTGAGGGGTGCAGTAAAGACGGATTAGTGGATCGGAAATGTGATTGTCGTATCCCAAAAGAAAATCCTGTCGTTTCCATAGAAACGTTACTCGATTTAGAAGGAGAAGTCATAGAACCCATAGTATTTTATGGCGACGCAATTTCCGTGTGAATTCGTCAATGTGTATTAGTGAGGGATGCAGCAAAGACGGATTAGCGGATCGGAAATGTGATTGTCGTATCCCAAAAGAAAATCCTGTCGTTTCCATAGGAACGTTACTCGATTTAGAAGGAGAAGTCATAGAAACCATAGTATTTCATGGCGACGCAATTTCCGTGTGAATCCGTCAATGAGTGGGAGTGTGGGATTCAGTAAAGAACGATTAGTGCATCGAGAGGGAGATACTCGTATCGCAAAAGAAAAGCCAGTCGTTTATATAGAAACGATACTCGATTTAGAAGGAGAAATCATAGAACCCATAGTATTTCATAGCGACGCAATTTCGGTGTGAATTCGTCAATGAGTGGGAGTGAGGGATGCAGTAAAGAAGGATTAGTGCATCGAGAGGGAGATACTCGTATCGCAAAAGAAAAGCCAGTCGTTTCCATAGAAACGATACTCGATTTAGAAGTAGAAGTCATAGAACCCATAGTATTTCATGGCGACGCAATTTCCGTGTGAATTCGTCAATGTGTATTAGTGAGGGATGCAGTAAAGGCGGATTAGTGGATCAGAAATGTGATTGCAGTATCGCAAAAGATAAGCCAGTCGTTTCCATAGAAACGATACTCGATTTAGAAGGAGAAGTCATAGAACCCATAGTATTTCATGGCGACGCAATTTCCGTGTGAATTCGTCAATGTGTATTAGTGAGGGATGCAGTAAAGACGGATTAGTGGATCGGAAATGTGATTGTCGTATCCCAAAAGAAAATCCTGTCGTTTCCATAGAAACGTTACTCGATTTAGAAGGAGAAGTCATAGAACCCATAGTATTTCATGGCGACGCAATTTCCGTATGAATTCGTCAATGTGTATTAGTGAGGGATGCAGTAAAGACGGATTAGTGGATCGGAAATGTGATTGTCGTATCCCAAAAGAAAATCCTGTCGTTTCCATAGAAACGTTACTCGATTTAGAAGGAGAAGTCATAGAACCCATAGTATTTCATGGCGACGCAATTTCCGTGTGAATTCGTCAATGAGTGGGAGTGAGGGATGCAGTAAAGAAGGATTAGTGCATCGAGAGGGAGATACTCGTAACGCAAAAGAAAAGCCAGTCGTTTCCATAGAAACGATACTCGATTTAGAAGGAGAAGTCATAGAACCCATAGTATTTCATGGCGACGCAATTTCTGTGTGAATTCGTCAATGTGTATTAGTGAGGGATGCAGCGAAGACGGATTAGTGGATCGGAAATGTGATTGTCGTATCCCAAAAGAAAATCCTGTCGTTTCCATAGAAACGTCACTCGATTTAGAAGGAGAAGTCATAGAACCCATAGTATTTCATGGCGACGCAATTTCCGTGTGAATTCGTCAATTAGTGGGAGTGAGGGATGCAGTAAAGTAGGATTAGTGCATCGAGAGGGAGATACTCGTATCGCAAAAGAAAAGCCAGTCGTTTCCATAGAAACGATACTCGATTTAGAAGGAGAAGTCATAGAACCCATAGTATTTCATGGCGACGCAATTTCCGTGTGAATTCGTCAATGTGTATTAGTGAGGAATGCAGTAAAGACGGATTAGTGGATCGGAAATGTGATTGTCGTATCCCAAAAGAAAATCCTGTCGTTTCCATTGAAACGTTACTCGATTTAGAAGGAGAAGTCATAGAACCCATAGTATTTCATGGCGACGCAATTTCCGTGTGAATTCGTCAATGTGTATTAGTGAGGGATGCAGTAAAGACGGATTAGTGGATCGGAAATGTGATTGTCGTATCCCAAAAGAAAATCCTGTCGTTTCCATAGAAACGATACTCGATTTAGAAGGAGAAGTCATAGAACCCATAGTATTTCATGGCGACGCAATTACCGTGTGAATTCGTCAATGTGTATTAGTGAGGGGTGCAGTAAAGACGGATTAGTGGATCGGAAATGTGATTGTCGTATCCCAAAAGAAAATCCTGTCGTTTCCATAGAAACGTTACTCGATTTAGAAGGAGAAGTCATAGAAACCATAGTATTTCATGGCGACGCAATTTCCGTGTGAATCCGTCAATGAGTGGGAGTGTGGGATGCAGTAAAGAACGATTAGTGCATCGAGAGGGAGATACTCGTATCGCAAAAGAAAAGCCAGTCGTTTATATAGAAACGATACTCGATTTAGAAGGAGAAGTCATAGAACCCATAGTATTTCATAGCGACGGAATTTCGGTGTGAATTCGTCAATGAGTGGGAGTGAGGGATGCTGTAAAGAAGGATTAGTGCATCGAGAGGGAGATACTCGTATCGCAAAAGAAAAGCCAGTCGTTTCCATAGAAACGATACTCGATTTAGAAGTAGAAGTCATAGAGCCCATAGTATTTCATGGCGACGCAATTTCCGTGTGAATTCGTCAATGTGTATTAGTGAGGGATGCAGTAAAGACGGATTAGTGGATCGGAAATGTGATTGTCGTATCGCAAAAGAAAAGCCAGTCGTTTCCATAGAAACGATACTCGATTTAGAAGGAGAAGTCATAGAACCCATAGTATTTCATGGCGACGCAATTTCCGTGTGAATTCGTCAATGTGTATTAGTGAGGGATGCAGTAAAGACGGATTAGTGGATCGGAAATGTGATTGTCGTATCGCAAAAGAAAAGCCAGTCGTTTCCATAGAAACGATACTCGATTTAGAAGGAGAAGTCATAGAACCCATAGTATTTCATAGCGACGCAATTTCCGTATGAATTTGTCAATGTGTATTAGTGAGGGATGCAGTAAAGTCGGATTAGTGGATCGGAAATGTGATTGTCGTATCGCAAAAGAAAAGCCAGTCGTTTCCATAGAAACGATACTCGATTTAGAAGGAGAAGTCATAGAACCCATAGTATTTCATAGCGACGCAATTTCCGTATGAATTCGTCAATGTGTATTAGTGAGGGATGCAGTAAAGACGGATTAGTGGATCGGAAATGTGATTGTCGTATCGCAAAAGAAAAGCCAGTCGTTTCCATAGAAACGATACTCGATTTAGAAGGAGAAGTCATAGATCCCATAGTATTTCATAGCGACGCAATTTCCGTATGAATTCGTCAATGTGTATTAGTGAGGGATGCAGTAAAGACGGATTAGTGGATCGGAAATGTGATTGTCGTATCCCAAAAGAAAATCCTGTCGTTTCCATAGAAACGTTACTCGATTTAGAAGGAGAAGTCATAGGACCCATAGTATTTCATGGCGACGCAATTTCCGTGTGAATTCGTCAATGAGTGGGAGTGAGGGATGCAGTAAAGAAGGATTAGTGCATCGAGAGGGAGATACTCGTATCGCAAAAGAAAAGCCAGTCGTTTCCATAGAAACGATACTCGATTTAGAAGGAGAAGTCATAGAACCCATAGTATTTCATGGCGACGCAATTTCCGTGTGAATTCGTCAATGTGTATTAGTGAGGGATGCAGTAAAGACGGATTAGTGGATCGGAAATGTGATTGTCGTATCCCAAAAGAAAATCCTGTCGTTTCCATAGAAACGTTACTCGATTTAGAAGGAGAAGTCATAGAACCCATAGTATTTCATGGCGACGCAATTTCCGTGTGAATTCGTCAATGTGTATTAGTGAGGGATGCAGTAAAGACGGATTAGTGGATCGGAAATGTGACTGTCGTATCCCAAAAGAAAATCCTGTCGTTTCCATAGAAACGTTACTCGATTTAGAAGGAGAAGTCGTAGAACCCATAGTATTTCATTGCGACGCAATTTCCGTGGGAATTCGTCAATGTGTATTAGTGGGGGATGCCGTAAAGACGGATTAGTGGATCGGAAATGTGATTGTCGTATCCCTAAAGAAAATCCTGTCGTTTCCATAGAAACGTTACTCGACTTAGAAGGAGAAGTCATAGAACCCATAGTATTTCATGGCGACGCAATTTCCGTGTGAATTCGTCAATGAGTGGGAGTGAGGGATGCAGTAAAGAAGGATTAGTGCATCGAGAGGGAGATACTCGTATCGCAAAAGAAAAGACAGTCGTTTCCATAGAAACGATACTCGATTTAGAAGGAGAAGTCATAGAACCCATAGTATTTCATGGCGACGCAATTTCCGTGTGAATTCGTCAATGAGTGGGAGTGAGGGATGCAGTACAGAAGGATTAGTACATCGAGAGGGAGATACTCGTATCGCGAAAGAAAATCCAGTCGTTTCCATAGAAACGATACTCGATTTAGAAGGAGAAGTCATAGAACCCATAGTATTTCATGGCGAAGCAATTTCCGTGTGAATTCGTCAATGTGTATTAGTGAGGGATGCAGTAAAGACGGATTAGTGGATCGGAAATGTGATTGTCATATCCCAAAAGAAAATCCTGTCGCTTCCATAGAAACGATACTCGATTTAGAAGGGGAAGTCATAGAACCCATAGCATTTCATGGCGACGCAATTTCCGTGTGAATTCGTCAATGTGTATTAGTGAGGGATGCAGTAAAGACGGATTTGTGGATCGGAAGTGTGATTGTCGCATCGCAAAGGAAAAGCCAGTCGATTCCATAGAAACGATACTCGATTTAGAAGGAGAAGTCATAGAACCCATAGTATTTCATGGCGACGCAATTTCCGTGTGAATTCGTCAATGTGTATTAGTGAGGGATGCAGTAAAGACGGATTAGTGGATCGGAAATGTGATTGTCGTATCCCAAAAGAAAATCATGTCGTTTCCATAGAAACATTACTCGATTTAGAAGGAGAAGTCATAGAACCCATAGTATTTCATGGCGACGCAATTTCCGTGTGAATTCGTCAATGTGTATTAGTGAGGGATGCAGTAAAGACGGATTAGTGGATCGGTAATGTGATTGTCGTATCCCAAAAGAAAATCCTGTCGTTTCCATAGAAACGTTACTCGATTTAGAAGGAGAGGTAATAGAACCCATAGTATTTCATGGCGACGCAATTTCCGTGTGAATTCGTCAATGAGTGGGAGTGAGGGATGCAGTAAAGAAGGATTAGTCCATCGAGAGGGAGATACTCGTATCGCAAAAGAAAAGCCAGTCGTTTCCATAGAAACGATACTCGATTTAGAAGGAGGAGTCATTGAACCCATAGTATTACATGGCGACGCAATTTCCGTGTGAATTCGTCAATGTGTATTAGTGAGGGATGCAGTAAAGACGGATTAGTGGATCGGAAATGTGATTGTCGTATCGCAAAAAAAAGCCAGTCGTTTCCATAGAAACGATACTCGATTTAGACGGAGAAGTCATAGAACCCATAGTATTTCATGGCGACGCAATTTCCGTGTGAATTCGCCAATGTGTATTAGTGAGGGATGCAGTAAAGACGGATTAGTGGATCGGAAATGTGATTGTCGTATCGCAAAAGAAAAGCCAGTCGTTTCCATAGAAACGATACTCGATTTAGAAGGAGAAGTCATAGAACCCATAGTATTTCATGGCGACGCAATTTCCGTGTGAATTCGTCAATGTGTATTAGTGAGGGATGCAGTAAAGACGGATTAGTGGATCGGAAATGTGATTGTCGTATCCCAAAAGAAAATCCTGTCGTTTCCATAGAAACGTTACTCGATTTAGAAGGAGAAGTCATAGAACCCATAGTATTTCATGGCGACGCAATTTCCGTATGAATTCGTCAGTGTGTATTAGTGAGGGATGCAGTAAAGGCGGGAATAGTGGATCGGAAATGTGATTGTCGTATCGCAAAAGAAAAGCCAGTCGTTTCCATAGAAACGATACTCGATTTAGAAGGAGAAGTCATAGAACCCATAGTATTTCATGGCGACGCAATTTCCGTGTGAATTCGTCAATGTGTATTAGTGAGGGATGCAGTAAAGACGGATTAGTGGATCGGAAATGTGATTGTCGTATCCCAAAAGAAAATCCTGTCGTTTCCATAGAAACGTTACTCGATTTAGAAGGAGAAGTCATAGAACCCATAGTATTTCATGGCGACGCAATTTCCGTGTGAATTCGTCAATGAGTGGGAGTGAGGGATGCAGTAAAGAAGGATTAGTGCATCGAGAGGGAGATACTCGTAACGCAAAGGAAAAGCCAGTCGTTTCCATAGAAACGATACTCGATTTAGAAGGAGAAGTCATAGAACCCATAGTATTTCATGGCGACGCAATTTCCATGTGAATTCGTCAATGTGTATTAGTGAGGGATGCAGTAAAGACTGATTAGTGGATCGGAAATGTGATTGTCGTATCCCAAAAGAAAATCCTGTCGTTTCCATAGAAACGTTACTCAATTTAGAAAGAGAAGTCATAGAACCCATAGTATATCATGGCGACGCAATTTCCGTGTGAATTCGTCAATTAGTGGGAGTGAGGGATGCAGTAATGAAGGATTAGTGCATCGAGAGGGAGATACTCGTATCGCAAAAGAAAAGCCAGTCGTTTCCATAGAAACGATACTCGATTTAGTAGGAGAAGTCATAGAACCCATAGTATTTCATGGCGACGCAATTTCCGTGAGAATTCGTCAATGTGTATTAGTGAGGGATGCAGTAAAGACGGATTAGTGGATCGGAAATGTGATTGTCGTATCCCAAAAGAAAATCCTGTCGTTTCCATAGAAACGATACTCGATTTAGGAGGAGAAGTCATAGAACCCATAGTATTTCATGGCGACGCAATTTCCGTGTGAATTCGTCAATGTGTATTAGTGAGGGATGCAGTAAAGACGGATTAGTGGATCGGAAATGTGATTGTCGTATCCCAAAAGAAAATCCTGTCGTTTCCATAGAAACGTTACTCGATTTAGAGGGAGAAGTCATAGAACCCATAGTATTTCATGGCGACGCAATTTCCGTGTGAATTCGTCAATGTGTATTAGTGAGGGATGCAGTAAAGAAGGGTTAGTGGATCGGAAATGTGATTGTCGTATCCCAAAACAAAATCCTGTCGTTTCCATAGGAACGTTACTCGATTTAGAAGGAGAAGTCATAGAGACCATAGTATTTCATGGCGACGCAATTTCCGTGTGAATTCGTCAATGAGTGGGAGTGAGGGATGCAGTAAAGAAGGATTAGTGCATCGAGAGGGAGATACTCGTATCGCAAAAGAAAAGCCAGTCGTTTATATAGAAACGATACTCGATTTAGAAGGAGAAGTCATAGAACCCATTGTATTTCATAGCGACGCAATTTCGGTGTGAATTCGTCCATGAGTGGGAGTGAGGGATGCAGTAAAGAAGGATTAGTGCATCGAGAGGGAGATACTCGTATCGCAAAAGAAAAGCCAGTCGTTTCCATAGAAACGATACTCGATTTAGAAGGAGAAGTCATAGAACCCATAGTATTTCATAGCGACGCAATTTCCGTATGAATTCGTCAATGTGTATTAGTGAGGGATGCAGTAAAGACGGATTAGTGGATCGGAAATGTGATTGTCGTATCGCAAAAGAAAAGCCAGTCGTTTCCATAGAAACGATACTCGATTTAGAAGGAGAAGTCATAGAACCCATGGTATTTCATAGCGACGCAATTTCCGTATGAATTCGTCAATGTGTATTAGTGAGGGATGCAGTAAAGACGGATTAGTGGATCGGAAATGTGATTGTCGTATCCCAAAAGAAAATCCTGTCGTTTCCATAGAAACGTTACTCGATTCAGAAGGAGAAGTCATAGAACCAATAGTATTTCATGGCGACGCAATTTCCGTGTGAATTCGTCAATGAGTGGGAGTGAGGGATGCAGTAAAGAAGGATTAGTGCATCGAGAGGGAGATACTCGTATCGCAAAAGAAAAGCCAGTCGTTTCCATAGAAACGATACTCGAATTAGAAGGAGAAGTCATAGAACCCATAGTATTTCATGGCGACGCAATTTCCGTGTGAATTCGTCAATGTGTATTAGTGAGGGATGCAGTAAAGACGGATTAGTGGATCGGAAATGTGATTGTCGTATCCCAAAAGAAAATCCTGTCGTTTCCATAGAGACGTTACTCGATTTAGAAGGAGAAGTCATAGAAACCATAGTATTTCATGGCGACGCAATTTCCGTGCGAATTCGTCAATGTGTATTAGTGAGGGATGCAGTAAAGGCGGATTAGTGCATCGGAAATGTGACTGTCGTATCCCAAAAGAAAATCCTGTCGTTTCCATAGAAACGTTACTCGATTTAGAAGGAGAAGTCGTAGAACCCACAGTATTTCATGGCGACGCAATTTCCGTGGGAATTCGTCAATCTGTATTAGTGGGGGATGCAGTAAAGACGGATTAGTGGATCGGAAATGTGATTGTCGTATCCCTAAAGAAAATCCTGTCGTTGCCATAGAAACGTTACTCGATTTAGAAGGAGAAGTCATAGAACCCATAGTATTTCATGGCGACTCAATTTCCGTGTGAATTCGTCAATGAGTGGGAGTGAGGGATGTAGTAAAGAAGGATTAGTGCATCGAGAGGGAAATACTCGTATCGCAAAAAAAAAGCCAGTGGTTTCCATAGAAACGATACTCGATTAAGAATGAGAAGTCATAGAACCCATAGTATTTCATAGCGACGCAATTTCCGTGTGAATTCGTCAATGAGTGGGAGTGAGGGATGCAGTAAAGAAGGATTAGTGCATCGAGAGGGAGATACTCGTATCGCAAAAGAAAAGCCAGTCGTTTCCATAGAAACGATACTCGATTTAGAAGGAGAAGTCATAGAACCCATAGTATTTCATGGCGACGCAATTTCCGTGTGAATTCGTCAATGTGTATTAGTGAGGGATGCAGTAAAGACGGATTAGTGGACCGGAAATGTGATTGTCGTATCCCAAAAGAAAATCCTGTCGTTTCCATAGGAACGTTGCTCGATTTAGAAGGAGAAGTCATAGAACCCATAGTATTTCATGGCGACGCAATTTCCGTGTGACTTCGTCAATGAGTGGGAGTGAGGGATGCAGTAAAGAAGGATTAGTGCATCGAGAGGGAGATACTCGTATCGCAAAAGAAAAGCCAGTCGTTTCCATAGAAACGATACTCGATTTAGAAGGAGAAGTCATAGAACCCATAGTATTTCATGGCGACGCAATTTCCGTGTGAATTCGTCAATGTGTATTAGTGAGGGATGCAGTAAAGACGGATTAGTGTATCGGAAATGTGATTGTCGTATCGCAAAAGAAAAGCCAGTCTTTTCCATAGAAACGATACTCGATATAGAAGGAGAAGTCATAGAACCCATAGTATTTCATGGCGACGCAATTTCCGTGTGAATTCGTCAACGTGTATTAGTGAGGGATGCAGTAAAGACGGATTTGTGGATCGGAAATGTGATTGTCGCATCGCAAAAGAAAAGCCAGTCGTTTCCATAGAAACGATACTCGATTTAGAAGGAGAAGTCATAGAACCCATAGTATTTCATGGCGACGCAATTTCCGTGTGAATTCGTCAATGTGTATTAGTGAGGGATGCAATAAAGACTGATTAGTGGATCGGAAATGTGATTGTCGTATCCCAAAAGAAAATCCTGTCGTTTCCATAGAAACGTTACTCGATTTAGAAGGAGAAGTCATAGAATCCATAGTATTTCATGGCGACGCAATTTCCGTATGAATTCGTCAATGTGTATTAGTGAGGGATGCAGTAAAGACGGATTAGTGGATCGGATATGTGATTGTCGTATCGCAAAAGAAAAGCCAGTCGTTTCCATAGAAACGATACTCGATTTAGAAGGAGAAGTCATAGAACCCATAGTATTTCATAGCGACGCAATTTCCGTATGAATTCGTCAATGTGTATTAGTGAGGGATGCAGTAAAGACGGATTAGTGGATCGGAAATGTGATTGTCGTATCGCAAAAGAAAAGCCAGTCGTTTCCATAGAACCGATACTCGATTTAGAAGGAGAAGTCATAGAACCCATAGTATTTCATGGCGACGCAATTTCCGTGTGAATTCGTCAATGTGTATTAGTGAGGGATGCAGTAAAGACGGATTAGTGGATCGGAAATGTGATTGTCGTATCCCAAAAGAAAATCCTGTCGTTTCCATAGAAACGTTACTCGATTTAGAAGGAGAGGTCATAGAACCCATAGTATTTCATGGCGACGCAATTTCCGTGTGAATTCGTCAATGAGTGGGAGTGAGGGATGCAGTAAAGAAGGATTAGTGCATCGAGAGGGAGATACTCGTATCGCAAAAGAAAAGCCAGTCGTTTCCATAGAAACGATACTCGATTTAGAAGGAGAAGTCATAGAACCCATAGTATTTCATAGCGACGCAATTTCCGTGTGAATTCGTCGATGAGTGGGAGTGAGGGATGCAGTAAAGAAGGATTAGTGCATCGAGAGGGAGATACTCGTATCGCAAAAGAAAAGCCAGTCGTTTCCATAGAAACGATACTCGATTTAGAAGGAGGAGTCATAGAACCCATAGTATTTCATGGCGACGCAATTTTCGTGTGAATTCGTCAATGTGTTTTAGTGAGGGATGCAGTAAAGACGGATTAGTGGATCGGAAATGTGATTGTCGTATCGCAAAAGAAATGCCAGTCGTTTCCATAGAAACGATACTCGATTTAGAAGGAGAAGTCATAGAACCCATAGTATTTCATGGCGACGAAATTTCCGTGTGAATTCGTCAATGTGTATTAGTGAGGGATGCAGTAAAGACGGATTAGTGGATCGGAAATGTGATTGTCGTATCGCAAAAGAAAAGCCAGTCGTTTCCATAGAAACGATACTCGATTTAGAAGGAGAAGTCATAGAACCCATAGTATTTCATGGCGACGCAATTTCCGTGTGAATTCGTCAATGTGTATTAGTGAGGGATGCAGTAAAGACGGATTAGTGGATCGCAAATGTGATTGTCGTATCGCAAAAGAAAAGCCAGTCGTTTCCATAGAAACGATACTCGATTTAGAAGGAGAAGTCATAGAACCCATAGTATTTCATGGCGACGCAATTTCCGTGTGATTTCGTCAATGTGTATTAGTGAGGGATGCAGTAAAGACGGATTAGTGGATCGGAAATGTGATTGTCGTATCCCAAAAGAAAATCCTGTCGTTTCCATAGAAACGTTACTCGATTTAGAAGGAGAAGTCATAGAACCCATAGTATTTCATGGCGACGCAATTTCCTTGTGAATTCGTCAATGAGTGGGAGTGACGGATGCAGTAAAGAAGGATTAGTGCATCGAGAGGGAGATACTCGTATCGCAAAAGAAAAGCAAGTCGTTTCCATAGAAACGATACTCGATTTAGAAGGAGAAGTCGTAGAACCCATAGTATTTCATAGCGACGCAATTTCCGTGTGAATTCGTCAATGAGTGGGAGTGAGGGATGCAGTAAAGAAGGATTAGTGCATCGAGAGGGAGATACTCGTATCGCAAAAGAAAAGCCAGTCGTTTCTTTAGAAACGATACTCGATTTAGAAGGAGAAGTCATAGAACCCATAGTATTTCATGGCGACGCAATTTCCGTGTGAATTCGTCAATGTGTATTAGTGAGGGATGCAGTAAAAACGGATTAGTGGATCGGAAATGTGATTGTCGTATCGCAAAAGAAGAGCCAGTCGTTTCCATAGAAGCGATACTCGATTTAGAAGGAGAAGTCATAGAACCCATAGTATTTCATGGCGACGAAATTTCCGTGTGAATTCGTCAATGTGTATTAGTGAGGGATGCAGTAAAGACGGATTAGTGGATCGGAAATGTGATTGTCGTATCCCAAAAGAAAATCCTGTCGTTTCCATAGAAACGATACTCGATTTAGAAGGAGAAGTCATAGAACCCATAGTTTTTCATAGCAACACAATTTCCGTATGAATTCGTCAATGTGTATTAGTGAGGGATGCAGTAAAGACGGATTAGTGGATCGGAAATGTGAGTGTCGTATCGCAAAGGAAAAGCCAGTCGTTTCCATAGAAACGATACTCGATTTAGAAGGAGAAGTCATAGAACCCATAGTATTTCATAGCGACGCAATTTCCGTATGAATTCGTCAATGTGTATTAGTGAGGGATGCAGTAAAGACGGATTAGTGGATCGGAAATGCGATTGTCGTATCGCAAAAGAAAAGCCAGTCGTTTCCATAGAAACGATACTCTATTTAGAAGGAGAAGTCATAGAACCCATAGTATTTCATAGCGACGCAATTTCCGTATGAATTCGTCAATGTGTATTAGTGAGGGATGCAGTAAAGACGGATTAGTGGATCGGAAATGTGATTGTCGTATCGCAAAAGAAAAGCCTGTCGTTTCCATAGAAACGATACTCGATTTAAAAGGAGAAGTCATAGAACCCATAGTATTTCATAGCGACGCAATTTCCGTATGAATTCGTCAATGTGATTTAGTGAGGGATGCAGTAAAGACGGATTAGTGGATCGGAAATGTGATTGTCGTATCGCAAAAGAAAAGCCAGTCGTTTCAATAGAAACGATACTCGATTTAGAAGGAGAAGTCATAGAACCCATAGTATTTCATGGCGACGCAATTTCCGTGTGAATTCGTCAATATGTATTAGTGAGGGATGCAGTAAAGACGGATTAGTGGATCGGAAATGTGATTGTCGTATCCCAAAAGAATATCCTGTCGTTTCCATAGAAACGTTACTCGATTTAGAAGGAGAAGTCATAGAACCCATAGTATTTCATGGCGACGCAATTTCCGTGTGAATTCGTCAATGAGTCGGAGTGAGGGATGCAGTAAAGAAGGATTAGTGCATCGAGAGGGAGATACTCGTATCGCAAAAGAAAAGCCAGTCGTTTCCATAGAAACGGTACTCGATTTAGAAGGAGAAGTCATAGAACCCATAGTATTTCATGGCGACGCAATTTCCGTGTGAATTCGTCAATGTGTATTAGTGAGGGATGCAGTAAAGACGGATTAGTGGATCGGAAATGTGATTGACGTATCGCAAAAGAAAAGCCAGTCGTTTCCATAGAAACGATACTCGATTTAGAAGGAGAAGTCATAGAACCCATAGTATTTCATGGCGACGCAATTTCCGTGTGAATTCGTCAATGAGTATTAGTGAAGGATGCAGTAAAGACGGATTAGTGGATCGGAAATGTGATTGTCGTATCGCAAAAGAAAAGCCAGTCGTTTCCATAGAAACGATACTCGATGTAGAAGGAGAAGTCATAGAACCCATAGTATTTCATGGCGACGCAATTTCCATGTGAATTCGTCAATGTGTATTAGTGAGGGATGCAGTAAAGACGGATTAGTGGATCATAAATGTGATTGTCGTATCCCAAAAGAAAATCCTGTCGTTTCCATAGAATCGTTACTCGATTTAGAAGGGGAAGTCATAGAACCCATAGTATTTCATGGCGACGCAATTTCCGTATGAATTCGTCAATGTGTATTAGTGAGGGATGCAGTAAAGACGGATTAGTGGATCGGAAATGTGATTGTCGTATCGCAAAAGAAAAGCCAGTCGTTTCCATAGAAACGATACTCGATTTAGAAGGAGAAGTCATAGAACCCATAGTATTTCATAGCGACGCAATTTCCGTATGAATTCGTCAATGTGTATTAGTGAGGGATGCAGTAAAGACGGATTAGTGGATCAGAAATGTGATTGTCGTATCGCAAAAGAAAAGCCAGTCGTTTCCATAGAAACGATACTCGATTTAGAAGGAGAAGTCATAGAACCCGTAGTATTTCATCGCGACGCAATTTCCGTGTGAATTCGTCAATGAGTGGGAGTGAGGGATGCAGTAAAGCAGGATTAGTGCATCGAGAGGGAGATACTCGTATCGCAAAAGAAAAGCCAGTCGTTTCCATAGAAACGATACTTGATTTAGAAGGAGAAGCAATAGAACCCATAGTATTTCATGGCGACGCAATTTCCGTGTGAATTCGTCAATGTGTATTAGTGAGGGATGCAGTAAAGACGGATTAGTGGATCGGAAATGTGATTGTCGTATCCCAAAAGAAAATCCTGTCGTTCCCATAGAAACGTTACTCGATTTAGAAGGAGAAGTCATAGAACCCATAGTATTTCATGGCGACGCAATTTCCGTGTGAATTCGTCAATGTGTATTAGTGAGGGATGCAGTAAAGACGGATTAGTGGATCGGAAATGTGATTGTCGTATCGCAAATGAAAAGCCAGTCGTTTCCATAGAAACGATACTTGATTTAGAAGGAGAAGTCATAGAACCCATAGTATTTTATGGCGACGCAATTTCCGTGTGAATTCGTCAATGTGTATTAGTGAGGGATGCAGTAAAGACGGATTAGTGGATCGGAAATGTGATTGTCGTATCCCAAAAGAAAATCCTGTCGTTTCCATAGAAACGTTACTCGATTTAGAAGGAGAAGTCATAGGACACATTGTATTTCATGGCGACGCAATTTCCGTGTGAATTCGTCAATGAGTGGGAGTGAGGGATGCAGTAATGAAGGATTAGTGCATCGAGAGGAAGATACTCGTATCGCAAAAGAAAATCCAGTGGTTTCCATAGAACGATACTCGATTTAGAAGGAGAAGTCATAGAACCCATAGTATTTCATGGCGACGTAAATTCCGTGTGAATTCGTCAATGAGTGGGAGTGAGGGATGCAGTAAAGAAGGATTAGTGCATCGAGAGGGAGATACTCGTATCGCAAAAGAAAAGCCAGTCGTTTCCATAGAATCGATACTCGATTTAGAAGGAGAAGTCATAGAACCCATAGTATTTCATAGCGACGCAATTTCCGTATGAATTCGACAATGTGTATTAGTGAGGGATGCAGTAAAGACGGATTAGTGGATCGGAAATGTGATTGTCGTATCGCAAAAGAAAAGCCAGTCGTTTCCATAGAAACGATACTCGATTTAGAAGGAGAAGTCATAGAACCCATAGTATTTCATGGCGACGCAATTTCCGTGTGAATTCGTCAAAGTGTATTAGTGAGGGAAGCAGTAAAGACGGATTAGTGGATCGGAAATGTGATTGTCGTATCCCAAAAGAAAATCCTGTCGTTTCCATAGAAACGTTACTCGATTTAGAAGGCGAAGTCATAGAACCCATAGTATTTCATGGCGACGCAGTTTCCGTGTGAATTCGTCAATGAGTGGGAGTGAGGGATGCAGTAAAGCAGGATTAGTGCATCGAGAGGGAGATACTCGTATCGCAAAAGAAAAGCCAGTCGTTTCCATAGAAACGATACTTGATTTAGAATGAGAAGCCATAGAACCCATAGTATTTCATGGCGACGCAATTTCCGTGTGAATTCGTCAAAGTGTATTAGTGAGGGATGCAGTAAAGACGGATTTGTGGATCGGAAATGTGATTGTCGTATCGCAAAAGAAAAGCCAGTCGTTTCCATAGAAACGATACTCGATTTAGAAGGAGAAGTCACAGAACCCATAGTATTTCATGGCGACGCAATTTCCGTGTGAATTCGTCAATGTGTATTAGTGAGGGATGCAGTAAAGACGGATTAGTGGATCGGAAATGTGATTGTCGTATCCCAGAAGAAAATCCAGTCGTTTCCATAAAAACGTGACTCGATTTAGAAGGAGAAGTCATAGAACCCATAGTATTTCATGGCGACGCAATTTCCGTGTGAATTCGTCAATGAGTGGGAGTGAGGGATGCAGTAAAGAAGGATTAGTGCATCGAGAGGAAGATACTCGTATCGCAAAAGAAAAGCCAGTCGTTTCCATAGAACGATACTCGATTTAGAAGGAGAAGTCATAGAACCCATAGTATTTCATGGCGACGCAATTTCCGTGTGAATTCGTCAATGAGTGGGAGTGAGGGATGCAGTAAAGAAGGATTAGTGCATCGAGAGGGAGATACTCGTATCGCAAAAGAAAAGCCAGTCGTTTCCATAGAAACGATACTCGATTTAGAAGGAGAAGTCATAGAACCCATAGTATTTCATGGCGACGCAATTTCCGTGTGAATTCGTCAATGTGTATTAGTGAGGGATGCAGTAAAGAAGGATTAGTGGATCGGAAATGTGTTTGTCGTATCGCAAAAGAAAAGCCAGTCGTTTCCATAGAAACGATACTCGATTTAGAAGGAGAAGTCATAGAACCCATAGTATTTCATAGCGACGCAATTTCCGTATGAATTCGTCAATGTGTATTAGTGAGGGATGCAGTAAAGACGGATTAGTGGAACGGAAATGTGATTGTCGTATCGCAAAAGAGAGGCCAGTCGTTTCCATAGAAACGATACTCGATTTAGAAGGAGAAGTCATGGAACCCATAGTATTTCATAGCGACGCAATTTCCGTATGAATTCGCCAATGTGTATTAGTGAGGGATGCAGTAAAGACGGATTAGTGGATCGGAAATGTGATTGTCGTATCGCATAAGAAAAGCCAGTCGTTTCAATAGAAACGATACTCGATTTAGAAGGAGAAGTCATAGAACTCACAGTATTTCATGGCGACGCAATTTCCGTGTGAATTCGTCAATATGTATTAGTGAGGGATGCAGTAAAGACGGATTAGTGGATCGGAAATGTGATTGTCTTATCCCAAAAGAAAATCCTGTCGTTTCCATAGAAACGTTACTCGATTTAGAAGGAGAAGTCATAGAACCCATAGTATTTCATGGCGACGCAATTTCCGTGTGAATTCGTCAATGTGTATTAGTGAGGGATGCAGTAAAGACGGATTAGTGGATCGGAAATGTGATTGTCGTATCCCAAAAGAAAATCCTGTCGTTTCCATAGAAACGTTACTCGATTTAGAAGGAGACGTCATAGAACCCATAGTATTTCATGGCGACGCAATTTCCGTGTGAATTCGTCAATGAGTGGGAGTGAGGGATGCAGTAAAGAAGGATTAGTGCATCGAGAGGGAGATACTCGTATCGCAAAACAAAAGCCAGTCGTTTCCATAGAAACGATACTCGATTTAGAAGTAGAAGTCATAGAACCCATAGTATTTCATAGCGACGCAATTTCCGTGTGAATTCGTCAATGAGTGGGAGTGAGGGATGCAGTGAAGAAGGATTAGTGCATCGAGAGGGAGATACTCGTATCGCAAAAGGAAAGCCAGTCGTTTCCATAGAGACGATACTCGATTTAGAAGGAGAAGTCATAGAACCCATAGTATTTCATGGCGACGCAATTTCCGTGTGAATTCGTCAATGAGTGGGAGTGAGGGATGCAGTAAAGGAGGATTGGTGCATCGAGAGGGAGTTACTCGTATCGCAAAAGAAAAGCCAGTCGTTTCCATAGAAACGATACTCGATTTAGAAGGAGAAGTCATAGAACCCATAGTATTTCATGGCGACGCAATTTCCGTGTGAATTCGTCAATGTGTATTAGTGAGGGAAGCAGTAAAGACGGATTAGTGGATCGGAAATGTGATAGTCGTATCGCAAAAGAAAAGCCAGTCGTTTCCATAGAAACGATACTCGATTTAGAAGGAGACTTCATAGAACCCATAGTATTTCAAGGCGACGCAATTTCCGTGTGAATTTGTCAATGTGTATTAGTGAGGGATGCAGTAAAGACGGATTAGTGGATCCGAAATGTGATTGTCGTATCGCAAAAGAAATGCCAGTCGTTTCCATAGAAACGATACTCGATTTAGAAGGAGAAGTCATAGAACCCATAGTATTTCAATGCGACGCAATTTCCGTGTGAATTCGTCAATGTGTATTAGTGAGGGATGCAGTAAACACGGATTAGTGGATCGGAAATTTGATTGTCGTATCGCAAAAGAAAAGCCAGTCGTTTCCATAGAAACGATACTCGATTTAGAAGGAGAAGTCATAGAACCCATAGTATTTCATGGCGACGCAATTTCCGTGTGAATTCGTCAATGAGTGGGAGTGAGGGATGCAGTAAAGAAGGATTGGTGCATCGAGAGGGAGATACTCGTATCGCAAAAGAAAAGCCAGTCGTTTCCATAGAAACGATACTCGATTTAGAAGGAGAAGTCATAGAACCCATAGTATTTCATGGCGACGCAATTCCAGTGTGAATTCGTCAATGTGTATTAGTGAGGGATGCAGTAAAGACGGATTAGTGGATCGGAAATGTGATTGTCGTATCGCAAAAGAAAAGACAGTCGTTTCCATAGACACGATACTCGATTTAGAAGGAGACTTCATAGAACCCATAGTATTTCATGGCGACGCAATTTCCGTGTGAATTTGTCAATGTGTATTGGTGAGGGATGCAGTAAAGACGGATTAGTGGATCCGAAATGTGATTGTCGTATCGCAAAAGAAAAGCCAGTCGTTTCCATAGAAACGATACTCGATTTAGAAGGAGAAGTCATAGAACCCATAGTATTTCATGGCGACGCAATTTCCGTGTGAATTCGTCAAAGTGTATTAGTGAGGGATGCAGTAAACACGGATTAGTGGATCGGAAATTTGATTGTCGTATCGCAAAAGAAAAGCCAGTCGTTTCCATAGAAACGATACTCGATTTAGAAGGAGAAGTCATAGAACCCATAGTATTTCATGGCGACGCAATTTCCGTGTGAATTCGTCAATGAGTGGGAGTGAGGGATGCAGTAAAGAAGGATTAGTGCATCGAGAGGGAGATACTCGTATCGCAAAAGAAAAGCCAGTCGTTTCCATAGAAACGATACTTGATTTAGAAGGAGAAGTCATAGAACACATAGTATTTCATGGCGACGCAATTTCCGTGTGAATTAGTCAATGTGTATTAGTGAGGGATGCAGTAAAGACGGATTAGTGGATCGGAAATGTGATTGTCGTATCCCAAAAGAAAATCCTGTCGTTTCCATAGAAACGTTACTCGATTTAGAAGGAAAAGTCATAGAACACATAGTATTTCATGGTGACGCAATTTCCGTGTGAATTCGTCAATGTGTATTAGTGAGGGATGTAGTAAAGACGGATTAGTGGATCGGAAATGTGATTGTCGTATCGCAAAAGAAAAGCTAGTCGTTTCCATAGAAACGATACTCGATTTAGAAGGAGAAGTCATAGAACCCATAGTGTTTCATGGCGACGCAATTTCCGTGTGAATTCGCCAATGTGTATTAGTGAGGGATGCAGTAAAGACGGATTAGTGGATCGGAAATGTGATTGTCGTATCCCAAAAGAAAATCCTCTCGTTTCCATAGAAACGTTACTCGATTTAGAAGGAGAAGTCATAGAACCCATAGTATTTCATGGCGACGCAATTTCCGTGTGAATTCGTCAATGAGTGGGAGTGAGGGATGCAGTACAGAAGGATTAGTGCATCGAGAGGAAGATACTCGTATTGCAAAAGAAAAGCCAGTCGTTTCCATAGAAACGATACTCGATTTAGAAAGAGAAGTCATAGAACCCATAGTACGTCATGGCGACGCAATTTCCGTGTGAATTCGTCAATGAGTGGGAGTGAGGGATGCAGTAAAGATGGATTAGTGCATCGAGAGGGAGATACTCGTATCGCAAAAGAAAAGCCAGTCGTTTCCATAGAAACGATACTCGATTTAGAAGGAGAAGTCATAGAACCCATAGTATTTCATGGCGACGCAATTTCCGTGTGAATTCGTCAATGTGTATTAGTGAGGGATGCAGTAAAGACGGAGTAGTGGATAGGAAATGTGATTGTTGTATCGAAAAGAAAAGCCAGTCGTTTCCATAGAAACGATACTCGATTTAGAAGGAGAAGTCATAGAACCCATAGTATTTCATGGCGACGCAATTTCCGTGTGAATTCGTCAATGTGTATTAGTGAGGGATGCTGTAAAGACGGATTAGTGGATCGGAAATGTGATTGTCGTATCCCAAAAGAAAATCCTGTCGTTTCCATAGAAACGTTACTCGATTTAGAAGGAGGAGTCATAGAACCCATAGTATTTCATGGCGACGCAATTTCCGTGTGAATTCGTCAATGAGTGGGAGTGAGGGATGCAGTAAAGAAGGATTAGTGCATTGAGAGGAGATACTCGTATCGCAAAAGAAAAGCCAGTCGTTTCCATAGAAACGATACTCGATTTAGAATGAGAAGTCATAGAACCCATAGTATTTCATGGCGACGCAATTTCCGTGTGAATTCGTCAATGTGTATTAGTGAGGGATGCAGTAAAGACGGATTAGTGGATCGGAAATGTGATTGTCGTATCGCAAAAGAAAAGCCAGTCGTTTCCATAGAAACGGTACTCGATTTAGAAGGAGAAGTCATAGTACCCATAGTATATCATGGCGATGCAATTTCCGTGTGAATTCATCAATGTGTATTAGTGTGGGATGCAGTTAAGGCGAATTAGTGGATCGGAAATAAGATTGTCGTATCGCAAACGAAAAGCCAGTCGTTTCCATAGAAACGATACTCGATTTAGAAGGAGAAGTCATAGAACCCATAGTATTTCATGGCGACGCAATTTTCCGTGTGAATTCGTCAATGTGTATTAGTGAGGGATGCAGTAAAGACGGATTAGTGGATCGGAAATGTGATTGTCGTATCCCAAAAGAAAATCCTGTCGTTTCCATAGAAACGTTACTCGATTTAGAAGGAGAAGTCATAGAACCCATAATATTTCATGGTGACGCAATTTCCGTGTGAATTCGTCAATGAGTGGGAGTGAGGGATGCAGTAAAGAAGGATTAGTGCATCGAGAGGGAGATACTCGGATCGCAAAAGAAAAGCCAGTCGTTTCCATAGAAACGATACTCGATTTAGAAGGAGAAGTCATAGAACCCATAGTATTTAATAGCGACGCAATTTCCGTGTGAATTCGTCAATGAGTGGGAGTGAGGGATGCAGTAAAGAAGGATTAGTGCATCGAGAGGGAGATACTCGTATCGCAAAAGAAAAGCCAGTCGTTTCCATAGAAACGATACTCGATTTAGAAGGAGAAGTCATAGAACCCATAGTATTTCATGGCGACGCAATTTCCGTGTGAATTCGTCAATGTGTATTAGTGAGGGATGCAGTAAAGACGGATTAGTGGATCGGAAATGTGATTGTCGTATCGCAAAAGAAAAGCCAGTCGTTTCCATAGAAACGATACTCGATTTAGAAGGAGACTTCGTAGAACCCATAGTATTTCATGGCGACGCAATTTCCGTGTGAATTTGTCAATGTGTATTAGTGAGGGATGCAGTAAAGACGGATTAGTGGATCGGAATTGTGATTGTCGTATCCCAAAAGAAAATCCTGTCGTTTCCATAGAAACGTTACTCGATTTAGAAGGAGAAGTCATAGAACCCATAGTATTTCATGGCGACGCAATTTCCGTGTGAATTCGTAAATGAGTGGGAGTGAGGGATGCAGTACAGAAGGATTAGTGCATCGAGAGGAAGATACTCGTATCGCAAAAGAAAAGACAGTCGTTTCCATAGAAACGATACTCGATTTAGAAAGAGAAGTCATAGAACCCATAGTATGTCATGGCGACGCAATTTCCGTGTGAATTCGTCAATGAGTGGGAGTGAGGGATGCAGTAAAGAAGGATTAGTGCATCGAGAGGGAGATACTCGTATCGCAAAAGAAAAGCCAGTCGTTTCCATAGAAATGATACTCGATTTAGAAGGAGAAGTCATAGAACCCATAGTATTTCATGGCGACGCAATTTCCGTGTGAATTCGTCAATGTGTATTAGTGAGGGATGCAGTAAAGACGGATTAGTGGATCGGAAATGTGATTGTTGTATCGAAAAGAAAAGTCAGTCGTTTCCATAGAAACGATACTCGATTTAGAAGGAGAAGTCATAGAACCCATAGTATTTCATGGCGACGCAATTTCCGTGTGAATTCGTCAATGTGTATTAGTGAGGGATGCAGTTAAGGCGGATTAGTGGATCGGAAATAAGATTGTCGTATCGCAAAAGAAAAGCCAGTCGTTTCCATAGAAACGTTACTCGATTTAGAAGGAGAAGTCACAGAACCCATAGTATTATATGGCAACGCAATTTCCGTGTGAATTCGTCAATGTGTATTAGTGAGGGATGCAGTAAAGACGGATTAGTGGATCGGAAATGTGATTGTCGTATCGCAAAAGAAATGCCAGTCGTTTTCATAGAAACGATACTCGAATTAGAAGGAGAAGTCATAGAACCCATAGTATTTCATAGCGACGCAATTTCCGTATGAATTCGTCAATGTGTATTAGTGAGGGATGGAGTAAAGACGGATTTGTGGATCGGAAAAGTGATTGTCGTATCGCAAAAGAAAAGCCAGTCGTTTCCATAGAAACGTTACTCGATTTAGAAGGAGAAGTCACAGAACCCATAGTATTATATGGCGACGCAATTTCCGTGTGAATTCGTCAATGTGTATTAGTGAGGGATGCAGTAAAGACGGATTAGTGGATCGGAAATGAGATTGTCGTATCGCAAAAGAAAAGCCAGTCGTTTCCATAGAAACGATACTCGATTTAGAAGGAGAAGTCATAGAACCCATAGTATTTCATGGCGACGCAATTTCCGTGTGAATTCGTCAATGTGTATTAGTGAGGGATGCAGTAAAGACGGATTAGTGGATCGGAAATGTGATTGTCGTATCGCAAAAGAAAAGCCAGTCGTTTCCATAGAAACGATACTCGATTTAGAAGGAGACTTCGTAGAACCCATAGTATTTCATGGCGACGCAATTTCCGTGTGAATTTGTCAATGTGTATTAGTGAGGGATGCAGTAAAGACGGATTAGTGGATCGGAAATGTGATTGTCGTATCCCAAAAGAAAATCCTGTCGTTTCCATAGAAACGTTACTCGATTTAGAAGGAGAAGTCATAGAACCCATAGTATTTCATGGCGACGCAATTTCCGTGTGAATTCGTAAATGAGTGGGAGTGAGGGATGCAGTACAGAAGGATTAGTGCATCGAGAGGAAGATACTCGTATCGCAAAAGAAAAGACAGTCGTTTCCATAGAAACGATACTCGATTTAGAAAGAGAAGTCATAGAACCCATAGTATGTCATGGCGACGCAATTTCCGTGTGAATTCGTCAATGAGTGGGAGTGAGGGATGCAGTAAAGAAGGATTAGTGCATCGAGAGGGAGATACTCGTATCGCAAAAGAAAAGCCAGTCGTTTCCATAGAAATGATACTCGATTTAGAAGGAGAAGTCATAGAACCCATAGTATTTCATGGCGACGCAATTTCCGTGTGAATTCGTCAATGTGTATTAGTGAGGGATGCAGTAAAGACGGATTAGTGGATCGGAAATGTGATTGTTGTATCGAAAAGAAAAGTCAGTCGTTTCCATAGAAACGATACTCGATTTAGAAGGAGAAGTCATAGAACCCATAGTATTTCATGGCGACGCAATTTCCGTGTGAATTCGTCAATGTGTATTAGTGAGGGATGCAGTTAAGGCGGATTAGTGGATCGGAAATAAGATTGTCGTATCGCAAAAGAAAAGCCAGTCGTTTCCATAGAAACGTTACTCGATTTAGAAGGAGAAGTCACAGAACCCATAGTATTATATGGCGACGCAATTTCCGTGTGAATTCGTCAATGTGTATTAGTGAGGGATGCAGTAAAGACGGATTAGTGGATCGGAAATGTGATTGTCGTATCGCAAAAGAAATGCCAGTCGTTTTCATAGAAACGATACTCGAATTAGAAGGAGAAGTCATAGAACCCATAGTATTTCATAGCGACGCAATTTCCGTATGAATTCGTCAATGTGTATTAGTGAGGGATGGAGTAAAGACGGATTTGTGGATCGGAAAAGTGATTGTCGTATCGCAAAAGAAAAGCCAGTCGTTTCCATAGAAACGTTACTCGATTTAGAAGGAGAAGTCACAGAACCCATAGTATTATATGGCGACGCAATTTCCGTGTGAATTCGTCAATGTGTATTAGTGAGGGATGCAGTAAAGACGGATTAGTGGATCGGAAATGAGATTGTCGTATCGCAAAAGAAAAGCCAATCGTTTCCATAGAAACGATACTCGATTTAGAAGGAGAAGTCATAGAACCCATAGTATTTCATGGCGACGCAATTTCCGTGTGAATTCGTCAATGTGTATTATTGAGGGATGCAGTAAAGAAGGATTAGTGGATCGGAAATGTGTTTGTCGTATCGCAAAAGAAAAGCCAGTCGTTTCCATAGAAACGATACTCGATTTAGAAGGAGAAGTCATAGAACCCATAGTATTTCATAGCGACGCAATTTCCGTATGAATTCGTCAATGTGTATTAGTGAGGGATGCAGTAAAGACGGATTAGTGGAACGGAAATGTGATTGTCGTATCGCAAAAGAGAAGCCAGTCGTTTCCATAGAAACGATACTCGATTTAGAAGGAGAAGTCATAGAACCCATAGTATTTCATAGCGACGCAATTTCCGTATGAATTCGCCAATGTGTATTAGTGAGGGATGCAGTAAAGACGGATTAGTGGATCGGAAATGTGATTGTCGTATCGCAAAAGAAAAGCCAGTCGTTTCACTAGAAACGATACTCGATTTAGAAGGAGAAGTCATAGAACTCACAGTATTTCATGGCGACGCAATTTCCGTGTGAATTCGTCAATATGTATTAGTGAGGGATGCAGTAAAGACGGATTAGTGGATCGGAAATGTGATTGTCTTGTCCCAAAAGAAAATCCTGTCGTTTCCATAGAAACGTTACTCGATTTAGAAGGAGAAGTCATAGAACCCATAGTATTTCATGGCGACGCAATTTCCGTGTGAATTCGTCAATGTGTATTAGTGAGGGATGCAGTAAAGACGGATTAGTGGATCGGAAATGTGATTGTCGTATCCCAAAAGAAAATCCTGTCGTTTCCATAGAAACGTTACTCGATTTAGAAGGAGACGTCATAGAACCCATAGTATTTCATGGCGACGCAATTTCCGTGTGAATTCGTCAATGAGTGGGAGTGAGGGATGCAGTAAAGAAGGATTAGTGCATCGAGAGGGAGATACTCGTATCGCAAAACAAAAGCCAGTCGTTTCCATAGAAACGATACTCGATTTAGAAGTAGAAGTCATAGAACCCATAGTATTTCATAGCGACGCAATTTCCGTGTGAATTCGTCAATGAGTGGGAGTGAGGGATGCAGTGAAGAAGGATTAGTGCATCGAGAGGGAGATACTCGTATCGCAAAAGGAAAGCCAGTCGTTTCCATAGAGACGTTACTCGATTTAGAAGGAGAAGTCATAGAACCCATAGTATTTCATGGCGACGCAATTTCCGTGTGAATTCGTCAATGAGTGGGAGTGAGGGATGCAGTAAAGGAGGATTGGTGCATCGAGAGGGAGATACTCGTATCGCAAAAGAAAAGCCAGTCGTTTCCATAGAAACGATACTCGATTTAGAAGGAGAAGTCATAGAACCCATAGTATTTCATGGCGACGCAATTTCCGTGTGAATTTGTCAATGTGTATTAGTGAGGGATGCAGTAAAGACGGATTAGTGGATCGGAAATGTGATAGTCGTATCGCAAAAGAAAAGCCAGTCGTTTCCATAGAAACGATACTCGATTTAGAAGGAGACTTCATAGAACCCATAGTATTTCATGGCGACGCAATTTCCGTGTGAATTTGTCAATGTGTATTAGTGAGGGATGCAGTAAAGACGGATTAGTGGATCCGAAATGTGATTGTCGTATCGCAAAAGAAATGCCAGTCGTTTCCATAGAAACGATACTCGATTTAGAAGGAGAAGTCATAGAACCCATAGTATTTCATGGCGACGCAATTTCCGTGTGAATTCGTCAATGTGTATTAGTGAGGGATGCAGTAAACACGGATTAGTGGATCGGAAATTTGATTGTCGTATCGCAAAAGAAAAGCCACTCGTTTCCATAGAAACTATACTCGATTTAGAAGGAGAAGTCATAGAACCCATAGTATTTCATGGCGACGCAATTTCCGTGTGAATTCGTCAATGAGTGGGAGTGAGGGATGCAGTAAAGAAGGATTGGTGCATCGAGAGGGAGATACTCGTATCGCAAAAGAAAAGCCAGTCGTTTCCATAGAAACGATACTCGATTTAGAAGGAGAAGTCATAGAACCCATAGTATTTCATGGCGACGCAATTCCCGTGTGAATTCGTCAATGTGTATTAGTGAGGGATGCAGTAAAGACGGATTAGTGGATCGGAAATGTGATTGTCGTATCGCAAAAGAAAAGCCAGTCGTTTCCATAGACACGATACTCGATTTAGAAGGAGACTTCATAGAACCCATAGTATTTCATGGCGACGCAATTTCCGTGTGAATTTGTCAATGTGTATTGGTGAGGGATGCAGTAAAGACGGATTAGTGGATCCGAAATGTGATTGTCGTATCGCAAAAGAAAAGCCAGTCGTTTCCATAGAAACGATACTCGATTTAGAAGGAGAAGTCATAGAACCCATAGTATTTCATGGCGACGCAATTTCCGTGTGAATTCGTCAAAGTGTATTAGTGAGGGATGCAGTAAACACGGATTAGTGGATCGGAAATTTGATTGTCGTATCGCAAAAGAAAAGCCAGTCGTTTCCATAGAAACGATACTCGATTTAGAAGGAGAAGTCATAGAACCCATAGTATTTCATGGCGACGCAATTTCCGTGTGAATTCGTCAATGAGTGGGAGTGAGGGATGCAGTAAAGAAGGATTAGTGCATCGAGAGGGAGATACTCGTATCGCAAAAGAAAAGCCAGTCGTTTCCATAGAAACGATACTTGATTTAGAAGGAGAGGTCATAGAACACATAGTATTTCATGGCGACGCAATTTCCGTGTGAATTCGTCAATGTGTATTAGTGAGGGATGCAGTAAAGACGGATTAGTGGATCGGAAATGTGATTGTCGTATCCCAAAAGAAAATCCTGTCGTTTCCATAGAAACGTTACTCGATTTAGAAGGAAAAGTCATAGAACCCATAGTATTTCATGGTGACGCAATTTCCGTGTGAATTCGTCAATGTGTATTAGTGAGGGATGTAGTAAAGACGGATTAGTGGATCGGAAATGTGATTGTCGTATCGCAAAAGAAAAGCTAGTCGTTTCCATAGAAACGATACTCGATTTAGAAGGAGAAGTCATAGAACCCATAGTATTTCATGGCGACGCAATTTCCGTGTGAATTCGTCAATGTGTATTAGTGAGGGATGCAGTAAACACGGATTAGTGGATCGGAAATGTGATTGTCGTATCGCAAAAGAAAAGCCACTCGTTTCCATAGAAACTATACTCGATTTAGAAGGAGAAGTCATAGAACCCATAGTATTTCATGGCGACGCAATTTCCGTGTGAATTCGTCAATGAGTGGGAGTGAGGGATGCAGTAAAGAAGGATTGGTGCATCGAGAGGGAGATACTCGTATCGCAAAAGAAAAGCCAGTCGTTTCCATAGAAACGATACTCGATTTAGAAGGAGAAGTCATAGAACCCATAGTATTTCATGGCGACGCAATTCCCGTGTGAATTCGTCAATGTGTATTAGTGAGGGATGCAGTAAAGACGGATTAGTGGATCGGAAATGTGATTGTCGTATCGCAAAAGAAAAGCCAGTCGTTTCCATAGACACGATACTCGATTTAGAAGGAGACTTCATAGAACCCATAGTATTTCATGGCGACGCAATTTCCGTGTGAATTTGTCAATGTGTATTGGTGAGGGATGCAGTAAAGACGGATTAGTGGATCCGAAATGTGATTGTCGTATCGCAAAAGAAAAGCCAGTCGTTTCCATAGAAACGATACTCGATTTAGAAGGAGAAGTCATAGAACCCATAGTATTTCATGGCGACGCAATTTCCGTGTGAATTCGTCAAAGTGTATTAGTGAGGGATGCAGTAAACACGGATTAGTGGATCGGAAATTTGATTGTCGTATCGCAAAAGAAAAGCCAGTCGTTTCCATAGAAACGATACTCGATTTAGAAGGAGAAGTCATAGAACCCATAGTATTTCATGGCGACGCAATTTCCGTGTGAATTCGTCAATGAGTGGGAGTGAGGGATGCAGTAAAGAAGGATTAGTGCATCGAGAGGGAGATACTCGTATCGCAAAAGAAAAGCCAGTCGTTTCCATAGAAACGATACTTGATTTAGAAGGAGAGGTCATAGAACACATAGTATTTCATGGCGACGCAATTTCCGTGTGAATTCGTCAATGTGTATTAGTGAGGGATGCAGTAAAGACGGATTAGTGGATCGGAAATGTGATTGTCGTATCCCAAAAGAAAATCCTGTCGTTTCCATAGAAACGTTACTCGATTTAGAAGGAAAAGTCATAGAACCCATAGTATTTCATGGTGACGCAATTTCCGTGTGAATTCGTCAATGTGTATTAGTGAGGGATGTAGTAAAGACGGATTAGTGGATCGGAAATGTGATTGTCGTATCGCAAAAGAAAAGCTAGTCGTTTCCATAGAAACGATACTCGATTTAGAAGGAGAAGTCATAGAACCCATAGTATTTCATGGCGACGCAATTTCCGTGTGAATTCGTCAATGTGTATTAGTGAGGGATGCAGTAAAGACGGATTAGTGGATCGGAAATGTGATTGTCGTATCCCAAAAGAAAATCCTCTCGTTTCCATAGAAACATTACTCGATTTAGAAGGAGAAGTCATAGAACCCATAGTATTTCATGGCGACGCAATTTCCGTGTGAATTCGTCAATGAGTGGGAGTGAGGGATGCAGTACAGAAGGATTAGTGCATCGAGAGGAAGATACTCGTATTGCAAAAGAAAAGCCAGTCGTTTCCATAGAAAATATACTCGATTTAGAAAGAGAAGTCATTGAACCCATAGTACGTCATGGCGACGCAATTTCCGTGTGAATTCGTCAATGAGTGGGAGTGAGGGATGCAGTAAAGAAGGATTAGTGCATCGAGAGGGAGATACTCGTATCGCAAAAGAAAAGCCAGTCGTTTCCATAGAAACGACACTCGATTTAGAAGGAGAAGTCATAGAACCCATAGTATTTCATGGCGACGCAATTTCCGTGTGATTTCGTCAATGTGTATTAGTGAGGGATGCAGTAAAGACGGAGTAGTGGATAGGAAATGTGATTGTTGTATCTAAAAGAAAAGCCAGTCGTTTCCATAGAAACGATACTCGATTTAGAAGGAGAAGTCATAGAACCCATAGTATTTCATGGCGACGCAATTTCCGTGTGAATTCGTCAATGTGTATTAGTGAGGGATGCAGTAAAGACGGATTAGTGGATCGGAAATGTGATTGTCGTATCCCAAAAGAAAATCCTGTCGTTTTCATAGAAACGTTACTCGATTTAGAAGGAGGAGTCATAGAACCCATAGTATTTCATGGCGACGCAATTTCCGTGTGAATTCGTCAATGAGTGGGAGTGAGGGATGCAGTAAAGAAGGATTAGTGCATCGAGAGGGAGATACTCGTATCGCAAAAGAAAAGCCAGTCGTTTCCATAGAAACGATACTCGATTTAGAAGGAGAAGTCATAGAACCCATAGTATTTCATGGCGACGCAATTTCCGTGTGAATTCGTCAATGTGTATTAGTGAGGGAGGCAGTAAAGACGGATTAGTGGATCGGAAATGTGATTGTCGTATCGCAAAAGAAAAGCCAGTCGTTTCCATAGAAACGGTACTCGATTTAGAAGGAGAAGTCATAGTACCCATAGTATATCATGGCGATGCAATTTCCGTGTGAATTCATCAATGTGTATTAGTGTGGGATGCAGTTAAGGGGAATTAGTGGATCGGAAATAAGATTGTCGTATCGCAAACGAAAAGCCAGTCGTTTCCATAGAAACGATACTCGATTTAGAAGGAGAAGTCATAGAACCCATAGTATTTCATGGCGACGCAATTTTCCGTGTGAATTCTTCAATGTGTATTAGTGAGGGATGCAGTAAAGACGGATTAGTGGATCGGAAATGTGATTGTCGTATCCCAAAAGAAAATCCTGTCGTTTCCATAGAAACGTTACTCGATTTAGAAGGAGAAGTCATAGAACCCATAATATTTCATGGCGACGCAATTTCCGTGTGAATTCGTCAATGAGTGGGAGTGAGGGATGCAGTAAAGAAGGATTAGTGCATCGAGAGGGAGATACTCGTATCGCAAAAGAAAAGCCAGTCGTTTCCATAGAAACGATACTCGATTTAGAAGGAGAAGTCATAGAACCCATAGTATTTAATAGCGACGCAATTTCCGTGTGAATTCGTCAATGAGTGGGAGTGAGGGATGCAGTAAAGAAGGATTAGTGCATCGAGAGGGAGATACTCGTATCGCAAAAGAAAAGCCAGCCGTTTCCATAGAAACGATACTCGATTTAGAAGGAGAAGTCATAGAACCCATAGTATTTCATAGCGACGCAATTTCCGTATGAATTCGTCAATGTGTATTAGTGAGGGATGCAGTAAAGACGGATTAGTGGAACGGAAATGTGATTGTCGTATCGCAAAAGAGAAGCCAGTCGTTTCCATAGAAACGATACTCGATTTAGAAGGAGAAGTCATAGAACCCATAGTATTTCATAGCGACGCAATTTCCGTATGAATTCGCCAATGTGTATTAGTGAGGGATGCAGTAAAGACGGATTAGTGGATCGGAAATGTGATTGTCGTATCGCAAAAGAAAAGCCAGTCGTTTCACTAGAAACGATACTCGATTTAGAAGGAGAAGTCATAGAACTCACAGTATTTCATGGCGACGCAATTTCCGTGTGAATTCGTCAATATGTATTAGTGAGGGATGCAGTAAAGACGGATTAGTGGATCGGAAATGTGATTGTCTTGTCCCAAAAGAAAATCCTGTCGTTTCCATAGAAACGTTACTCGATTTAAAAGGAGAAGTCATAGAACCCATAGTATTTCATGGCGACGCAATTTCCGTGTGAATTCGTCAATGTGTATTAGTGAGGGATGCAGTAAAGACGGATTAGTGGATCGGAAATGTGATTGTCGTATCCCAAAAGAAAATCCTGTCGTTTCCATAGAAACGTTACTCGATTTAGAAGGAGACGTCATAGAACCCATAGTATTTCATGGCGACGCAATTTCCGTGTGAATTCGTCAATGAGTGGGAGTGAGGGATGCAGTAAAGAAGGATTAGTGCATCGAGAGGGAGATACTCGTATCGCAAAACAAAAGCCAGTCGTTTCCATAGAAACGATACTCGATTTAGAAGTAGAAGTCATAGAACCCATAGTATTTCATAGCGACGCAATTTCCGTGTGAATTCGTCAATGAGTGGGAGTGAGGGATGCAGTGAAGAAGGATTAGTGCATCGAGAGGGAGATACTCGTATCGCAAAAGGAAAGCCAGTCGTTTCCATAGAGACGTTACTCGATTTAGAAGGAGAAGTCATAGAACCCATAGTATTTCATGGCGACGCAATTTCCGTGTGAATTCGTCAATGAGTGGGAGTGAGGGATGCAGTAAAGGAGGATTGGTGCATCGAGAGGGAGATACTCGTATCGCAAAAGAAAAGCCAGTCGTTTCCATAGAAACGATACTCGATTTAGAAGGAGAAGTCATAGAACCCATAGTATTTCATGGCGACGCAATTTCCGTGTGAATTTGTCAATGTGTATTAGTGAGGGATGCAGTAAAGACGGATTAGTGGATCGGAAATGTGATAGTCGTATCGCAAAAGAAAAGCCAGTCGTTTCCATAGAAACGATACTCGATTTAGAAGGAGACTTCATAGAACCCATAGTATTTCATGGCGACGCAATTTCCGTGTGAATTTGTCAATGTGTATTAGTGAGGGATGCAGTAAAGACGGATTAGTGGATCCGAAATGTGATTGTCGTATCGCAAAAGAAATGCCAGTCGTTTCCATAGAAACGATACTCGATTTAGAAGGAGAAGTCATAGAACCCATAGTATTTCATGGCGACGCAATTTCCGTGTGAATTCGTCAATGTGTATTAGTGAGGGATGCAGTAAACACGGATTAGTGGATCGGAAATTTGATTGTCGTATCGCAAAAGAAAAGCCACTCGTTTCCATAGAAACTATACTCGATTTAGAAGGAGAAGTCATAGAACCCATAGTATTTCATGGCGACGCAATTTCCGTGTGAATTCGTCAATGAGTGGGAGTGAGGGATGCAGTAAAGAAGGATTGGTGCATCGAGAGGGAGATACTCGTATCGCAAAAGAAAAGCCAGTCGTTTCCATAGAAACGATACTCGATTTAGAAGGAGAAGTCATAGAACCCATAGTATTTCATGGCGACGCAATTCCCGTGTGAATTCGTCAATGTGTATTAGTGAGGGATGCAGTAAAGACGGATTAGTGGATCGGAAATGTGATTGTCGTATCGCAAAAGAAAAGCCAGTCGTTTCCATAGACACGATACTCGATTTAGAAGGAGACTTCATAGAACCCATAGTATTTCATGG
The DNA here is from genome assembly GCF_021461385.2 of Schistocerca piceifrons. Lineage (NCBI taxonomy): Eukaryota > Metazoa > Arthropoda > Insecta > Orthoptera > Acrididae > Schistocerca > Schistocerca piceifrons. The sequence goes on from NW_025727551.1 coordinate 6,231,116, forward strand.
CGACGCAATTTCCGTGTGAATTTGTCAATGTGTATTGGTGAGGGATGCAGTAAAGACGGATTAGTGGATCCGAAATGTGATTGTCGTATCGCAAAAGAAAAGCCAGTCGTTTCCATAGAAACGATACTCGATTTAGAAGGAGAAGTCATAGAACCCATAGTATTTCATGGCGACGCAATTTCCGTGTGAATTCGTCAAAGTGTATTAGTGAGGGATGCAGTAAACACGGATTAGTGGATCGGAAATTTGATTGTCGTATCGCAAAAGAAAAGCCAGTCGTTTCCATAGAAACGATACTCGATTTAGAAGGAGAAGTCATAGAACCCATAGTATTTCATGGCGACGCAATTTCCGTGTGAATTCGTCAATGAGTGGGAGTGAGGGATGCAGTAAAGAAGGATTAGTGCATCGAGAGGGAGATACTCGTATCGCAAAAGAAAAGCCAGTCGTTTCCATAGAAACGATACTTGATTTAGAAGGAGAGGTCATAGAACACATAGTATTTCATGGCGACGCAATTTCCGTGTGAATTCGTCAATGTGTATTAGTGAGGGATGCAGTAAAGACGGATTAGTGGATCGGAAATGTGATTGTCGTATCCCAAAAGAAAATCCTGTCGTTTCCATAGAAACGTTACTCGATTTAGAAGGAAAAGTCATAGAACCCATAGTATTTCATGGTGACGCAATTTCCGTGTGAATTCGTCAATGTGTATTAGTGAGGGATGTAGTAAAGACGGATTAGTGGATCGGAAATGTGATTGTCGTATCGCAAAAGAAAAGCTAGTCGTTTCCATAGAAACGATACTCGATTTAGAAGGAGAAGTCATAGAACCCATAGTATTTCATGGCGACGCAATTTCCGTGTGAATTCGTCAATGTGTATTAGTGAGGGATGCAGTAAAGACGGATTAGTGGATCGGAAATGTGATTGTCGTATCCCAAAAGAAAATCCTCTCGTTTCCATAGAAACATTACTCGATTTAGAAGGAGAAGTCATAGAACCCATAGTATTTCATGGCGACGCAATTTCCGTGTGAATTCGTCAATGAGTGGGAGTGAGGGATGCAGTACAGAAGGATTAGTGCATCGAGAGGAAGATACTCGTATTGCAAAAGAAAAGCCAGTCGTTTCCATAGAAACGATACTCGATTTAGAAAGAGAAGTCATAGAACCCATAGTACGTCATGGCGACGCAATTTCCGTGTGAATTCGTCAATGAGTGGGAGTGAGGGATGCAGTAAAGAAGGATTAGTGCATCGAGAGGGAGATACTCGTATCGCAAAAGAAAAGCCAGTCGTTTCCATAGAAACGACACTCGATTTAGAAGGAGAAGTCATAGAACCCATAGTATTTCATGGCGACGCAATTTCCGTGTGATTTCGTCAATGTGTATTAGTGAGGGATGCAGTAAAGACGGAGTAGTGGATAGGAAATGTGATTGTTGTATCTAAAAGAAAAGCCAGTCGTTTCCATAGAAACGATACTCGATTTGGAAGGAGAAGTCATAGAACCCATAGTATTTCATGGCGACGCAATTTCCGTGTGAATTCGTCAATGTGTATTAGTGAGGGATGCAGTAAAGACGGATTAGTGGATCGCAAATGTGATTGTCGTATCCCAAAAGAAAATCCTGTCGTTTTCATAGAAACGTTACTCGATTTAGAAGGAGGAGTCATAGAACCCATAGTATTTCATGGCGACGCAATTTCCGTGTGAATTCGTCAATGAGTGGGAGTGAGGGATGCAGTGAAGAAGGATTAGTGCATCGAGAGGGAGATACTCGTATCGCAAAAGAAAAGCCAGTCGTTTCCATAGAAACGATACTCGATTTAGAAGGAGAAGTCATAGAACCCATAGTATTTCATGGCGACGCAATTTCCGTGTGAATTCGTCAATGTGTATTAGTGAGGGAGGCAGTAAAGACGGATTAGTGGATCGGAAATGTGATTGTCGTATCGCAAAAGAAAAGCCAGTCGTTTCCATAGAAACGGTACTCGATTTAGAAGGAGAAGTCATAGTACCCATAGTATATCATGGCGATGCAATTTCCGTGTGAATTCATCAATGTGTATTAGTGTGGGATGCAGTTAAGGGGAATTAGTGGATCGGAAATAAGATTGTCGTATCGCAAACGAAAAGCCAGTCGTTTCCATAGAAACGATACTCGATTTAGAAGGAGAAGTCATAGAACCCATAGTATTTCATGGCGACGCAATTTTCCGTGTGAATTCTTCAATGTGTATTAGTGAGGGATGCAGTAAAGACGGATTAGTGGATCGGAAATGTGATTGTCGTATCCCAAAAGAAAATCCTGTCGTTTCCATAGAAACGTTACTCGATTTAGAAGGAGAAGTCATAGAACCCATAATATTTCATGGCGACGCAATTTCCGTGTGAATTCGTCAATGAGTGGGAGTGAGGGATGCAGTAAAGAAGGATTAGTGCATCGAGAGGGAGATACTCGTATCGCAAAAGAAAAGCCAGTCGTTTCCATAGAAACGATACTCGATTTAGAAGGAGAAGTCATAGAACCCATAGTATTTAATAGCGACGCAATTTCCGTGTGAATTCGTCAATGAGTGGGAGTGAGGGATGCAGTAAAGAAGGATTAGTGCATCGAGAGGGAGATACTCGTATCGCAAAAGAAAAGCCAGTCGTTTCCATAGAAACGATACTCGATTTAGAAGGAGAAGTCATAGAACCCATAGTATTTCATGGCGACGCAATTTCCGTGTGAATTCGTCAATGTGTATTAGTGAGGGATGCAGTAAAGACGGATTAGTGGATCGGAAATGTGATTGTCGTATCGCAAAAGAAAAGCCAGTCGTTTCCATAGAAACGATACTCGATTTAGAAGGAGACTTCATAGAACCCATAGTATTTCATGGCGACGCAATTTCCGTGTGAATTTGTCAATGTGTATTAGTGAGGGATGCAGTAAAGACGGATTAGTGGATCGGAAATGTGATTGTCGTATCCCAAAAGAAAATCCTGTCGTTTCCATAGAAACGTTACTCGATTTAGGAGGAGAAGTCATAGAACCCATAGTATTTCATGGCGACGCAATTTCCGTGTGAATTCGTAAATGAGTGGGAGTGAGGGATGCAGTACAGAAGGATTAGTGCATCGAGAGGAAGATACTCGTATCGCAAAAGAAAAGACAGTCGTTTCCATAGAAACGATACTCGATTTAGAAAGAGAAGTCATAGAACCCATAGTATGTCATGGCGACGCAATTTCCGTGTGAATTCGTCAATGAGTGGGAGTGAGGGATGCAGTAAAGAAGGATTAGTGCATCGAGAGGGAGATACTCGTATCGCAAAAGGTAAGCCAGTCGTTTCCATAGAAACGATACTCGATTTAGAAGGAGAAGTCATAGAACCCATAGTATTTCATGGCGATGCAATTTCCGTGTGAATTCGTCAATGTGTATTAGTGAGGGAGGCAGTAAAGACGGATTAGTGGATCGGAAATGTGATTGTTGTATCGCAAAAGAAAAGAAAGTCGTTTCCATAGAAACGATACTCGATTTAGAAGGAGAAGTCATAGTACCCATAGTATATCATGGCGATGCAATTTCCGTGTGAATTCATCAATGTGTATTAGTGTGGGATGCAGTTAAGGCGGATTAGTGGATCGGAAATAAGATTGTCGTATCGCAAAAGAAAAGCCAGTCGTTTCCATAGAAACGATACTCGATTTAGAAGGAGAAGTCATAGAACCCATAGTATTTCATGGCGACGCAATTTTCCGTGTGAATTCGTCAATGTGTATTAGTGAGGGATGCAGTAAAGACGGATTAGTGGATCGGAAATGTGATTGTCGTATCCCAAAAGAAAATCCTGTCGTTTCCATAGCAACGTTACTCGATTTAGAAGGAGAAGTCATAGAACCCATAATATTTCATGGCGACGCAATTTCCGTGTGAATTCGTCAATGTGTATTAGTGAGGGATGCAGTAAAGACCGATTAGTGGATCGGAAATGTGATTGTCGTATCCCAAAAGAAAATCCTGTCGTTTCCATAGAAACGTTACTCGATTTAGAAGGAGAAGTCATAGAACCCATAGTATTTCATGGCGACGCAATTTCCGTGTGAATTCGTCAATGTGTATTAGTGAGGGATGCAGTAAAGACGGATTAGTGGATCGGAAATATGATTGTCGTATCGCAAAAGAAAATCCTGTCGTTTCCCTAGAAACGTTACTCGATTTAGAAGGAGAAGTCATAGAACCCATAGTATTTCATGGCGACGCAATTTCCGTGTGAATTCGTCAATGAGTGGGAGTGAGGGATGCAGTAAAGAAGGATTAGTGCATCGAGAGGGAGATACTCGTATCCCAAAAGAAAATCCTGTCGTTTCCATAGAAACGTTACTCGATTTAGAAGGAGAAGTCATAGAACCCATAGTATTTCATAGCGACGCAATTTCCGTGTGAATTCGTCAATGAGTGGGAGTGAGGGATGCAGTAAAGAAGGATTAGTGCATCGAGAGGGAGATACTCGTATCGCAAAAGAAAATCCTGTCGTTTCCATTGAAACGTTACTCGATTTAGAAGGAGAAGTCATAGAACCCATAGTATTTCATGGCGACGCAATTTCCCTGTGAATTCGTCAATCAGTGGGAGTGAGGGATACAGTAAAGAAGGATTAGTGCATTGAAAGGGAGATACTCGTATCGCAAAAGAAAAACCAGTCGTTTCCATAGAAACGTTACTCGATTTAGAAGGAGAAGTCATAGAACCCATAGTATTTCATGGCGACGCAATTTCCATATGAATTCGTCAATGTGTATTAGTGAGGGATGCAGTAAAGACGGATTAGTGGATCGGAAATGTGATTGTCGTATCCCAAAAGAAAATTCTGTCGTTTCCATAGAAACGTTACTCGATTTAGAAGGAGGAGTCATAGAACCCATAGTATTTCATGGCGACGCAATTTCCGTGTGAATTCGTCAATGAGTGGGAGTGAGGGATGCAGTAAAGAGGATTAGTGCATCGAGAGGGAGATACTCGTATCGCAAAAGAAAAGCCAGTCGTTTCCATAGAAACGATACTCGATTTAGAAGGAGAAGTCATAGAACCCATAGTATTTCATGGCGACGCAATTTCCGTGTGAATTCGTCAATGTGTATTAGTGAGGGAGGCAGTAAAGACGGAATAGTGGATCGGAAATGTGATTGTCGTATCGCAAAATAAAAGCCAGTCGTTTCCATAGAAACGATACTCGATTTAGAAGGAGAAGTCATAGAACCCATAGTATATCATGGCGATACAATTTCCGTGTGAATTCATCAATGTGTATTGGTGTGGGATGCAGTTAAGGCGGTTTAGTGGATCGGAAATAAGATTGTCGTATCGCAAAAGAAAAGCCAGTCGTTTCCATAGAAACGATACTCGATTTAGAAGGAGAAGTCATAGAACCCATAGTATTTCATGGCGACGCAATTTTCCGTGTGAATTCGTCAATGTGTATTAGTGAGGGATGCAGTAAAGACGGATTAGTGGATCGGAAATGTGATTGTCGTATCCCAAAAGAAAATCCTGTCGTTTCCATAGAAACGTTACTCGATTTAGAAGGAGAAGTCATAGAACCCATAATATTTCATGGCGACGCAATTTCCGTGTGAATTCGTCAATGTGTATTAGTGAGGGATGCAGTAAAGACGGATTAGTGGATCGGAAATGTGATTGTCGTATCCCAAAAGACAATCCTGTCGTTTCCATAGAAACGTTACTCGATTTAGAAGGAGAAGTCATAGAACCCATAGTATTTCATGGCGACGCAATTTCCGTGTGAATTCGTCAATGTGTATTAGTGAGGGATGCAGTAAAGACGGATTAGTGGATCGGAAATGTGATTGTCGTATCCCAAAAGAAAATCCTGTCGTTTCCATAGAAACGTTACTCGATTTAGAAGGAGACGTCATAGAACCCGAAGTATTTCATGGCGACGCAATTTCCGTGTGAATTCGTCAATGAGTGGGAGTGAGGGATGCAGTAAAGAAGGATTAGTGCATCGAGAGGGAGATACTCGTATCGCAAAAGAAAAGCCAGTCGTTTCCATAGAAACGATACTCGATTTAGAAGGAGAAGTCATAGAACCCATAGTATTTCATAGCGACGCAATTTCCGTGTGAATTCGTCAATGAGTGGGAGTGAGGGATGCAGTGAAGAAGGATTAGTGCATCGAGAGGGAGATACTCGTATCGCAAAAGGAAAGCCAATCGTTTCCATAGAAACGATACTCGATTTAGAAGGAGAAGTCATAGAACCCATAGTATTTCATGGCGACGCAATTTCCGTGTGAATTCGTCAATGAGTGGGAGTGAGGGATGCAGTAAAGAAGGATTGGTGCATCGAGTGGGAGATACTCGTATCGCAAAAGAAAAGCCAGTCGTTTCCATAGAAACGATACTCGATTTAGAAGGAGAAGTCATAGAACCCATAGTATTTCATGGCGACGCAATTTCCGTGTGAATTTGTCAATGTGTATTAGTGAGGGATGCAGTAAAGACGGATTAGTGGATCCGAAATGTGATTGTCGTATCGCAAAAGAAAAGCCAGTCGTTTCCATAGAAACGATACTCGATTTAGAAGGAGAAGTCATAGAACCCATAGTATTTCATGGCGACGCAATTTCCGTGTGAATTAGTCAATGTCTATTAGTGAGGGATGCAGTAAACACGGATTAGTGGATCGGAAATTTGATTGTCGTATCGCAAAAGAAAAGCCAGTCGTTTCCATAGAAACGATACTCGATTTAGAAGGAGAAGTCATAGAACCCATAGTATTTCATGGCGACGCAATTTCCGTGTGAATTCGTCAATGAGTGGGAGTGAGGGATGCAGTAAAGAAGGATTAGTGCATCGAGAGGGAGATACTCGTATCGCAAAAGAAAAGCCAGTCGTTTCCATAGAAACGATACTTGATTTAGAAGGAGAAGTCATAGAACCCATAGTATTTCATGGCGACGCAATTTCCGTGTGAATTCGTCAATGTGTATCAGTGAGGGATGCAGTAAAGACGGATTAATGGATCGGAAATGTGATTGTCGTATCCCAAAAGAAAATCCTGTCGTTTCCATAGAAACGTTACTCGATTTAGAAGGAAAAGTCATAGAACCCTTAGTATTTCATGGCGACGCAATTTCCGTGTGAATTCGTCAATGTGTATTAGTGAGGGATGCAGTAAAGACGGATTAGTGGATCGGAAATGTGATTGTCGTATCGCAAAAGAAAAGCCAGTCGTTTCCATAGAAACGATACTCGATTTAGAGGGAGAAGTCATAGAACCCATAGTATTTCATAGCGACGCAATTTTCGTGTGAATTCGTCAATGTGTATTAGTGAGGGATGCAGTAAAGACGGATTAGTGGATCGGAAATGTGATTGTCGTATCCCAAAAGAAAATCCTGTCCTTTCCATAGAAACGTTACTCGATTTAGAAGGAGAAGTCATAGAACCCATAGTATTTCATGGCGACGCAATTTCCGTGTGAATTCGTCAATGAGTGGGAGTGAGGGAAGCAGTACAGAAGGATTAGTGCATCGAGAGTAAGATACTCGTATCGCAAAAGAAAAGCCAGTCGTTTCCATAGAATCGATACTCGATTTAAAAAGAGAAGTCATAGAACCCATAGTATTTCATGGCGACGCAATTTCCGTGTGAATTCGTCAATGAGTGGGAGTGAGGGATGCAGTAAAGAAGGATTAGTGCATCGAGAGGGAGATACTCGTATCGCAAAGAAAAGCCAGTCGTTTCCATAGAAACGATACTCGATTTAGAAGGAGAAGTCATAGAACCCATAGTATTTCATGGCGACGCAATTTCCGTGTGAATTCGTCAATGTGTATTAGTGAGGGAAGCACTAAAGACGGAATATGTGGATCGGAAATGTGATAGTCATATCCCAAAAGAAAATCCTGTCGTTTCCATAGAAACGTTACTCGATTTAGAAGGAGAAGTCATAGAACCCATAGTATTTCATGGCGACGCAATTTCCGTGTGAATTCGTCAATGTGTATTAGTGAGGGATGCAGTAAAGACGGATTAGTGGATCGGAAATGTGATTGTCGTATCCCAAAAGAAAATCCTGTCGTTTCCATAGAAACGTTACTCGATTTAGAAGGAGACGTCATAGAACCCATAGTATATCATGGCGACGCTATTTCCGTGTGAATTCGTCAATGAGTGGGAGTGAGGGATGCAGTAAAGAAGGATTAGTGCATCGAGAGGGAAATACTCGTATCGCAAAAGTAGAGCCAGTCGTTTCCATAGAAACGATACTCGATTTAGAGGGAGAAGTCATAGAACACATAGTATTTCATAGCGACGCAATTTCCGTGTGAATTCGTCAATGAGTGGGAGTGAGGGATGCAGTGAAGAAGGATTAGTGCATCGAGAGGGAGATACTCGTATCGCAAAAGGAAAGCCAGTCGTTTCCATAGAAACGATACTCGATTTAGAAGGAGAAGTCATAGAACCCATAGTATTTCATGGCGACGCAATTTCCGTGTGAATTCGTCAATGAGTGTGAGTGAGGGATGCAGTAAAGAAGGATTGGTGCATCGAGAGGGAGATACTCGTATCGCAAAAGAAAAGCCATTCGTTTCCATAGAAACGATACTCGATTTAGAAGGAGAAGTCATAGAACCCATAGTATTTCATGGCGACGCAATTTCCGTGTGAATTCGTCAATGTGTAATAGTGAGGGATGCAGTAAAGACGGATTAGTCGATCGGAAATGTGATTGTCGTATTGCAAAAGAAAAGCCAGTCGTTTCCATAGAAACGATACTCAATTTAGAAGGAGATTTCATAGAACCGATAGTATTTCATGGCGACGCAATTTCCGTGTGAATTTGTCAATGTGTATTAGTGAGGGATGCAGTAAAGACGGATTAGTGGATCCGAAATGTGATTAGCGTATCGCAAAAGAAAAGCCAGTCGTTTCCATAGAAACGATACTCGATTTAGAAGGAGAAGTCATAGAAGCCATAGTATTTCATGGCGACGCAATTTCCGTGTGAATTCGTCAATGTGTATTAGTGAGGGATGCAGTAAACACGGATTAGTGGATCGGAAATTTGATTGTCGTATCGCAAAAGAAAAGCCAGTCGTTTCCATAGAAACAATACTCGATTTAGCAGGAGAAGTCATAGAACCCATAGTATTTCATGGCGACGCAATTTCCGTGTGAATTCGTCAATGAGTGGGAGTGAGGGATGCAGTAAAGAAGGATTAGTGCATCGAGAGGGAGATACTCGTATCGCAAAAGAAAAGCCAGTCGTTTCCATAGAAACGATATTTGATTTAGAAGGAGAATTCATAGAACCCATAGTATTTCATGGCGACGCAATTTCCGTGTGAATTCGTCAATGTGTATTAGTGAGGGACGCAGTAAAGACGGATTAGAGGATCGGAAATGTGATTGTCGTATCCCAAAAGAAAACCCTGTCGTTTCCATAGAAACGTTACTCGATTTAGAAGGAAAAGTCATAGAACCCATAGTATTTCAAGGCGACGTATTTCCGTGTGAATTCGTCAATGTGTATTAGTGAGGGATGTAGTAAAGACGGATTAGTGGATCGGAAATGTGATTGTCGTATCGCAAAAGAAAAGCCAGTCGTTTCCATAGAAACGATACTCGATGTAGAAGGAGAAGTCATAGAACCCATAGTATTTCATGGCGACGCTATTTCCGAGTGAATTCGTCAATGTGTATTAGTGAGGGATGCAGTAAAGTCGGATTAGTGGATCGGAAATGTGATTGTCGTATCCCAAAAGAAAATCCTGTCGTTTCCATAGAAACGTTACTCGATTTAGAAGGAGAAGTCATAGAACCCATAGTATTTCATGGCGACGCAATTTCCGTGTGAATTCGTCAATGAGTGGGAGTGAGGGATGCAGTACAGAAGGATTAGTGCATCGAGAGGAAGATACTCGTATCGCAAAAGAAAAGCCAGTCGTTTCCATAGAAACGATACTCGATTTAGAAATAGAAGTCATAGAACCCATAGTATGTCATGGCGACGTAATTTCCGTGTGAATTCGTCAATGAGTGGGAGTGAGGGATGCAGTAAAGAAGGATTAGTGCATCGAGAGGGAGATACTCGTATCGCAAAAGAAAAGCCAGTCGTTTCCATAGAAACGATACTCGATTTAGAAGGAGAAGTCATAGAACCCATAGTATTTCATGGCGACGCAATTTCCGTGTGAATTCGTCAATGTGTATTAGTGAGGGATGCAGTAAAGACGGATTAGTGGATCGTTAATGTGATTGTTGTATCGAAAAGAAAAGCCAGTCGTTTCCATAGAAACGATACTCGATTTAGAAGGAGAAGTCATAGAACCCATAGTATTTCATGGCGACGCAATTTCCGTGTGAATTCGTCAATGTGTATTAGTGAGGGATGCAGTAAAGACGGATTAGTGGATCGGAAATGTGATTGTCGTATCCCAAAAGAAAATCCTGTCGTTTCCATAGAAACGTTACTCGATTTAGACGGAGGAGTCATAGAACCCATAGTATTTCATGGCGACGCAATTTCCGTGTGAATTCGTCAATGAGTGGGAGTGAGGGATGCAGTAAAGAAGGATTAGTGCATCGAGAGGGAGATACTCGTATCGCAAAAGAAAAGCCAGTCGTTTGCGTAGAAACGATACTCGATTTAGAAGGAGAGGTCATAGAACCCATAGTATTTCATGGCGACGCAATTTCCGTGTGAATTCGTCAATGTGTATTAGTGAGGGAGGCAGTAAAGACGGATTAGTGGATCGGAATTGTGATTGTCGTATCGCAAAAGAAAAGCCAGTCGTTTCCATAGAAACGATACTCGATTTAGAAGGAGAAGTCATAGAACCCATAGTATATCATGGCGATGCAATTTCCGTGTGAATTCATCAATGTGTATTAGTGTGGGATGCAGTTAAGGCGGATTAGTGGATCGGAAATATGATTGTCGTATCGCAAAAGAAAAGCCAGTCGTTTCCATAGAAACGATACTCGATTTAGAAGGAGATGTCATAGAACCCATAGTATATCATGGCGACGCAATTTTCCGTGTGAATTCGTCAATGTGTATTAGTGAGGGATGCAGTAAAGACGGATTAGTGGATCGGAAATGTGATTGTCGTATCCCAAAAGAAAATCCTGTCGTTTCCATAGAAACGTTACTCGATTTAGAAGGAGAAGTCATAGAACCCATAATATTTCATGGCGACGCAATTTCCGTGTGAATTCGTCAATGTGTATTAGTGAGGGATGCAGTAAAGACGGATTAGTGGATCGGAAATGTGATTGTCGTATCCCAAAAGAAAATCCTGTCGTTTCCATAGAAACGTTACTCGATTTAGAAGGAGAAGTCATAGAACCCAAAGTATTTCATGGCGACGCAATTTCCGTGTGAATTCGTCAATGTGTATTAGTGAGGGATGCAGTAAAGACAGATTAGTGGATCGGAAATGTGATTGTCGTATCGCAAAAGAAAATCCTGTCGTTTCCATAGAAACGTTACTCGATTTAGAAGGAGAAGTCATAGAACCCATAGTATTTCATGGCGACGCAATTTCCGTGTGAATTCGTCAATGAGTGGGAGTGAGGGATGCAGTAAAGAAGGATTAGTGCATCGAGAGGGAGATACTCGTATCCCAAAAGAAAATCCTGTCGTTTCCATAGAAACGTTACTCGATTTAGAAGGAGAAGTCATAGAACCCATAGTATTCCATGGCGACGCAATTTCCGTGTGAATTCGTCAATGTGTATTAGTGAGGGATGCAGTAAAGACGGATTAGTGGATCGGAAATGTGATTGTCGTATCGCAAAAGAAAAGCCAGTCGTTTCCATTGAAACGATACTCGATTTAGAATTAGAAGTCATAGAACCCATAGTATTTCATAGCGACGCAATTTTCGTATGAATTCGTCAATGTGTATTAGTGAGGGATGCAGTAAAGACGGATTAGTGGATCGGAAATGTGATTGTCGTATCCCAAAACAAAATCCTGTCGTTTCCATAGAAACGTTACTCGATTTAGAAGGAGAAGTCATAGAACCCATAGTATTTCATGGCGACGCAATTTCTGTGTAAATTCGTCAATGAGTGGGAGTGAGGGATGCAGTAAAGAAGGATTAGTGCATCGAGAGGGAGATACTCGTATCGCAAAAGAAAAGCCAGTCGTTTCCATAGAAACGATACTCGATTTAGAAGGAGAAGTCATAGAACCCATAGTATTTCATGGCGACGCAATTTCCGTATGAATTCGTCAATGTGTATTAGTGAGGGATGGAGTAAAGACGGATTAGTGGATCGGAAATGTGATTGTCGTATCGCAAAAGAAAAGCCAGTCGTTTCCATTGAAACGTTACTCGATTTAGAAGGAGAAGTCATAGAACCCATAGTATTTCATGGCGACGCAATTTCCGTGTGAATTCGTCAATGTGTATTAGTGAGGGATGCAGTAAAGTCGGATTAGTGGATCGGAAATGTGATTGTCGTATCCCAAGAGAAAATCCTGTCGCTTCCATAGAAACGTTACTCGATTTAGAAGGAGAGGTCATAGAACCCATAGTATTTCATGGCGACGCAATTTTCGTGTGAATTCGTCAATGAGTGGGAGTGAGGGATGCAGTAAAGAAGGATTAGTGCATCGAGAGGGAGATACTCGTATCGCAAAAGAAAAGCCAGTCGTATCCATAGAAACGATACTCGATTTAGAAGGAGAAGTCATAGAACCCATAGTATTTCATAGCGACGCAATTTCCGTGTGAATTCGTCAATGAGTGGGAGTGAGGGATGCAGTAAAGAAGGATTAGTGCATCGAGAGGGAGATACTCGTATCGCAAAAGAAAAGCCAGTCGTTTCCATAGATACGATACTCGATTTAGAAGCAGAAGCCATAGAACCCATAGTATTTCATAGCGACGCAATTTCCGTGTGAATTCGTCAATGTGTATAAGTGAGGGATGCAGTAAAGACGGATTAGTGGATCGGAAATGTGATTGTCGTATCCCAAAAGAAAATCCTGTCGTATCCATACAAACGTTACTCGATTTAGAAGGAGAAGTCATAGAACCCATAGTATTTCATGGCGACGCAATTTCCGTGTGAATTCGTCAATGAGTATTAGTGAGGGATGCAGTAAAGACGGATTAGTGGATCGGAAATGTGATTGTCGTATCCCAAAAGAAAATCCTGTCGTTTCCATAGAAACGTTACTCGATTTAGAAGGAGAAGTCATAGAACCCATAGTATTTCATGGCGACGCAATTTCCGTGTGAATTCATCAATGAGTGGGAGTGAGGGATGCAGTAAAGAAGGATTAGTGCATCGAGAGGGAGATACTTGTATCGCAAAAGAAAAGCCAGTCGTTTCCATAGAAACGATACTCGATTTAGAAGGAGAAGTCATAGAACCCATAGTATTTCATGGCGACGCAATTTCCGTATGAATTCGTCAATGTGTATTAGTGAGGGATGCAGTAAAGACGGATTAGTGGATCGGAAATGTGATTGTCGTATCGCAAAAGAAAAGCCAGTCGTTTCCATAGAAACGTTACTCGATTTAGAAGGAGAAGTCATAGAACCCATAGTATTTCATGGCGACGCAATTTCCGTGTAAATTCGTCAATGTGTATTAGTGAGGGATGCAGTAAAGACGGATTAGTGGATCGGAAATGTGATTGTCGTATCCCAAAAGAAAATCCTGTCGTTTCCATAGAAACGTTACTCGATTTAGAAGGAGACGTCATAGAACACATAGTATTTCATGGCGACGCAATTTCCGTGTGAATTCGTCAGTGAGTGGGAGTAAGGGATGCAGTAAAGAAGGATTAGTGCATCGAGAGGGAGATACTCGTATCGGAAAAGAAAAGCCAGTCGTTTCCATAGAAACGATACCCGATTTAGAAGGAGAAGTCATAGAACCCATAGTATTTCATAGCGACGCAATTTCCGTGTGAATTCGTCAATGAGTGGGAGTGAGGGATGCAGTAAAGAAGGATTAGTGCATCGAGAGGGAGATACTCGTATCGCAAAAGAAAAGCCAGTCGTTTCCATTGAAACGATACTCGATTTAGAAGGAGAAGTCATAGAACCCATAGTATTTCATGGCGACGCAATTTCCGTGTGAATTCGTCAATGTGTATTAGTGAGGGATGCAGTAAAGACGGATTAGTGTATCGGAAATGTGATTGTCGTATCCCAAGAGAAAATCCTGTCGCTTCCATAGAAACGTTACTCGATTTAGAAGGAGAAGTCATAGAACCCATAGTATTTCATGGCGACGCAATTTTCGTGTGAATTCGTCAATGAGTGGGAGTGAGGGATGCAGTAAAGAAGGATTAGTGCATCGAGAGGGAGATACTCGTATACCAAAAGAAAAGCCAGTCGTTTCCATAGATACGATACTCGATTTAGAAGGAGAAGTCATAGAACCCATAGTATTTCATGGCGACGCAATTTCCGTAAGAATTCGTCAATGTGTATTAGTGAGGGATGCAGTAAAGACGGATTAGTGGATCGGAAATGTGATTGTCGTATCGCAAAAGAAAAGCCAGTCGTTTCCATAGAAACGTTACTCGATTTAGAAGGAGAAGTCATAGAACCCATAGTATTTCATGGCGACGCAATTTCCGTGTAAATTCGTCAATGTGTATTAGTGAGGGATGCAGTAAAGACGGATTAGTGGATCGGAAATGTGATTGTCGTATCCCAAGAGAAAATCCTGTAGTTTCCATAGAAACGTTACTCGATTTAGAAGGAGAAGTCATAGAACACATAGTATTTCATGGCGACGCAATTTTAGTGTGAATTCGTCAGTGAGTGGGAGTAAGGGATGCAGTAAAGAAGGATTAGTGCATCGAGAGGGAGATACTCGTATCGCAAAAGAAAAGCCAGTCGTTTCCATAGAAACGAAACCCGATTTAGAAGGAGAAGTCATAGAACCCATAGTATTTCATAGCGACGCAATTTCCGTGTGAATTCGTCAATGAGTGGGAGTGAGGGATGCAGTAAAGAAGGATTAGTGCATCGAGAGGGAGATACTCGTATCGCAAAAGAAAAGCCAGTCGTTTCCATTGAAACGATACTCGATTTAGAAGGAGAAGTCATAGAACCCATAGTATTTCATGGCGACGCAATTTCCGTGTGAATTCGTCAATGTGTATTAGTGAGGGATGCAGTAAAGGCGGATTAGTGTATCGGAAATGTGATTGTCGTATCCCAAAAGAAAAACCTGTCGTTTCCATAGAAACGTTACTCGATTTAGAAGGAGAAGTCATAGAACCCATAGTATTTCATGGCAACGCAATTTCCGTGTGAATTCATCAATAAGTGGGAGTGAGGGATGCAGTAAAGAAGGATTAGCGCATCGAGAGGGAGAAACTCGTATCGCAAAAGAAAAGCCAGTCGTTTCCATAGAAACGATACTCGATTTAGAAGGAGAAGTCATAGAACCCATAGTATTTCATGGCGACGCAATTTCCGTATGAATTCGTCAATGTGTATTAGTGAGGGATGCAGTAAAGACGGATTAGTGGATCGGAAATGTGATTGTCGTATCGCAAAAGAAAAGCCAGTCGATTCCATAGAAACGATACTCGATTTAGAAGGAGAGGTCAAGGAACCCATAGAATTTCATAGCGTCGCAATTTCCGTATGAATTCGTCAATGTGTATTAGTGAGGGATGCAGTAAAGACGGATTAGTGGATCGGAAATGTGATTGTCGTATCGCAAAAGAAAAGCCAGTCGTTTCCATAGAAACGATACTCGATTCAGAAGGAGAAGACATAGAACCCATAGTATCTCATGGCGACGCAATTTCCGTGTGAATTCGTCAATGTGTATTAGTGAGGGATGCAGTAAAGACGGATTAGTGGATCGGAAATGTGATTGTCGTATCCCAAAAGAAAATCCTGTCGTTTCCATAGAAACGTTACTCGATTTAGAAGGAGAAGTCATAGAACCCATAGTATTTCATGGCGACGCAATTTCCGTGTGAATTCGTCAATGTGTATTAGTGAGGGATGCAGTAAAGACGGATTAGTGGATCGGAAATGTGATTGTCGTATCCCAAAACAAAATCCTGTCGTTTCCATAGAAACGTTACTCGATTTAGAAGGAGAAGTCATAGAAGCCATAGTATTTCATGGCGACGCAATTTCCGTGTGAATTCATCAATGATTGGGAGTGAGGGTTGCAGTAAAGAAGGATTAGTGCATCGAGAGGGAGATACTCGTATCGCAAAAGAAAAGCCAGTCGTTTCCATAGAAACGATACTCGATTTAGAAGGAGAAGTCATAGAACCCATAGTATTTCATGGCGACGCAATTTCCGTGTGAATTTGTCAATGTGTATTAGTGAGGGATACAGTAGAGACGGATTAGTGGATCGGAAATGTGATTGTCGTATTGCAAAAGAAAAGCCAGTCGTTTCCATAGAAACGATACTCGATTTAGAAGGAGAAGTCATAGAACCCATAGTATTTCATGGCGACGCAATTTCCGTGTGAATTCGTCAATGTGTATTAGTGAGGGATGCAGTAAAGACGGATTAGTGGATCGGAAATGTGATTGTCGTATCGCAAAAGAAAAGCCAGTCGTTTCCATAGAAACGATACTCTATTTAGAAGGAGAAGTCATAGAACCCATAGTATTTCATGGCGACGCAATTTCCGAGTGAATTCGTCATTGTGTATTAGTGAGGTATGCAGTAAAGACGGATTAATGGATCGGAAATGTGACTGTCGTATCCCAAAACAAAATCCTGTCGTTTCCATAGAAACGTTACTCGATTTAGAAGGAGAAGTCATAGAACCCATAGTATTTCATGGCGACGCAATTTCCGTATGAATTCGTCAATGTGTATTAGTGAGGGATGCAGTAAAGACGGATTAGTGGATCGGAAATGTGATTGTCGTATCGCAAAAGAAAAGCCAGTCGATTCCATAGAAACGATACTCGATTTAGAAGGAGAAGTCATATAACCCATAGTATTTCATGGCGACGCAATTTAAGTGTGAATTCGTCAATGTGTATTAGTGAGGGATGCAGTAAAGACGGATTAGTGGATCGGAAATGTGATTGTTGTATCCCAAAAGAAAATCATGTCGTTTCCATAGAAACGTTACTCGATTTAGAAGGAGAAGTCATAGAACCCATAGTATTTCATAGCGACGCAATTTCCGTGTGAATTCGTCAATGAGTGGGAGTGAGGGATGCAGTAAAGAAGGATTAGTGCATCGAGAGGGAGATACTCGTATCGCAAAAGAAAAGCCAGTCGTTTCCATTGAAACGATACTCGATTTAGAAGGAGAAGTCATAGAACCCATAGTATTTCATGGCGACGCAATTTCCGTGTGAATTCGTCAATGTGTATTAGTGAGGGATGCAGTAAAGACGGATTAGTGTATCGGAAATGTGATTGTCGTATCCCAAAAGAAAAACCTGTCGTTTCCATAGAAACGTTACTCGATTTAGAAGGAGAAGTCATAGAACCCATAGTATTTCATGGCAACGCAATTTCCGTGTGAATTCATCAATAAGTGGGAGTGAGGGATGCAGTAAAGAAGGATTAGCGCATCGAGAGGGAGATACTCGTATCGCAAAAGAAAAGCCAGTCGTTTCCATAGAAACGATACTCGATTTAGAAGGAGAAGTCATAGAACCCATAGTATTTCATGGCGACGCAATTTCCGTATGAATTCGTCAATGTGTATTAGTGAGGGATGCAGTAAAGACGGATTAGTGGATCGGAAATGTGATTGTCGTATCGCAAAAGAAAAGCCAGTCGATTCCATAGAAACGATACTCGATTTAGAAGGAGAGGTCATAGAACCCATAGAATTTCATAGCGTCGCAATTTCCGTATGAATTCGTCAATGTGTATTAGTGAGGGATGCAGTAAAGACGGATTAGTGGATCGGAAATGTGATTGTCGTATCGCAAAAGAAAAGCCAGTCGTTTCCATAGAAACGATACTCGATTCAGAAGGAGAAGACATAGAACCCATAGTATCTCATGGCGACGCAATTTCCGTGTGAATTCGTCAATGTGTATTAGTGAGGGATGCAGTAAAGACGGATTAGTGGATCGGAAATGTGATTGTCGTATCCCAAAAGAAAATCCTGTCGTTTCCATAGAAACGTTACTCGATTTAGAAGGAGAAGTCATAGAACCCATAGTATTTCATGGCGACGCAATTTCCGTGTGAATTCGTCAATGTGTATTAGTGAGGGATGCAGTAAAGACGGATTAGTGGATCGGAAATGTGATTGTCGTATCCCAAAAGAAAATTCTGTCGTTTCCATAGAAACGTTACTCGATTTAGAAGGAGAAGTCATAGAAGCCATAGTATTTCATGGCGACGCAATTTCCGTGTGAATTCATCAATGATTGGGAGTGAGGGTTGCAGTAAAGAAGGATTAGTGCATCGAGAGGGAGATACTCGTATCGCAAAAGAAAAGCCAGTCGTTTCCATAGAAACGATACTCGATTTAGAAGGAGAAGTCATAGAACCCATAGTATTTCATGGCGACGCAATTTCCGTGTGAATTTGTCAATGTGTATTAGTGAGGGATACAGTAAAGACGGATTAGTGGATCGGAAATGTGATTGTCGTATTGCAAAAGAAAAGCCAGTCGTTTCCATAGAAACGATACTCGATTTAGAAGGAGAAGTCATAGAACCCATAGTATTTCATGGCGACGCAATTTCCGTGTGAATTCGTCAATGTGTATTAGTGAGGGATGCAGTAAAGACGGATTAGTGGATCGGAAATGTGATTGTCGTATCGCAAAAGAAAAGCCAGTCGTTTCCATAGAAACGATACTCGATTTAGAAGGAGAAGTCATAGAACCCATAGTATTTCATGGCGACGCAATTTCCGAGTGAATTCGTCATTGTGTATTAGTGAGGGATGCAGTAAAGACGGATTAATGGATCGGAAATGTGACTGTCGTATCCCAAAACAAAATCCTGTCGTTTCCATAGAAACGTTACTCGATTTAGAAGGAGAAGTCATAGAACCCATAGTATTTCATGACGACGCAATTTCCGTATGAATTCGTCAATGTGTATTAGTGAGGGATGCAGTAAAGACGGATTAGTGGATCGGAAATGTGATTGTCGTATCGCAAAAGAAAAGCCAGTCGATTCCATAGAAACGATACTCGATTTAGAAGGAGAAGTCATATAACCCATAGTATTTCATGGCGACGCAATTTCCGTGTGAATTCGTCAATGTGTATTAGTGAGGGATGCAGTAAAGACGGATTAGTGGATCGGAAATGTGATTGTCGTATCCCAAAAGAAAATCATGTCGTTTCCATAGAAACGTTACTCGATTTAGAAGGAGAAGTCATAGAACCCATAGTATTTCATGGCGACGCAATTTCCGTGTGAATTCGTCAATGAGTGGAAGTGAGGGATGCAGTAAAGAAGGATTAGTGCATCGAGAGGGAGATACTCGTATCGCAAAAGAAAAGCCAGTCGTTTCCATAGAAACGATACTCGATTTAGAAGGAGGAGTCATAGAACCCATAGAATTTCATAGCGTCGCAATTTCCGTATGAATTCGTCAATGTGTATTAGTGAGGGATGCAGTAAAGACGGATTAGTGGATCGGAAATGTGATTGTCGTATCGCAAAAGAAAAGCCAGTCGTTTCCATAGAAACGATACTCGATTCAGAAGGAGAAGTCATAGAACCCATAGTATTTCATGGCGACGCAATTTCCGTGTGAATTCGTCAATGTGTATTAGTGAGGGATGCAGTAAAGACGGATTAGTGGATCGGAAATGTGATTGTCGTATCCCAAAAGAAAATCCTGTCGTTTCCATAGAAACGTTACTCGATTTAGAAGGAGAAGTCATAGAACCCATAGTATTTCATGGCGACGCAATTTCCGTGTGAATTCGTCAATGTGTATTAGTGAGGGATGCAGTAAAGACGGATTAGTGGATCGGAAATGTGCTTGTCGTATCCCAAAAGAAAATCCTGTCGTTTCCATAGAAACGTTACTCGATTTAGAAGGAGAAGTCATAGAACCCATAGTATTTCATGGCGACGCAATTTCCGTGTGAATTCATCAATGAGTGGGAGTGAGGGATGCAGTAAAGAAGGATTAGTGCATCGAGAGGGAGATACTCGTATCGCAAAAGAAAAGCCAGTCGTTTCCATAGAAACGATACTCGATTTAGAAGGAGAAGTCATAGAACCCATAGTATTTCATGGCGACGCAATTTCCGTGTGATTTCGTCAATTTGTATTAGTGAGGGATACAGTAAAGACGGATTAGTGGATCGGAAATGTGATTGTCGTATCGCAAAAGAAAAGCCAGTCGTTTCCATAGAAACGATACTCGATTTAGAAGGAGAAGTCATAGAACCCATAGTATTTCATGGCGACGAAATTTCCGTGTGAATTCGTCAATGTGTATTAGTGAGGGATGCAGTAAAGACGGATTAGTGGATCGGAAATGTGATTGTCGTATCGCAAAAGAAAAGCCAGTCGTTTCCATAGAAACGATACACGATTTAGAAGGAGAAGTCATAGAACCCATAGTATTTCATGGCGACGCAATTTCCGTGTGAATTCGTCAATGTGTATTAGTGAGGGATGCAGTAAAGACGGATTAGTGGATCGGAAATGTGATTGTCGTATCCCAAAAGAAAATCATGTCGTTTCCATAGAAACGTTACTCGATTTAGAAGGAGAAGTCATAGAACCCATAGTATTTCATGGCGACGCAATTTCCGTGTGAATTCGTCAATGAGTGGAAGTGAGGGATGCAGAAAAGAAGGATTAGTGCATCGAGAGGGAGATACTCGTATCGCAAAAGAAAAGCCAGTCGTTTCCATAGAAACGATACTCGATTTAGAAGGAGAAGTCATAGAACCCATAGTATTTCATGGCGACGCAATTTCCGTGTGAATTCGTCAATGTGTATTAGTGAGGGATGCAGTAAAGACGGATTAGTGGATCGGAAATGTAATTGTCGTATCCCAAAAGAAAATCCTGTCGTTTCCATAGAAACGTTACTCGATTTAGAAGGAGAAGTCATAGAACCCATAGTATTTCATGGCGACGCAATTTCCGTGTGAATTCGTCAATGTGTATTGGTGAGGGATGCAGTAAAGACGGATTAGTGGATCGGAAATGTGATTGTCGTATCGCAAAAGAAAAGCCAGTCGTTTCTATAGAAACGATACTCGATTTAGAAGGAGAAGTCATAGAACCCATAGTATTTCATGGCGACGCAATTGCCGTGTGAATTCGTCAATGTGTATTAGTGAGGGATGCAGTAAAGACGGATTAGTGGATCGGAAATGTGATTGTCGTATCCCAAAAGAAAATCCTGTCGTTTCCATAGAAACGTTACTCGATTTAGAAGGAGAAGTCATAGAACCCATAGTATTTCATGGCGACGCAATTTCCGTGTGAATTCGTCAATGTGTATTAGTGAGGGATGCAGTAAAGACGGATTAGTGGATCGGAAATGTGATTGTCGTATCCCAAAAGAAAATCCTGTCGTTTCCATAGAAACGTTACTCGATTTAGAAGGAGACGTCATAGAACCCATAGTATTTCATGGCGACGCAATTTCCGTGTGAATTCGTCAATGAGTGGGAGTGAGGGATGCAGTAAAGAAGGATTAGTGCATCGAGAGGGAGATACTCGTATCGCAAGAGAAAAGCCAGTCGTTTCCATAGAAACGATACTCGATTTAGAAGGAGAAGTCATAGAACCCATAGTAATTCATAGCGACGCAATTTCCGTGTGAATTCGTCAATGAGTGGGAGTGAGGGATGCAGTAAAGAAGGATTAGTGCATCGAGAGGGAGATACTCGTATAGCAAAAGAAAAGCCAGTCGTTTCCATAGAAACGATACTCGATTTAGAAGGAGAAGTCATAGAACCCATAGTATTTCATGGCGACGCAATTTCCGTGTGAATTCGTCAATGTGTATTAGTGAGGGATGCAGTAAAGACGGATTAGTGGATCGGAAATGTGATTGTCGTATCCCAAAAGAAAATCCTTTCTTTTCCATAGAAACGTTACTCGATTTAGAAGGAGAAGTCATAGAACCCATAGTATTTCATGGCGACGCAATTTCCGTGTGAATTCGTCAATGTGTATTAGTGAGGGATGCAGTAAAGACGGATTAGTGGATCGGAAATGTGATTGTCGTATCGCAAAAGAAAGGCCAGTCGTTTCCATAGAAACGATACTCGATTTAGAAGGAGAAGTCATAGAACCCATAGTATTTCATGGCGACGCAATTTCCGTATGAATTCGTCAATGTGTATTAGTGAGGGATGCAGTAAAGACGTATTAGTGGATCGGAAATGTGATTGTCGTATCGCAAAAGAAAAGCCAGTCGTTTCCATAGAAACGTTACTCGATTTAGAAGGAGAAGTCATAGAACCCATAGTATTTCATGGCGACGGAATTTCCGTGTAAATTCGTCAATGTGAATTAGTGAGGGATGCAGTAAAGACGGATTAGTGGATCGGAAATGTGATTGTCGTATCCCAAAAGAAAATCCTGTCGTTTCCATAGAAAAGTTACTCGATTTAGAAGGAGAAGTCATAGAACGCATAGTATTTCATGGCGACGCAATTTCCGTGTGAATTCGTCAGTGAGTGGGAGTAAGGGATGCAGTAAAGAAGGATTAGTGCATCGAGAGGGAGATACTCGTATCGCAAAAGAAAAGACAGTCGTTTCCATAGAAACGATACCCGATTTAGAAGGAGAAGTCATAGAACCCATAGTATTTCATAGCGACGCAATTTCCGTGTGAATTCGTCAATGAGTGGGAGTGAGGGATGCAGTAAAGAAGGATTAGTGCATCGAGAGGGAGATACTCGTATCGCAAAAGAAAAGCCAGTCGTTTCCATTGAAACGATACTCGATTTAGAAGGAGAAGTCATCGAACCCATAGTATTTCATGGCGACGCAATTTCCGTGTGAATTCGTCAATGTGTATTAGTGAGGGATGCAGTAAAGACGGATTAGTGGATCGGAAATGTGATTGTCGTATCGCAAAAGAAAAGCCAGTCGTTTCCATATAAACGATACTCGATTTAGAAGGAGAAGTCATCGAACCCATAGTATTTCATGGCGACGCAATTTCCGTGTGAATTCGTCAATGTGTATTAGTGAGGGATGCAGTAAAGACGGATTAGTGGATCGGAAATGTGATTGTCGTATCCCAAAAGAAAATCCTGTCTTTTCCATAGAAACGTTACTCGATTTAGAAGGAGAAGTCATAGAACCCATAGTATTTCATGGCGACGCAATTTCCGTGTGAATTCGTCAATGTGTATTAGTGAGGGATGCAGTAAAGACGGATTAGTGGATCGGAAATGTGATTGTCGTATCGCAAAAGAAAAGCCAGTCGTTTCCATAGAAACGATACTCGATTTAGAAGGAGAAGTCATAGAACCCATAGTATTTCATGGCGACGCAATTTCCGTATGAATTCGTCAATGTGTATTAGTGAGGGATGCAGTAAAGACGGATTAGTGGATCGGAAATGTGTTTGTCGTATCGCAAAAGAAAAGCCAGTCGTTTCCATAGAAACGTTACTCGATTTTAAAGGAGAAGTCATAGAACCCATAGTATTTCATGGCGAAGCAATTTCCGTGTAAATTCGTCAATGTGAATTAGTGAGGGATGCAGTAAAGACGGATTAGTGGATCGGAAATGTGATTGTCGTATCCCAAAAGAAAATCCTGTCGTTTCCATAGAAACGTTACTCGATTTAGAAGGAGAAGTCATAGAACACATAGTATTTCATGGCGACGCAATTTCCGTGTGAATTCGTCAGTGAGTGGGAGTAAGGGATGCAGTAAAGAAGGATTAGTGCATCGAGAGGGAGATACTCGTATCGCAAAAGAAAAGCCAGTCGTTTCCATAGAAACGATACCCGATTTAGAAGGAGAAGTCATAGAACCCATAGTATTTCATAGCGACGCAATTTCCGTGTGAATTCGTCAATGAGTGGGAGTGAGGGATGCAGTAAAGAAGGATTAGTGCATCGAGAGGGAGATACTCGTATCGCAAAAGAAAAGCCAGTCGTTTCCATTGAAACGATACTCGATTTAGAAGGAGAAGTCATAGAACCCATAGTATTTCATGGCGACGCAATTTCCGTGTGAATTCGTCAATGTGTATTAGTGAGGGATGCAGTAAAGACGGATTAGTGTATCGGAAATGTGATTGTCGTATCCCATAAGAAAATCCTGTCGTTTCCATAGAAACGTTACTCGATTTAGAAGGAGAAGTCATAGAACCCATAGTATTTCATGGCGACGCAATTTCCGTGTGAATTCGTCAATGTGTATTAGTGAGGGATGCAGTAAAGACGGATTAGTGGATCGGAAATGTGATTGTCGTATCCCAAAAGAAAATCCTGTCGTTTCCATAGAAACGTTACTCGATTTAGAAGGAGAAGTCATAGAACCCATAGTATTTCATGGCGACGCAATTTCCGTATGAATTCGTCAATGTGTATTAGTGAGGGATGCAGTAAAGACGGATTAGTGGATCGGAAATGTGATTGTCGTATCGCAAAAGAAAAGCCAGTCGATTCCATAGAAACGATACTCGATTTAGAAGGAGAAGTCATAGAACCCATAGAATTTCATAGCGTCGCAATTTCCGTATGAATTCGTCAATGTGTATTAGTGAGGGATGAAGTAAAGACGGATTAGTGGATCGGAAATGTGATTGTCGTATCGCAAAAGAAAAGCCAGTCGTTTCCATAGAAACGATACTCGATTCGGAAGGAGAAGTCATAGAACCCATAGTATCTCATGGCGACGCAATTTCCGTGTGAATTCGTCAATGTGTATTAGTGAGGGATGCAGTAAAGACGGATTAGTGGATCGGAAATGTGATTGTCGTATCCCAAAAGAAAATCCTGTCGTTTCCATAGAAACGTTACTCGATTTAGAAGGAGAAGTCATAGAACCCATAGTATATCATGGCGACGCAATTTCCGTGTGAATTCGTCAATGTGTATTAGTGAGGGATGCAGTAAAGACGGATTAGTGGATAGGAAATGTGATTGTCGTATCTCAAAAGAAAATCCTGTCGTTTCCATAGAAACGTTACTCGATTTAGAAGGAGAAGTCATAGAACCCATAGTATTTCATGGCGACGCAATTTCCGTGTGAATTCATCAATGATTGGGAGTGAGGGATGCAGTAAAGAAGGATTAGTGCATCGAGAGGGAGATACTCGTATCGCAAAAGAAAAGCCAGTCGTTTTCATAGAAACGATACTCGATTTAGAAGGAAAAGCCATAGAACCCATAGTATTTCATGGCGACGCAATTTCCGTGTGAATTTGTCAATGTGTATTAGTGAGGGATACAGCAAAGACGGATTAGTGGATCGGAAATGTGATTGTCGTATTGCAAAAGAAAAGCCAGTCGTTTCCATAGAAACGATACTCGATTTAGAAGGAGAAGTCATAGAACCCATAGTATTTCATGGCGACGCAATTTCCGTGTGAATTCGTCAATGTGTATTAGTGAGGGATGCAGTAAAGACGGATTAGTGGATCGGAAATGTGATTGTCGTATCGCAAAAGAAAAGCCAGTCGTTTCCATAGAAACGATACTCGATTTAGAAGGAGAAGTCATAGAACCCATAGTATTTCATGGCGACGCAATTTCCGAGTGAATTCGTCATTGTGTATTAGTGAGGGATGCAGTAAAGACGGATTAGTGGACCGGAAATGTGATTGTCGTATCCCAAAACAAAATCCTGTCGTTTCCATAGAAACGTTACTCGATTTAGAAGGAGAAGTCATAGAACCCATAGTATTTCATGGCGACGCAATTTCCGTATGAATTCGTCAATGTGTATTAGTGAGGGATGCAGTAAAGACGGATTAGTTGATCGGAAATGTGATTGTCGTATCGCAAAAGAAAAGCCAGTCGATTCCATAGAAACGATACTCGATTTAGAAGGAGAAGTCATAGAACCCATAGTATTTCATGGCGACGCAATTTCCGTGTGAATTCGTCAATGTGTATTAGTGTGGGATGCAGTAAAGACGGATTAGTGGATCGGAAATGTGATTGTCGTGTCCCAAAAGAAAATCATGTCGTTTCCATAGAAACGTTACTCGATTTAGAAGGAGAAGTCATAGAACCCATAGTATTTCATGGCGACGCAATTTCCGTGTGAATTCGTCAATGAGTGGAAGTGAGGGATGCAGTAAAGAAGGATTAGTGCATCGTGAGGGAGATACTCGTATCGCAAAAGAAAAGCCAGTCGTTTCCATAGAAACGATACTCGATTTAGAAGGAGAAGTCATAGACCCCATAGAATTTCATAGCGTCGCAATTTCCGTATGAATTCGGCAATGTGTATTAGTGAGGGATGCAGTAAAGACGGATTAGTGGATCGGAAATGTGATTGTCGTATCGCAAAAGAAAAGCCAGTCGTTTCCATAGAAACGATACTCGATTCAGACGGAGAAGTCATAGAACCCATAGTATTTCATGGCGACGCAATTTCCGTGTGAATTCGTCAATGTGTATTAGTGAGGGATGCAGTAAAGACGGATTAGTGGATCGGAAATGTGATTGTCGTATCCCAAAAGAAAATCCTGTCGTTTCCATAGAAACGTTACTCGATTTAGAAGGAGAAGTCATAGAACCCATAGCATTTCATGGCGACGCAATTTCCGTGTGAATTCATCAATGAGTGGGAGTGAGGGATGCAGTAAAGAAGGATTAGTGCATCGAGAGGGAGATACTCGTATCGCAAAAGAAAAGCCAGTCGTTTCCATAGAAACGATACTCGATTTAGAAGGAGAAGTCATAGAACCCATAGTATTTCATGGCGACGCAATTTCCGTATGAATTCGTCAATGTGTATTAGTGAGGGATGCAGTAAAGACGGATTAGTGGATCGGAAATGTGATTGTCGTATCGCAAAAGAAAAGCCAGTCGATTCCATAGAAACGATACTCGATTTAGAAGGAGAAGTCATAGAACCCTTAGAATTTCATAGCGACGCAATTTCCGTATGAATTCGTCAATGTGTATTAGTGTGGGATGCAGTAAAGACGGATTAGTGGATCGGAAATGTGATTGTCGTATCGCAAAAGAAAAGCCAGTCGTTTCCATAGAAACGATACTCGATTTAGAAGGAGAAGTCATAGAACCCATAGTATTTCATGGCGACGCTATTTCCGTGTGAATTCGTCAATGTGTATTAGTGAGGGATGCAGTAAAGACGGATTAGTGGATCGGAAATGTGATTGTCGTATCCAAAAAGAAAATCATGTCGTTTCCATAGAAACGTTACTCGATTTAGAAGGAGAAGTCATAGAACCCATAGTATTTCATGGCGACGCAATTTCCGTGTGAATTCGTCAATGAGTGGAAGTGAGGGATGCAGTAATGAAGGATTAGTGCATCGAGAGGGAGATACTCGTATCGCAAAAGAAAAGCCAGTCGTTTCCATAGAAACGATACTCGATTTAGAAGGAGAAGTCATAGAACCCATAGTATTTCATGGCGACGCAATTTCCGTGTGAATTCGTCAATGTGTATTAGTGAGGGATGCAGTAAAGACGGATTAGTGGATCGGAAATGTGATTGTCGTATCCCAAAAGAAAATCCTGTCGTTTCCATAGAAACGTTACTCGATTTAGAAGGAGAAGTCATAGAACCCATAGTATTTCATGGCGACGCAATTTCCGTGTGAATTCGTCAATGTGTATTAGTGAGGGATGCAGTAAAGACGGATTAGTGGATCGGAAATGTGATTGTCGTATCGCAAAAGAAAAGCCAGTCGTTTCTATAGAAACGATACTCGATTTAGAAGGAGAAGTCATAGAACCCATAGTATTTCATGGCGACGCAATTTCCGTGTGAATTCGTCAATGTGTATTAGTGAGGGATGCAGTAAAGACGGATTAGTGGATCGGAAATGTGATTGTCGTATCCCAAAAGAAAATCCTGTCGCTTCCATAGAAACGTTACTCGATTTAGAAGGAGAAGTCATAGAACCCATAGTATTTCATGGCGACGCAATTTCCGTGTGAATTCGTCAATGTGTATTAGTGAGGGATGCAGTAAAGACGGATTAGTGGATCGGAAATGTGATTGTCGTATCCCAAATGAAAATCCTGTCGTTTCCATAGAAACGTTACTCGATTTAGAAGGAGACGTCATAGAACCCATAGTATTTCATGGCGACGCAATTTCCGTGTGAATTCGTCAATGAGTGGGAGTGAGGGATGCAGTAAAGAAGGATTAGTGCATCGAGAGGGAGATACTCGTATCGCAAGAGAAAAGCCAGTCGTTTCCATAGAAACGATACTCGATTTAGAAGGAGAAGTCATAGAACCCATAGTAATTCATAGCGACGCAATTTCCGTGTGAATTCGTCTATGAGTGGGAGTGAGGGATGCAGTAAAGAAGGATTAGTGCATCGAGAGGGAGATACTCGTATAGCAAAAGAAAAGCCAGTCGTTTCCATAGAAACGATACTCGATTTAGAAGGAGAAGTCATAGAACCCATAGTATTTCATGGCGACGCAATTTCCCTGTGAATTCGTCAATGTGTATTAGTGAGGGATGCAGTAAAGACGGATTAGTGGATCGGAAATGTGATTGTCGTATCGCAAAAGAAAAGCCAGTCGTTTCCATAGAAACGATACTCGATTTAGAAGGAGAAGTCATAGAACCCATAGTATTTCATGGCGACGCAATTTCCGTGTGAATTCGTCAATGTGTATTAGTGAGGGATGCAGTAAAGACGGATTAGTGGATCGGAAATGTGATTGTCGTATCCCAAAAGAAAATCCTGTCGTTTCCATAGAAACGTTACTCGATTTAGAAGGAGAAGTCATAGAACCCATAGTATTTCATGGCGACGCAATTTCAGTATGAATTCATCAATGTGTATTAGTGAGGGATGCAGTAAAGACGGATTAGTGGATCGGAAATGTGATTGTCGTATCGCAAAAGAAAAGCCAGTCGTTTCCATAGAATCGATACTCGATTTAGAAGGAGAAGTCATAGAACCCATAGTATATCATAGCGACGCAATTTCCGTATGAATTCGTCAATGTGTATTAGTGAGGGATGCAGTAAAGACGGATTAGTGGATCGGAAATGTGATTGTCGTATCGCAAAAGAAAAGCCAGTAGTTTCCATAGAAACGATACTCGATTTAGAAGGAGAAGTCGTAGAACCCATAGTATTTCATAGCGACGCAATTTCCGTATGAATTCGTCTATGAGTGGGAGTGAGGGATGCAGTAAAGAAGGATTAGTGCATCGAGAGGGAGATACTCGTATAGCAAAAGAAAAGCCAGTCGTTTCCATAGAAACGATACTCGATTTAGAAGGAGAAGTCATAGAACCCATAGTATTTCATGGCGACGCAATTTCCCTGTGAATTCGTCAATGTGTATTAGTGAGGGATGCAGTAAAGACGGATTAGTGGATCGGAAATGTGATTGTCGTATCGCAAAAGAAAAGCCAGTCGTTTCCATAGAAACGATACTCGATTTAGAAGGAGAAGTCATAGAACCCATAGTATTTCATGGCGACGCAATTTCCGTGTGAATTCGTCAATGTGTATTAGTGAGGGATGCAGTAAAGACGGATTAGTGGATCGGAAATGTGATTGTCGTATCCCAAAAGAAAATCCTGTCGTTTCCATAGAAATGTTACTCGATTTAGAAGGAGAAGTCATAGAACCCATAGTATTTCATGGCGACGCAATTTCAGTATGAATTCATCAATGTGTATTAGTGAGGGATGCAGTAAAGACGGATTAGTGGATCGGAAATGTGATTGTCGTATCGCAAAAGAAAAGCCAGTCGTTTCCATAGAATCGATACTCGATTTAGAAGGAGAAGTCATAGAACCCATAGTATATCATAGCGACGCAATTTCCGTATGAATTCGTCAATGTGTATTAGTGAGGGATGCAGTAAAGACGGATTAGTGGATCGGAAATGTGATTGTCGTATCGCAAAAGAAAAGCCAGTAGTTTCCATAGAAACGATACTCGATTTAGAAGGAGAAGTCGTAGAACCCATAGTATTTCATAGCGACGCAATTTCCGTATGAATTCGTCAATGTGTATTAGTGAGGGATGCAGTAAAGACGGACTAGTGGATCGGAAATGTGATTGTCGTATCCCAAAAGAAAATCCTGTCGTTTCCATAGAAACGTTACTCGATTTAGAGGGAGAAGTCATAGAACCCATAGTATTTCATGGCGACGCAATTTCCGTGTGAATTCGTCAATGTGTATTAGTGAGGGATGCAGTAAAGACGGATTAGTGGATCGGAAATGTGATTGTCGTATCGCAAAAGAAAAGCCAGTCGTTTCCATAGAAACGATACTCGATTTAGAAGGAGAAGTCATAGAACCCATAGTATTTCATGGCGACGCAATTTCCGTGTGAATTCGTCAATGTGTATTAGTGAGGGATGCAGTAAAGACGGATTAGTGGATCGGAAATGTGATTGTCGTATCGCAAAAGAAAAGCCAGTCGTTTCCATAGAAACGATACTCGATCTAGATGGAGAAGTCATAGAACCCATAGTATTTCATAGCGACGCAATTTCCGTATGAATTCGTCAATGTGTCTTAGTGAGGGATGCAGTAAAGACGGATTAGTGGATTGGAAATGTGATTGTCGTATCGCAAAAGAAAAGCCAGTCGTTCCCATAGAAACGATACTCGATTTAGAAGGAGAAGACATAGAACCCATAGTATTTCATAGCGACGCAATTTCCGTATGAATTCGTCAATGTGTATTAGTGAGGGATGCAGTAAAGACGGATTAGTTGATCGGAAATGTGATTGTCGTATCGCAAAAGAAAAGCCATTCGTTTCCATAGAAACGATACTCGATTTAGAAGGAGAAGTCATAGAACCCATAGTATTTCATAGCGACGCAATTTCCGTATGAATTCGTCAATGTGTACTAGTGAGGGATGCAGTAAAGACGGATTAGTGGATCGGAAATGTGATTGTCGTATCCCAAAAGAAAATCCTGTCGTTTCCATAGAAACGTTACTCGATTTAGAAGGAGAAGTCATAGAACCCATAGTATTTCATGGCGACGCAATTTCCGTGTGAATTCGTCAATGAGTGGGAGTGAGGGATGCAGTAAAGAAGGATTAGTGCATCGAGAGGGAGATACTCGTATCGCAAAAGAAAAGCCAGTCGTTTCCATAGAAACGATACTCGATTTAGAAGGAGAAGTCATAGAACCCATAGTATTTCATGGCGACGCAATTTCCGTGTGAATTCGTCAATGTGTATTAGTGAGGGATGCAGTAAAGACCGATTAGTGGATCGGAAATGTGATTGTCGTATCGCAAAAGAAAAGCCAGTCGTTTCCATAGAAACGATACTCGATTTAGAAGGAGAAGTCATAGAACCCATAGTATTTCATGGCGACGCAATTTCCGTGAGAATTCGTCAATGTGTATTAGTGAGGGATGCAGTAAAGACGGATTAGTGGATCGGAAATGTGATTGTCGTATCGCAAAAGAAAAGCCAGTCGTTTCCATAGAAACGATACTCGATTTAGAAGGAGATGTCATAGAACCCATAGTATATCATAGCGACGCAATTTCCGTATGAATTCGTCAATGTGTATTAGTGAGGGATGCAGTAAAGACGGATTAGTGGATCGGAAATGTGATTGTCGTATCGCAAAAGAAAAGCCAGTCGTTTCCATAGAAACGATACTCGATTCAGAAATAGAAGTCATAGAACCCATAGTATTTCATGGCGACGCGATTTCCGTGTGAATTCGTCAATGTGTATTAGTGAGGGATGCAGTAAAGACGGATTAGTGGATCGGAAATGTGATTGTCGTATCCCAAAAGGAAATCATGTCGTTTCCATAGAAACGTTACTCGATTTAGAAGGAGAAGTCATAGGACCCATAGTATTTCATGGCGACGCAATTTCCGTGTGTATTCGTCAATGTGTATTAGTGAGGGATGCAGTAAAGACGGATTAGTGGATCGGAAATGTGATTGTCGTATCCCAAAAGAAAATCCTGTCGTTTCCATAGAAACGTTACTCGATTTAGAAGGAGAAGTCATAGAACCCATAGTATTTCATGGCCACGCAATTTCCGTGTGAATTCGTCAATGTGTATTAGTGAGGGATGCAGTAAAGACGGATTAGTGGATCGGAAATGTGATTGTCGTATCCCAAAAGAAAATCCTGTCGTTTCCATAGAAACGTTACTCGATTTAGAAGGAGAAGTCATAGAACCCATAGTATTTCATGGCGACGCAATTTCCGTGTGAATTCATCAATGAGTGGGAGTGAGGGATGCAGTAAAGAAGGATTAGTGCATCGAGAGGGAGATACTCGTATCGCAAAAGAAAAGCCAGTCGTTTCCATAGAAACGATACTCGATTTAGAAGGAGAAGTCATAGAACCCATAGTATTTCATGGCGACGCAATTTCCGTGTGAATTCGTCAATGTGTATTAGTGAGGGATACAGTAAAGACGGATTAGTGGATCGGAAATGTGATTGTCGTATCGCAAAAGAAAAGCCAGTCGTTTCCATAGAAACGATACTCGATTTAGAAGGAGAAGTCATAGAACCCATAGTATTTCATGGCGACGCAATTTCCGTGTGAATTCGTCAATGTGTATTAGTGAGGGATGCAGTAAAGACGGATTAGTGGATAGGAAATGTGATTGTCGTATCGCAAAAGAAAAGCCAGTCGTTTCCATAGAAACGATACTCGATTTAGAAGGAGAAGTCATAGAACCCATAGTATTTCATGGCGACGCAATTTCCGAGTGAATTCGTGATTGTGTATTAGTGAGGGATGCAGTAAAGACGGATTAGTGGATCGGAAATGTGATTGTCGTATCCCAAAACAAAATCCTGTCGTTTCCATAGAAACGTTACTCGATTTAGAAGGAGAAGTCATCGAACCCATAGTATTTCATGGCGACGCAATTTCCGTATGAATTCGTCAATGTGTATTAGTGAGGGATGCAGTAAAGACGGATTAGTGGATCGGAAATGTGATTGTCGTATCGCAAAAGAAAAGCCAGTCGATTCCATAGAAACGATACTCGATTTAGAAGGAGAAGTCATAGAATCCATAGAATTTCATAGCGACGCAATTTCCGTATGAATTCGTCAATGTGTATTAGTGAGGGATGCAGTAAAGACGGATTAGTGGATCGTAAATGTGATTGTCGTATCGCAAAAGAAAAGCCAGTCGTTTCCATAGAAACGATACTCGATTTAGAAGGAGAAGTCATAGAACCCATAGTATTTCATGGCGACGCAATTTCCGTGTGAATTCGTCAATGTGTATTAGTGAGGAATGCAGTAAAGACGGATTAGAGGATCGGAAATGTGATTGTCGTATCCCAAAAGAAAATCATGTCGTTTCCATAGAAACGTTACTCGATTTAGAAGGAGAAGTCATAGAACCCATAGTATTTCATGGCCACGCAATTTCCGTGTGAATTCGTCAATGTGTATTAGTGAGGGATGCAGTAAAGACGGATTAGTGGATCGGAAATGTGATTGTCGTATCCCAAAAGAAAATCCTGTCGTTTCCATAGAAACGTTACTCGATTTAGAAGGAGAAGTCATAGAACCCATAGTATTTCATGGCGACGCAATTTCCGTGTGAATTCATCAATGAGTGGGAGTGAGGGATGCAGTAAAGAAGGATTAGTGCATCGAGAGGGAGATACTCGTATCGCAAAAGAAAAGCCAGTCGTTTCCATAGAAACGATACTCGATTTAGAAGGAGAAGTCATAGAACCCATAGTATTTCATGGCGACGCAATTTCCGTGTGAATTCGTCATTGTGTATTAGTGAGGGATACAGTAAAGACGGATTAGTGGATCGGAAATGTGATTGTCGTATCGCAAAAGAAAAGCCAGTCGTTTCCATAGAAACGATACTCGATTTAGAAGGAGAAGTCATAGAACCCATAGTATTTCATGGCGACGCAATTTCCGTGTGAATTCGTCAATGTGTATTAGTGAGGGATGCAGTAAAGACGGATTAGTGGATAGGAAATGTGATTGTCGTATCGCAAAAGAAAAGCCAGTCGTTTCCATAGAAACGATACTCGATTTAGAAGGAGAAGTCATAGAACCCATAGTATTTCATGGCGACGCAATTTCCGAGTGAATTCGTGATTGTGTATTAGTGAGGGATGCAGTAAAGACGGATTAGTGGATCGGAAATGTGATTGTCGTATCCCAAAACAAAATCCTGTCGTTTCCATAGAAACGTTACTCGATTTAGAAGGAGAAGTCATAGAACCCATAGTATTTCATGGCGACGCAATTTCCGTATGAATTCGTCAATGTGTATTAGTGAGGGATGCAGTAAAGACGGATTAGTGGATCGGAAATGTGATTGTCGTATCGCAAAAGAAAAGCCAGTCGATCCCATAGAAACGATACTCGATTTAGAAGGAGAAGTCATAGAATCCATAGAATTTCATAGCGACGCAATTTCCGTATGAATTCGTCAATGTGTATTAGTGAGGGATGCAGTAAAGACGGATTAGTGGATCGTAAATGTGATTGTCGTATCGCAAAAGAAAAGCCAGTCGTTTCCATAGAAACGATACTCGATTTAGAAGGAGAAGTCATAGAACCCATAGTATTTCATGGCGACGCAATTTCCGTGTGAATTCGTCAATGTGTATTAGTGAGGAATGCAGTAAAGACGGATTAGAGGATCGGAAATGTGATTGTCGTATCCCAAAAGAAAATCCTGTCGTTTCCATAGAAACGTTACTCGATTTAGAAGGAGAAGTCATAGAACCCATAGTATTTCATGGCCACGCAATTTCCGTGTGAATTCGTCAATGTGTATTAGTGAGGGATGCAGTAAAGACGGATTAGTGGATCGGAAATGTGATTGTCGTATCCCAAAAGAAAATCCTGTCGTTTCCATAGAAACGTAACTCGATTTAGAAGGAGAAGTCATAGAACCCATAGTATATCATGGCGACGCAATTTCCGTGTGAATTCATCAATGAGTGGGAGTGAGGGATGCAGTAAAGAAGGATTAGTGCATCGAGAGGGAGATACTCGTATCGCAAAACAAAAGCCAGTCGTTTCCATAGAAACGATACTCGATTTAGAAGGAGAAGTCATAGAACCCATAGTATTTCATGGCGACGCAATTTCCGTGTGAATTCGTCAATGTGTATTAGTGAGGGATACAGTAAAGACGGATTAGTGGATCGGAAATGTGATTGTCGTATCGCAAAAGAAAAGCCAGTCGTTTCCATAGAAACGATACTCGTTTTAGAAGGAGAAGTCATAGAACCCATAGTATTTCATGGCGACGCAATTTCCGTGTGAATTCGTCAATGTGTATTAGTGAGGGATGCAGTAAAGACGGATTAGTGGATCGGAAATGTGATTGTCGTATCGCAAAAGAAAAGCCAGTCGTTTCCATAGAAACGATACTCGATTTAGAAGGAGAAGTCATAGAACCCATAGTATTTCATGGCGACGCAATTTCTGAGTGAATTCGTGATTGTGTATTAGTGAGGGATGCAGTAAAGACTGATTAGTGGATCGGAAATGTGATTGTCGTATCCCAAAACAAAATCCTGTCGTTTCCAAAGAAACGTTACTCGATTTAGAAGGAGAAGTCATAGAAACCATAGTATTTCATGGCGACGCAATTTCCGTATGAATTCGTCAATGTGTATTAGTGAGGGATGCAGTAAAGACGGATTAGTGGATCGGAAATGTGATTGTCGTATCGCAAAAGAAAAGCCAGTCGATTCCATAGAAACGATACTCGATTTAGAAGGAGAAGTCATAGAACCTATAGAATTTCATAGCGACGCAATTTCCGTATGAATTCGTCAATGTGTATTAGTGAGGGATGCAGTAAAGACGGATTAGTGGATCGTAAATGTGATTGTCGTATCGCAAAAGAAAAGCCAGTCGTATCCATAGAAACGATACTCGATTTAGAAGGAGAAGTCATAGAACCTATAGTATTTCATGGCGACGCAATTTCCGTGTGAATTCGTCAATGTGTATTAGTGAGGGATGCAGTAAAGACGGATTGGTGGATCGGAAATGTGATTGTCGTATCCCAAAAGAAAATCATGTCGTTTCCATAGAAACGTTACTCGATTTAGAAGGAGAAGTCATAGAACCCATAGTATTTCATGGCGATGCAATTTCCGTGTGAATTCGTCAATGAGTGGAAGTGAGGGATGCAGTAAAGAAGGATTAGTGCATCGAGAGGGAGATACTCGTATCGCAAAAGAAAAGCCAGTCGATTCCATAGAAACGATACTCGATTTAGAAGGAGAAGTCATAGAACCCATAGTATTTCATGGCGACGCAATTTCCGTGTGAATTCGTCAATGTGTATTAGTGAGGGATGCAGTAAAGACGGATTAGTGGATCGGAAATGCGATTGTCGTATCGCAAAAGAAAAGCCAGTCGTTTCCATAGAAACGATACTCGATTTAGAAGGAGAAGTCATAGAACCCATTGTATTTCATGGCGACGCAATTTCCGTGTGAATTCGTCAATGTGTATTAGTGAGGGATGCAGTAAAGACGGATTAGTGGATCGGAAATGTGATTGTCGTATCCCAAAAGAAAATCCTGTCGTTTCCATAGAAACGTTACTCGATATAGAGGGAGAAGTCATAGAACCCATAGTATTTCATGGCGACGCAATTTCCGTGTGAATTCGTCAATGTGTATTAGTGAGGGATGCAGTAAAGACGGATTAGTGGATCGGAAATGTGATTGTCGTATCGCAAAAGAAAAGCCAGTCGTTTCCATAGAAACGATACTCGATTTAGAAGGAGAAGTCATAGAACCCATAGTATTTCATGGCGACGCAATTTCCGTGTGAATTCGTCAATGTGTATTAGTGAGGGATGCAGTAAAAACGGATTAGTGGATCGGAAATGTGATTGTCGTATCGCAAAGAAAAGCCAGTCGTTTCCATAGAAACGATACTCGATTTAGAAGGAGATGTCATAGAACCCATAGTATTTCATAGCGACGCAATTTCCGTATGAATTCGTCAATGTGTATTAGTGAGGGATGCAGTAAAGACGGATTAGTGGATCGGAAATGTGATTGTCGTATCGCAAAAGAGAAGCCAGTCGTTTCCATAGAAACGATACTCGATTTAGAAGGAGAAGTCATAGAACCCATAGTATTTCATAGCGACGCAATTTCCGTATGAATTCGCCAATGTGTATTAGTGTGGGATGCAGTAAAGACGGATTAGTGGATCGGAAATGTGATTGTCGTATCGCAAAAGAAAATCCAGTCGTTTCAATAGAAACGATACTCGATTTAGAAGGAGAAGTCATAGAACCCATAGTATTTCATGGCGACGCAATTTCCGTGTGAATTTGTCAACATGTATTAGTGAGGGATGCAGTAAAGACGGATTAGTGGATCGGAAATGTGATTGTCTTATCCCAAAAGAAAATCCTGTCGTTTCCATAGAAACGTTACTCGATTTAGAAGGAGAAGTCATAGAACCCATAGTATTTCATGGCGACGCAATTTCCGTGTGAATTCGTCAATGTGTATTAGTGAGGAATGCAGTAAAGACGGATTAGTGGATCGGAAATGTGATTGTCGTATCCCAAAAGAAAATCCTGTCGTTTCCGTAGAAACGTTACTCGATTTAGAAGGAGAAGTCATAGAACCCATAGTATTTCATGGCGACGCAATTTCCGTGTGAATTCGTCAATGAGTGGGAGTGAGGGATGCAGTACAGAAGGATTAGTGCATCGAGAGTAAGATACTCGTATCGCAAAAGAAAAGCCAGTCGTTTCCATAGAAACGATACTCGATTTAGAAAGAGAAGTCATAGAACCCATAGTATGTAATGGCGACGCAATTTCCGTGTGAATTCGTCAATGAGTGGGAGTGAGGGATGCAGTAAGAAGGATTAGTGCATCGAGAGGGAGATACTCGTATCGCAAATGAAAAGCCAATCGTTTCCATAGAAACGATACTCGATTTAGAAGGAGAAGTCATAGAACCCATAGTATTTCATGGCGACGCAATTTCCGTGTGAATTCGTCAATGTGTATTAGTGAGGGATGCAGTAAAGACGGATTAGTGGATCGGAAATGTGATAGTCTTATCCCAAAAGAAAATCATGTCGTTTCATTAGAAACGTTACTCGATTTAAAAGGAGAAGTCATAGAACCCATAGTATTTCATGGCGACGCAATTTCCGTGTGAATTCGTCAATGTGTATTAGTGAGGGGTGCAGTAAAGACGGATTAGTGGATCGGAAATGTGATTGTCGTATCCCAAAAGAAAATCCTTTCGTTTCCATAGAAACGTTACTCGATTTAGAAGGAGACGTCATAGAACCCACAGTATTTCATGGCGACGCAATTTCCGTGTGAATTCGTCAATGAGTGGGAGTGAGGGATGCAGTAAAGAAGGATTAGTGCATCGAGAGGGAGATACTCGTATCGCAAAAGAAAAGCCAGTCGTTTCCATAGAAACGATACTCGATTTAGAAGGAGAAGTCATAGAACCCATAGTATTTCATAGCGACGCAATTTCCGTGTGAATTCGTCAATGAGTGGGAGTGAGGGATGCAGTGAAGAAGGATTACTGCATCGAGAGGGAGATACTCGTATCGCAAAAGGAAAGCCAGTCGTTTCCATAGAAACGATACTCGATTTAGAGGGAGAAGTCATAGAACCCATAGTATTTCATGGCGACGCAATTTCCGTGTGAATTCGTCAATGAGTGGGAGTGAGGGATGCAGTAAAGAAGGATTGGTGCATCGAGAGGGAGATACTCGTATCGCAAAAGAAAAGCCAGTCGTTTCCATAGAAACGATACTCGATTTAGAAGGAGAAGTCATAGAACCCATAGTATTTCATGGCGACGCAATTTCCGTGTGAATTCGTCAATGTGTATTAGTGAGGGATGCAGTAAAGACGGATTAGTGGATCGGAAATGTGATTGTCGTATCGCAAAAGAAATGCCAGTCGTTTCCATAGAAACGATACTCGATTTCGAAGGAGACTTCATAGAACCCATAGTATTTCATGGCGACGCAATTTCCGTGTGAATTTGTCAATGTGTATTAGTGAGGGATGCAGTAAAGACGGATTAGTGGATCCGAAATGTGATTGTCGTATCGCAAAAGAAAATCCTGTCGTTTCCATAGAAACGATACTCGATTTAGAAGGAGAAGTCATAGAACCCATAGTATTTCATGGCGACGCAATTTCCGTGTGAATTCGTCAATGTGTATTAGTGAGGGATGCAGTAAACACGGATTAGTGGATCGGAAATTTGATTGTCGTATCGCAAAAGAAAAGCCAGTCGTTTCCATAGAAACGATACTCGATTTATAAGGAGAAGTCATAGAACCCATAGTATTTCATGGCGACGCAATTTCCGTGTGAATTCGTCAATGAGTGGGAGTGAGGCATGCAGAAAAGAAGGATTAGTGCATCGAGAGGGAAATACTCGTATCGCAAAAGAAAAGCCAGTCGTTTCCATAGAAACGATACTTGATTTAGAAGGAGAAGTCATAGAACCCATAGTATTTCATTGCGACGCAATTTCCGTGTGATTTCGTCAATGTGTATTAGTGAGGGATGCAGTAAAGACGGATTAGTGGATCGGAAATGTGATCGTCGTATCCCAAAAGAAAATCCTGTCGTTTCCATAGAAACGTTACTCGATTTAGAAGGAAAAGTCATAGAACCCATAGTATTTCATGGCGACGCAATTTCCGTGTGAATTCGTCAATGTGTATTAGTGAGGGATGCAGTAAAGACGGATTAGTGGATCGGAAATGTGATTGTTGTATCGAAAAGAAAAGCCAGTCGTTTCCATAGAAACGATACTCGATTTAGAATGAGAAGTCATAGAACCCATAGTATTTCATGGCGACGCAATTTCCGTAGGAATTCGTCAATGTGTATTAGTGAGGGATGCAGTAAAGACGGATTAGTGGATCGGAAATGTGATTGTCGTATCCCAAAAGAAAATCCTGTCGTTTCCATAGAAACGTTACTCCGATTTTGAAGGAGGAGTCATAGAACCCATAGTATTTCATGGCGACGCAATTTACGTGTGAATTCGTCAATGAGTGGGAGTGAGGGATGCAGTAAAGAAGGGTTAGTGCATCGACAGGGAGATACTCGTATCGCAAAAGAAAAGCCAGTCGTTTCCATAGAAACGATACTCGATTTAGAAGGAGAAGTCATAGAACCCATAGTATTTCATGGCGACGCAATTTCCGTGTGAATTCGTCAATGTGTATTAGTGAGGGAGGCAGTAAAGACGGATTAGTGGATCGGAAATGTGATTGTCGTATCGCAAAAGAAAAGCCAGTCGTTTCCATAGAAACGATACTCGATTTAGAATGAGAAGTCATAGAACCCATAGTATATCATGGCGATGCAATTTCCGTGTGAATTCATCAATGTGTATTAGTGTGGGATGCAGTTAAGGCAGATTAGTGGATCGGAAATAAGATTGTCGTATCGCAAAAGAAAAGCCAGTCTTTTCCATAGAAACGATACTCGATTTAGAAGGAGAAGACATAGAACCCATAGTATTTCATGGCGACGCAATTTTCCGTGTGAATTCTTCAATGTGTATTAGTGAGGGACGCAGTAAAGACGGATTAGTGGATCGGAAATGTGATTGTCGTATCCCAAAAGAAAATCCTGTCGTTTCCATAGAAACGTTACTCGATTTAGAAGGAGAAGTCATAGAACCCATAATATTTCATGGCGACGCAATTTCCGTGTGAATTCGTCAATGTGTATTAGTGAGGGATGCAGTAAAGACGGATTAGTGGATCGGAAATGTGATTGTCGTATCCCAAAAGAAAATCCTGTCGTTTCCATAGAAACGTTACTCGATTTAGAAGGAGAAGTCATAGAACCCATAGTATTTCATGGCGACGCAATTTCCGTGTGAATTCGTCAATGTGTATTAGTGAGGGATGCAGTAAAGTCGGATTAGTGGATCGGAAATGTGATTGTCGTATCGCAAAAGAAAATCCTGTCGTTTCCATAGAAACGTTACTCGATTTAGAAGGAGAAGTCATAGAACCCATAGTATTTCATGGCGACGCAATTTCCGTGTGAATTCGTCAATGAGTGGGAGTGAGGGATGCAGTAAAGAAGGATTAGTGCATCGAGAGGGAGATACTCGTATCCCAAAAGAAAATCCTGTCGTTTCCACAGAAACGTTACTCGATTTAGAAGGAGAAGTCATAGAACCCATAGTATTTCATAGCGACGCAATTTCCGTGTGAATTCGTCAATGAGTGGGAGTGAGGGATGCAGTAAAGAAGGATTAGTGCATCGAGAGGGAGATACTCGTATCGAAAAAGAAAATCCTGTATTTTCCATTGAAACGTTACTCGATTTAGAAGGTGAAGTCATAGAACCCATAGTATTTCATGGCGACGCAATTTCCCTGTGAATTCGTCAATGAGTGGGAGTCAGGGATGCAGTAAAGAAGGATTAGTGCATCGAGAGGGAGATACTCGTATCGCAAAAGAAAAGCCACTCGTTTCCATAGAAACGATACTCGATTTAGAAGGAGAAGTCATAGAACCCATAGTATTTCATAGCGACGCATTTTCCGTATGAATTCGTCAATGTGTATTAGTGAGGGATGCAGTAAAGACGGATTAGTGGATCGGAAATGTGATTGTCGTATCCCAAAAGAAAATCCTGTCGTTTCCATAGAAACGTTACTCGATTTGGAAGGAAAAGTCATAGAACCCATAGTATTTCATGGCGACGCAATTTCCGTGTGAATTCGTCAATGTGTATTAGTGAGGGATGTAGTAAAGACGGATTAGTGGATCGGAAATGAGATTGTCGTATCGCAAAAGAAAAGCCAGTCGTTTCCATAGAAACGATACTCGATTTAGAAGGAGAAGTAATAGAACCCATAGTATTTCATGGCGACGCAATTTCCGTGTGAATTCGTCAATGTGTATTAGTGAGGGATGCAGTAAAGACGGATTAGTGGATCGGAAATGTGATTGTCGTATCCCAAAAGAAAATCCTGTCGTGTCCATAGAAACGTTACTCGATTTAGAAGGAGAAGTCATAGAACCCATAATATTTCATGGCGACGCAATTTCCGTGTGAATTCGTCAATGTGTATTAGTGAGGGATGCAGTAAAGACGGATTAGTGGATCGGAAATGTGATTGTCGTATCCCAAAAGAAAATCCTGTCGTTTCCATAGAAACGTTACTCGATTTAGAAGGAGAAGTCATAGAACCCATAGTATTTCATGGCGACGCAATTTCCGTGTGAATTCGTCAATGTGTGTTAGTGAGGGATGCAGTAAAGACGGATTAGTGGATCGGAAATGTGAATGTCGTATCCCAAAAGAAAATCCTGTCGTTTCCATAGAAACGTTACTTGATTTAGAAGGAGACGTCATAGAACCCATAGTATTTCATGGCGACGCAATTTCCGTGTGAATTCGTCAATGAGTGGGAGTGAGGGATGCAGTAAAGAAGGATTAGTGCATCGAGAGGGAGATACTCGTATCGCAAAAGAAAAGCCAGTCGTTTCCATAGAAATTATACTCGATTTAGAAGGAGAAGTCATAGAACCCATAGTATTTCATAGCGACGCAATTTCCGTGTGAATTCGTCAATGAGTGGGAGTGAGGGATGCAGTGATGAAGGATTAGTGCATCGAGAGGGAGATACTCGTATCGCAAAAGGAAAGCCAGTCGTTTCCATAGAAACGATACTCGATTTAGAAGGAGAAGTCATAGAACCCATAGTATTTCATGGCGACGCAATTTCCGTGTGAATTCGTCAATGAGTGGGAGTGAGGGATGCAGTAAAGAAGGATTAGTGCATCGAGAGGGAGATACTCGTATCCCAAAAGAAAATCCTGTCGTTTCCACAGAAACGTTACTCGATTTAGAAGGAGAAGTCATAGAACCCATAGTATTTCATAGCGACGCAATTTCCGTGTGAATTCGTCAATGAGTGGGAGTGAGGGATGCAGTAAAGAAGGATTAGTGCATCGAGAGGGAGATACTCGTATCGAAAAAGAAAATCCTGTATTTTCCATTGAAACGTTACTCGATTTAGAAGGTGAAGTCATAGAACCCATAGTATTTCATGGCGACGCAATTTCCCTGTGAATTCGTCAATGAGTGGGAGTCAGGGATGCAGTAAAGAAGGATTAGTGCATCGAGAGGGAGATACTCGTATCGCAAAAGAAAAGCCACTCGTTTCCATAGAAACGATACTCGATTTAGAAGGAGAAGTCATAGAACCCATAGTATTTCATAGCGACGCATTTTCCGTATGAATTCGTCAATGTGTATTAGTGAGGGATGCAGTAAAGACGGATTAGTGGATCGGAAATGTGATTGTCGTATCCCAAAAGAAAATCCTTTCGTTTCCATAGAAACGTTACTCGATTTGGAAGGAAAAGTCATAGAACCCATAGTATTTCATGGCGACGCAATTTCCGTGTGAATTCGTCAATGTGTATTAGTGAGGGCTGTAGTAAAGACGGATTAGTGGATCGGAAATGAGATTGTCGTATCGCAAAAGAAAAGCCAGTCGTTTCCATAGAAACGATACTCGATTTAGAAGGAGAAGTAATAGAACCCATAGTATTTCATGGCGACGCAATTTCCGTGTGAATTCGTCAATGTGTATTAGTGAGGGATGCAGTAAAGACGGATTAGTGGATCGGAA
Source organism: Schistocerca piceifrons (assembly GCF_021461385.2). Classification (NCBI taxonomy): domain Eukaryota; kingdom Metazoa; phylum Arthropoda; class Insecta; order Orthoptera; family Acrididae; genus Schistocerca; species Schistocerca piceifrons. The sequence goes on from NW_025727551.1 coordinate 6,274,879, forward strand.
ATGTGATTGTCGTATCCCAAAAGAAAATCCTGTCGTTTCCATAGAAACGTTACTCGATTTAGAAGGAGAAGTCATAGAACCCATAATATTTCATGGCGACGCAATTTCCGTGTGAATTCGTCAATGTGTATTAGTGAGGGATGCAGTAAAGACGGATTAGTGGATCGGAAATGTGATTGTCGTATCCCAAAAGAAAATCCTGTCGTTTCCATAGAAACGTTACTCGATTTAGAAGGAGAAGTCATAGAACCCATAGTATTTCATGGCGACGCAATTTCCGTGTGAATTCGTCAATGTGTGTTAGTGAGGGATGCAGTAAAGACGGATTAGTGGATCGGAAATGTGAATGTCGTATCCCAAAAGAAAATCCTGTCGTTTCCATAGAAACGTTACTTGATTTAGAAGGAGAAGTCATAGAACCCATAGTATTTCATGGCGACGCAATTTCCGTGTGAATTCGTCAATGAGTGGGAGTGAGGGATGCAGTAAAGAAGGATTAGTGCATCGAGAGGGAGATACTCGTATCGCAAAAGAAAAGCCAGTCGTTTCCATAGAAATTATACTCGATTTAGAAGGAGAAGTCATAGAACCCATAGTATTTCATAGCGACGCAATTTCCGTGTGAATTCGTCAATGAGTGGGAGTGAGGGATGCAGTGAAGAAGGATTAGTGCATCGAGAGGGAGATACTCGTATCGCAAAAGGAAAGCCAGTCGTTTCCATAGAAACGATACTCGATTTAGAAGGAGAAGTCATAGAACCCATAGTATCTCATGACGACGCAATTTCCGTGTGAATTCGTCAATGTGTATTAGTGAGGGATGCAGTAAAGACGGATTAGTGGATCGGAAATGTGATTGTCGTATCCCAAAAGAAAATCCTGTCGTTTCCATAGAAACGTTACTCGATTTAGAAGGAAAAGTCATAGAACCCATAGTATTTCATGGCGACGCAATTTCCGTGTGAATTCGTCAATGTGTATTAGTGAGGGATGTAGTAAAGACGGATTAGTGGATCGGAAATGAGATTGTCGTATCGCAAAAGAAAAGCCAGTCGTTTCCATAGAAACGATACTCGATTTAGAAGGAGAAGTAATAGAACCCATAGTATTTCATGGCGACGCAATTTCCGTGTGAATTCGTCAATGTGTATTAGTGAGGGATGCAGTAAAGACGGATTAGTGGATCGGAAATGTGATTGTCGTATCCCAAAAGAAAATCCTGTCGTTTCCATAGAAACGTTACTCGATTTAGAAGGAGAAGTCATAGAACCCATAATATTTCATGGCGACGCAATTTCCGTGTGAATTCGTCAATGTGTATTAGTGAGGGATGCAGTAAAGACGGATTAGTGGATCGGAAATGTGATTGTCGTATCCCAAAAGAAAATCCTGTCGTTTCCATAGAAACGTTACTCGATTTAGAAGGAGAAGTCATAGAACCCATAGTATTTCATGGCGACGCAATTTCCGTGTGAATTCGTCAATGTGTGTTAGTGAGGGATGCAGTAAAGACGGATTAGTGGATCGGAAATGTGAATGTCGTATCCCAAAAGAAAATCCTGTCGTTTCCATAGAAACGTTACTTGATTTAGAAGGAGACGTCATAGAACCCATAGTATTTCATGGCGACGCAATTTCCGTGTGAATTCGTCAATGAGTGGGAGTGAGGGATGCAGTAAAGAAGGATTAGTGCATCGAGAGGGAGATACTCCTATCGCAAAAGAAAAGCCAGTCGTTTCCATAGAAACGATACTCGATTTAGAAGGAGAAGTCATAGAACCCATAGTATTTCATAGCGACGCAATTTCCGTGTGAATTCGTCAATGAGTGGGAGTGAGGGATGCAGTGAAGAAGGATTAGTGCATCGAGAGGGAGATACTCGTATCGCAAAAGGAAAACCAGTCGTTTCCATAGAAACGATACTCGATTTAGAAGGAGAAGTCATAGAACCCATAGTATTTCATGGCGACGCAATTTCCGTGTGAATTCGTCAATGAGTGGGAGTGAGGGATGCAGTAAAGAAGGATTAGTGCATCGAGAGGGAGATACTCGTATCGCAAAAGAAAAGCCAGTCGTTTCCATAGAAACGATACTTGATTTAGAAGGAGAAGTCATAGAACCCATAGTATTTCATGACGACGCAATTTCCGTGTGAATTCGTCAATGTGTATTAGTGAGGGATGCAGTAAAGACGGATTAGTGGATCGGAAATGTGATTGTCGTATCCCAAAAGAAAATCCTGTCGTTTCCATAGAAACGTTACTCGATTTAGAAGGAAAAGTCATAGAACCCATAGTATTTCATGGCGACGCAATTTCCGTGTGAATTCGTCAATGTGTATTAGTGAGGGATGTAGTAAAGACGGATTAGTGGATCGGAAATGTGATTGTCGTATCGCAAAAGAAAAGCCAGTCGTTTCCATAGAAACGATACTCGATTTAGAAGGAGAAGTAATAGAACCCATAGTATTTCATGGCGACGCAATTTCCGTGTGAATTCGTCAATGTGTATTACTGAGGGATGCAGTAAAGACGGATTAGTGGATCGGAAATGTGATTGTCGTATCCCAAAAGAAAATCCTGTCGTTTCCATAGAAGCGTTACTCGATTTAGAAGGAGAAGTCATAGAACCCATAGTATTTCATGGCGACGCAATTTCCGTGTGAATTCGTCAATGAGTGGGAGTGAGGGATGCAGTACAGAAGGATTAGTGCATCGAGAGTAAGATACTCGTATCGCAAAAGAAAAGCCAGTCGTTTCCATAGAAACGATACTCGATTTAGAAAGAGGAGTCATAGAACCCATAGTATGTAATGGCGACGCAATTTCCGTGTGAATTCGTCAATGAGTGGGAGTGAGGGATGCAGTAAAGAAGGATTAGTGCATCGAGAGGGAGATACTCGTATCGCAAAAGAAAAGCCAATCGTTTCCATAGAAACGATACTCGATTTAGAAGGAGAAGTCATAGAACCCATAGTATTTCATGGCGACGCAATTTCCGTGTGAATTCGTCAATGTGTATTAGTGAGGGATGCAGTAAAGACGGATTAGTGGATCGGAAATGTGATAGTCTTATCCCAAAAGAAAATCATGTCGTTCCATTAGAAACGTTACTCGATTTAGAAGGAGAAGTCATAGAACCCATAGTATTTCATGGCGACGCAATTTCCGTGTGAATTCGTCAATGTGTATTAGTGATGGGTGCAGTAAAGACGGATTAGTGGATCGGAAATGTGATTGTCGTATCCCAAAAGAAAATCCTGTCGTTTCCATAGAAACGTTACTCGATTTAGAAGGAGACGTCATAGAACCCATAGTATTTCATGGCGACGCAATTTCCGTGTGAATTCGTCAATGAGTGGGAGTGAGGGATGCAGTGAAGAAGGATTAGTGCATCGAGAGGGAGATACTCGTATCGCAAAAGGAAAGCCAGTCGTTTCCATAGAAACGATACTCGATTTAGAGGGAGAAGTCATAGAACCAATAGTATTTCATGGCGACGCAATTTCCGTGTGAATTCGTCAATGAGTGGGAGTGAGGGATGCAGTAAAGAAGGATTGGTGCATCGAGAGGGAGATACTCGTATCGCAAAAGAAAAGCCAGTCGTTTCCATAGAAACGATACTTGATTTAGAAGGAGAAGTCATAGAACCCATAGTATTTCATGGCGACGCAATTTCCGTGTGAATTCGTCAATGTGTATTAGTGAGGGATGCAGTAAAGACGGATTAGTGGATCGGAAATGTGATTGTCGTATCCCAAAAGAAAATCCTGTCGTTCCCATAGAAACGTTACTCGATTTAGAAGGAGGAGTCATAGAACCCATGGTATTTCATGGCGACGCAATTTCCGTGTGAATTCGTCAATGAGTGGGAGTGAGGGATGCAGTAAAGAAGGGTTAGTGCATCGACAGGGAGATACTCGTATCGCAAAAGAAAAGCCAGTCGTTTCCATAGAAACGATACTCGATTTAGAAGGAGAAGTCATAGAACCCATAGTATTTCATGGCGACGCAATTTCCGTGTGAATTCGTCAATGTGTATTAGTGAGGGAGGCAGTAAAGACGGATTAGTGGATCGGAAATGTGATTGTCGTATCGCAAAAGAAAAGCCAGTCGTTTCCATAGAAACGATACTCGATTTAGAAGGAGAAGTCATAGAACCCATAGTATATCATGGCGATGCAATTTCCGTGTGAATTCATCAATGTGTATTAGTGTGGGATGCAGTTAAGGCGGATTAGTGGATCGGAAATAAGATTGTCGTATCGCAAAAGAAAAGCCAGTCGTTTCCATAGAAACGATACTCGATTTAGAAGGAGAAGACATAGAACCCATAGTATTTCATGGCGACGCAATTTTCCGTGTAAATTCTTCAATGTGTATTAGCGAGGGACGCAGTAAAGACGGATTAGTGGATCGGAAATGTGATTGTCGTATCCCAAAAGAAAATCCTGTCGTTTCCATAGAAACGTTACTCGATTTAGAAGGAGAAGTCATAGAACCCATAATATTTCATGGCGACGCAATTTCCGTGTGAATTCGTCAATGAGTGGGAGTGAGGGATGCAGTAAAGAAGAATTAGTGCATCGAGATGGAGATACTCGTATCGCAAAAGAAAATCCTGTATTTTCCATTGAAACGTTACTCGATTTAGCAGGTGAAGTCATAGAACCCACAGTATTTCATGGCGACGCAATTTCCCTGTGAATTCGTCAATGAGTGGGAGTGAGGGATGCAGTAAAGAAGGATTAGTGCATCGAGATGGAGATACTCGTATCGCAAAAGAAAAGCCAGTCGTTTCCATAGAAACGATACTCGATTTGGAAGGAGAAGTCATAGAACCCATAGTATTTCATAGCGACGCAATTTCCGTATGAATTCGTCAATGTGTATTAGTGAGGGATGCAGTAAAGACGGATTAGTGGATCGGAAATGTGATTGTCGTATCGCAAAAGAAAAGCCAGTCGTTTCCATTGAAACGATACTCGATTTAGAAGGAGAAGTCATAGAACCCATAGTATTTCATAGCGACGCAATTTTCGTATGAATTCGTCAATGTGTATTAGTGAGGGATGCAGTAAAGACGGATTAGTGGATCCGAAATGTGATTGTCGAATCCCAAAAGAAAATCCTGTCGTTTCCATAGAAACGTTACTCGATTTAGAAGGAGAAGTCATAGAACCCATGGTATTTCATGGTGACGCAATTTCTGTGTGAATTCGTCAATGAGTGGGAGTGAGGGATGCAGTAAAAGAAGGATTAGTGCATCGAGAGGGAGATACTCGTATCGCAAAAGAAAAGCCAGTCGTTTCCATAGAAACGATACTCGATTTAGAAGGAGAAGTCATAGAACCCATAGTATTTCATGGCGACGCAATTTCCGTGTGAATTCGTCAATGTGTATTAGTGAGGGATGCAGTAAAGACGGATTAGTGGATCGGAAATATGATTGTCGTATCCCAAAAGAAAATCCTGTCGTTTCCATAGAAACGCTACTCGATTATGAAGGAGAAGTCATAGAACCCATAGTATTTCATGGCGACGCAATTTCCGTGTGAATTCGTCAATGTGTATTAGTGAGGGATGCAGTAAAGACGGATTAGTGGATCGGAAATGTGATTGTCGTATCCCAAAAGAAAATCCTGTCGTTTAAATGGAAACGTTACTCGATTTAGAAGGAGAAGTCATAGAACCCATAGTATTTCATGGCGACGCAATTTCCGTGTGAATTCGTCAATGTGTATTAGTGAGGGATGCAGTAAAGACGGTTTAGTGGATCGGAAATGTGATTGTCGTATCGCAAAAGAAAAGCCAGTCGTTTCCATAGAAACGATACTCGATTTAGAAGGAGAAGTCATAGAACCCATAGTATTTCATGGCGACGCAATTTCCGTATGAATTCGTCAATGTGTATTAGTGAGGGATGCAGTAAAGACGGATTAGTGGATCGGAAATGTGATTGTCGTATCGCAAAAGAAAAGCCAGTCGTTTCCATAGAAACGTTACTCGATTTAGAAGGAGAAGTCATAGAACCCATAGTATTTCATGGCGACGCAATTTCCGTGTGAATTCGTCAATGTGTATTAGTGAAGGATGCAGTATCGACGGATTAGTGGATCGGAAATGTGATTGTCGTATCCCAAAAGAAAATCCTGTCGTTTCCATAGAAACGTTACTCGATTTAGAAGGAGAAGTCATAGAACCCATAGTATTTCATGGCGACGCAACTTCCGTGTGAATTCGTCAATGTGTATTAGTGAGGGATGCAGTAAAGACGGATTAGTGGATCGGAAATGTGATTGTCGTATCCCAAGAGAAAATCCTGTCGTTTAAATAGAAACGTTACTCGATTTAGAAGGAGAAGTCATAGAACCCATAGTATTTCATGGCGACGCAATTTTCGTGTGAATTCGTCAATGAGTGGGAGTGAGGGATGCAGTAAAGAAGGATTAGTGCATCGAGAGGGAGATACTCGTATCGCAAAAGAAAAGCCAGTCGTTTCCATAGAAACGATACTCGATTTAGAAGGAGAAGTCATAGAACCCATAGTATTTCATAGCTACGCAATTTCCGTGTGAATTCGTCAATGAGTGGGAGTGAGGGATGCAGTAAAGAAGGATTAGTGCATCGAGAGGGAGCTACTCGTATCGCAAAAGAAAAGCCAGTCATTTCCATAGATACGATACTCGATTTAGAAGGAGAAGTCATAGAACCCATAGTATTTCATGGCGACGCAATTTCCGTGTGAATTCGTCAATGTGTATAATTGAGGGATGCAGTAAGGACGGATTAGTGGATCGGAAATGTGATTGTCGTATCCCAAAAGAAAATCCTGTCGTTTCCATAGTAACGTTACTCGATTTAGAAGGAGAAGTCATAGAACCCATAGTATTTCATGGCGACGCAATTTCCGTGTGAATTCGTCAATGAGTATTAGTGAGGGATGCAGTAAAGACGGATTAGTGGATCGGAAATGTGATTGTCGTATCCCAAAAGAAAATCCTGTCTTTTCCATAGAAACGTTACCCGATTTAGAAGGAGAAGTCATAGAACCCATAGTATTTCATGGCGACGCAATTTCCGTGTGAATTCGTCAATGTGTATTAGTGAGGGATGCAGTAAAGACGGATTAGTGGATCGGAAATGTGATTGTCGTATCTCAAAAGAAAATCCTGTCGTTTCCATAGAAACGTTACTCGATTTAGAAGGAGAAGTCATAGAACCCATAGTATTTCATGGCGACGCAATTTCCGTGTGAATTCATCAATGAGTGGGAGTGAGGGATGCAGTAAAGAAGGATTAGTGCATCGAGAGGGAGATACTCGTATCGCAAAAGAAAAGCCAGTCGTTTCCATAGAAACGATACTCGATTTAGAAGGAGAAGTCATAGAACCCATAGTATTTCATGGCGATGCAATTTCCGTATGAATTCGTCAATGTGTATTAGTGAGGGATGCAGTAAAGACGGATTAGTGGATCGGAAATGTGATTGTCGTATCGCAAAAGAAAAGCCAGTCGTTTCCATAGAAACGTTACTCGATTTAGAAGGAGAAGTCATAGAACCCATAGTATTTCATGGCGACGCAATTTCCGTGTGAATTCGTCAATGAGTGGGAGTGAGGGATGCAGTAAAGAAGGAATAGTGCATCGAGAGGGAGATACTCGTATCGCAAAAGAAAAGCCAGTCGTTTCCATTGAAACGATACTTGATTTAGAAGGAGAAGTCATAGAACCCATAGTATTTCATGGCGACGCAATTTCCGTGTGAATTCGTCAATGTGTATTAGTGAGGGTTGCAGTAAAGACGGATTAGTGGATCGGAAATGTGATTGTCGTATCCCAAAAGAAAATCCTGTCGTTTCCATAGAAACGTTACTCGATTTAGAAGGAAAAGTCATAGAACCCATAGAATTTCATGGCGACGCAATTTCCGTGTGAATTCGTCAATGTGTATTAGTGAGGGATGCAGTAAAGACGGATTAGTGGATCGGAAATGTGATTGTTGTATCGAAAAGAAAAGCCAGTCGTTCCCATAGAAACGATACTCGATGTAGAAGGAGAAGTCATAGAACCCATAGTATTTCATGGCGACGCAATTTCCGTGTGAATTCGTCAATTTGTATTAGTGAGGGATGCAGTAAAGACGGATTAGTGGATCGGAAATGTGATTGTCGTATCCCAAAAGAAAATCCTGTCGTTTCCATAGAAACGTTACTCGATTTAGAAGGAGGAGTCATAGAACCCATAGTATTTCATGGCGACGCAATTTCCGTGTGAATTCGTCAATGAGTGGGAGTGAGGGATGCAGTAAAGAAGGATTAGTGCATCGAGAGGGAGATACTCGTATCGCAAAAGAAAAGCCAGTCGTTTCCATAGAAACGATACTCGATTTAGAAGGAGAAGTCATAGAACCCATAGTATTTCATGGCGATGCAATTTCCGTATGAATTCGTCAATGTGTATCAGTGAGGGATGCAGTAAAGACGGATTAGTGGATCGGAAATGTGATTGTCGTATCGCAAAAGAAAAGCCAGTCGTTTCCATAGAAACGTTACTCGATTTAGAAGGAGAAGTCATAGAACCCATAGTATTTCATGGCGACGCAATTTCCGTGTGAATTCGTCAATGAGTGGGAGTGAGGGATGCAGTAAAGAAGGAATAGTGCATCGAGAGGGAGATACTCGTATCGCAAAAGAAAAGCCAGTCGTTTCCATTGAAACGATACTTGATTTAGAAGGAGAAGTCATAGAACCCATAGTATTTCATGGCGACGCAATTTCCGTGTGAATTCGTCAATGTGTATTAGTGAGGGTTGCAGTAAAGACGGATTAGTGGATCGGAAATGTGATTGTCGTATCCCAAAAGAAAATCCTGTCGTTTCCATAGAAACGTTACTCGATTTAGAAGGAAAAGTCATAGAACCCATAGTATTTCATGGCGACGCAATTTCCGTGTGAATTCGTCAATGTGTATTAGTGAGGGATGCAGTAAAGACGGATTAGTGGATCGGAAATGTGATTGTTGTATCGAAAAGAAAAGCCAGTCGTTCCCATAGAAACGATACTCGATGTAGAAGGAGAAGTCATAGAACCCATAGTATTTCATGGCGACGCAATTTCCATGTGAATTCGTCAATTTGTATTAGTGAGGGATGCAGTAAAGACGGATTAGTGGATCGGAAATGTGATTGTCGTATCCCAAAAGAAAATCCTGTCGTTTCCATAGAAACGTTACTCGATTTAGAAGGAGGAGTCATAGAACCCATAGTATTTCATGGCGACGCAATTTCCGTGTGAATTCGTCAATGAGTGGGAGTGAGGGATGCAGTAAAGAAGGGTTAGTGCATCGAGAGGGAGATACTCGTATCGCAAAAGAAAAGCCAGTCGTTTCCATAGAAACGATACTCGATTTAGAAGGAGAAGTCATAGAACCCATAGTATTTCATGGCGACGCAATTTCCGTGTGAATTCGTCAATGTGTATTAGTGAGGGAGGCAGTAAAGACGGATTAGTGGATCGGAAATGTGATAGTCGTATCGCAAAAGAAAAGCCAGTCGTTTCCATAGAAACGATTCTCGATTTAGAAGGAGAAGTCATAGAACCCATAGTATATCATGGCGATGCAATTTCCGTGTGAATTCATCAATGTGTATTAGTGTGGGATGCAGTTAAGGCGGATTAGTGGATCGGAAATAAGATTGTCGTATCGCAAAGAAAAGCCAGTCGTTTCCATAGAAACAATACTCGATTTAGAAGGAGAAGTCATAGAACCCATAGTATTTCATGGCGACGCAATTTTCCGTGTGAATTCGTCAATGTGTATTAGTGAGGGATGCAGTAAAGACGGATTAGTGGATCGGAAATGTGATTGTCGTATCCCAAAAGAAAATCCTGTCGTTTCCATAGAAACGTTACTCGATTTAGAAGGAGAAGTCATAGAACCCATAATATTTCATGGCGACGCAATTTCCGTGTGAATTCGTCAATGTGTATTAGTGAGGGATGCAGTAAAGACGGATTAGTGGATCGGAAATGTGATTGTCGTATCCCAAAAGAAAATCCTGTCGTTTCCATAGAAACGTTACTCGATTTAGAAGGAGAAGTCATAGAACCCATAGTATTTCATGGCGACGCAATTTCCGTGTGAATTCGTCAATGTGTATTAGTGAGGGATGCAGTAAAGACGGATTAGTGGATCGGAAATGTGATTGTCGTATCGCAAAAGAAAATCCTGTCGTTTCCATAGAAACGTTACTCGATTTAGAAGGAGAAGTCATAGAACCCATAGTATTTCATGGCGACGCAATTTCCGTGTGAATTCGTCAATGTGTATTAGTGAGGGATGCAGTAAAGACGGATTAGTGGATCGGAAATGTGATTGTCGTATCCCAAAAGAAAATTCTGTCGTTTCCATAGAAACGTTACTCGATTTAGAAGGAAAAGTCATAGAACCCATAGTATTTCATGGCGACGCAATTTCCGTGTGAATTCGTCAATGTGTATTTGTGTGGGATGCAGTAAAGACGGATTAGTGGATCGGAAATGTGATTGTTGTATCGAAAAGAAAAGCCAGTCGTTTCCATAGAAACGATACTCGATTTAGAAGGAGAAAACATAGAACACATAGTATTTCATGGCGACGCAATTTCCGTGTGAATTCGTCTATTTGTATTAGTGAGGGATGCAGTAAAGACGGATTAGTGGATGGGAAATGTGATTGTCGTATCCCAAAAGAAAATCCTGTCGTTTCCATAGAAACGTTACTCGATTTAGAAGGAGGAGTCATAGAACCCATAGTATTTCATGGCGACGCAATTTCCGTGTGAATTCGTCAATGAGTGGGAGTGAGGGATGCAGTAAAGAAGGGTTAGTGCATCGAGAGCGAGATACTCGTATCGCAAAAGAAAAGCCAGTCGTTTCCATAGAAACGATACTCGATTTAGAAGGAGAAGTCATAGAACCCATAGTATTTCATGGCGACGCAATTTCCGTGTGAATTCGTCAACGTGTATTAGTGAGGGAGGCAGTAAAGACGGATTAGTGGATCGGAAATGTGATAGTCGTATCGCAAAAGAAAAGCCAGTCGTTTCCATAGAAACGATACTCGATTTAGAAGGAGAAGTCATAGAACCCATAGTATATCATGGCGATGCAATTTCCGTGTGAATTCATCAATGTGTATTAGTGTGGGATGCAGTTAAGGCGGATTAGTGGATCGGAAATAAGATTGTCGTATCGCAAAAGAAAAGCCAGTCGTTTCCGTAGAAACGATACTCGATTTAGAAGGAGAAGTCATAGAACCCATAGTATTTCATGGCGACGCAATTTTCCGTGTGAATTCGTCAATGTGTATTAGTGAGGGATGCAGTAAAGACGGGTTAGTGGATCGGAAATGTGATTGTCGTATCCCAAAAGAAAATCCTGTCGTTTCCTTAGAAACGTTACTCGATTTAGAAGGAGAAGTCATAGAACCCATAGTATTTCATGGCGACGCAATTTCCGTGTGAATTCGTCAATGAGTGGGAGTGAGGGATGCAGTAAAGAAGGATTAGTGCATCGAGAGGGAGATACTCGTATCCCAAAAGAAAATCCTGTCGTTTCCATAGAAACGTTACTCGATTTAGAAGGAGAAGTCATAGAACCCATAGTATTTCATAGCGACGCAATTTCCGTGTGAATTCGTCAATGAGTGGGAGTGAGGGATGCAGTAAGGAAGGATTAGTGCATCGAGAGGGAGATACTCGTATCGCAAAAGAAAATCCTGTATTTTCCATTGAAACGTTACTCGATTTAGAAGGTGAAGTCATAGAACCCATAGTATTTCATGGCGACGGAATATCCCTGTGAATTCGTCAATGAGTGGGAGTGAGGGATGCAGTAAAGAAGGATTAGTGCATCGAGAGGGAGATACTCGTATCCCCAAAGAAAAGCCAGTCATTTCCATAGAAACGATACTCGATTTAGAAGGAGAAGTCATAGAACCCATAGTATTTCATAGCGACGCAATTTCCGTATGAATTCGTCAATGTGTATTAGTGAGGGATGCAGTAAAGACGGATTAGTGGATCAGAAATGTGATTGTCGTATCGCAAAAGAAAAGCCAGTCGTTTCCATAGAAACGATACTCGATTTAGAAGGAGAAGTCATAGAACCCATAGTATTTCATGGCGACGCAATTTCCGTGTGAATTCGTCAATGTGTATAAGTGAGGGATGCAGTAAAGACGGATTAGTGGATCGGAAATGTGATTGTCGTATCCCAAAAGAAAATCCTGTCGTTTCCATAGAAACGCTACTCGATTTAGAAGGAGAAGTCATAGAACCCATAGTATTTCATGGCGACGCAATTTCCGTGTGAATTCGTCAATGTGTATTAGTGAGGGATGCAGTAAATACGGGTTAGTGGATCGGAAATGTGATTGTCGTATCCCAAAAGAAAATCCTGTCGTTTCCATAGAAACGTTACTCGATTTAGAAGGAGAAGTCATAGAACCCATAGTATTTCATGGCGACGCAATTTCCGTGTGAATTCGTCAATGTGTATTAGTGAAGGATGCAGTAAAGACGGATTAGTGGATCGGAAATGTGATTGTCGTATCCCAAAAGAAAATCCTGTCGTTTCCATAGAAACGTTACTCGATTTAGAAGGAGAAGTCATAGAACCCATAGTATTTCATGGCGATGCAATTTCCGTATGAATTCGTCAATGTGTATTAGTGAGGGATGCAGTAAAGACGGATTAGTGGATCGGAAATGTGATTGTCGTATCGCAAAAGAAAAGCCAGTCGTTTCCATAGAAACGTTACTCGATTTAGAAGGAGAAGTCATAGAACCCATAGTATTTCATGGCGACGCAATTTCCGTGTGAATTCGTCAATGAGTGGGAGTGAGGGATGCAGTAAAGAAGGAATAGTGCATCGGGAGGGAGATACTCGTATCGCAAAAGAAAAGCCAGTCGTTTCCATTGAAACGATACTTGATTTAGAAGGAGAAGTCATAGAACCCATAGTATTTCATGGCGACGCAATTTCTGTGTGAATTCGTCAATGTGTATTAGTGAGGGTTGCAGTAAAGACGGATTAGTGGATCGGAAATGTGATTGTCGTATCCCAAAAGAAAATCCTGTCGTTTCCATAGAAACGTTACTCGATTTAGAAGGAAAAGTCATAGAACCCATAGTATTTCATGGCGACGCAATTTCCGTGTGAATTCGTCAATGTGTATTAGTGAGGGATGCAGTAAAGACGGATTAGTGGATCGGAAATGTGATTGTTGTATCGAAAAGAAAAGCCAGTCGTTCCCATAGAAACGATACTCGATGTAGAAGGAGAAGTCATAGAACCCATAGTATTTCATGGCGACGCAATTTCCGTGTGAATTCGTCAATTTGTATTAGTGAGGGATGCAGTAAAGACGGATTAGTGGATCGGAAATGTGATTGTCGTATCCCAAAAGAAAATCCTGTCGTTTCCATAGAAACGTTACTCGATTTAGAAGGAGGAGTCATAGAACCCATAGTATTTCATGGCGACGCAATTTCCGTGTGAATTCGTCAATGAGTGGGAGTGAGGGATGCAGTAAAGAAGGGTTAGTGCATCGAGAGGGAGATACTCGTATCGCAAAAGAAAAGCCAGTCGTTTCCATAGAAACGATACTCGATTTAGAAGGAGAAGTCATAGAACCCATAGTATTTCATGGCGACGCAATTTCCGTGTGAATTCGTCAATGTGTATTAGTGAGGGAGGCAGTAAAGACGGATTAGTGGATCGGAAATGTGATAGTCGTATCGCAAAAGAAAAGCCAGTCGTTTCCATAGAAACGATTCTCGATTTAGAAGGAGAAGTCATAGAACCCATAGTATATCATGGCGATGCAATTTCCGTGTGAATTCATCAATGTGTAATAGTGTGGGATGCAGTTAAGGCGGATTAGTGGATCGGAAATAAGATTGTCGTATCGCAAAGAAAAGCCAGTCGTTTCCATAGAAACAATACTCGATTTAGAAGGAGAAGTCATAGAACCCATAGTATTTCATGGCGACGCAATTTTCCGTGTGAATTCGTCAATGTGTATTAGTGAGGGATGCAGTAAAGACGGATTAGTGGATCGGAAATGTGATTGTCGTATCCCAAAAGAAAATCCTGTCGTTTCCATAGAAACGTTACTCGATTTAGAAGGAGAAGTCATAGAACCCATAATATTTCATGGCGACGCAATTTCCGTGTGAATTCGTCAATGTGTATTAGTGAGGGATGCAGTAAAGACGGATTAGTGGATCGGAAATGTGATTGTCGTATCCCAAAAGAAAATCCTGTCGTTTCCATAGAAACGTTACTCGATTTAGAAGGAGAAGTCATAGAACCCATAGTATTTCATGGCGACGCAATTTCCGTGTGAATTCGTCAATGTGTATTAGTGAGGGATGCAGTAAAGACGGATTAGTGGATCGGAAATGTGATTGTCGTATCGCAAAAGAAAATCCTGTCGTTTCCATAGAAACGTTACTCGATTTAGAAGGAGAAGTCATAGAACCCATAGTATTTCATGGCGACGCAATTTCCGTGTGAATTCGTCAATGTGTATTAGTGAGGGATGCAGTAAAGACGGATTAGTGGATCGGAAATGTGATTGTCGTATCCCAAAAGAAAATTCTGTCGTTTCCATAGAAACGTTACTCGATTTAGAAGGAAAAGTCATAGAACCCATAGTATTTCATGGCGACGCAATTTCCGTGTGAATTCGTCAATGTGTATTTGTGTGGGATGCAGTAAAGACGGATTAGTGGATCGGAAATGTGATTGTTGTATCGAAAAGAAAAGCCAGTCGTTTCCATAGAAACGATACTCGATTTAGAAGGAGAAAACATAGAACACATAGTATTTCATGGCGACGCAATTTCCGTGTGAATTCGTCTATTTGTATTAGTGAGGGATGCAGTAAAGACGGATTAGTGGATGGGAAATGTGATTGTCGTATCCCAAAAGAAAATCCTGTCGTTTCCATAGAAACGTTACTCGATTTAGAAGGAGGAGTCATAGAACCCATAGTATTTCATGGCGACGCAATTTCCGTGTGAATTCGTCAATGAGTGGGAGTGAGGGATGCAGTAAAGAAGGGTTAGTGCATCGAGAGCGAGATACTCGTATCGCAAAAGAAAAGCCAGTCGTTTCCATAGAAACGATACTCGATTTAGAAGGAGAAGTCATAGAACCCATAGTATTTCATGGCGACGCAATTTCCGTGTGAATTCGTCAACGTGTATTAGTGAGGGAGGCAGTAAAGACGGATTAGTGGATCGGAAATGTGATAGTCGTATCGCAAAAGAAAAGCCAGTCGTTTCCATAGAAACGATACTCGATTTAGAAGGAGAAGTCATAGAACCCATAGTATATCATGGCGATGCAATTTCCGTGTGAATTCATCAATGTGTATTAGTGTGGGATGCAGTTAAGGCGGATTAGTGGATCGGAAATAAGATTGTCGTATCGCAAAAGAAAAGCCAGTCGTTTCCATAGAAACGATACTCGATTTAGAAGGAGAAGTCATAGAACCCATAGTATTTCATGGCGACGCAATTTTCCGTGTGAATTCGTCAATGTGTATTAGTGAGGGATGCAGTAAAGACGGGTTAGTGGATCGGAAATGTGATTGTCGTATCCCAAAAGAAAATCCTGTCGTTTCCTTAGAAACGTTACTCGATTTAGAAGGAGAAGTCATAGAACCCATAGTATTTCATGGCGACGCAATTTCCGTGTGAATTCGTCAATGAGTGGGAGTGAGGGATGCAGTAAAGAAGGATTAGTGCATCGAGAGGGAGATACTCGTATCCCAAAAGAAAATCCTGTCGTTTCCATAGAAACGTTACTCGATTTAGAAGGAGAAGTCATAGAACCCATAGTATTTCATAGCGACGCAATTTCCGTGTGAATTCGTCAATGAGTGGGAGTGAGGGATGCAGTAAGGAAGGATTAGTGCATCGAGAGGGAGATACTCGTATCGCAAAAGAAAATCCTGTATTTTCCATTGAAACGTTACTCGATTTAGAAGGTGAAGTCATAGAACCCATAGTATTTCATGGCGACGGAATTTCCCTGTGAATTCGTCAATGAGTGGGAGTGAGGGATGCAGTAAAGAAGGATTAGTGCATCGAGAGGGAGATACTCGTATCGCCAAAGAAAAGCCAGTCGTTTCCATAGAAACGATACTCGATTTAGAAGGAGAAGTCATAGAACCCATAGTATTTCATAGCGACGCAATTTCCGTATGAATTCGTCAATGTGTATTAGTGAGGGATGCAGTAAAGACGGATTAGTGGATCAGAAATGTGATTGTCGTATCGCAAAAGAAAAGCCAGTCGTTTCCATAGAAACGATACTCGATTTAGAAGGAGAAGTCATAGAACCCATAGTATTTCATGGCGACGCAATTTCCGTGTGAATTCATCAATGTGTATAAGTGAGGGATGCAGTAAAGACGGATTAGTGGATCGGAAATGTGATTGTCGTATCCCAAAAGAAAATCCTGTCGTTTCCTTAGAAACGCTACTCGATTTAGAAGGAGAAGTCATAGAACCCATAGTATTTCATGGCGACGCAATTTCCGTGTGAATTCGTCAATGTGTATTAGTGAGGGATGCAGTAAATACGGGTTAGTGGATCGGAAATGTGATTGTCGTATCCCAAAAGAAAATCCTGTCGTTTCCATAGAAACGTTACTCGATTTAGAAGGAGAAGTCATAGAACCCATAGTATTTCATGGCGACGCAATTTCCGTGTGAATTCGTCAATGTGTATTAGTGAAGGATGCAGTAAAGACGGATTAGTGGATCGGAAATGTGATTGTCGTATCCCAAAAGAAAATCCTGTCGTTTCCATAGAAACGTTACTCGATTTAGAAGGAGAAGTCATTGAACCCATAGTATTTCATGGCGACGCAATTTCCGTGTGAATTCGTCAATGTGTATTAGTGAGGGATGCAGTAAAGACGGATTAGTGGATCGGAAATGTGATTGTCGTATCCCAAGAGAAAATCCTGTCGTTTCCACAGAAACGTTACTCGATTTAGAAGGAGAAGTCATAGAACCCATAGTATTTCATGGCGACGCAATTTTCGTGTGAATTCGTCAATGAGTGGGAGTGAGGGATGCAGTAAAGAAGGATTAGTGCATCGAGAGGGAGATACTCGTATCGCAAAAGAAAAGACAGTCGTTTCCATAGAAACGATACTCGATTTAGAAGGAGAAGTCATAGAACCCATAGTATTTCATAGCGACGCAATTTCCGTGTGAATTCGTCAATGAGTGGGAGTGAGGGATGCAGTAAAGAAGGATTAGTGCATCGAGAGGTAGCTACTCGTATCGCAAAAGAAAAGCCAGTCGTTTCCATAGATACGATATTCGATTTAGAAGGAGAAGTCATAGAACCCATAGTATTTCATGGCGACGCAATTTCCGTGTGAATTCGTCAATGTGTATAAGTGAGGGATGCCGTAAAAACGGATTAGTGGATCGGAAATGTGATTGTCGTATCCCAAAAGAAAATCCTGACGTTTCCATAGTAACGTTACTCGATTTAGAAGGAGAAGTCATAGAACCCATAGTATTTCATGGCGACGCAATTTCCGTGTGAATTCGTCAATGAGTATTAGTGAGGGATGCAGTAAAGACGGATTAGTGGATCGGAAATGTGATTGTCGTATCCCAAAATAAAATCCTGTCTTTTCCATAGAAACGTTACTCGATTTAGAAGGAGAGGTCATAGAACCCATAGTATTTCATGGCGACGCAATTTCCGTGTGAATTCATCAATGAGTGGGAGTGAGGGATGCAGTAAAGAAGGATTAGTGCATCGAGAGGGAGATACTCGTATCGCAAAAGAAAAGCCAGTCGTTTCCATAGAAACGATACTCGATTTAGAAGGAGAAGTCATAGAACCCATAGTATTTCATGGCGACGCAATTTCCGCATGAATTCGTCAATGTGTATTAGTGAGGGATGCAGTAAAGACGGATTAGTGGATCGGAAATGTGATTGTCGTATCGCAAAAGAAAAGCCAGTCGTTTCCATAGAAACGATTCTCGATTTAGAAGGAGAAGTCATAGAACCCATAGTATATCATGGCGATGCAATTTCCGTGTGAATTCATCAATGTGTATTAGTGTGGGATGCAGTTAAGGCGGATTAGCGGATCGGAAATAACATTGTCGTATCGCAAAGAAAAGCCAGTCGTTTCCATAGAAACAATACTCGATTTAGAAGGAGAAGTCATAGAACCCATAGTATTTCATGGCGACGCAATTTTCCGTGTGAATTCGTCAATGTGTATTAGTGAGGGATGCAGTAAAGACGGATTAGTGGATCGGAAATGTGAATGTCGTATCCCAAAAGAAAATCCTGTCGTTTCCATAGAAACGTTACTCGATTTAGAAGGAGAAGTCATAGAACCCATAATATTTCATGGCGACGCAATTTCCGTGTGAATTCGTCAATGTGTATTAGTGAGGGATGCAGTAAAGACGGATTAGTGGATCGGAAATGTGATTGTCGTATCCCAAAAGAAAATCCTGTCGTTTCCATAGAAACGTTACTCGATTTAGAAGGAGAAGTCATAGAACCCATAGTATTTCATGGCGACGCAATTTCCGTGTGAATTCGTCAATGTGTATTAGTGAGGGATGCAGTAAAGACGCATTAGAGGATCGGAAATGTGATTGTCGTATCGCAAAAGAAAATCCTATCGTTTCCATAGAAACGTTACTCGATTTAGAAGGAGAAGTCATAGAACCCATAGTATTTCATGGCGACGCAATTTCCGTGTGAATTCGTCAATGTGTATTAGTGAGGGATGCAGTAAAGACGGATTAGTGGATCGGAAATGTGATTGTCGTATCACAAAAGAAAATCCTGTCGTTTCCATAGAAACGTTACTCGATTTAGAAGGAAAAGTCATAGAACCCATAGTATTTCATGGCGACGCAATTTCCGTGTGAATTCGTCAATGTGTATTTGTGTGGGATGCAGTAAAGACGGATTAGTGGATCGGAAATGTGATTGTTGTATCGAAAAGAAAAGCCAGTCGTTTCCATAGAAACGATACTCGATTTAGAAGGAGAAAACATAGAACACATAGTATTTCATGGCGACGCAATTTCCGTGTGAATTCGTCTATTTGTATTAGTGAGGGATGCAGTAAAGACGGATTAGTGGATCGGAAATGTGATTGTCGTATCCCAAAAGAAAATCCTGTCGTTTCCATAGAAACGTTACTCGATTTAGAAGGAGGAGTCATAGAACCCATAGTATTTCATGGCGACGCAATTTCCGTGTGAATTCGTCAATGAGTGGGAGTGAGGGATGCAGTAAAGAAGGGTTAGTGCATCGAGAGCGAGATACTCGTATCGCAAAAGAAAAGCCAGTCGTTTCCATAGAAACGATACTCGATTTAGAAGGAGAAGTCATAGAACCCATAGTATTTCATGGCGACGCAATTTCCGTGTGAATTCGTCAACGTGTATTAGTGAGGGAGGCAGTAAAGACGGATTAGTGGATCGGAAATGTGATAGTCGTATCGCAAAAGAAAAGCCAGTCGTTTCCATAGAAACGATACTCGATTTAGAAGGAGAAGTCATAGAACCCATAGTATATCATGGCGATGCAATTTCCGTTTGAATTCATCAATGTGTATTAGTGTGGGATGCAGTTAAGGCGGATTAGTGGATCGGAAATAAGATTGTCGTATCGCAAAAGAAAAGCCAGTCGTTTCCATAGAAACGATACTCGATTTAGAAGGAGAAGTCATAGAACCCATAGTATTTCATGGCGACGCAATTTTCCGTGTGAATTCGTCAATGTGTATTAGTGAGGGATGCAGTAAAGACGGGTTAGTGGATCGGAAATGTGATTGTCTTATCCCAAAAGAAAATCCTGTCGTTTCCATAGAAACGTTACTCGATTTAGAAGGAGAAGTCATAGAACCCATAGTATATCATGGCGACGCAATTTCCGTGTGAATTCGTCAATGAGTGGGAGTGAGGGATGCAGTAAAGAAGGATTAGTGCATCGAGAGGGAGATACTCGTATCCCAAAAGAAAATCCTGTCGTTTCCATAGAAACGTTACTCGATTTAGAAGGAGAAGTCATAGAACCCATAGTATTTCATAGCGACGCAATTTCCGTGTGAATTCGTCAATGAGTGGGAGTGAGGGATGCAGTAAGGAAGGATTAGTGCATCGAGAGGGAGATACTCGTATCGCAAAAGAAAATCCTGTATTTTCCATTGAAACGTTACTCGATTTAGAAGGTGAAGTCATAGAACCCATAGTATTTCATGGCGACGGAATTTCCCTGTGAATTCGTCAATGAGTGGGAGTGAGGGATGCAGTAAAGAAGGATTAGTGCATCGAGAGGGAGATACTCGTATCGCCAAAGAAAAGACAGTCGTTTCCATAGAAACGATACTCGATTTAGAAGGAGAAGTCATAGAACCCATAGTATTTCATAGCGACGCAATTTCCGTATGAATTCGTCAATGTGTATTAGTGAGGGATGCAGTAAAGACGGATTAGTGGATCAGAAATGTGATTGTCGTATCGCAAAAGAAAAGCCAGTCGTTTCCATAGAAACGATACTCGATTTAGAAGGAGAAGTCATAGAACCCATAGTATTTCATGGCGACGCAATTTCCGTGTGAATTCGTCAATGTGTATAAGTGAGGGATGCAGTAAAGACGGATTAGTGGATCGGAAATGTGATTGTCGTATCCCAAAAGAAAATCCTGTCGTTTCCATAGAAACGCTACTCGATTTAGAAGGAGAAGTCACAGAACCCATAGTATTTCATGGCGACGCAATTTCCGTGTGAATTCGTCAATGTGTATTAGTGAGGGATGCAGTAAATACGGGTTAGTGGATCGGAAATGTGATTGTCGTATCCCAAAAGAAAATCCTGTCGTTTCCATAGAAACGTTACTCGATTTAGAAGGAGAAGTCATAGAACCCATAGTATTTCATGGCGACGCAATTTCCGTGTGAATTCGTCAATGTGTATTAGTGAAGGATGCAGTAAAGACGGATTAGTGGATCGGAAATGTGATTGTCGTATCCCAAAAGAAAATCCTGTCGTTTCCATAGAAACGTTACTCGATTTAGAAGGAGAAGTCATTGAACCCATAGTATTTCATGGCGACGCAATTTCCGTGTGAATTCGTCAATGTGTATTAGTGAGGGATGCAGTAAAGACGGATTAGTGGATCGGAAATGTGATTGTCGTATCCCAAGAGAAAATCCTGTCGTTTCCACAGAAACGTTACTCGATTTAGAAGGAGAAGTCATAGAACCCATAGTATTTCATGGCGACGCAATTTTCGTGTGAATTCGTCAATGAGTGGGAGTGAGGGATGCAGTAAAGAAGGATTAGTGCATCGAGAGGGAGATACTCGTATCGCAAAAGAAAAGCCAGTCGTTGCCATAGAAACGATACTCGATTTAGAAGGAGAAGTCATAGAACCCATAGTATTTCATAGCGACGCAATTTCCGTGTGAATTCGTCAATGAGTGGGAGTGAGGGATGCAGTAAAGAAGGATTAGTGCATCGAGAGGGAGCTACTCGTATCGCAAAAGAAAAGCCAGTCGTTTCCATAGATACGATATTCGATTTAGAAGGAGAAGTCATAGAACCCATAGTATTTCATGGCGACGCAATTTCCGTGTGAATTCGTCAATGTGTATAAGTGAGGGATGCCGTAAAAACGGATTAGTGGATCGGAAATGTGACTGTCGTATCCCAAAAGAAAATCCTGTCGTTTCCATAGTAACGTTACTCGATTTAGAAGGAGAAGTCATAGAACCCATAGTATTTCATGGCGACGCAATTTCCGTGTGAATTCGTCAATGAGTATTAGTGAGGGATGCAGTAAAGACGGATTAGTGGATCGGAAATGTGATTGTCGTATCCCAAAATAAAATCCTGTCTTTTCCATAGAAACGTTATTCGATTTAGAAGGAGAGGTCATAGAACCCATAGTATTTCATGGCGACGCAATTTCCGTGTGAATTCATCAATGAGTGGGAGTGAGGGATGCAGTAAAGAAGGATTAGTGCATCGAGAGGGAGATACTCGTATCGCAAAAGAAAAGCCAGTCGTTTCCATAGAAACGATACTCGATTTAGAAGGAGAAGTCATAGAACCCATAGTATTTCATGGCGACGCAATTTCCGCATGAATTCGTCAATGTGTATTAGTGAGGGATGCAGTAAAGACGGATTAGTGGATCGGAAATGTGATTGTCGTATCGCAAAAGAAAAGCCAGTCGTTTCCATAGAAACGTTACTCGATTTAGAAGGAGAAGTCATAGAACCCATAGTATTTCATGGCGACGCAATTTCCGTGTAAATTCGTCAATGTGTATTAGTGAGGGATGCAGTAAAGACGGATTAGTGGATCGGAAATGTGATTGTCGTATCCCAAAAGAAAATCCTGTCGTTTCCATAGAGACGTTACTCGATTTAGAAGGAGAAGTCATAGAACACATAGTATTTTATGGCGACGCAATTTCCGTGTGAATTCGTCAGTGAGTGGGAGTAAGGGGTGCAGTAAAGAAGGATTAGTGCATCGAGAGGGAGATACTCGTATCGCAAAAGAAAAGGCAGTCGTTTCCATAGAAACGATACTCGATTTAGAAGGAGAAGTCATAGAACCCATAGTATTTCATAGCGACGCAATTTCCGTGTGAATTCGTCAATGAGTGGGAGTGAGGGATGCAGTAAAGAAGGATTAGTGCATCGAGAGGGAGATACTCGTATCGCAAAAGAAAAGCCAGTCGTTTCCATAGAAACGATACTCGATTTAGAAGGAGAAGTCATAGAACCCATAGTATTTCATGGCGACGCAATTTCCGTGTGAATTCGTCAATGTGTATTAGTGAGGGATGCAGTAAAGACGGATTATTATATCGGAAATGTGATTGTCGTATCCCAAAAGAAAATCCTGTCGTTTCCATAGAAACGTTACTCGATTTAGAAGGAGAAGTCATAGAACCCATAGTATTTCATGGCGACGCAATTTCCGTGTGAATTCATCAATGAGTGGGAGTGAGGGATGCAGTAAAGAAGGATTAGTGCATCGAGAGGGAGATACTCGTATCGCAAAAGAAAAGCCAGTCGTTTCCATAGAAACGATACTCGATTTAGAAGGAGAAGTCATAGAACCCATAGTATTTCATGGCGACGCAATTTCCGTGTGATTCGTCAATGTGTATTAGTGAGGGATGCAGTAAAGACGGATTAGTGGATCGGAAATGTGATTGTCGTATCGCAAAAGAAAAGCCAGTCGTTTCCATAGAAACGATACTCGATTTAGAAGGAGAAGTCATAGAACCCATAGTATTTCATGGCGACGCAATTTCTGTGTGAATTCGTCAATGTGTATTAGTGAGGGATGCAGTAAAGACGGATTAGTGGATCGGAAATGTGATTGTCGTATCCCAAAAGAAAATCCTGTCGTTTCCATAGAAACGCTACTCGATTTAGAAGGAGAAGTCATAGAACCCATAGTATTTCATGGCGACGCAATTTCCGTGTGAATTCGTCAATGTGTATTAGTGAGGGATGCAGTAAATACGGATTAGTGGATCGGAAATGTGATTGTCGTATCTCAAAAGAAAATCCTGTCGTTTCCATAGAAACGTTACCCGATTTAGAAGGAGAAGTCATAGAACCCATAGTATTTCATGGCGACGCAATTTCCGTGTGAATTCGTCAATGTGTATTAGTGAAGGATGCAGTAAAGACGGATTAGTGGATCGGAAATGTGACTGTCGTATCCCAAAAGAAAATCCTGTCGTTTCCATAGAAACGTTACTCGATTTAGAAGGAGAAGTCATAGAACCCATAGTATTTCATGGCGACGCAATTTCCGTGTGAATTCGTCAATGTGTATTAGTGAGGGATGCAGTAAAGACGGATTAGTGGATCGGAAATGTGATTGTCGTATCCCAAGAGAAAATCCTGTCGTTTCCACAGAAACGTTACTCGATTTAGAAGGAGAAGTCATAGAACCCATAGTATTTCATGGCGACGCAATTTTCGTGTGAATTCGTCAATGAGTGGGAGTGAGGGATGCAGTAAAGAAGGATTAGTGCATCGAGAGGGAGATACTCGATCGCAAAAGAAAAGCCAGTCGTTTCCATAGAAATGATACTCGATTTAGTGGGAGAAGTCATAGAAACCATAGTATTTGATAGCGACGCAATTTCCGTGTGAATTCGTCAATGAGTGGGAGTGAGGGATGCAGTAAAGAAGGATTAGTGCATCGAGAGGGAGCTACTCGTATCGCAAAAGAAAAGCCAGTCGTTTCCATAGATACGATACTCGATTTAGAAGGAGAAGTCATAGAACCCATAGTATTTCATGGCGACGCAATTTCCGTGTGAATTCGTCAATGTGTATAAGTGAGGGATGCAGTAAAGACGGATTAGTGGATCGGAAATGTGATTGTCGTATCCCAAAAGAAAATCCTGTCGTTTCCATAGTAACGTTACTCGATTTAGAAGGAGAAGTCATAGAACCCATAGTATTTCATGGCGACGCAATTTCCGTGTGAATTCGTCAATGAGTATTAGTGAGGGATGCAGTAAAGATGGATTAGTGAATCGGAAATGTGATTGTCGTATCCCAAAATAAAATCCTGTCTTTTCCATAGAAACGTTACTCGATTTAGAAGGAGAAGTCATAGAACCCATAGTATTTCATGGCGACGCAATTTCCGTGTGAATTCATCAATGAGTGGGAGTGAGGGATGCAGTAAAGAAGGATTAGTGCATCGAGAGGGAGATACTCGTATCGCAAAAGAAAAGCCAGTCGTTTCCATAGAAACGATACTCGATTTAGAAGGAGAAGTCATAGAACCCATAGTATTTCATGGCGACGCAATTTCCGTATGAATTCGTCAATGTGTATTAGTGAGGGATGCAGTAAAGACGGATTAGTGGATCGGAAATGTGATTGTCGTATCGCAAAAGAAAAGCCAGTCGTTTCCATAGAAACGTTACTCGATTTAGAAGCAGAAGTCATAGAACCCATAGTATTTCATGGCGACGCAATTTCCGTGTAAATTCGTCAATGTGTATTAGTGAGGGATGCAGTAAAGACGGATTAGTGGATCGGAAATGTGATTGTCGTATCCCAAAAGAAAAACCTGTCGTTTCCATAGAGACGTTACTCGATTTAGAAGGAGAAGTCATAGAACACATAGTATTTCATGGCGACGCAATTTCCATGTGAATTCGTCAGTGAGTGGGAGTAAGGGGTGCAGTAAAGAAGGATTAGTGCATCGAGAGGGAGATACTCGTATCGCAAAAGAAAAACCAGTCGTTTCCATAGAAACCATACTCGGTTCAAAGGAGAAGTCATAGAACCCATAGTATTTCATAGCGACGCAATTTCCGTGTGAATTCGTCAATGAGTGGGAGTGAGGGATGCTGTAAAGAAGGATTAGTACATCGAGAGGGAGATACTCGTATCGCAAAAGAAAAGCCAGTCGTTTCCATAGAAACGATACTCGATTTAGAAGGAGAAGTCATAGAACTCATAGTATTTCATGGCGACGCAATTTCCGTGTGAATTCGTCAATGTGTATTAGTGAGGGATGCAGTAAAGACGGATTAGTGTATCGGAAATGTGATTGTCGTATCCCAAAAGAAAATCCTGTCGTTTCCATAGAAACGTTACTCGATTTAGAAGGAGAAGTCATAGAACCCATAGTATTTCATGGCGACGCAATTTCCGTGTGAATTCGTCAATGTGTATTAGTGAGGGATGCATTAAAGACGGATTAGTGGATCGGAAATGTGATTGTCGTATCGCAAAAGAAAAGCCAGTCGTTTCCATAGAAACGATACTCGATTCAGAAGGAGAAGTCATAGAACCCATAGTATTTCATGGCGGCGCAATTTCCGTGTGAATTCGTCAATGTGTATTAGTGAGGGATGCAGTAAAGACGGATTAGTGGATCGGAAATGTGATTGTCGTATCCCAAAAGAAAATCCTGTCGTTTCCATAGAAACGTTACTCGATTTAGAAGGAGAAGTCATAGAGCCCATAGTATTTCATGGCGACGCAATTTCCGTGTGAATTCGTCAATGTGTATTAGTGAGGGATGCAGTAAAGACGGATTAGTGGATCGGAAATGTGATTGTCGTATCCCAATAGAAAATCCTGTCGTTTCCATAGAAACGTTACTCGATTTAGAAGGAGAAGTCATAGAACCCATAGTATTTCATGGCGACGCAATTTCCGTGTGAATTCATCAATGAGTGGGAGTGAGGGATGCAGTAAACAAGGATTAGTGCATCGAGAGGGAGATACTCGTATCGCAAAAGAAAAGCCAGTCGTTTCCATAGAAACGATACTCGATTTAGAAGGAGAAGTCATAGAACCCATAGTATTTCATGGCGACGCAATTTCCGTGTGAATTCGTCAATGTGTATTAGTGAGGGATACAGTAAAGACGGATTAGTGGATCGGAAATGTGATAGTCGTATCGCAAAAGAAAAGCCAGTCGTTTCCATAGAAACGATACTCGATTTAGAAGGAGAAGTCATAGAACCCATAGTATTTCATGGCGACGCAATTTCCGTGTGAATTCGTCAATGTGTATTAGTGAGGGATGCAGTAAAGACGGATTAGTGGATCGGAAATGTGATTGTCGTATCGCAAAAGAAAAGCCAGTCGTTTCCATAGAAACGATACTCGATTTAGAAGGAGAAGTCATAGAACCCATAGTATTTCATGGCGACGCAATTTCCGAGTGAATTCGTCATTGTGTATTAGTGAGGGATGCAGTAAAGACGGATTAGTGGATCGGAAATGTGATTGTCGTATCCCAAAACAAAATCCTGTCGTTTCCATAGAAACGTTACTCGATTTAGAAATAGAAGTCATAGAACCCATAGTATTTCATGGCGACGCTATTTCCGTATGAATTCGTCCATGTGTATTAGTGAGGGATGCAGTAAAGACGGGTTAGTGGATCGGAAATGTGATTGTCGTATCGCAAAAGAAAAGCCAGTCGATTCCATAGAAACGATACTCGATTTAGAAGGAGAAGTCATAGAACCCATAGAATTTCATAGCGACGCAATTTCCGTATGAATTCGTCAATGTGTATTAGTGAGGGATGCAGTAAAGACGGATTAGTGGATCGGAAAAGTGATTGTCGTACCGCAAAAGAAAAGCCAGTCGTTTCCATAGAAACGATACTCGATTTAGAAGGAGAAGTCATAGAACCCATAGTATTTCATGGCGACGCAATTTCTGTGTGAATTCGTCAATGAGTGGGAGTGAGGGATGCAGTAAAGAAGGATTAGTGCATCGAGAGGGAGATACTCGTATCGCAAAAGAAAAGCCAGTCGTTTCCATAGAAACGATACTCGATTTAGAAGGAGAAGTCATAGAACCCATAGTATTTCATGGCGAAGCAATTTCCGTGTGAATTCGTCGATGTGTATTAGTGAGGGATGCAGTAAATACGGATTAGTGGATCGGAAATGTGATTGTCGTATCGCAAAAGAAAAGCCAGTCGTTTCCATAGAAACGATACCTGATTTAGAAGGAGAAGTCATAGAACCCATAGTATTTCATGGCGACGCAATTTCCGTGTGAATTCGTCAATGTGTATTAGTGAGGGATGCAGTAAAGACGGATTAGTGGATCGGAAATGTGATTGTCGTATCCCAAAAGAAAATCCTGTCGTTTCCATAGAAACGCTACTCGATTTAGAAGGAGAAGTCATAGAACCCATAGTATTTCATGGCGACGCAATTTCCGTGTGAATTCTTCAATGTGTATTAGTGAGGGATGCAGTAAATACGGATTAGTGGATCGGAAATGTGATTGTCGTATCCCAAAAGAAAATCCTGTCGTTTCCATAGAAACGTTACTCGATTTAGAAGGAGAAGTCATAGAACCCATAGTATTTCATGGCGACGCAATTTCCGTGTGAATTCGTCAATGTGTATTAGTGAAGGATGCAGTAAAGACGGATTAGTGGATCGGAAATGTGATTGTCGTATCCCAAAAGAAAATCCTGTCGTTTCCATAGAAACGTTACTCGATTTAGAAGGAGAAGTCATAGAACCCATAGTATTTCATGGCGACGCAATTTCCGTGTGAATTCGTCAATGTGTATTAGTGAGGGATGCAGTAAAGACGGATTAGTGGATCGGAAATGTGATTGTCGTATCCCAAGAGAAAATCCTGTCGTTTCCACAGAAACGTTACTCGATTTAGAAGGAGAAGTCATAGAACCCATAGTATTTCATGGCGACGCAATTTTCGTGTGAATTCGTCAATGAGTGGGAGTGAGGGATGCAGTAAAGAAGGATTAGTGCATCGAGAGGGAGATATTCGTATCGCAAAAGAAAAGCCAGTCGTTTCCATAGAAACGATACTCGATTTAGAAGGAGAAGTCATAGAACCCATAGTATTTCATAGCGACGCAATTTCCGTGTGAATTCGTCAATGAGTGGGAGTGAGGGATGCAGTAAAGAAGGATTAGTGCATCGAGAGGGAGCTACTCGTATCGCAAAAGAAAAGCCAGTCGTTTCCATAGATACGATACTCGATTTAGAAGGAGAAGTCATAGAACCCATAGTATTTCATGGCGACGCAATTTCCGTGTGAATTCGTCAATGTGTATAAGTGTGGGATGCAGTAAAGACGGATTAGTGGATCGGAAATGTGATTGTCGTATCCCAAAAGAAAATCCTGTCGTTTCCATAGTAACGTTACTCGATTTAGAAGGAGAAGTCATAGAACCCATAGTATTTCATGGCGACGCAATTTCCGTGTGAATTCGTCAATGAATATTAGTGAGGGATGCAGTAAAGACGGATTAGTGGATCGGAAATGTGATTGTCGTATCCCAAAATAAAATCCTGTCTTTTCCATAGAAACGTTACTCGATTTAGAAGGAGAAGTCATAGAACCCATAGTATTTCATGGCGACGCAATTTCCGTGTGAATTAATCAATGAGTGGGAGTGAGGGATGCAGTATAGAGGGATTAGTGCATCGAGAGGGAGATACTCGTATCGCAAAAGAAAAGCCAGTCGTTTCCATAGAAACGATACTCGATTTAGAAGGAGAAGTCATTGAACCCATAGTATTTCATGGCGACGCAATTTCCGTATGAATTCGTCAATGTGTATTAGTGAGGGATGCAGTAAAGACGGATTAGTGGATCGGAAATATGATTGTCGTATCGCAAAAGAAAAGCCAGTCGTTTCCATAGAAACGTTACTCGATTTAGAAGGAGAAGTCATAGAACCCATAGTATTTCATGGCGACGCAATTTCCGTGTAAATTCGTCAATGTGTATTAGTCAGGGATGCAGTAAAGACGGATTAGTGGATCGGAAATGTGATTGTCGTATCCCAAAAGAAAATCCTGTCGTTTCCATAGAGACGTTACTCGATTTAGAAGGAGAAGTCATAGAACACATAGTGTTTCATGGCGACGCAATTTCCGTGTGAATTCGTCAGTGAGTGGGAGTAAGGGGTGCAGTAAAGAAGGATTAGTGCATCGAGAGGGAGATACTCGTATCGCAAAAGAAAAGCCAGTCGTTTCCATAGAAACGATACTCGATTTAGAAGGAGAAGTCATAGAACCCATAGTATTTCATAGCGACGCAATTTCCGTGTGAATTCGTCAATGAGTGGGAGTGAGGGATGCAGTAAAGAAGGATTAGTGCATCGAGAGGGAGATACTCGTATCGCAAAAGAAAAGCCAGTCGTTTCCATAGAAACGATACTCGATTTAGAAGGAGAAGTCATAGAACTCATAGTATTTCATGGCGACGCAATTTCCGTGTGAATTCGTCAATGTGTATTAGTGAGGGATGCAGTAAAGACGGATTAGTGTATCGGAAATGTGATTGTCGTATCCCAAAAGAAAATCCTGTCGTTTCCATAGAAACGTTACTCGATTTAGAAGGAGAAGTCATAGAACCCATAGTATTTCATGGCAACGCAATTTCCGTGTGAATTCATCAATAAGTGGGAGTGAGGGATGCAGTAAAGGAGAATTAGTGCATCGAGAGGGAGATACTCGTATCGCAAAAGAAAAGCCAGTCTTTTCCATAGAAACGATACTCGATTTAGAAGGAGAAGTCATAGAACCCATAGTATTTCATGGCGACGCAATTTCCGTGTGAATTCGTCAATGTGTATTAGTGAGGGATGCAGTAAAGACGGATTGTAGGATCGGTAATGTGATTGTCGTATCCCAAAAGAAAATCCTGTCGTTTCCATAGAAACGTTGCTCGATTTAGAAGGAGAAGTCATAGAACCCATAGTATTTCATGGCGACGCAATTTCCGTATGAATTCGTCAATGTGTATTAGTGAGGGATGCAGTAAAGACGGATTAGTGGATCGGAAATGTGATTGTCGTATCGCAAAAGAAATGCCAGTCGATTCCATAGAAACGATACTCGATTTAGAAGGAGAAGTCATAGAACCCATAGAATTTCATAGCGTCCCAATTTCCGTATGAATTCGTCAATGTGTATTAGTGAGGGATGCAGTAAAGACGGATTAGTGGATCGGAAATGTGATTGTCGTATAGCAAAAGAAAAGGCAGTCGTTTCCATAGAAACGATACTCGATTCAGAAGGAGAAGTCATAGAACCCATAGTATTTCATGGCGGCGCAATTTCCGTGTGAATTCGTCAATGTGTATTAGTGAGGGATGCAGTAAAGACGGATTAGTGGATCGGAAATGTGATTGTCGTATCCCAAAAGAAAACCCTGTCGTTTCCATAGAAACGTTACTCGATTTAGAAGGAGAAGTCATAGAACCCATAGTATTTCATGGCGACGCAATTTCCGTGTGAATTCGTCAATGTGTATTAGTGAGGGATGCAGTAAAGACGGATTAGTGGATCGGAAATGTGATTGTCGTATCCCAAAAGAAAATCCTGTCGTTTCCATAGAAACGTTACTCGATTTAGAAGGAGAAGTCATAGAACCCATAGTATTTCATGGCGACGCAATTTCCGTGTGAATTCATCAATGAGTGGGAGTGAGGGATGCAGTAAAGAAGGATTAGTGCATCGAGAGGGAGATACTCGTGTCGCAAAAGAAAAGCCAGTCGTTTCCATAGAAACGATACTCGATTTAGATGGAGAAGTCATAGAACCCATAGTATTTCATGGCGACGCAATTTCCGTGTGAATTCGTCAATGTGTATTAGTGAGGGATACAGTAAAGACGGATTAGTGGATCGGAAATGTGATTGTCGTATCGCAAAAGAAAAGCCAGTCGTTTCCATAGAAACGATACTCGATTTAGAAGGAGAAGTCATAGAACCCATAGTATTTCATGGCGACGCAATTTCCGTGTGAATTCGTCAATGTGTATTAGTGAGGGATGCAGTAAAGACGGATTAGTGGATCGGAAATGTGATTGTCGTATCGCAAAAGAAAAGCCAGTCGTTTCCATAGAAACGATACTCGATTTAAAAGGAGAAGTCATAGAACCCATAGTATTTCATGGCGACGCAATTTCCGAGTGAATTCGTCATTGTGTATTAGTGACGGATGCAGTAAAGACGGATTAGTGGATCGGAAATGTGATTGTCGTATCCCAAAACAAAATCCTGTCGTTTCCATAGAAACGTTACTCGATTTAGAAGGAGAAGTCATAGAACCCATAGTATTTCATGGCGACGCAATTTCCGTATGAATTCGTCAACGTGTATTAGTGAGGGATGCTGTAAAGACGGATTAGTGGATCGGAAATGTGATTGTCGTATCGCAAAAGAAATGCCAGTCGATTCCATAGAAACGATACTTGATTTAGAAGGAGAAGTCATAGAACCCATAGTATTTCATGGCGACGCAATTTCCGTGTGAATTCGTCGATGAGTGGAAGTGAGGGATGCAGTAAAGAAGGATTAGTGCATCGAGAGGGAGATACTCGTATCGCAAAAGTAAAGCCAGTCGTTTCCATAGAAACGATACTCGATTTAGAAGGAGAAGTCATAGAACCCATAGTATTTCATGGCGACGCAATTTCCGTGTGAATTCGTCAATGTGTATAAGTGAGGGATGCAGTAAAGACGGATTAGT
Source organism: Schistocerca piceifrons (assembly GCF_021461385.2). Taxonomy (NCBI): domain Eukaryota; kingdom Metazoa; phylum Arthropoda; class Insecta; order Orthoptera; family Acrididae; genus Schistocerca; species Schistocerca piceifrons. Next base: position 6,306,996 of record NW_025727551.1, read on the forward strand.
GGATCGGAAATGTGATTGTCGTATCCCAAAAGAAAATCCTGTCGTTTCCATAGAAACGTTGCTCGATTTAGAAGGAGAAGTCATAGAACCCATAGTATTTCATGGCGACGCAATTTCCGTGTGAATTCGTCAATGTGTATTAGTGAGGGATGCAGTAAAGACGGATTAGTGGATCGGAAATGTGATTGTCGTATCGCAAAAGAAAAGCCAGTCGTTTCTGTCGAAACGATACTCGATTTAGAAGGAGAAGTCATAGAACCCATAGTATTTCATGGCGACGCAATTTCCGTGTGAATTCGTCAATGTGTATTAGTGAGGGATGCAGTAAAGACGGATTAGTGGATCGGAAATGTGATTGTCGTATCCCAAAAGAAAATCCTGTCGTTTCCATAGAAACGTTACTCGATTTAGAAGGAGACGTCATAGAACCCATAGTATTTCATGGCGACGCAATTTCCGAGTGAATTCGTCAATGAGTGGGAGTGAGGGATGCAGTAAAGAAGGATTAGGCATCGAGAGGGAGATACTCGTATCGCAAAAGAAAAGCCAGTCGTTTCCATAGAAACGATACTCGATTTAGAAGGAGAAGTCATAGAACCCATAGTAATTCATAGCGACGCAATTTCCGTGTGAATTCGTCAATGAGTGGGAGTGAGGGATGCAGTAAAGAAGGATTAGTGCATCGAGAGGGAGATACTCGTATAGCAATAGAAATGCCAGTCGTTTCCATAGAAACGATACTCGATTTAGAAGGAGAAGTCATAGAACCCATAGTATTTCATGGCGACGCAATTTCCGTGTGAATTCGTCAATGTGTATTAGTGAGGGATACAGTAAAGACGGATTAGTGGATCGGAAATGTGATTGTCGTATCGCAAAAGAAAAGCCAGTCGTTTCCATAGAAACGATACTCGATTTAGAAGGAGAAGTCATAGAACCCATAGTATTTCATGGCGACGCAATTTCCGTGTGAATTCGTCAATGTGTATTAGTGAGGGATGCAGTAAAGACGGATTAGTGGATCGGAAATGTGATTGTCGTATCGCAAAAGAAAAGCCAGTCGTTTCCATAGAAACGATACTCGATATAGAAGGAGAAGTGATAGAACCCATAGTATTTCATGGCGACGCAATTTCCGAGTGAATTCGTCATTGTGTATTAGTGAGGGATGCAGTAAAGACGGATTAGTGGATCGGAAATGTGATTGTCGTATCCCAAAAGAAAAGCCGGTCGTTTCCATAGAAACGTTACTCGATTTAGAAATAGAAGTCATAGAACCCATAGTATTTCATGGCGACGCTATTTCCGTATGAATTCGTCCATGTGTATTAGTGAGGGATGCAGTAAAGACGGGTTAGTGGATCGGAAATGTGATTGTCGTATCGCAAAAGAAAAGCCAGTCGATTCCATAGAAACGATACTCGATTTAGAAGCAGAAGTCATAGAACCCATAGAATTTCATAGCGACGCAATTTCCGTATGAATTCGTCAATGTGTATTAGTGAGGGATGCAGTAAAGACGGATTAGTGGATCGGAAATGTGATTGTCGTATCGCAAAAGAAAAGCCAGTCTCTTTCATAGAAACGATACTAGATTTAGAAGGAGAAGTCATAGAACCCATAGTATTTCATGGCGACGCAATTTCCGTGTGAATTCGTCAATGTGTATTAGTGAGGGATGCAGTAAAGACGGATTAGTGGATCGGAAATGTGATTGTCGTATCGCAAAAGAAATGCCAGTCGATTCCATAGAAACGATACTCGATTTAGAAGGAGAAGTCATAGAACCCATAGTATTTCATGGCGACGCAATTTCCGTGTGAATTCGTCAATGAGTGGAAGTGAGGGATGCAGTAAAGAAGGATTAGTGCATCGAGAGGGAGATACTCGTATCGCAAAAGAAAAGCCAGTCGTTTCCATAGAAACGATACTCGATTTAGAAGGAGAAGTCATAGAACTCATAGTATTTCATGGCGACGCAATTTCCGTGTGAATTCGTCAATGTGTATTAGTGAGGGATGCAGTAATGACGGATTAGTGGATCGGAAATGTGATTGTCGTATCCCAAAAGAAAATCCTGTCGTTTCCATAGAAACGTTGCTCGATTTAGAAGGAGAAGTCATAGAACCCATAGTATTTCATGGCGACGCAATTTCCGTGTGAATTCGTCAATGTGTATTAGTGAGGGATGCAGTAAAGACGGACTAGTGGATCGGAAATGTGATTGTCGTATCGCAAAAGAAAAGCCAGTCGTTTCTATAGAAACGATACTCGATTTAGAAGGAGAAGTCATAGAACCCATAGTATTTCATGGCGACGCAATTTCCGTGTGAATTCGTCAATGTGTATTAGTGAGGGATGCAGTAAAGACGGATTAGTGGATCGGAAATGTGATTGTCGTATCCCAAAAGAAAATCCTGTCGTTTCCATAGAAACGTTACTCGATTTAGAAGGATAAGTCATAGAACCCATAGTATTTCATGGCGACGCAATTTCCGTGTGAATTCGTCAATGTGTATTAGTGAGGGATGCAGTAAAGACGGATTAGTGGATCGGAAATGTGATTGTCGTATCCCAAAAGAAAATCCTGTCGTTTCCATAGAAACGTTACTCGATTTAGAAGGAGACGTCATAGAACCCATAGTATTTCATGGCGACGCAATTTCCGAGTGAATTCGTCAATGAGTGGGAGTGAGGGATGCAGTAAAGAAGGATTAGGCATCGAGAGGGAGATACTCGTATCGCAAAAGAAAAGCCAGTCGTTTCCATAGAAACGATACTCGATTTAGAAGGAGAAGTAATAGAACCCATAGTAATTCATAGCGACGCAATTTCCGTGTGAATTCGTCAATGAGTGGGAGTGAGGGATGCAGTAAAGAAGGATTAGTGCATCGAAAGGGAGATACTCGTATAGCAATAGAAAAGCCAGTCGTTTCCATAGAAACGATACTCGATTTAGAAGGAGAAGTCATAGAACCCATAGTATTTCACGGCGACGCAGTTTCGTGTGAATTCGTCAATGTGTATTAGTGAGGGATACAGTAAAGACGGATTAGTGGATCGGAAATGTGATTGTCGTATCGCAAAAGAAAAGCCAGTCGTTTCCATAGAAACGATACTCGATTTAGAAGGAGAAGTCATAGAACCCATAGTATTTCATGGCGACGCAATTTCCGTGTGAATTCGTCAATGTGTATTTGTGAGGGATGCAGTAAAGACGGATTAGTGGATCGGAAATGTGATTGTCGTATCGCAAAAGAAAAGCCAGTCGTTTCCATAGAAACGATACTCGATATAGAAGGAGAAGTGATAGAACCCATAGTATTTCATGGCGACGCAATTTCCGAGTGAATTCGTCATTGTGTATTAGTGAGGGATGCAGTAAAGACGGATTAGTTGATCGGAAATGTGATTGTCGTATCCCAAAACAAAATCCTGTCGTTTCCATAGAAACGTTACTCGATTTAGAAATAGAAGTCATAGAACCCATAGTATTTCATGGCGACGCTATTTCCGTATGAATTCGTCCATGTGTATTAGTGAGGGATGCAGTAAAGACGGGTTAGTGGATCGGAAATGTGATTGTCGTATCGCAAAAGAAAAGCCAGTCGATTCCATAGAAACGATACTCGATTTAGAAGGATAAGTCATAGAACCCATAGTATTTCATGGCGACGCAATTTCCGTGTGAATTCGTCAATGTGTATTAGTGAGGGATGCAGTAAAGACGGATTAGTGGATCGGAAATGTGATTGTCGTATCCCAAAAGAAAATCCTGTCGTTTCCATAGAAACGTTACTCGATTTAGAAGGAGACGTCATAGAACCCATAGTATTTCATGGCGACGCAATTTCCGTGTGAATTCGTCAATGAGTGGGAGTGAGGGATGCAGTAAAGAAGGATTAGGCATCGAGAGGGAGATACTCGTATCGCAAAAGAAAAGCCAGTCGTTTCCATAGAAACGATACTCGATTTAGAAGGAGAAGTCATAGAACCCATAGTAATTCATAGCGACGCAATTTCCGTGTGAATTCGTCAATGAGTGGGAGTGAGGGATGCAGTAAAGAAGGATTAGTGCATCGAGAGGGAGATACTCGTATAGCAAAAGAAAAGCCAGTAATTTCCATAGAAACGATACTCGATTTAGAAGGAGAAGTCATAGAACCCATAGTATTTCATGGCGACGCAATTTCCGTGTGAATTCGTCAATGTGTATTAGTGAGGGATGCAGTAAAGACGGATTAGTGGATCGGAAATGTGATTGTCGTATCGCAAAAGAAAAGCCAGTCGTTTCCATAGAAACGATACTCGATTTAGAAGGAGAAGTCATAGAACCCATAGTATTTCATGGCGACGCAATTTCCGTGTGAATTCGTCAATGTGTATTAGTGAGGGATGCAGTAAAGACGGATTAGTGGATCGGAAATGTGATTGTCGTATCCCAAAAGAAAATCCTGTCGTTTCCATAGAAACGTTACTCGATTTAGAAGGAGAAGTCATAGAACCCATAGTATTTCATGGCGACGCAATTTCCGTATGAATTCGTCATTGTGTATTAGTGAGGGATGCAGTAAAGACGGATTAGTGGATCGGAAATGTGATTGTCGTATCGCAAAAGAAAAGCCAGTCGTTTCCATAGAATCGATACTCGATTTAGAAGGAGAAGTCATAGAACCCATAGTATTTCATAGCGACGCAATCTCCGTATGAATTCGTCAATGTGTATTAGTGAGGGATGCAGTAAAGACGGATTAGTGGATCGGAAATGTGATTGTCGTATCCCAAAAGAAAATCCTGTCGTTTCCATAGAAACGTTACTCGATTTAGAAGGAGAAGTCATAGAACCCATAGTATTTCATGGCAACGCAATTTCCGTGTGAATTCGTCAATGAGTGGGAGTGAGGGATGCAGTAAAAAAGGATTAGTGCATCGAGAGGGAGATACTCGTATCGCAAAAGAAAAGCCAGTCGTTTCCATAGAAACGATACTCGATTTAGAAGGAGAAGTCATAGAACCCATAGTATTTCATGGCGACGCAATTTCCGTGTGAATTCGTCAATGTGTATTAGTGAGGGATGCAGTAAAGACCGATTAGTGGATCGGAAATGTGATTGTCGTATCGCAAAAGAAAAGCCAGTCGTTTCCATAGAAACGATACTCGATTTAGAAGGAGAAGTCATAGAACCCATAGTATTTCATGGCGACGCAATTTCCGTGTGAATTCGTCAATGTGTATTAGTGAGGGATGCAGTAAAGACGGATTAGTGGATCGGAAATGTGATTGTCGTATCGCAAAAGAAAAGCCAGTCGTATCCATAGAAACGATACTCGATTTAGAAGGAGAAGTCATAGAACCCATAGTATTTCATGGCGACGCAATTTCCGAATGAATTCGTCAATGTGTATTAGTGAGGGATGCAGTAAAGACGGATTAGTGGATCGGAAATGTGATTGTCGTATCCCAAAAGAAAATCCTGTCGTTTCCATAGAAACGTTACTCGATTTAGAAGGAGAAGTCATAGAACCCATAGTATTTCATGGCGACGCAATTTCCGTATGAATTCGTCAATGTGTATTAGTGAGGGATGCAGTAAAGACGGATTAGTGGATCGGAAATGTGATTGTCGTATCGCAAAAGAAAAGCCAGTCGATTCCATAGAAACGATACTCGATTTAGAAGGAGAAGTCATAGAACCCATAGAATTTCATAGCGACGCAATTTCCGTATGAATTCGTCAATGTGTATTAGTGAGGGATGCAGTAAAGACGGATTAGTGGATCGGAAATGTGATTGTCGTATCGCAAAAGAAAAGCCAGTCGTTTCCATAGAAACGATACTCGATTTAGAAGGAGAAGTCATAGAACCCATAGTATTTCATGGCGACGCAATTTCCGTGAGAATTCGTCAATGTGTATTAGTGAGGGATGCAGTAAAGACGGATTAGTGGATCGGAAATGTGATTGTCGTATCCCAAAAGAAAATCCTGTCGTCTCCATAGAAACGTTACTCGATTTAGAAGGAGAAGTCATAGAACCCATAGTATTTCATGGCGACGCAATTTCCATGTGAATTCGTCAATGAGTGGAAGTGAGGGATGCAGTAAAGAAGGATTAGTGCATCGAGAGGGAGATACTCGTATCGCAAAAGAAAAGACAGTCGTTTCCATAGAAACGATACTCGATTTAGAAGGAGAAGTCATAGAACCCATAGTATTTCATGGCGACGCAATTTCCGTGTGAATTCGTCAATGTGTATTAGTGAGGGATGCAGTAAAGATGGATTAGTGGATCGGAAATGTGATTGTTGTATCCCAAAAGAAAATCCTGTCGTTTCCATAGAAACGTTACTCGATTTAGAAGGAGAAGTCATAGAACCCATAGTATTTCATGGCGACGCAATTTCCGTGTGAATACGCCAGTGTGTATTAGTGAGGGATGCAGTAAAGACGGATTAGTGGATCGGAAATGTGATTGTCGTATCGCAAAAGAAAAGCCAGTCGTTTCTATAGAAACGATACTCGATTTAGAAGGAGAAGTCATAGAACCCATAGTATTTCATGGCGACGCAATTTCCGTGTGAATTCGTCAATGTGTATTAGTAAGGGATGCAGTAAAGACGGATTAGTGGATCGGAAATGTGATTGTCGTATCCCAAAAGAAAATCCTGTCGTTTCCATAGAAACGTTACTCGATTTAGAAGGAGACGTCATAGAACCCATAGTATTTCATGGCGACGCAATTTCCGTGTGAATTCGTCAATGAGTGGGAGTGAGGGATGCAGTAAAGAAGGATTAGTGCATCGAGAGGGAGATACTCGCATCGCAAAAGAAAAGCCAGTCGTTTCCATAGAAACGATACTCGATTTAGAAGGAGAAGTCATAGATCCCATAGTATTTCATGGCGACGCAATTTCCGTGTGAATTCGTCAATGTGTATTAGTGAGGGATGCAGTAAAGACCGATTAGTGGATCGGAAATGTGATTGTCGTATCGCAAAAGAAAAGCCAGTCGTTTCCATAGAAACGATACTCGATTTAGAAGGAGAAGTCATAGAACCCATAGTATTTCATGGCGACGCAATTTCCGTGTGAATTCGTCAATGTGTATTAGTGAGGGATGCAGTAAAGACGGATTAGTGGATCGGAAATGTGATTGTCGTATCGCAAAAGAAAAGCCAGTCGTATCCATAGAAACGATACTCGATTTAGAAGGAGAAGTCATAGAACCCATAGTATTTCATGGCGACGCAATTTCCGAATGAATTCGTCAATGTGTATTAGTGAGGGATGCAGTAAAGACGGATTAGTGGATCGGAAATGTGATTGTCGTATCCCAAAAGAAAATCCTATCGTTTCCATAGAAACGTTACTCGATTTAGAAGGAGAAGTCATAGAACGCGTAGTATTTCATGGCGACGCAATTTCCGTATGAATTCGTCAATGTGTATTAGTGAGGGATGCAGTAAAGACGGATTAGTGGATCGGAAATGTGATTGTCGTATCGCAAAAGAAAAGCCAGTCGATTCCATAGGAACGATACTCGATTTAGAAGGAGAAGTCATAGAATTCATAGAATTTCATAGCGACGCAATTTCCGTATGAATTCGTCAATGTGTATTAGTGAGGGATGCAGTAAAGACGGATTAGTGGATCGGAAATGTGATTGTCGTATCGCAAAAGAAAAGCCAGTCGTTTCCATAGAAACGATACTCGATTTAGAAGGAGAAGTCATAGAACCCATAGTATTTCATGGCGACGCAATTTCCGTGAGAATTCGTCAATGTGTATTAGTGAGGGATGCAGTAAAGACGGATTAGTGGATCGGAAATGTGATTGTCGTATCCCAAAAGAAAATCCTGTCGTCTCCATAGAAACGTTACTCGATTTAGAAGGAGAAGTCATAGAACCCATAGTATTTCATGGCGACGCAATTTCCATGTGAATTCGTCAATGAGTGGAAGTGAGGGATGCAGTAAAGAAGGATTAGTGCATCGAGAGGGAGATACTCGTATCGCAAAAGAAAAGCCAGTCGTTTCCATAGAAACGATACTCGATTTAGAAGGAGAAGTCATAGAACCCATAGTATTTCATGGCGACGCAATTTCCGAATGAATTCGTCAATGTGTATTAGTGAGGGATGCAGTAAAGACGGATTAGTGGATCGGAAATGTGATTGTCGTATCCCAAAAGAAAATCCTGTCGTTTCCATAGAAACGTTACTCGATTTAGAAGGAGAAGTCATAGAACCCATAGTATTTCATGGCGACGCAATTTCCGTATGAATTCGTCAATGTGTATTAGTGAGGGATGCAGTAAAGACGGATTAGTGGATCGGAAATGTGATTGTCGTATCGCAAAAGAAAAGCCAGTCGATTCCATAGAAACGATACTCGATTTAGAAGGAGAAGTCATAGAACCCATAGAATTTCATAGCGACGCAATTTCCGTATGAATTCGTCAATGTGTATTAGTGAGGGATGCAGTAAAGACGGATTAGTGGATCGGAAATGTGATTGTCGTATCGCAAAAGAAAAGCCAGTCGTTTCCATAGAAACGATACTCGATTTAGAAGGAGAAGTCATAGAACCCATAGTATTTCATGGCGACGCAATTTCCGTGAGAATTCGTCAATGTGTATTAGTGAGGGATGCAGTAAAGACGGATTAGTGGATCGGAAATGTGATTGTCGTATCCCAAAAGAAAATCCTGTCGTCTCCATAGAAACGTTACTCGATTTAGAAGGAGAAGTCATACAACCCATAGTATTTCATGGCGACGCAATTTCCATGTGAATTCGTCAATGAGTGGAAGTGAGGGATGCAGTAAAGAAGGATTAGTGCATCGAGAGGGAGATACTCGTATCGCAAAAGAAAAGACAGTCGTTTCCATAGAAACGATACTCGATTTAGAAGGAGAAGTCATAGAACCCATAGTATTTCATGGCGACGCAATTTCCGTGTGAATTCGTCAATGTGTATTAGTGAGGGATGCAGTAAAGATGGATTAGTGGATCGGAAATGTGATTGTTGTATCCCAAAAGAAAATCCTGTCGTTTCCATAGAAACGTTACTCGATTTAGAAGGAGAAGTCATAGAACCCATAGTATTTCATGGCGACGCAATTTCCGTGTGAATACGCCAGTGTGTATTAGTGAGGGATGCAGTAAAGACGGATTAGTGGATCGGAAATGTGATTGTCGTATCGCAAAAGAAAAGCCAGTCGTTTCTATAGAAACGATACTCGATTTAGAAGGAGAAGTCATAGAACCCATAGTATTTCATGGCGACGCAATTTCCGTGTGAATTCGTCAATGTGTATTAGTAAGGGATGCAGTAAAGACGGATTAGTGGATCGGAAATGTGATTGTCGTATCCCAAAAGAAAATCCTGTCGTTTCCATAGAAACGTTACTCGATTTAGAAGGAGACGTCATAGTACCCATAGTATTTCATGGCGACGCAATTTCCGTGTGAATTCGTCAATGAGTGGGAGTGAGGGATGCAGTAAAGAAGGATTAGTGCATCGAGAGGGAGATACTCGCATCGCAAAAGAAAAGCCAGTCGTTTCCATAGAAACGATACTCGATTTAGAAGGAGAAGTCATAGATCCCATAGTATTTCATGGCGACGCAATTTCCGTGTGAATTCGTCAATGTGTATTAGTGAGGGATGCAGTAAAGACCGATTAGTGGATCGGAAATGTGATTGTCGTATCGCAAAAGAAAAGCCAGTCGTTTCCATAGAAACGATACTCGATTTAGAAGGAGAAGTCATAGAACCCATAGTATTTCATGGCGACGCAATTTCCGTGTGAATTCGTCAATGTGTATTAGTGAGGGATGCAGTAAAGACGGATTAGTGGATCGGAAATGTGATTGTCGTATCGCAAAAGAAAAGCCAGTCGTATCCATAGAAACGATACTCGATTTAGAAGGAGAAGTCATAGAACCCATAGTATTTCATGGCGACGCAATTTCCGAATGTATTCGTCAATGTGTATTAGTGAGGGATGCAGTAAAGACGGATTAGTGGATCGGAAATGTGATACTCGTATCCCAAAAGAAAATCCTGTCGTTTCCATAGAAACGTTACTCGATTTAGAAGGAGAAGTCATAGAACCCGTAGTATTTCATGGCGACGCAATTTCCGTATGAATTCGTCAATGTGTATTAGTGAGGGATGCAGTAAAGACGGATTAGTGGATCGGAAATGTGATTGTCGTATCGCAAAAGAAAAGCCAGTCGATTCCATAGGAACGATACTCGATTTAGAAGGAGAAGTCATAGAATTCATAGAATTTCATAGCGACGCAATTTCCGTATGAATTCGTCAATGTGTATTAGTGAGGGATGCAGTAAAGACGGATTAGTGGATCGGAAATGTGATTGTCGTATCGCAAAAGAAAAGCCAGTCGTTTCCATAGAAACGATACTCGATTTAGAAGGAGAAGTCATAGAACCCATAGTATTTCATGGCGACGCAATTTCCGTGAGAATTCGTCAATGTGTATTAGTGAGGGATGCAGTAAAGACGGATTAGTGGATAGGAAATGTGATTGTCGTATCCCAAAAGAAAATCCTGTCGTCTCCATAGAAACGTTACTCGATTTAGAAGGAGAAGTCATAGAACCCATAGTATTTCATGGCGACGCAATTTCCATGTGAATTCGTCAATGAGTGGAAGTGAGGGATGCAGTAAAGAAGGATTAGTGCATCGAGAGGGAGATACTCGTATCGCAAAAGAAAAGCCAGTCGTTTCCATAGAAACGATACTCGATTTAGAAGGAGAAGTCATAGAACCCATAGTATTTCATGGCGACGCAATTTCCGTGTGAATTCGTCAATGTGTATTACTGAGGGATGCAGTAAAGATGGATTAGTGGATCGGAAATGTGATTGTTGTATCCCAAAAGAAAATCCTGTCGTTTCCATAGAAACGTTACTCGATTTAGAAGGAGAAGTCATAGAACCCATAGTATTTCATTGCGACGCAATTTCCGTGTGAATTCGTCAGTGTGTATTAGTGAGGGATGCAGTAAAGACGGATTAGTGGATCGGAAATGTGATTGTCGTATCGCAAAAGAAAAGCCAGTCGTTTCTATAGAAACGATACTCGATTTAGAAGGAGAAGTCATAGAACCCATAGTATTTCATGGCGACGCAATTTCCGTGTGAATTCGTCAATGTGTATTAGTAAGGGATGCAGTATAGACGGATTACTGGATCGGAAATGTGATTGTCGTATCCCAAAAGAAAATCCTGTCGTTTCCATAGAAACGTTACTCGATTTAGAAGGAGATGTCATAGAACCCATAGTATTTCATGGCGACGCAATTTCCGTGTGAATTCGTCAATGAGTGGGAGTGAGGGATGCAGTAAAGAAGGATTAGTGCATCGAGAGGGAGATACTCGTATCGCAAAAGAAAAGCCAGTCGTTTCCATAGAAACGATACTCGATTTAGAAGGAGAAGTCATAGAACCCATAGTAATTCATAGCGACGCAATTTCCGTGTGAATTCGTCAATGAGTGGGAGTGAGGGATGCAGTAAACAAGGATTAGTGCATCGAGAGGGAGATACTCGTATCGCAAAAGAAAAGCCAGTCGTTTCCATAGAAACGATACTCGATTTAGAAGGAGAAGTCATAGAACCCATAGTATTTCATGGCGACGCAATTTCCGTGTGAATTCGTCAATGTGTATTAGTGAGGGATGCAGTAAAGACGGATTAGTGGATCGGAAATGTGATTGTCGTATCGCAAAAGAGAAGCCGGTCGTTTCCATAGAAACGATACTCGATTTAGAAGGAGAAGTCATAGAACCCATAGTATTTCATAGCGACGCAATTTCCGGATGAATTCGTCAATGTGTATTAGTGAGGGATGCAGTAAAGACGTATTAGTGGATTGTAAATGTGATTGTCGTATCGCAAAAAAAAAGCCAGATGTTTCCATAGAAACGATACTCGATTTAGAAGGAGAAGTCATAGAACCCATAGTATTTCATAGCGACGCAATTTCCGTATGAATTCGTCAATGTGTATTAGTGAGGGATGCAGTAAAGACGGATTAGTGGATCGGAAATGTGATTGTCGTATCGCAAAAGAAAAGCCAGTCGTTTCCATAGAAACGATACTCGATTTAGAAGGAGAAGTCATAGAACCCATAGTATTTCATAGCGACGCAATTTCCGTATGAATTCGTCAATGTGTATTAGTGAGGGATGCAGTAAAGACGGATTAGTGGATCGGAAATGTGATTGTCGTATCGCAAAAGAAAAGCCAGTCGTATCCATAGAAACGTTACTCGATTTAGAAGGAGAAGTCATAGAACCCATAGTATTTCATGGCGACGCAATTTCCGTGTGAATTCGTCAATGAAAGGGAGTGAGGGATGCAGTAAAGAAGGATTAGTGCATCGAGAGGGAGATACTCGTTTCGCAAAAGAAAAGCCAGTCATTTCCATAGAAACGATACTCGATATAGAAGGAGAAGTCATAGAACCTATAGTATTTCATCGCGACGCAATTTCCGTGTGAATTCGTCAATGTGTATTAGTGAGGGATGCAGTAAAGACGGATTAGTGGATCGGAAATGTGATTGTCGTATCCCAATAGAAAATCCTGTCGTTTCCATAGAAACGTTACTCGATTTAGAAGGAGAAGTCATAGAACCCATAGTATTTCATGGCGACGCAATTTCCGTGTGAATTCGTCAATGAGTGGGAGTGAGGGATGCAGTAAAGAAGGATTAGTGCATCGAGAGGGAGATCCTCGTATCGCAAAAGAAAAGCCAGTCGTTTCCATAGAAACGATACTCGATTTAGAAGGAGAAGTCATAGAACCCATAGTATTTCATAGCGACGCAATTTCCGTGTGAATTCGTCAATGAGTGGGAGTGAGGGATGCAGTAAAGAAGGATTAGTGCATCGAGCGGGAGATACTCGTATCGCAAGAGAAAAGCCAGTCGTTTCCATAGAAACGATACTCGATTTAGAAGGAGAAGTCATAGAACCCATAGTATTTCATGGCGACGCAATTTCCGTGTGAATTCATCAATGCGTATTAGTGAGGGATGCAGTAAAGACGGATTAGTGGATCGGAAATGTGATTGTCGTATCCAAAAAGAAAATCCTGTCGTTTCCATAGAAACGTTACTTGATTTAGCAGGAGAAGTCATAGAACCCACAGTATTTCATGGCGACGCAATTTCCGTGTGAATTCGTCAATGTGTATTAGTGAGGGATGCATTAAAGACGGATTAGTGGATCGGAAATGTGATTGTCGTATCGCAAAAGAAAAGCCAGTCGTTTCCATAGAAACGATACTCGATTTAGAAGGAGAAGTCATAGAACCCATAGTATTTCATAGCGACGCAATTTCCGTATGATTTCGTCAATGTGTATTAGTGAGGGATGCAGTAAAGACGGATTAGTGGATCGGAAATGTGATTGTCGTATCCCAAAAGAAAATCCTGTCGTTACCATAGGAACGTTACTCGATTTAGAAGGAGAAGTCATAGAACCCAAAGTGTTTCATGGCGACGCAATTTCCGTGTGAATTCGTCAATGAGTGGGAGTGAGGGATGCAGTAAAGAAGGATTAGTGCATCGAGAGGGAGATACTCGTATCGCAAAAGAAAAGCCAGTCGTTTCCATAGAAACGATACTCGATTTAGAAGGAGAAGTCATAGAACCCATAGTATTTCATGGCGACGCAATTTCCGTGTGAATTCGTCAATGTGTATTAGTGAGGGATGCAGTAAAGACCGATTAGTGGATCGGAAATGTGATTGTCGTATCGCAAAAGAAAAGTAGTCGTTTCCATAGAAACGATACTCGATTTAGAAGGAGAAGTCATTGAACCCATGGTATTTCATGGCGACGCAATTTCCGTGTGAATTCGTCAATGTGTATTAGTGAGGGATGCAGTAAAGACGGATTAGTGGATCGGAAATGTGATGGTCGTATCGCAAAAAGAAAAGCCAGTCGTATCCATAGAAACGTTACTAGATTTAGAAGGAGAAGTCATAGAACCCATAGTATTTCATGGCGACGCAATTTCCGAGTGAATTCGTCAATGTGTATTAGTGAGGGATGCAGTAAAGACGGATTAGTGGATCGGAAATGTGATTGTCGTATCCCAAAAGAAAATCCTGTCGTTTCCATAGATACGTTACTCGATTTAGAAGGAGAAGTCATAGAACCCATAGTATTTCATGGCGACGCAATTTCCGTATGAATTCGTCAATGTGTATTAGTGAGGGAAGCAGTAAAAACGGATTAGTGGATCGGAAATGTGATTGTCGTATCGCAAAAGAAAAGCCAGTCGATTCCATAGAAACGATACTCGATTTAGAAGGAGAAGTCATAGAACCCATAGAATTTCATAGCGACGCAATTTCCGTATGAATTCGTCAATGTGTATTAGTGAGGAATGCAGTAAAGACGGATTAGTGGATCGGAAATGTGATTGTCGTATCGCAAAAGAAAAGCCAGTCGTTTCCATAGAAACGATACTCGATTTAGAAGGAGAAGTCATAGAACCCATAGTATTTCATGGCGACGCAATTTCCGTGTGAATTCGTCAATGTGTATTAGTGAGGGATGCAGTAAAGACGGATTAGTGGATCGGAAATGTGGTTGTCGTATCCCAAAAGAAAATCCTGTCGTTTCCATAGAAACGTTACTCGATTTAGAAGGAGAAGTCATAGAACCCATAGTATTTCATGGCGACGCAATTTCCGTGTGAATTCGTCAATGAGTGGAAGTGAGGGATGCAGTAAAGAAGGATTAGTGCATCGAGAGGGAGATACTCGTATCGCAAAAGAAAAGCCAGTCGTTTCCATAGAAACGATACTCGATTTAGAAGGAGAAGTCATAGAACCCATAGTATTTCATGGCGACGCAATTTCCGTGTGAATTCGTCAATGTGTATTAGTGAGGGATGCAGTAAAGATGGATTAGTGGATCGGAAATGTGATTGTCGTATCCCAAAAGAAAATCCTGTCGTTTCCATAGAAACATTACTCGATTTAGAAGGAGAAGTCATAGAACCCATAGTATTTCATGGCGACGCAATTTCCGTGTGAATTCGTCAGTGTGTATTAGTGAGGGATGCAGTAAAGACGGATTAGTGGATCGGAAATGTGATTGTCGTATCGCAAAAGAAAAGCCAGTCGTTTCTATAGAAACGATACTCGATTTAGAAGGAGAAGCCATAGAACCCATAGTATTTCATGGCGACGCAATTTCCGTGTGAATTCGTCAATGTGTATTAGTGAGGGATGCAGTAAAGTCGGATTAGTGGATCGGAAATGTGATTGTCGTATCCCAAAAGAAAATCCTGTCGATTCCATAGAAACGTTACTCGATTTAGAAGGAGACGTCATAGAACCCATAGTATTTCATGGCGACGCAATTTCCGTGTGAATTCGTCAATGAGTGGGAGTGAGGGATGCAGTAAAGAAGGATTAGTGCATCGAGAGGGAGATACTCGTATCGCAAAAGAAAAGCCAGTCGTTTCCATAGAAACGATACTCGATTTAGAAGGAGAAGTCATAGAACCCATAGTAATTCATAGCGACGCAATTTCCGTGTGAATTCGTCAATGAGTGGGAGTGAGGGATGCAGTAAAGAAGGATTAGTGCATCGAGAGGGAGATACTCGTATTGCAAAAGAAAAGCCAGTCGTTTCCATAGAAACGATACTCAATTTAGAAGGAGAAGTCATTGAACCCATAGTATTTCATGGCGACGCAATTTCCGTGTGAATTCGTCAATGTGTATTAGTGAGGGATGCAGTAAAGACGGATTAGTGGATCGGAAATGTGATTGTCGTATCGCAAAAGAAAAGCCAGTCGTTTCCATAGAAACGATACTCGATTTAGAAGGAGAAGTCATAGAACCCATAGTATTTCATAGCGACGCAATTTCCGTATGAATTCGTCAATGTGTATTAGTGAGGGATGCAGTAATGACGGATTAGTGGATTGGAAATGTGATTGTCGTATCGCAAAAGAAAAGCCAGTCGTTTCCATAGAAACGATACTCGATTTAGAAGGAGAAGTCATAGAACCCATAGTATTTCATAGCGACGCAATTTCCGTATGAATTCGTCAACGTGTATTAGTGAGGGATGCAGTAAAGACGGATTAGTGGATCGGAAATGTGATTGTCGTATCCCAAAAGAAAATCCTGTCGTTTCCATAGAAACGTTACTCGATTTAGAAGGAGAAGTCATACAACCCATAG
The DNA here is from genome assembly GCF_021461385.2 of Schistocerca piceifrons. NCBI lineage: Eukaryota > Metazoa > Arthropoda > Insecta > Orthoptera > Acrididae > Schistocerca > Schistocerca piceifrons. Next base: position 6,323,237 of record NW_025727551.1, read on the forward strand.
TATTTCATGGCGACGCAATTTCCGTGTGAATTCGTCAATGTGTATTAGTGAGGGATGCAGTAAAGACGGATTAGTGGATCGGAAATGTGATTGTCGTATCCCAAAAGAAAATCCTGTCGTTTCCATAGAAACGTTACTCGATTTAGAAGGAGAAGTCATAGAACCCATAGTATTTCATGGCGACGCAATTTCCGTGTGAATTCGTCAATGAGTGGGAGTGAGGGATGCAGTAAATAAGGATTAGTGCATCGAGAGGGAGATACTCGTATCGCAAAAGAAATGCCAGTCGTTTCCATAGAAACGATACTCGATTTAGAAGGAGAAGTCATAGAACCCATAGTATTTCATAGCGACGCAATTTCCTCGTGAATTCGTCAATGAGTGGGAGTGAGGGATGCAGTAAAGAAGGATTAGTGCATCGAGAGGGAGATACTCGTATCGCAAAAGAAAAGCCAGTCGTTTCCATAGAAACGATACTCGATTTAGAAGGTGAAGTCATAGAACCCATAGTATTTCATAGCGACGCAAATTGAGTGTGAATTCGTCAATGAGTGGGATTTAGGGATGCAGTAAAGAAGGATTAGTGCATCGAGAAGGAGATACTCGTATCGCAAAAGAAAAGCCAGTCGTTTCCATAGAAACGATACTCGATATAGAAGGAGAAGTCATAGAACCCATAGTATTTCATGGCGACGCAATTTCCGTGTGTATTCGTCAATGTGTATTAGTGAGGGATGCAGTAAAGACGGATTAGTGGATCGGAAATGTGATTGTCGTATCCCAAAAGAAAATCCTGTCGTTTCCATAGAAACGTTACTCGATTTAGAAGGAGAAGTCATATAACCCATAGTATTTCATGGCGACGCAATTTCCGTGTGATTTCGTCAATGTGTATTAGTGAGGGATGCAGTAAAGACGGATTAGTGGATCGGAAATGTGATTGTCGTATCCCAAAAGAAAATCCTGTCGTTTCCATAGAAACGTTACTCGATTTAGAAGGAGAAGTCATAGAACCCATAGTATTTCATGGCGACGCAATTTCCGTGTGAATTCGTCAATGAGTGGGAGTGAGGGATGCAGTAAAGAAGGATTAGTGCATCGAGAGGGAGATACTCGTATCGCAAAAGTAAAGCTGTAAGTAGGCTGTTTATGTTTTCTCTATGTAAGTAGGCTGTTTATGTTTTCTCTATGTAAGTAGGCTGTTTATGTTTTCTTATTGGCAACGTTACGTAGCGCTCAATATGAAAATCACTGGCTGTGCTGTGTGCAGTCTGTGGCTGCTTTGCATTGTTGTAATACTCGCCATTGTAGTGTTAGGCAGCTGGCTGTGAACAGCGCGTAACGTTGCGCAGTTGGAGGTGAGACGCCAGCAGTGGTGGATGTGGGGAGAGAGATGGCGGAGTTTTGTAATTTGTCATGAACTGCTATATTTATATATGATGATATCAAGGTAAATACATTGTTTGTTCTCTATTAATATCTTTCATTTGCTAACTATCCCTATCAGTAGTTAGTGCCTTCAGTAGTTTGAATCTTTCATTTAGCTGGCAGTAGTGGCGCACCTGTATTGCAGTAGCTTGAGCAGCGAAGATTTTTGTGAGGTAAGTGATTTAGTGATTTGTGAAAGGTATAGGTTAATGTTAGTCAGGGCCCATTCTTTTGTACGAATTATTGAAAGTCAGATTGCGTTGCGCTAACAAAATATTGTGTGTCAGGTTAAGCACAGTCTTGTAAGAATTGTTCAAAGGGGACGTTTCATATGTCGACCCTTAGCCTAGGATACCTCACTGGAATCTTCTGATTTTTTTCTTGTAGTTTGTGTAATTAGTGTAGATTTTGTTTATTGCTAGCGCGTAATTATAGAGAGAATTTCCTTTGTAGTTGCAGTCTTTCATTGTTGTACAGTAAAACAGTTGTGGCATGCATGTAGATTTGCACCAAGTATTTCGCAGCTGCAATTAACTAGATATTATTTTCAGTGTTATGTTAATGTGTTCTCTTATTTTTGCTCTTCAAATTGTGTTTTTCTGTGTTGTCGTGTGAAATACTGTGACAATAATGGCGTGTGAAAAACGTAATACTAGGCTCCAAAGTAAACTGAGAAATGACAGTGAAAATGAGAGCAGTGTGTTAGCGCCACCGAGTTATGAATTAACTGATGTTCAAAGCAGTAATTTGGTAATTGTGCATAGGGAAATGGAGCGGGCGGCAAACAATGGCGTGGACAGTGAAACAATTAGTGAAGAGGGAAGCATTATCGATCGATCGGTCGGCAACAGCTCGCCTCAGGAATCCGAAATGACAGGACACAATTTCGCAAATACTGTAGATTCAGGTTTTGGGTCATCACCGTTTTCTCAAATAAGTCAAGACACATTTTCTGCTTGTCAAAATGTGAATGTTGTCGGTGCAAATGCACTGCCGAAAAGCGTAGAGAAACAGATTCCAGACACTAATACATTATTATTGCAATTAATGCAACAAATGGGACAAAAGCTTGAAAAGTTAGACACAATGGAACAACACCAGAGACAAACACAGCAACAGTTAGACACAGTGGAACAAAATCTCAAAAAGTTAGACACAGTGGAACAAAATCTCAAAAGGTTAGACACTACACTTGAACAAACACGTGAAGATTTAACCACTGAGTTACATAACATCGAATCGAAATGTCAAAAAGTCTGTAATGACGTAAAAACACAAATTTGTGAGCATTTTCAACCTATTTTTTCGCGGCATGAAAATGCATTACAGAATCACGAAGCAGCCATAAAAGAGCTGCAAACCATTGTTCATGAAAATCTTGAGACCTTGTGGGCTAAATTTGACTCACTTGCATCTACCGATTCGGTTACGCAACTTGCAAAAGCTCAGGAAAACTTAAAGGACAAAGTAGATACTCTGAAACTTGGTTCAGAAAAACACGCTGAGGAAATAAGTACACTATCAGAGAAAGTAGCCGAACTTTCGGATCAATTCACTAACTTATCTACAAAGGTAGATGATGATCTGAATGACACAAGACCCGTAGCCTTCACTGACACAGAAGAGTATGAACAAATAAGAAAATTCAAACAAAATCAGAATCAAATTAATACACAGTACAAAAGAGAAATCCGGGAAGTGCAAGATCAGTTGGCACAAGTAGTACAAGAATTACGTATTTCAGAGGACACTCGCGCCCCAATACGGGAAGAGGGACATACAAATACGGAACAGACACAAAATAACAACACAGGGCACTTCGGAAATTGTGAAAGAAATTGGCAAGGCGCATTGGATTTTGAGATGGAACCACCGAAACGAAGTAACAATGACCGACATGCGACACGCCGACATGACGATTTTGACTATAAGCTGTTCATTACTACACGTAAATTCAAAACATTTAAGAATTCTGGCAACGACATTCATCCACAAGCATGGCTCCATCAATTCTCTCATTGTTTTCCTCCCAACTGGTCGTTAGAACACAGATTAGAATTTATGTGTGGCTACTTAGAGAATGAACCAGCTGTAAGAATGCGATCGGTCATTCACGATTGCCACAGTGAGGGAGAATTTTACCATGCCTTCCTCTCAGCATATTGGTCTCAAGCTACACAAGACCGTGTAAAACATAGCATCATGATGATGAAACACTTTGAACAATCTGAATTTTCCAGTCTTGTGAAATATTTTGAAGACATGTTGCACAAGAATCAATACCTGTCAAACCCATACAGCCCCTCAGAACTCATCCGCATTTGCTTGATCAAACTGCCTAAACATTTACGACATATTGTTTTAGCAGGACGTTGCAAAGACGACATTGAAGCTTTTCAGGGACTGTTACAAGAATTAGAAATTGACACTGACAATCGCGGAACGAGAAAGCAGGAACACAACAATTACAGGTCACATCCGTCGCAATTCCGCGATGAAAGAAGTAATAACTTGACACGACAAGGCTATTCTCACAACACAAATCGTGACCAAAACAGACACCACCCTTATGACAACTGCTGGCAGAAAAATAGTTACAGAGAAAGATCGCATTTCCGTAGAAATGAATATGACAGAGATAACCATAGAAATAGACAATACGGTAACCAGAACTATTATTGTCAAGGGAGGCAGAATAACTTCAGACGCAACAGTTCGGCGCAGAGTTACGATTCAGGGAGAAATTCTCCACCATGTGACCGACAAGAAAGAAACTATGGAATCTACCGACATGACGACAGACGATATGATCGTAACGACAGACCTGAATTGCATCAGAACTGGCGGGATTCAAACAGAGCAGGGCCCTCTCGTCACGGTGAATTTGTAGAAGTTAGGTCTCCAAATCCCAATAACAACGCGCGCCAACAAAGAGGCAGACAATGACTCGCACAGCAGGCAGCCGCGTGCGCCAGGTGGCTCAGAGAAAAATAACATAGACGCTAACCTTGAGAAAAATTCCAGTATTCTTTACCGACGTATACCGCCTGACAATTGCATTCAAGTTGAAACTCTGCGTACTAGGAAGAGTAAAGGTTTACACCACATTTCTCATGTAAAACCATTTATTGAAAGATAATCTGCTTTTTAACTTTGTCTTTGTCATATAACTTTTCACTTCACATTTTTAGTATGCTTTGTCAGACTTAAGAAACTGTTAACATGCAACAATGTTTGAAGTTAAATATCCAGTCTAGAACCTAGGGAACATTTTTAAAACAGAAATTACGAATGCATTGTTATAGTGAACAGACCACACAGTATTGTATTTGTACATTCTTGCTTGTTAGTTGCACGATTACGTAACGACTATCAGGCTTACATACTTAGAACCTATACTGGTACTGCTAATGAGATTTTAATGCAACATTTTGGTTTACTTGAAAATACATTCCGGATTTAAAGTACTTTCTGTGAGATACCAGATGAGACAATAGTTAGTTTATGTGACAGCTACACGATTTTATCACGACGCTACTAATGAGTGACAATTTACAATGTTGCTTTTGCGGTGTATCTGTTTTATATCTGCACAGTTTTCTGAATTCTTCTGGAAATCAAAACATGTTTTATTAGTAACTTTTGTGGTATAGCTACAAGGAGACAGCCTTTTCCATAGCACAACAATACGTTACAGCACAGTACTTTCATCATCACAACTATAAGCGTAATAACTAAGATATCTCTACGCAAAGCATTTCACTTTTGTTTATCATGAGGTAAGTACATTGGCTTCTGCAGAACTTAGCTTTTGGAGGAAAATAACTACGACACTTCCACAGAATTATCTTACAGCAAGACGCACATTTAGCGCTACAGGACACGCATTTGAGAGATTTTGTACTTAAGCCATTTATTTTTCAAGATTTTTGAATTACAAAGAAAGTTTTCCGTGATATATTTCATTCTATTCCTGTAATCTGTAACACCTGAGGGTATAATTACATAAATCCTCAGGGGGGTACACGCCTACTTTGTGTACCATGTGTGTGGCAACCACAAGGAACCCTAGCTAATATGGTATTTGCTTATACAACTTTGCACATCGGTACCTTATTTCTCTAACACACAAATTACACAGCTATCTGATCATTTAACTGAGAGATAAACATGTTTTTTACTACATCAGTGACAGATGTTTACGCAATTACACCGTTGGATAACTTCACACTTATGAAACTGTATTTTGTCTGTACTTTGTAAACTGTTCATATTTTTTCGGAATCATGGTGATACTATGAGAGCTTTGAATGATGTATTTGGTATGAGATCATGATTTTTAAAGTACGTTTGAGGCAGCTGACACTTTTGACATGAGCAGAGAATTATTTTAGGCTTAGAAATTATTGGAGGAAGTTACGACGATTTTGAGATTTGACTGAAGTGTTATGATGTTATTATTACGACGGCGATGTGTATTATGTTGTTGAGGAATGTTTATTATGCTACGTATTTCTCATGATGAAATATTGAAGAAGTGTCGACGAATATGTATATGTATAATGAGGTAAGGAGTAATGAATAGTGGGTAGGGACTCTGATTTATGAAAAGGTTGTTGGAAACCAAGAATCGTACTTTAAGAGTTATGAAATGTGTGTGTATATGCATGAATGTATCACAATGCCACTGAAAATTTTTTTGGACACTGTTATATTTATAGGGTTTTGTTTCTACAGATTTGCAACGCTAATTCTTGACCTGTGAAATATTTTTATATGAGACTACCACGGTAGCAGAATCTCCTGTCGTAAATATTTCCGTACGAAAGTTATGTGACCACCTGCACGTAATGCGTCACGGGCACCCAGCTGTGTCAGACGCCTGGAGAAAAAGCCATTATTGCGAGCCCTTTTCAGCGGCACAGGTAGCACAAAAAAAAAAAAAAGGGGAGGCCATTATCCTTGGAAATATTCTTACATCTGCAAACCTGATAATGACAAGTGTCTTTCTACGAGAATTGAGAGCTACTGACTTACGAAATGCCACATAGCTATTGAATGATGTTTTTATGCTTTGGTTTGCGTAATTGCTTATTTCATTTGATATCTGGTTTCCAGCTGTGTTGCAGCATTGCTTTTATAAAATGAAATGCATTTGCTAATGTGAACACTTTCTGTCAACAGATCTATTAAATAATTATTTTATGATCCACATTCTTTAAAAAAGGAGCACTTGGACAGGAAAGAACAATAAGAAGGAACTAGTAACTGCATTCATAATTTTCTTTTCAAGTAATTGGTAACTTTTTGGTAGAATAACTTCTTGTGGTGCACCACTTTAATTACATAGACATTAAGATGTGAATATACATTTCCCTTATCTGCATTGTTGTTTAGTGTAATATTTTTTCTGCTTGCGCTATGTCATGTTTAGGTATAAGTTGCTGCTGTTTGTCAGGCATAGTGTTATTGAATTTGACTTTTGCTCATTTATGCTGCTAGCTTTGCCAATTTGCATTTTTTGCATTGCTGTTTGTGTTGATTTGTTATGTGATGCTGCATTGCCTCGTCCCTTAGTTTAGCATCTGAGCTCAGTAGATTTAAGTTAGCTTAAGAGGGGGTAGCCTCTAAGAGAATGAGTTGCGATGAATTGGAAGAAATGCATTGAGAAAACAGGTTTAGGTAGGATTTTCTTGGAAATAAATGTTGAGGTAAGAAATGTGTGAACATATAAATACAGAAAGCATGCTTAGATAGAATTTTTTTGGTGGAAACAAAGGATGAAATAAGAGGAAAGATATATGAAGTTTTGGGTTGGACTGCAGTACCAAATGTTACACTGAAAACGAACCCTGTCCTTTCCTATTGGTGTTATCCCACTATGTGTTTGTGTACCCTTGAGTATTTGTTTTCTTCCTGTCTCTGTGTACTGTTTCATAGAATTTTTTTCTCTTCTAATACTAAGCTATATTCACTATGAGGAGGAATACTGTTATCCTCAAATATAAGTTGCATTAATAATATGTTATTTTCTTTGTAAAGTTGTTTACAATTCTGTTCTGTTTCAATGTTCATGTGTGAAATTAATGTTTCGAAAACTATTCTCATTATTTTATGTATGTACTTATGTCACTATTTTTGTAACACTCATGTATATGTTTATTTCTATTCTTTTGTAAAGCCTGTACTACAAATGTTATCTGTATTATTATGTTTTTAATGATGTATTTTGTACCTTTGTAATTGTATTCTTATGTTATAAAATTGTAATTGTCACCAGTTCATGACATTATTAACTTGTAAGTTACATTTCACTGCACACGTTTCTGTTGGTCATAGTATATGGACAATATGTGAGAAGTAGGGACTGTTAGTGTTTGCAAGTGTGTTAATAATTCAGCAAGGGACTGGATAACAGCATTGCTGGTTCTAAGGACAATTCCAAAAACTTTGTAAGTGCACAAGGGGTGGTTTATGGACTTGCTATATTCTCCGCAAGACTCTTCAGTGGTGATTGTGCACCTGCACAGTCACAACAGATGGCTGCTGGCTACCTCTACAAGGACTACAGTGGGTCTGCATCTATGATGACCCACCAATACCATTATTTCTACAAGGACTGCAGTGGGTCTGCACCTCTGGTGGCCCACCAATACCGTAATCTCTACCAGGACTACAGTGGGTCTGCTCTGTGATGACCTACCTACCAATACTCTTCAAAATTTCGACTGACTCTGCTCTGGGTTTGCTCCATTGTGGCCCATTACCTGTCAGCATGTCAAGAGCCAGCACTGTCTTTCTGTTGGAAGGACAACACTACTTCTTCAAGACTGCATGGAAATCCACTACTTCTATGTGCATTTTCTTTTACTGCTTGGACTTTGAGAAAAACTCTGCATTTTTACTGTGATCAACAATGTGGACTGTCTTTATGGACTGTGAGAAATTTTGATCTATTGACCAACATAATATTAATAAGTGTGTGCATTTTATATCTTTGTTACTGTAATTGTGAAAAATTTTTGTCAAATCTGTATTGGCCAGTGCCCAACACCATTTGTAAAAATTTTTGTGGGGAGCATGGGGGCTATGTAAGTAGGCTGTTTATGTTTTCTCTATGTAAGTAGGCTGTTTATGTTTTCTCTATGTAAGTAGGCTGTTTATGTTTTCTTATTGGCAACGTTACGTAGCGCTCAATATGAAAATCACTGGCTGTGCTGTGTGCAGTCTGTGGCTGCTTTGCATTGTTGTAATACTCGCCATTGTAGTGTTAGGCAGCTGGCTGTGAACAGCGCGTAACGTTGCGCAGTTGGAGGTGAGCCGCCAGCAGTGGTGGATGTGGGGAGAGAGATGGCGGAGTTTTGTAATTTGTCATGAACTGCTATATTTATATATGATGATATCAAGGTAAATACATTGTTTGTTCTCTATTAATATCTTTCATTTGCTAACTATCCCTATCAGTAGTTAGTGCCTTCAGTAGTTTGAATCTTTCATTTAGCTGGCAGTAGTGGCGCACCTGTATTGCAGTAGCTTGAACAGCGAAGATTTTTGTGAGGTAAGTGATTTAGTGATTTGTGAAAGGTATAGGTTAATGTTAGTCAGGGCCCATTCTTTTGTACGAATTATTGAAAGTCAGATTGCGTTGCGCTAACAAAATATTGTGTGTCAGGTTAAGCACAGTCTTGTAAGAATTGTTCAAAGGGGACGTTTCAAAGCTAGTCGTTTCCATAGAAACGTTACTCGATTTAGAAGGAGAAGTCATAGAACCCATAGTATTTCATGGCGACGCAATTTCCGTATGAATTCGTCAATGTGTATTAGTGAGGGATGCAGTAAAGACGGATTAGTGGATCGGAAATGTGATTGTCGTATCGCAAAAGAAAATCCTGTCGTTTCCATAGAAACGTTACTCGATTTAGAAGCAGAAGTCATAGAACCCATAGTATTTCATGGCGACGCAATTTCCGTGTGAATTCGTCAATGTGTGTTAGTGAGGGACGCAGTAAAGACGGATTAGTGGATCGGAAATGTGATTGTCGTATCGCAAAAGAAAAGCCAGTCGTTTCTATAGAAACGATACTCTATTTAGAAGGAGAAGTCATAGAACCCATAGTATTTCATGGCGACGCAATTTCCGTGTGAATTCGTCAATGTGTATTAGTGAGGGATGCAGTAAAGACGGATTAGTGGATCAGAAATGTGATTGTCGTATCCCAAAAGAAAATCCTGTCGTTTCCACAGAAACGTTACTCGATTTGGAAGGAGACGTCATAGAACCCATAGTATTTCATGGCGACGCAATTTCCGTGTGAATTCGTCAATGAGTGGGAGTGAGGGATGCAGTAAAGAAGGATTAGTGCATCGAGAGTGAGATACTCGTATCACAAAAGAAAAGCCAGTCGTTTCCATAGAAACGATACTCGATTTAGAAGGAGAAATCATAGAACCCATAGTATTTAATAGCGACGCAATTTCCGTGTGAATTCGTCAATGTGTATTAGTGAGGGATGCAGTAAAGACGGATTAGTGGATCGGAAATGTGATTGTCGTATCGCAAAAGAAAAGCCAGTCGTTTCCATAGAAACGATACTCGATTTAGAAGGAGAAGTCATAGAACCCATAGTATTTCATAGCGACGCAATTTCGGTGTGAATTCGTCAATGTGTATTAGTGAGGGATGCAGTAAAGACGGATTAGTGGATCGGAAATGTGATTGTCTTATCGCAAAAGAAAAGCCAGTCGTTTCCATAGAAACGTTACTCGATTTAGGAGGAGAAGTCATAGAACCCATAGTATTTCATGGCGACGCAATTTCCGTGTCAATTCGTCAATGAGTGGGAGTGAGGGATGCAGTAAAGAAGGATTAGTGCATCGAGAGGGAGATACTCGTATCGCAAAAGAAAAGCCAGTCGTTTCCATAGAAACGATACTCGATTTAGAAGGAGAAGTCATAGAACCCATAGTATTTCATGGCGACGCAATTTCCGTGTGAATTCGTCAATGTGTATTAGTGAGGGATGCAGTAAAGACGGATTAGTGGATCGGAAATGTGATTGTCGTATCCCAAAAGAAAATCCTGTCGTTTAAATAGAAACGTTACTCGAATTAGAAGGAGAAGTCATAGAACCCATAGTATTTCATGGCGACGCAATTTCCGTGTGAATTCGTCAATGTGTATTAGTGAGGGATGCAGTAAAGACGGATTAGTGGATCGGAAATGTGATTGTCGTATCCCAAAAGAAAAGCCAGTCGTTTCCATAGAAACGATACTCGATTTAGAAGGAGAAGTCATAGAACCCATAGTATTTCATGGCGACGCAATTTACGTGTGAATTCGTCAATGAGTGGGAGTGAGGGATGCAGTAAAGAACGATTAGTGCATCGAGAGGGAGATACTCGTATCGCAAAAGAAAAGCCAGTCGTTTCCATAGAAACGATACTCGATTTAGAAGGAGAAGTCATAGAGCCCATAGTATTTCATGGCGACGCAATTTCCGTGTGAATTCGTCAATGTGTATTAGTGAGGGATGCAGTAAAGACGGATTAGTGGATCGGAAATGTGATTGTCGTATCCCAAAAGAAAATCCTGTCGTTTCCATAGAAACGTTACTCGATTTAGAAGGATAAGTCATAGAACCCATAGTATTTCATGGCGACGCAATTTCCGTGTGAATTCGTCAATGTGTATTAGTGAGGGATGCAGTAAAGACGGATTAGTGGATCGGAACTGTGATTGTCGTATCCCAAAAGAAAATCCTGTCGTTTCCATAGAAACGTTACCCGATTTAGAAGGAGAAGTCATAGAACCCATAGTATATCATGGCGATGCAATTTCCGTGTGAATTCGTCAATGTGTATTAGTGAGGGATGCAGTAAAGACGGATTAGTGGATCGGAAATGTGATTGTCGTATCCCAAAAGAAAATCCTGTCGTTTCCATAGAGACGTTACTCGATTTAGAAGGAGAAGTCATAGTACCCATAGTATTTCATGGCGACGCAATTTCCGTGTGAATTCGTCAATGAGTGGGAGTGAGGGATGCAGTAAAGAAGGATTAGTGCATCGAGAGCGAGATACTCGTATCGCAAAAGAAAAGCCTGTCGTTTCCATAGAAACGATACTCGATTTAGAAGGAGAATTCATAGAACCCATAGTATTTCATAGCGACGCAATTTCCGTGTGAATTCGTCAATGAGTGGGAGTGAGGGATGCAGTAAAGAAGGATTAGTGCATCGAGAGGGAGATACTCGTATCGCAAAAGAAAAGCCAGTCGTTTCCATAGAAACGTTACTCGATTTAGAAGGAGAAGTCATAGAACCCATAGTATTTCATGGCGACGCAATTTCCGAATGAATTCGTCAATGTGTATTAGTGAGGGATGCAGTAAAGACGGATTAGTGGATCGGAAATGTGATTGTCGTATCGCAAAAGAAATTCCTGTCCTTTCCATAGAAACGTTACTCGATTTAGAAGAAGAAGTCATAGAACCCATAGTATTTCATAGCGACGCGATTTCCGTGTGAATTCGTCAATGAGTGGGAGTGAGTGATGCAGTAAAGAAGGATTAGTGCAGCGAGAGGTAGATACTCGTATCGCAAAAGAAAAGCCAGTCGTTTCCATAGAAACGTTACTCGATTTAGAAGGAGAAGTCATAGAACCCATAGTATTTCATGGCGACGCAATTTCCGTATGAATTCGGCAATGTGTATTAGTGAGGGATGCAGTAAAGACGGATTAGTTAATCGGAAATGTGATTGTCGTATCGCAAAAGAAAATCCTGTCGTTTCCATAGAAACGATACTCGATTTAGAAGGAGAAGTCATAGAACCCATAGTATTTCATGGCGACGCAATTTCCGTGTGAATTCGTCAATGAGTGGGAGTGAGGGATGCAGTAAAGAAGGATTAGTGCATCGAGAGGGAGATACTCGTATCGCAAAAGAAAAGCCAGTCGTTTCCATAGAAACGATACTCGATTTAGAAGGAGAAGTCATAGAACCCATAGTATTTCATGGCGACGCAATTTCCGTGTGAATTCGTCAATGAGTGGGAGTGAGGGATGCAGTAAAGAAGGATTAGTGCATCGAGAGGGAGATACTCGTATCGCAAAAGAAAAGCCAGTCGTTTCCATAGAAACGATACTCGATTTAGAAGGAGAAGTCATAGAACCCATAGTATTTCATGGCGACGCAATTTCCGTGTGAATTCGTCAATGAGTGGGAGTGAGGGATGCAGTAAAGAAGGATTAGTGCATCGAGAGTGAGATACTCGTATCGCAAAAGAAAAGCCAATCGTTTCCATAGAAACGATACTCGATTTAGAAGGAGAAGTCATAGAACCCATAGTATTTCATGGCCACGCAATTTCCGTGTGAATTCGTCAATGTCTGTTAGTGTGGGATGCAGTAAAGACGGATTAGTGGATCGGAAATGTGATTGTCGTATCGCAAAAGAAAAGCCAGTCGTTTCCATAGAAACGATACTCGATTTAGAATGAGAAGTCATAGAACCCATAGTATTTCATGGCGACGCAATTTCCGTGTGAATTCGTCAATGTGTATTAGTGGGGGATGCAGTAAAGACGGATTAGTGGATCGGAAATGTGATTGTCGTATCGCAAAAGAAAAGCCAGTCGTTTCCATAGAAACGATACTCGACTTAGAAGGAGAAGTCATAGAACCCATAGTATTTCATGGCGACGCTATTTCCGTGTGAATTCGTCAATGTGTATTAGTGAGGGATGCAGTAAAGACGGATTAGTGGATCGGAAATGTGATTGTCGTATCCCAAAAGAAAATCCTGTCGTTTGAATAGAAACGTTACTCGATTTAGAAGGAGAAGTCATAGAACCCATAGTATTTCATGGCGACGCAATTTCCGTATGAATTCGTCAATGTGTATTAGTGAGGGATGCAGTAAAGACGGATTAGTGGATCGGAAATGTGATTGTCGTATCGCAAAAGAAAAGCCAGTCGTTTCCATAGAAACGATACTCGATTTAGAAGGAGAAGTCATAGAACCCATAGTATTTCATAGCGACGCAATTTCCGTATGAATTCGTCAATGTGTATTAGTGAAGGATGCAGTAAAGACGGATTAGTGGATCGGAAATGTGATTGTCGTATCGCAAAAGAAAAGCCAGTGGTTTCCATAGAAACGATACTCGATTTAGAAGGAGAAGTCATAGGACCCATAGTATTTCATGGCGACGCAATTTCCGTGTGAATTCGTCAATGTGTATTAGTGAAGGATGCAGTAAAGACGGATTAGTGGATCGGAAATGTGATTGTCGTATCCCAAAAGAAATTCCTGTCGATTCCATAGAAACGTTACTCGATTTAGAAGGAGAAGTCATAGAACCCATAGTATTTCATGGCGACGCAATTTCCGCGTGAATTCGTCAATGTGTATTAGTGAGGGACGCAGTAAAGACGGATTAGTGGATAGGGAAATGTGATTGTCGTATCCCAAAAGAAAAGCCAGTCGTTTCCATAGAAACGATACTCGATTTAGAAGGAGAAGTCATAGAACCCATAGTATTTCATGGCGACGCAATTTACGTGTGAATTCGTCAATGAGTGGGAGTGAGGGATGCAGTAAAGAACGATTAGTGCATCGAGAGGGAGATACTCGTATCGCAAAAGAAAAGCCAGTCGTTTCCATAGAAACGATACTCGATTTAGAAGGAGAAGTCATAGAGCCCATAGTATTTCATGGCGACGCAATTTCCGTGTGAATTCGTCAATGTGTATTAGTGAGGGATGCAGTAAAGACGGATTAGTGGATCGGAAATATGATTGTCGTATCCCAAAGATAATCCTGTCGTTTCCATAGAAACGTTACTCGATTTAGAAGGATAAGTCATAGAACCCATAGTATTTCATGGCGACGCAATTTCCGTGTGAATTCGTCAATGTGTATTAGTGAGGGATGCAGTAAAGACGGATTAGTGGATCGGAACTGTGATTGTCGTATCCCAAAAGAAAATCCTGTCGTTTCCATAGAAACGTTACCCGATTTAGAAGGAGAAGTCATAGAACCCATAGTATATCATGGCGATGCAATTTCCGTGTGAATTCGTCAATGTGTATTAGTGAGGGATGCAGTAAAGACGGATTAGTGGATCGGAAATGTGATTGTCGTATCCCAAAAGAAAATCCTGTCGTTTCCATAGAGACGTTACTCGATTTAGAAGGAGAAGTCATAGAACCCATAGTATTTCATGGCGACGCAATTTCCGTGTGAATTCGTCAATGAGTGGGAGTGAGGGATGCAGTAAAGAAGGATTAGTGCATCGAGAGGGAGATACTCGTATCGCAAAAGAAAAGCCTGTCGTTTCCATAGAAACGATACTCGATTTAGAAGGAGAAGTCATAGATCCCATAGTATTTCATAGCGACGCAATTTCCGTGTGAATTCGTCAATGAGTGGGAGTGAGGGATGCAGTAAAGAAGGATTAGTGCATCGAGAGGGAGATACTCGTATCGCAAAAGAAAAGCCAGTCGTTTCCATAGAAACGTTACTCGATTTAGAAGGAGAAGTCATAGAACCCATAGTATTTCATGGCGACGCAATTTCCGAATGAATTCGTCAATGTGTATTAGTGAGGGATGCAGTAAAGACGGATTAGTGGATCGGAAATGTGATTGTCGTATCGCAAAAGAAATTCCTGTCCTTTCCATAGAAACGTTACTCGATTTAGAAGAAGAAGTCATAGAACCCATAGTCTTTCATAGCGACGCGATTTCCGTGTGAATTCGTCAATGAGTGGGAGTGAGTGATGCAGTAAAGAAGGATTAGTGCAGCGAGAGGTAGATACTCGTATCGCAAAAGAAAAGCCAGTCGTTTCCATAGAAACGTTACTCGATTTAGAAGGAGAAGTCATAGAACCCATAGTATTTCATGGCGACGCAATTTCAGTATGAATTCGTCAATGTGTATTAGTGAGGGATGCAGTAAAGACGGATTAGTTAATCGGAAATGTGATTGTCGTATCGCAAAAGAAAATCCTGTCGTTTCCATAGAAACGATACTCGATTTAGAAGGAGAAGTCATAGAACCCATAGTATTTCATGGCGACGCAATTTCCGTGTGAATTCGTCAATGAATGGGAGTGAGGGATGCAGTAAAGAAGGATTAGTGCATCGAGAGGGAGATACTCGTATCGCAAAAGAAAAGCCAGTCGTTTCCATAGAAATGATACTCGATTTAGAAGGAGAAGTCATAGAACCCATAGTATTTCATGGCGACGCAATTTCCGTGTGAATTCGTCAATGAGTGGGAGTGAGGGATGCAGTAAAGAAGGATTAGTGCATCGAGAGGGAGATACTCGTATCGCAAAAGAAAAGCCAGTCGTTTCCATAGAAACGATACTCGATTTAGAAGGAGAAGTCATAGAACCCATAGTATTTCATGGCGACGCAATTTCCGTGTGAATTCGTCAATGAGTGGGAGTGAGGGATGCAGTAAAGAAGGATTAGTGCATCGAGAGGGAGATACTCGTATCGCAAAAGAAAAGCCAGTCGTTTCCATAGAAACGATACTCGATTTAGAAGGAGAAGTCATAGAACCCATAGTATTTCATGGCCACGCTATTTCCGTGTGAATTCGTCAATGTGTGTTAGTGAGGGATGCAGTAAAGACGGATTAGTGGATCGGAAATGTGATTGTCGTATCGCAAAAGAAAAGCCAGTCGTTTCCATAGAAACGATACTCGATTTAGAATGAGAAGTCATAGAACCCATAGTATTTCATGGCGACGCAATTTCCGTGTGAATTCGTCAATGTGTATTAGTGGGGGATGCAGTAAAGACGGATTAGTGGATCGGAAATGAGATTGTCGTATCGCAAAAGAAAAGCCAGTCGTTTCCATAGAAACGATACTCGACTTAGAAGGAGAAGTCATAGAACCCATAGTATTTCATGGCGACGCTATTTCCGTGTGAATTCGTCAATGTGTATTAGTGAGGGATGCAGTAAAGACGGATTAGTGGATCGGAAATGTGATTGTCGTATCCCAAAAGAAAATCCTGTCGTTTGCATAGAAACGTTACTCGATTTAGAAGGAGAAGTCATAGAACCCATAGTATTTCATGGCGACGCAATTTCCGTATGAATTCGTCAATGTGTATTAGTGAGGGATGCAGTAAAGACGGATTAGTGGATCGGAAATGTGATTGTCGTATCGCAAAAGAAAAGCCAGTCGTTTCCATAGAAACGATACTCGATTTAGAAGGAGAAGTCATAGAACCCATAGTATTTCATAGCGACGCAATTTCCGTATGAATTCGTCAATGTGTACTAGTGAGGGATGCAGTAAAGACGGATTAGTGGATCGGAAATGTGATTGTCGTATCGCAAAAGAAAAGCCAGTGGTTTCCATAGAAACGATACTCGATTTAGAAGGAGAAGTCATAGAACCCATAGTATTTCATGGCGACGCAATTTCCGTGTGAATTCGTCAATGTGTATTGGTGAAGGATGCAGTAAAGACGGATTAGTGGATCGGAAATGTGATTGTCGTATCCCAAAAGAAATTCCTGTCGATTCCATAGAAACGTTACTCGATTTAGAAGGAGAAGTCATAGAACCCATAGTATTTCATAGCGACGCAATTTCCGTGTGAATTCGTCAATGAGTGGGAGTGATGGATGCAGTAAAGAAGGATTAGTGCATCGCGAGGGAGATACTCGTATCGCAAAAGAAAAGCCAGTCGTTTCCATAGAAACGATACTCGATTTAGAAGGAGAAGTCATAGAACCCATAGTATTTCAAAGCGACGCAATTTCCGTGTGAATTCGTCAATGTGTATTAGTGAGGGATGCAGTAAAGACGGATTAGTGGATCGGAAATGTTATAGACGTATCCCAAAAGAAAATCCTGTCGTTTCCATAGAAACGTTACTCGATTTAGAAGGAGAAGTCATAGAACCCATAGTATTTCATGGCGACGCAATTTCCGTATGAATTCGTCAATGAGTGGGAGTGAGGGATGCAGTAAAGAAGGATTAGTGCATCGAGAGTGAGATACTCGTATCGCAAAAGAAAAGCCAGTCGTTTTCATAGAAACGATACTCGATTTAGAAGGACAAGTCATAGAACCCATAGTATTTCATGGCGACGCAATTTCCGTGTGAATTCGTCAATGTGTATTAGTGAGGGATGCAGTAAAGACGGATTAGTGGATCGGAAATGTGATTGTCGTATCCCAAAAGAAAATGCTGTCGTTTCCATAGAAACGTTACTTGATTTAGAAGGAGAAGTCATAGAACATATAGTATTTCATGGCGACGCAATTTCCGTGTGAATTCGTCAATGTGTATTAGTGAAGGATGCAGTAAAGACGGATTAGTGGATCGGAAATGTGATTGTCGTATCCCAAAAGAAAATCCTGTCGTTTCCATAGAAACGTTACTCGATTTAGAAGGAGAAGTCATAGAACCCATAGTATTTCATGGCGACGCAATTTCCGTGTGAATTCGTCAATGTGTATTAGTGAGGGATGCAGTAAAGACGGATTAGTGGATCGGAAATGTGATTGTCGTATCCCAAAATAAAATCCTGTCGTTTCCATAGAAACGTTACTCGATTTAGAAGGAGAAGTCATAGAACCCATAGTATTTCATGGCGACGCAATTTCCGTGTGAATTCGTCAATGAGTGGGAGTGAGGGTGCAGTAAAGAAGGATTAGTGCATCGAGAGGGAGATACTCGTATCGCAAAAGAAAAGCCAGTCGTTTCCATAGAAACGATACTCGATTTAGAAGGAGAAGTCATAGAACCCATAGTATTTCATGGCGACGCAATTTCCGTGTGAATTCGTCAATGTGTATTAGTGAGGGATGCAGTAAAGACGGATTAGTGGATCGGAAATGTGATTGTCGTATCCCAAAAGAAAATCCTGTCGTTTCCATAGAAACGTTACTCGATTTAGAAAGAGAAGTCATAGAACCCATAGTATTTCATGGCGACGCAATTTCCGTGTGAATTCGTCAATGTGTATTAGTAAGGGATGCAGTAAAGACGGATTAGTGGATCGGAAATGTGATTGTCGTATCGCAAAAGAAAAGCCAGTCGTTTCCATAGAAACGATACTCGATTTAGAAGGAGAAGTCATAGAACCCTTAGTATTTCATGACGACGCAATTTCCGTGTGAATTCGTCAATGTGTATTAGTGAAGGATGCAGTAAAGACGGATTAGAGGATCGGAAATGTGATTGTCGTACCCCAAAAGAAAATCCTGTCGTTTCCATAGAAACGTTACTCGATTTAGAAGGAGAAGTCATAGAACCCATAGTATTTCATAGCGACGCAATTTCCGTGTGAATTCGTCAATGAGTGGGAGTGATGGATGCAGTAAAGGAGGATTAGTGCATCGGGAGGGAGATACTCGTATCGCAAAAGAAAAGCCAGTCGTTTCCATAGAAACGATACTCGATTTAGAAGGAGAAGTCATAGAACCCATAGTATTTCATAGCGACGCAATTTCCGTGTGAATTCGTCAATGTGTATTAGTGAGGGATGCAGTAAAGATGGATTAGTGGATCGGAAATGTTATTGTCGTATCCCAAAAGAAAATCCTGTCGTTTCCATAGAAACGTTACTCGATTTAGAAGGAGAAGTCATAGAACCCATAGTATTCCATGGCGACGCAATTTCCGTATGAATTCGTCAATGAGTGGGAGTGAGGGATGCAGTAAAGAAGGATTAGTGCATCGAGAGGGAGATACTCGTATCGCAAAAGAAAAGCCAGTCGTTTCCATAGAAACGATTCTTGATTTAGAAGGACAAGTCATAGAACCCATAGTATTTCATGGCGACGCAATTTCCGTGTGAATTCGTCAATGTGTATTAGTGAGGGATGCAGTAAAGACGGATTAGTGGATCGGAAATGTGATTGTCGTATCCCAAAAGAAAATCCTGTCGTTTCCATAGAAACGTTACTCGATTTAGAAGGAGAAGTCATAGAACCCATAGTATTTCATGGCGACGCAATTTCCGTGTGAATTCGTCATTGAGTGGGAGTGAGGGATGCAGTAAAGAAGGAATAGTGCATCGAGAGGGAGATACTCGTATCGCAAAAGAAAAGCCAGTCGTTTCCATAGAAACGATACTCGATTTAGAAGGAGAAGTCATAGAACCCATAGTATTTCATAGCGACGCAATTTCCGTGTGAATTCGTCAATGAGTGGGAGTGAGGGATGCAGTAAAGAAGGATTAGTGCATCGAGAGGGAGATACTCGTATCGCAAATGAAAAGCCAGTCGTTTCCATAGAAACGATACTCGATTTAGAAGGATAAGTCATAGAACCCATAGTATTTCATAGCGACGCATTTTCCGTGTGAATTCGTCAATGTGTATTAGTGAGGGATGCAGTAAAGACGGATTAGTGGATCGGAAATGTGATTGTCGTATCCCAAAAGAAAATCCTGTCGTTTCCATTGATACGTTACTCGATTTAGAAGGAGAAGTCATAGAACCCATAGTATTTCATGGCGACGTCATTTCCGTGTGAATTCGTCAATGTGTATTAGTGAGGGATGCAGTAAAGACGGATTAGTGGATCGGAAATGTGATTGTCGTATCGCAAAAGAAAAGCCAGTCGTTTCCATAGAAACGATACTCGATTTAGAAGGAGAAGTCATAGAACCCATAGTATTTCATGGCGACGCAATTTCCGTGTGAATTCGTCAATGTGTATTAGTGAAGGATGCAGTAAAGACGGATTAGTGGATCGGAAATGTGATTGTCGTATCCCAAAAGAAAATCCTGTCGTTTCCATAGAAACGTTACTAGATTTAAGAGGAGAAGTCATAGAACCCATAGTATTTCATAGCGACGCAATTTCCGTGTGAATTCGTCAATGAGTGGGAGTGAGGGATGCAGTAAAGAAGGATTAGTGCTTCGAGAGGGAGATACTCGTATCGCAAAAGAAAAGCCAGTCGTTTCCATAGAAACGATACTCGATTTGGAAGGAGAAGTCATAGAACCCATAGTATTTCATAGCGACGCAATTTCCGTGTGAATTCGTCAATGTGTATTAGTGAGGGATGCAGTAAAGACGGATTAGTGGATCGGAAATGTGATTGTCGTATCGCAAAAGAAAAGCCAGTCGTTTCCATAGAAACGATACTCGATTTAGAAGGAGAAGTCATAGAACCCATAGTATTTCATGGCGACGCAATTTCCGTGTGAATTCGTCAATGTGTATTAGTGAGAGATGCAGTAAAGACGGATTAGTGGATCGGAAATGTGATTGTCGTATCCCAAAAGAAAATCCTGTCGTTTCTATAGAAACGTTACTCGATTTAGAAGGAGAAGTCATAGAACCCATAGTATTTCATGGCGACGCAATTTCCGTATGAATTCGTCAATGTGTATTAGTGAGGGATGCAGTAAAGACGGATTAGTGGATCGGAAATGTGATTGTCGTATCGCAAAAGAAAAGCCAGTCGTTTCCATAGAAACGATACTCGATTTAGAAGGAGAAGTCATAGAACCCATAGTATTTCATAGCGACGCAATTTCCGTATGAATCCGTCAATGTGTATTAGTGAGGGATGCAGTAAAGACGGATTAGTGGATCGGAAAAGTGATTGTCGTATCGCAAAAGAAAAGCCAGTCGTTTCCATAGAAACGATACTCGATTTAGAAGGAGAAGTCATAGAACCCAAAGTATTTCATAGCGACGCAATTTCCGTATGAATTCGTCAATGAGTGGGAGTGAGGGACGCAGTAAAGAAGGATTAGTGCATCGAGAGGGAGATACTCGTATCGCAAAAGAAAAGCCAGTCGTTTCCATTGAAACGATACTCGATTTAGAAGGAGAAGTCATAGAACCCATAGTATATCATAGCGACGCAATTTCCGTGTGAATTCGTCAATGAGTGTGAGTGAGGGATGCAGTAAAGGAGGATTAGTGCATCGAGAGGGAGATACACGTATCGCAAAAGAAAAGCCAGTCGTCTCCATAGAAACGATACTCGATTTAGAAGGAGAAGTCATAGAACCCATAGTATTTCATGGCGACGCAATTTCCGTGTGAATTCGTCAATGTGTATTAGTGAGGGATGCAGTAAAGACGCATTAGTGGATCGGAAATGTGATTGTCGTATCGCAAAAGAAAAGCCAGTCGTTTCCATAGAAACGATACTCGATTTAGAAGGAGAAGTCATAGAACCCATAGTATTTCATAGCGACGCAATTTCCGTATGAATTCGTCAATGTGTATTAGTGAGGGATGCAGTAAAGACGGATTAGTGGATCGGAAATGTTATTGTCGTATCGCAAAAGAAAAGCCAGTCGTTTCCACAGAAACGATACTCGATTTAGAAGGAGAAGTCATAGAACCCATAGTATTTCATAGCGACGCAATTTCCGTATGAATTCGTCAATGTGTATTAGTGAGGGATGCAGTAAAGTCGGATTAGTGGATCGGAAATGTGATTGTCGTATCCCAAAAGAAAATCCTGTCGTTTCCATAGAAACGTTACTCGAGTTACAAGGAGAAGTCATAGAACCCATAATATTTCATGGCGACGCAATTTCCGTGTGAATTCGTCAATGTGTATTAGTGAGGGATGCAGTAAAGACGGATTAGTGAATCGGAAATGTGATTGTCGTATCCCAAAAGAAAATCCTGTCGTTTCCATAGAAACGTTACTCGATTTAGAAGGAGAAGTCATAGAACCCATAGTATTTCATGGCGACGCAATTTCCGTGTGAATTCGTCATTGAGTGGGAGTGAGGGATGCAGTAAAGAAGGAATAGTGCATCGAGAGGGAGATACTCGTATCGCAAAAGAAAAGCCAGTCGTTTCCATAGAAACGATACTCGATTTAGAAGGAGAAGTCATTGAACCCATAGTATTTCATAGCGACGCAATTTCCGTGTGAATTCGTCAATGAGTGGGAGTGAGGGATGCCGTACAGATGGATTAGTGCATCGAGAGGGAGATACTCGTATCGCAAAAGAAAAGCCAGTCGTTTCCATAGAAACGATACTCGATTTAGAAGGAGAAGTCATAGAACCCATAGTAATTCATGGCGACGCAATTTCCGTGTGAATTCGTCAATGTGTATTAGTGAGGGATGCAGTAAAGATGGATTAGTGGATCGGAAATGTGATTGTAGTATCGCAAAAGAAAAGCCAGTCGTTTCCATAGAAACGATACTCGATTTAGAAGGTGAAGTCATATGACCCATAGTATTTCATAGCGACGCAATTTCCGTATGAATTCGTCAATGTGTATTAGTGAGGGATGCAGTAAAGACGGATTAGTGGATCGGAAATGTGATTGTCGTATCGCAAAAGAAAAGCCAGTCGTTTCCATAGAAACGATACTCGATTTAGAAGGAGAAGTCATAGAACCCATAGCATTTCATAGCGACTCAATTTCCGTATGAATTCGTCAATGTGTATTAGTGAGGGATGCAGTAAAGACGGATTAGTGGATCGGAAATGTGATTGTCGTATCGTAAAAGAAAAGCCAGTCGTTTCCATAGAAACGATACTCGATTTAGAAGGAGAAGTCATAGAACCCATAGTATTTCATAGCGACGCAATATCCGTATGAATTCGTCAATGTGTATTAGTGAGGGATGCAGTAAAGACGGATTAGTGGATCGGAAATGTGATTGTCGTATCCCAAAAGAAAATCCTGTCGTTTCCATAGAAACGTTACTCGTTTTAGAAGGAGAAGTCATAGAACCCATAGTATTTCATGGCGACGTAATTTCCGTGTGAATTCGTCAATGAGTGGGAGTGAGGGATGCAGTAAAGAAGGATTAGTGCATCGAGAGGGAGATACTCGTATCGCAAAAGAAAAGCCAGTCGTTTCCATAGAAACGATACTCGATTTAGAAGGAGAAGTCATAGAACCCATAGTATTTCATAGCGACGCAATTTCCGTATGAATTCGTCAATGTGTATTAGTGAGGGATGCAGTAAAGACGGATTAGTATATCGGAAATGTGATTGTCGTATCGCAAAGAAAATCCTGTCGTTTCCATAGAAACGATACTCGATTTAGAAGGAGATGTCATTGAACCCATAGTATTTACTGGCGACGCAATTTCCGTGTGAATTCGTCAATGAGTGGGAGTGAGGGATGCAGTAAAGAAGGATTAGTGCATCGAGAGAGAGATACTCGTATCGCAAAAGAAAAGCCAGTCGTTTCCATAGAAACGATACTCGATTTAGAAGGAGAAGTCATAGAACTCATAGTATTTCATAGCGACGCAATTTCCGTATGAATTCGTCAATGTGTATTAGTGAGGGATGCAGTAAAGACGGATTAGTATATCGGAAATGTGATTGTCGTATCGCAAAGAAAATCCTGTCGTTTCCATAAAAACGATACTCGATTTAGAAGGAGATGTCATTGAACCCATAGTATTTACTGGCGACGCAATTTCCGTGTGAATTCGTCAATGAGTGGGAGTGAGGGATGCAGTAAAGAAGGATTAGTGCATCGAGAGAGAGATACTCGTATCGCAAAAGAAAAGCCAGTCGTTTCCATAGAAACGATACTCGATTTAGAAGGAGAAGTCATAGAACCCATAGTATTTCATAGCGACGCAATTTCCGTATGAATTCGTCAATGTGTATTAGTGAGGGATGCAGTAAAGACGGATTAGTGGATCGGAAATGTGATTGTCCTATCCCAAAAGAAAATCCTGTCGTTTCCATAGAAACGTTACTCGATTTAGAAGGAGAAGTCATAGAACCCATAGTATATCATAGCGACGCAATTTCCGTGTGAATTCGTCAATGAGTGGGAGTGAGGGATGCAGTAAAGGAGGATTAGTGCATCGAGAGGGAGATACACGTATCGCAAAAGAAAAGCCAGTCGTCTCCATAGAAACGATACTCGATTTAGAAGGAGAAGTCATAGAACCCATAGTATTTCATGGCGACGCAATTTCCGTGTGAATTCGTCAATGTGTATTAGTGAGGGATGCAGTAAAGACGCATTAGTGGATCGGAAATGTGATTGTCGTATCGCAAAAGAAAAGCCAGTCGTTTCCATAGAAACGATACTCGATTTAGAAGGAGAAGTCATAGAACCCATAGTATTTCATAGCGACGCAATTTCCGTATGAATTCGTCAATGTGTATTAGTGAGAAATGCAGTAAAGACGGATTAGTGGATCGGAAATGTTATTGTCGTATCGCAAAAGAAAAGCCAGTCGTTTCCACAGAAACGATACTCGATTTAGAAGGAGAAGTCATAGAACCCATAGTATTTCATAGCGACGCAATTTCCGTATGAATTCGTCAATGTGTATTAGTGAGGGATGCAGTAAAGTCGGATTAGTGGATCGGAAATGTGATTGTCGTATCCCAAAAGAAAATCCTGTCGTTTCCATAGAAACGTTACTCGAGTTACAAGGAGAAGTCATAGAACCCATAATATTTCATGGCGACGCAATTTCCGTGTGAATTCGTCAATGTGTATTAGTGAGGGATGCAGTAAAGACGGATTAGTGGATCGGAAATGGGATTGTCGTATCCCAAAAGAAAATCCTGTCGTTTCCATAGAAACGTTACTCGATTTAGAAGGAGAAGTCATAGAACCCATAGTATTTCATGGCGACGCAATTTCCGTGTGAATTCGTCATTGAGTGGGAGTGAGGGATGCAGTAAAGAAGGAATAGTGCATCGAGAGGGAGATACTCGTATCGCAAAAGAAAAGCCAGTCGTTTCCATAGAAACGATACTCGATTTAGAAGGAGAAGTCATAGAACCCATAGTATTTCATAGCGACGCAATTTCCGTGTGAATTCGTCAATGAGTGGGAGTGAGGGATGCCGTACAGATGGATTAGTGCATCGAGAGGGAGATACTCGTATCGCAAAAGAAAAGCCAGTCGTTTCCATAGAAACGATACTCGATTTAGAAGGAGAAGTCATAGAACCCATAGTAATTCATGGCGACGCAATTTCCGTGTGAATTCGTCAATGTGTATTAGTGAGGGATGCAGTAAAGATGGATTAGTGGATCGGAAATGTGATTGTAGTATCGCAAAAGAAAAGCCAGTCGTTTCCATAGAAACGATACTCGATTTAGAAGGTGAAGTCATATGACCCATAGTATTTCATAGCGACGCAATTTCCGTATGAATTCGTCAATGTGTATTAGTGAGGGATGCAGTAAAGACGGATTAGTGGATCGGAAATGTGATTGTCGTATCGCAAAAGAAAAGCCAGTCGTTTCCATAGAAACGATACTCGATTTAGAAGGAGAAGTCATAGAACCCATAGCATTTCATAGCGACTCAATTTCCGTATGAATTCGTCAATGTGTATTAGTGAGGGATGCAGTAAAGACGGATTAGTGGATCGGAAATGTGATTGTCGTATCGTAAAAGAAAAGCCAGTCGTTTCCATAGAAACGATACTCGATTTAGAAGGAGAAGTCATAGAACCCATAGTATTTCATAGCGACGCAATATCCGTATGAATTCGTCAATGTGTATTAGTGAGGGATGCAGTAAAGACGGATTAGTGGATCGGAAATGTGATTGTCGTATCCCAAAAGAAAATCCTGTCGTTTCCATAGAAACGTTACTCGTTTTAGAAGGAGAAGTCATAGAACCCATAGTATTTCATGGCGACGCAATTTCCGTGTGAATTCGTCAATGAGTGGGAGTGAGGGATGCAGTAAAGAAGGATTAGTGCATCGAGAGGGAGATACTCGTATCGCAAAAGAAAAGCCAGTCGTTTCCATAGAAACGATACTCGATTTAGAAGGAGAAGTCATAGAACCCATAGTATTTCATAGCGACGCAATTTCCGTATGAATTCGTCAATGTGTATTAGTGAGGGATGCAGTAAAGACGGATTAGTATATCGGAAATGTGATTGTCGTATCGCAAAGAAAATCCTGTCGTTTCCATAGAAACGATACTCGATTTAGAAGGAGATGTCATTGAACCCATAGTATTTACTGGCGACGCAATTTCCGTGTGAATTCGTCAATGAGTGGGAGTGAGGGATGCAGTAAAGAAGGATTAGTGCATCGAGAGAGAGATACTCGTATCGCAAAAGAAAAGCCAGTCGTTTCCATAGAAACGATACTCGATTTAGAAGGAGAAGTCATAGAACTCATAGTATTTCATAGCGACGCAATTTCCGTATGAATTCGTCAATGTGTATTAGTGAGGGATGCAGTAAAGACGGATTAGTATATCGGAAATGTGATTGTCGTATCGCAAAGAAAATCCTGTCGTTTCCATAAAAACGATACTCGATTTAGAAGGAGATGTCATTGAACCCATAGTATTTACTGGCGACGCAATTTCCGTGTGAATTCGTCAATGAGTGGGAGTGAGGGATGCAGTAAAGAAGGATTAGTGCATCGAGAGAGAGATACTCGTATCGCAAAAGAAAAGCCAGTCGTTTCCATAGAAACGATACTCGATTTAGAAGGAGAAGTCATAGAACCCATAGTATTTCATAGCGACGCAATTTCCGTATGAATTCGTCAATGTGTATTAGTGAGGGATGCAGTAAAGACGGATTAGTGGATCGGAAATGTGATTGTCCTATCCCAAAAGAAAATCCTGTCGTTTCCATAGAAACGTTACTCGAATTAGAAGGAGAAGTCATAGAACCCATAGTATTTCATGGCGACGCAATTTCCGTGTGAATTCGTCAGTGTGTATTAGTGAGGGATGCAGTAAAGACGGATTAGTGGATCGGAAATGTGATTGTCGTATCGCAAAAGAAAATCCTGTCGTTTCCATAGAAACGATACTCGATTTAGAAGGAGAAGTCATAGAACCCATAGTATTTCATGGCGACGCAATTTCCGTGTGAATTCGTCAATGAATGGGAGTGAGGGATGCAGTAAAGAAGGATTAGTGCATCGAGAGGGAGATACTCGTATCGCAAAAGAAAAGCCAGTCGTTTCCATAGAAACGATACTCGATTTAGAAGGAGAAGTCATAGAACCCATAGTATTTCATGGCGACGCAATTTCCGTGTGAATTCGTCAATGAGTGGGAGTGAGTGATGCAGTAAAGAAGGATTAGTGCAGCGAGAGGTAGATACTCGTATCGCAAAAGAAAAGCCAGTCGTTTCCATAGAAACGTTACTCGATTTAGAAGGAGAAGTCATAGAACCCATAGTATTTCATGGCGACGCAATTTCAGTATGAATTCGTCAATGTGTATTAGTGAGGGATGCAGTAAAGACGGATTAGTTAATCGGAAATGTGATTGTCGTATCGCAAAAGAAAATCCTGTCGTTTCCATAGAAACGATACTCGATTTAGAAGGAGAAGTCATAGAACCCATAGTATTTCATGGCGACGCAATTTCCGTGTGAATTCGTCAATGAATGGGAGTGAGGGATGCAGTAAAGAAGGATTAGTGCATCGAGAGGGAGATACTCGTATCGCAAAAGAAAAGCCAGTCGTTTCCATAGAAACGATACTCGATTTAGAAGGAGAAGTCATAGAACCCATAGTATTTCATGGCGACGCAATTTCCGTGTGAATTCGTAAATGAGTGGGAGTGAGGGATGCAGTAAAGAAGGATTAGTGCATCGAGAGGGAGATACTCGTATCGCAAAAGAAAAGCCAGTCGTTTCCATAGAAACGATACTCGATTTAGAAGGAGAAGTCATAGAACCCATAGTATTTCATGGCGACGCAATTTCCGTGTGAATTCGTCAATGAGTGGGAGTGAGGGATGCAGTAAAGAAGGATTAGTGCATCGAGAGGGAGATACTCGTATCGCAAAAGAAAAGCCAGTCGTTTCCATAGAAACGATACTCGATTTAGAAGGAGAAGTCATAGAACCCATAGTATTTCATGGCCACGCTATTTCCGTGTGAATTCGTCAATGTGTGTTAGTGAGGGATGCAGTAAAGACGGATTAGTGGATCGGAAATGTGATTGTCGTATCGCAAAAGAAAAGCCAGTCGTTTCTATAGAAACGATACTCGATTTAGAATGAGAAGTCATAGAACCCATAGTATTTCATGGCGACGCAATTTCCGTGTGAATTCGTCAATGTGTATTAGTGGGGGATGCAGTAAAGACGGATTAGTGGATCGGAAATGTGATTGTCGTATCCCAAAAGAAAATCCTGTCGTTTCCATAGAAACGTTACTCGAGTTACAAGGAGAAGTCATAGAACCCATAATATTTCATGGCGACGCAATTTCCGTGTGAATTCGTCAATGTATATTAGTGAGGGATGCAGTAAAGACGGATTAGTGGATCGGAAATGTGATTGTCGTATCCCAAAAGAAAATCCTGTCGTTTCCATAGAAACGTTACTCGATTTAGAAGGAGAAGTCATAGAACCCATAGTATTTCATGGCGACGCAATTTCCGTGTGAATTCGTCATTGAGTGGGAGTGAGGGATGCAGTAAAGAAGGAATAGTGCATCGAGAGGGAGATACTCGTATCGCAAAAGAAAAGCCAGTCGTTTCCATAGAAACGATACTCGATTTAGAAGGAGAAGTCATAGAACCCATAGTATTTCATAGCGACGCAATTTCCGTGTGAATTCGTCAATGAGTGGGAGTGAGGGATGCCGTACAGATGGATTAGTGCATCGAGAGGGAGATACTCGTATCGCAAAAGAAAAGCCAGTCGTTTCCATAGAAACGATACTCGATTTAGAAGGAGAAGTCATAGAACCCATAGTATTTCATGGCGACGCAATTTCCGTGTGAATTCGTCAATGTGTATTAGTGAGGGATGCAGTAAAGACGGATTAGTGGATCGGAAATGTGATTGTCGTATCGCAAAAGAAAAGGCAGTCGTTTCCATAGAAACGATACTCGATTTAGAAGGAGAAGTCATAGAACCCATAGTATTTCATAGCGACTCAATTTCCGTATGAATTCGTCATTGTGTATTAGTGAGGGATGCAGTAAAGACGGATTAGTGGATCGGAAATGTGATTGTCGTATCGTAAAAGAAAAGCCAGTCGTTTCCATAGAAACGATACTCGATTTAGAAGGAGAAGTCATAGAACCCATAGTATTTCATAGCGACGCAATATCCGTATGAATTCGTCAATGTGTATTAGTGAGGGATGCAGTAAAGACGGATTAGTGGATCGGAAATGTGATTGTCGTATCCCAAAAGAAAATCCTGTCGTTTCCATAGAAACGTTACTCGTTTTAGAAGGAGAAGTCATAGAACCCATAGTATTTCATGGCGACGCAATTTCCGTGTGAATTCGTTAATGAGTGGGAGTGAGGGATGCAGTAAAGAAGGATTAGTGCATCGAGAGGGAGATACTCGTATCGCAAAAGAAAAGCCAGTCGTTTCCATAGAAACGATACTCGATTTAGAAGGAGAAGTCATAGAACCCATAGTATTTCATAGCGACGCAATTTCCGTATGAATTCGTCAATGTGTATTAGTGAGGGATGCAGTAAAGACGGATTAGCATATCGGAAATGTGATTGTCGTATCGCAAAGAAAATCCTGTCGTTTCCGTAGAAACGATACTCGATTTAGAAGGAGATGTCATTGAACCCATAGTATTTACTGGCGACGCAATTTCCGTGTGATTTCGTCAATGAGTGGGAGTGAGGGATGCAGTAAAGAAGGATTAGTGCATCGAGAGAGAGATACTCGTATCGCAAAAGAAAAGCCAGTCGTTTCCATAGAAACGATACTCGATTTAGAAGGAGAAGTCATAGAACTCATAGTATTTCATAGCGACGCAATTTCCGTATGAATTCGTCAATGTGTATTAGTGAGGGATGCAGTAAAGACGGATTAGTATATCGGAAATGTGATTGTCGTATCGCAAAGAAAATCCTGTCGTTTCCATAAAAACGATACTCGATTTAGAAGGAGATGTCATTGAACCCATAGTATTTACTGGCGACGCAATTTCCATGTGAATTCGTCAATGAGTGGGAGTGAGGGATGCAGTAAAGAAGGATTAGTGCATCGAGAGAGAGATACTCGTATCGCAAAAGAAAAGCCAGTCGTTTCCATAGAAACGATACTCGATTTAGAAGGAGAAGTCATAGAACCCATAGTATTTCATAGCGACGCAATTTCCGTATGAATTCGTCAATGTGTATTAGTGAGGGATGCAGTAAAGACGGATTAGTGGATCGGAAATGTGATTGTCGTATCCCAAAAGAAAATCCTGTCGTTTCCATAGAAACGTTACTCGAATTAGAAGGAGAAGTCATAGAACCCATAGTATTTCATGGCGACGCAATTTCCGTGTGAATTCGTCAGTGTGTATTAGTGAGGGATGCAGTAAAGACGCATTAGTGGATCGGAAATGTGATTGTCGTATCGCAAAAGAAAATCCTGTCGTTTCCATAGAAACGATACTCGATTTAGAAGGAGAAGTCATAGAACCCATAGTATTTCATGGCGACGCAATTTCCGTGTGAATTCGTCAATGAATGGGAGTGAGGGATGCAGTAAAGAAGGATTAGTGCATCGAGAGGGAGATACTCGTATCGCAAAAGAAAAGCCAGTCGTTTCCATAGAAACGATACTCGATTTAGAAGGAGAAGTCATAGAACCCATAGTATTTCATGGCGACGCAATTTCCGTGTGAATTCGTCAATGAGTGGGAGTGAGTGATGCAGTAAAGAAGGATTAGTGCAGCGAGAGGTAGATACTCGTATCGCAAAAGAAAAGCCAGTCGTTTCCATAGAAACGTTACTCGATTTAGAAGGAGAAGTCATAGAACCCATAGTATTTCATGGCGACGCAATTTCAGTATGAATTCGTCAATGTGTATTAGTGAGGGATTCAGTAAAGACGGATTAGTTAATCGGAAATGTGATTGTCGTATCGCAAAAGAAAATCCTGTCGTTTCCATAGAAACGATACTCGATTTAGAAGGAGAAGTCATAGAACCCATAGTATTTCATGGCGACGCAATTTCCGTGTGAATTCGTCAATGAATGGGGGTGAGGGATGCAGTAAAGAAGGATTAGTGCATCGAGAGGGAGATACTCGTATCGCAAAAGAAAAGCCAGTCGTTTCCATAGAAACGATACTAGATTTAGAAGGAGAAGTCATAGAACCCATAGTATTTCATGGCGACGCAATTTCCGTGTGAATTCGTCAATGAGTGGGAGTGAGGGATGCAGTAAAGAAGGATTAGTGCATCGAGAGGGAGATACTCGTATCGCAAAAGAATAGCCAGTCGTTTCCATAGAAACGATACTCGATTTAGAAGGAGAAGTCATAGAACCCATAGTATTTCATGGCGACGCAATTTCCGTGTGAATTCGTCAATGAGTGGGAGTGAGGGATGCAGTAAAGAAGGATTAGTGCATCGAGAGGGAGATACTCGTATCGCAAAAGAAAAGCCAGTCGTTTCCATAGTAATCGATACTCGATTTAGAAGGAGAAGTCATAGAACCCATAGTATTTCATGGCCACGCTATTTCCGTGTGAATTCGTCAATGTGTGTTAGTGAGGGATGCAGTAAAGACGGATTAGTGGATCGGAAATGTGATTGTCGTATCGCAAAAGAAAAGCCAGTCGTTTCCATAGAAACGATACTCGATTTAGAATGAGAAGTCATAGAACCCATAGTATTTCATGGCGACGCAATTTCCGGGTGAATTCGTCAATGTGTATTAGTGGGGGATGCAGTAAAGACGGATTAGTGGATCGGAAATGTGAATGTCGTATCGCAAAAGAAAAGCCAGTCGTTTCCATAGAAACGATACTCGACTTAGAAGGAGAAGTCATAGAACCCATAGTATTTCATGGCGACGCTATTTCCGTGTGAATTCGTCAATGTGTATTAGTGAGGGATGCAGTAAAGACGGATTAGTGGATCGGAAATGTGATTGTCGTATCCCAAAAGAAAATCCTGTCGTTTGCATAGAAACGTTACTCGATTTAGAAGGAGAAGTCATAGAACCCATAGTATTTCATGGCGACGCAATTTCCGTATGAATTCGTCAATGTGTATTAGTGAGGGATGCAGTAAAGACGGATTAGTGGATCGGAAATGTGATTGTCGTATCGCAAAAGAAAAGCCAGTCGTTTCCATAGAAACGATACTCGATTTAGAAGGAGAAGTCATAGAACCCATAGTATTTCATAGCGACGCAATTTCCGTATGAATTCGGCAATGTGTATTAGTGAGGGATGCAGTAAAGACGGATTAGTGGATCGGAAATGTGATTGTCGTATCGCAAAAGAAAAGCCAGTGGTTTCCATAGAAACGATACTCGATTTAGAAGGAGAAGTCATAGAACCCATAGTATTTCATGGCGACGCAATTTCCGTGTGAATTCGTCAATGTGTATTAGTGAAGGATGCAGTAAAGACGGATTAGTGGATCGGAAATGTGATTGTCGTATCCCAAAAGAAATTCCTGTCGATTCCATAGAAACGTTACTCGATTTAGAAGGAGAAGTCATAGAACCCATAGTATTTCATAGCGACGCAATTTCCGTGTGAATTCGTCAATGAGTGGGAGTGATGGATGCAGTAAAGAAGGATTAGTGCATCGCGAGGGAGATACTCGTATCGCAAAAGAAAAGCCAGTCGTTTCCATAGAAACGATACTCGATTTAGAAGGAGAAGTCATAGAACCCATAGTATTTCAAAGCGACGCAATTTCCGTGTGAATTCGTCAATGTGTATTAGTGAGGGATGCAGTAAAGACGGATTAGTGGATCGGAAATGTTATAGACGTATCCCAAAAGAAAATCCTGTCGTTTCCATAGAAACGTTACTCGATTTAGAAGGAGAAGTCATAGAACCCATAGTATTTCATGGCGACGCAATTTCCGTATGAATTCGTCAATGAGTGGGAGTGAGGGATGCAGTAAAGAAGGATTAGTGCATCGAGAGTGAGATACTCGTATCGCAAAAGAAAAGCCAGTCGTTTCCATAGAAACGATACTCGAT
Source organism: Schistocerca piceifrons (assembly GCF_021461385.2). Taxonomy (NCBI): domain Eukaryota; kingdom Metazoa; phylum Arthropoda; class Insecta; order Orthoptera; family Acrididae; genus Schistocerca; species Schistocerca piceifrons. Next base: position 6,356,547 of record NW_025727551.1, read on the forward strand.
TTAGAAGGACAAGTCATAGAACCCATAGTATTTCATGGCGACGCAATTTCCGTGTGAATTCGTCAATGTGTATTAGTGAGGGATGCAGTAAAGACGGATTAGTGGATCGGAAATGTGATTGTCGTATCCCAAAAGAAAATGCTGTCGTTTCCATAGAAACGTTACTTGATTTAGAAGGAGAAGTCATAGAACCCATAGTATTTCATGGCGACGCAATTTCCGTGTGAATTCGTCAATGTGTATTAGTGAAGGATGCAGTAAAGACGGATTAGTGGATCGGAAATGTGATTGTCGTATCCCAAAAGAAAATCCTGTCGTTTCCATAGAAACGTTACTCGATTTAGAAGGAGAAGTCATAGAACCCATAGTATTTCATGGCGACGCAATTTCCGTGTGAATTCGTCAATGTGTATTAGTGAGGGATGCAGTAAAGTCGGATTAGTGGATCGGAAATGTGATTGTCGTATCCCAAAATAAAATCCTGTCGTTTCCATAGAAACGTTACTCGATTTAGAAGGAGAAGTCATAGAACCCATAGTATTTCATGGCGACGCAATTTCCGTGTGAATTCGTCAATGAGTGGGAGTGAGGGTGCAGTAAAGAAGGATTAGTGCATCGAGAGGGAGATACTCGTATCGCAAAAGAAAAGCCAGTCGTTTCCATAGAAACGATACTCGATTTAGAAGGAGAAGTCATAGAACCCATAGTATTTCATGGCGACGCAATTTCCGTGTGAATTCGTCAATGTGTATTAGTGAGGGATGCAGTAAAGACGGATTAGTGGATCGGAAATGTGATTGTCGTATCCCAAAAGAAAATCCTGTCGTTTCCATAGAAACGTTACTCGATTTAGAAAGAGAAGTCATAGAACCCATAGTATTTCATGGCGACGCAATTTCCGTGTGAATTCGTCAATGTGTATTAGTAAGGGATGCAGTAAAGACGGATTAGTGGATCGGAAATGTGATTGTCGTATCGCAAAAGAAAAGCCAGTCGTTTCCATAGAAACGATACTCGATTTAGAAGGAGAAGTCATAGAACCCATAGTATTTCATGACGACGCAATTTCCGTGTGAATTCGTCAATGTGTATTAGTGAAGGATGCAGTAAAGACGGATTAGAGGATCGGAAATGTGATTGTCGTATCCCAAAAGAAAATCCTGTCGTTTCCATAGAAACGTTACTCGATTTAGAAGGAGAAGTCATAGAACCCATAGTATTTCATAGCGACGCAATTTCCGTGTGAATTCGTCAATGAGTGGGAGTGATGGATGCAGTAAAGGAGGATTAGTGCATCGGGAGGGAGATACTCGTATCGCAAAAGAAAAGCCAGTCGTTTCCATAGAAACGATACTCGATTTAGAAGGAGAAGTCATAGAACCCATAGTATTTCATAGCGACGCAATTTCCGTGTGAATTCGTCAATGTGTATTAGTGAGGGATGCAGTAAAGATGGATTAGTGGATCGGAAATGTTATTGTCGTATCCCAAAAGAAAATCCTGTCGTTTCCATAGAAACGTTACTCGATTTAGAAGGAGAAGTCATAGAACCCATAGTATTCCATGGCGACGCAATTTCCGTATGAATTCGTCAATGAGTGGGAGTGAGGGATGCAGTAAAGAAGGATTAGTGCATCGAGAGGGAGATACTCGTATCGCAAAAGAAAAGCCAGTCGTTTCCATAGAAACGATTCTTGATTTAGAAGGACAAGTCATAGAACCCATAGTATTTCATGGCGACGCAATTTCCGTGTGAATTCGTCAATGTGTATTAGTGAGGGATGCAGTAAAGACGGATTAGTGGATCGGAAATGTGATTGTCGTATCCCAAAAGAAAATCCTGTCGTTTCCATAGAAACGTTACTCGATTTAGAAGCAGAAGTCATAGAACCCACAGTATTTCATGGCGACGCAATTTCCGTGTGAATTCGTCAATGTGTATTGGTGAAGGATGCTGTAAAGACGGATTAGTGGATCGGAAATGTGATTGTCGTATCCCAAAAGAAAATCCTGTCGTTTCCATAGAAACGTTACTCGATTTAGAAGGAGAAGTCATAGAACCCATAGTATTTCATAGCGACGCAATTTCCGTGTGAATTCGTCAATGAGTGGGAGTGAGGGATGCAGTAAAGAAGGATTAGTGCATCGAGAGGGAGATACTCGTATCGCAAATGAAAAGCCAGTCGTTTCCATAGAAACGATACTCGATTTAGAAGGATAAGTCATAGAACCCATAGTATTTCATGGCGACGCAATTTCCGTATGAATTCGTCAATGTGTATTAGTGAGGGATGCAGTAAAGACGGATTAGTGGATCGGAGATGTGATTGTCGTATCGCAAAAGAAAAGCCAGTCGTTTCCATAGAAACGATACTCGATTTAGAAGGAGAAGTCATAGAACCCATAGTATTTCATAGCGACGCAATTTCCGTATGAATCCGTCAATGTGTATTAGTGAGGGATGCAGTAAAGACGGATTAGTGGATCGGAAAAGTGATTGTCGTATCGCAAAAGAAAAGCCAGTCGTTTCCATAGAAACGATACTCGATTTAGAAGGAGAAGTCATAGAACCCAAAGTATTTCATAGCGACGCAATTTCCGTATGAATTCGTCAATGAGTGGGAGTGAGGGACGCAGTAAAGAAGGATTAGTGCATCGAAAGGGAGATACTCGTATCGCAAAAGAAAAGCCAGTCGTTTCCATTGAAACGATACTCGATTTAGAAGGGGAAGTCATAGAACCCATAGTATATCATAGCGACGCAATTTCCGTGTGAATTCGTCAATGAGTGGGAGTGAGGGATGCAGTAAAGGAGGATTAGTGCATCGAGAGGGAGATACTCGTATCGCAAAAGAGAAGCCAGTCGTCTCCATAGAAACGATACTCGATTTAGAAGGAGAAGTCATAGAACCCATAGTATTTCATGGCGACGCAATTTCCGTTTGAATTCGTCAATGTGTATTAGTGAGGGATGCAGTAAAGACGCATTAGTGGATCGGAAATGTGATTGTCGTATCGCAAAAGAAAAGCCAGTCGTTTCCATAGAAACGATACTCGATTTAGAAGGAGAAGTCATAGAACCCATAGTATTTCATAGCGACGCAATTTCCGTATGAATTCGTCAATGTGTATTAGTGAGGGATGCAGTAAAGACGGATTAGTGGATCGGAAATGTTATTGTCGTATCGCAAAAGAAAAGCCAGTCGTTTCCACAGAAACGATACTCGATTTAGAAGGAGAAGTCATAGAACCCATAGTAATTCATGGCGACGCAATTTCCGTGTGAATTCGTCAATGTGTATTAGTGAGGGATGCAGTAAAGATGGATTAGTGGATCGGAAATGTGATTGTAGTATCGCAAAAGAAAAGCCAGTCGTTTCCATAGAAACGATACTCGATTTAGAAGGTGAAGTCATATGACCCATAGTATTTCATAGCGACGCAATTTCCGTATGAATTCGTCAATGTGTATTAGTGAGGGATGCAGTAAAGACGGATTAGTGGATCGGAAATGTGATTGTCGTATCGCAAAAGAAAAGCCAGTCGTTTCCATAGAAACGATACTCGATTTAGAAGGAGAAGTCATAGAACCCATAGTATTTCATAGCGACGCAATTTCCGTATGAATTCGTCAATGTGTATTAGTGAGGGATGCAGTAAAGACGGATTAGTGGATCGGAAATGTGATTGTCGTATCGTAAAAGAAAAGCCAGTCGTTTCCATAGAAACGATACTCGATTTAGAAGGAGAAGTCATAGAACCCATAGTATTTCATAGCGACGCAATATCCGTATGAATTCGTCAATGTGTATTAGTGAGGGATGCAGTAAAGACGGATTAGTGGATCGGAAATGTGATTGTCGTATCCCAAAAGAAAATCCTGTCGTTTCCATAGAAACGTTACTCGTTTTAGAAGGAGAAGTCATAGAACCCATAGTATTTCATGGCGACGCAATTTCCGTGTGAATTCGTCAATGAGTGGGAGTGAGGGATGCAGTAAAGAAGGATTAGTGCATCGAGAGGGAGATACTCGTATCGCAAAAGAAAAGCCAGTCGTTTCCATAGAAACGATACTCGATTTAGAAGGAGAAGTCATAGAACCCATAGTATTTCATAGCGACGCAATTTCCGTATGAATTCGTCAATGTGTATTAGTGAGGGATGCAGTAAAGACGGATTAGTATATCGGAAATGTGATTGTCGTATCGCAAAGAAAATCCTGTCGTTTCCATAGAAACGATACTCGATTTAGAAGGAGATGTCATTGAACCCATAGTATTTACTGGCGACGCAATTTCCGTGTGAATTCGTCAATGAGTGGGAGTGAGGGATGCAGTAAAGAAGGATTAGTGCATCGAGAGAGAGATACTCGTATCGCAAAAGAAAAGCCAGTCGTTTCCATAGAAACGATACTCGATTTAGAAGGAGAAGTCATAGAACTCATAGTATTTCATAGCGACGCAATTTCCGTATGAATTCGTCAATGTGTATTAGTGAAGGATGCAGTAAAGACGGATTAGTATATCGGAAATGTGATTGTCGTATCGCAAATAAAATCCTGTCGTTTCCATAAAAACGATACTCGATTTAGAAGGAGATGTCATTGAACCCATAGTATTTACTGGCGACGCAATTTCCGTGTGAATTCGTCAATGAGTGGGAGTGAGGGATGCAGTAAAGAAGGATTAGTGCATCGAGAGAGAGATACTCGTATCGCAAAAGAAAAGCCAGTCGTTTCCATAGAAACGATACTCGATTTAGAAGGAGAAGTCATAGAACCCATAGTATTTCATAGCGACGCAATTTCCGTATGAATTCGTCAATGTGTATTAGTGAGGGATGCAGTAAAGACGGATTAGTGGATCGGAAATGTGATTGTCGTATCCCAAAAGAAAATCCTGTCGTTTCCATAGAAACGTTACTCGAATTAGAAGGAGAAGTCATAGAACCCATAGTATTTCATGGCGACGCAATTTCCGTATGAATACGTCAATGTGTATTAGTGAGGGATGCAGTAAAGACGGATTAGTGGATCGGAAATGAGATTGTCGTATCGCAAAAGAAAAGCCAGTCGTTTCCATAGAAACGATACTCGATTTAGAAGGAGAAGTCATGGAACCCATAGTATTTCATGGCGACGCAATTTCCGTGTGAATTCGTCAATGTGTATTAGTGAGGGATGCAGTAAAGACGGATTAGTGGATCGGAAATGTGATTGTCGTATCGCAAAAGAAAATCCTGTCGTTTCCATAGAAACGATACTCGATTTAGAAGGAGAAGTCATAGAACCCATAGTATTTCATAGCGACGCAATTTCCGTATGAATTCGTCAATGTGTATTAGTGAGGGATGCAGTAAAGACGGATTAGTGGATCGGAAATGTGATTGTCGTATCCCAAAAGAAAATCCTGTCGTTCCATAGAAACGTTACTCGATTTAGAAGGAGAAGTCATCGAACCCATAGTATTTCATGGCGACGCAATTTCCGTGTGAATTCGTCAATGTGTGGGAGTGAGGGATGCTGTAAAGACGGATTAGTGGATCGGAAATGTGATTGTCGTATCCCAAAAGAGAATCCTGTCGTTTCCATAGAAACGTCACTCGGTTTTGAATGAGAAGTCATAGAACCCATAGTATTTCACGGCGACGCAATTTCCGTGTGAATTCGTCAATGTGTATTAGTGAGGGATGCCGTAAAGACGGATTAGTGGATCGGAAATGTGATTGTCGTATCCCAAAAGAAAATCCTGTCGTTTCCATAGAAACGTTACTCGATTTAGAAGGAGAAGTCATACAACCCATAGTATTTCATAGCGACGCAATTTCCGTATGAATTCGTCAATGTGTATTAGTGAGGGATGCAGTAAAGACGGATTAGTGGATCGGAAATGTTATTGTCGTATCCCAAAAGAAAATCCTGTCGTTTCCATAGAAACGTTACTCGATTTAGAAGGAGAAGTCATAGAACCCATAGTATTTCATGGCGACGCAATTTCCGTGTGAATTCGTCAATGAGTGGGAGTGAGGGATGCAGTAAAGAAGAATTAGTGCATCGAGAGGGAGATACTCGAATCGCAAAAGAAAAGCCAGTCGTTTCCATAGAAACGGTACTCGATTTAGAAGGAGAAGTCATAGAACCAATAGTATTTCATAGCGACGCAATTTCCGAGTGAATTCGTCAATGAGTGGGAGTGAGGGATGCAGTAAAGAAGGATTAGGTCATCGAGAGGGAGATACTCGTATCGCAAAAGAAAAGCCAGTCGTTTCCATAGAAACGATACTCGATTTAGAAGCAGAAGTCATAGAACCCATAGTATTTCATGGCGACGCAATTTCCGTGTGAATTCGTCAATGAGTGGGAGTGAGGGATGCAGTAAAGAAGGATTAGTGCATCGAGAGGGAGATACTCGTATCGCAAAAGAAAAGCCAGTCGTTTCCATAGAAACGATACTCGATTTAGAAGGAGAAGTCATAGAACCCATAGTATTTCATAGCGACGCAATTTCCGTATGGATTCGTCAATGTGTATTAGTGAGGGATGCAGTAAAGACGGATTAGTGGATCGGAAATGTGATTGTCGTATCGCAAAAGAAAAGCCAGTCGTTTCCATAGAAACGATACTCGATTTAGAAGGAGAAGTCATAGAACCCATAGTATTTCATAGCGACGCAATTTCCGTATGAATTCGTCAATGTGTATTAGTGAGGGATGCAGTAAAGACGGATTAGTGGATCGGAAATGTGATTGTCGTATCCCAGAAGAAAATCCTGTCGTTTCCATAGAAACGTTACTCGATTTAGAAGGAGTAGTCATAGAACCCATAGTATTTCATGACGACGCAATTTCCGTGTGAATTCGTCAATGTGTATTAGTGAGGGATGCAGTAAAGATGGATTAGTGGATCGGAAATGTGATTGTCGTATCCCAAAAGAAAATCCTGTCGTTTCCATAGAAACGTTACTCGATTTAGAAGGAGAAGTCATAGAACCCATAGTATTTCATGGCGACGCAATTTCCGTGTGAATTCGTCAATGAGTGGGAGTGAGGGATGCAGTAAAGAAGGATTAGTGCATCGAGAGGGAGATACTCGTATCGCAAAAGAAAAGCCAGTCGTTTCCATAGAAACGATACTCGATTTAGAAGGAGAAGTCATAGAACCCATAGTATTTCATAGGCACGCAATTTCCGTATGAATTCGTCAATGTGTATTAGTGAGGGATGCAGTAAAGACGGATTAGTGGATCGGAAATGTGATTGTCGTATCCCAAAAGAAAATCCTGTCGTTTCCATAGAAACGTTACTCGATTTAGAAGGAGAAGTCATAGAACCCATAGTATTTCATGGCGACGCAATTTCCGTGTGAATGCGTCAATGTGCATTAGTGAGGGATGCAGTAAAGACGGATTAGTGGATCGGAAATGTGATTGTCGTATCCCAAAAGAAAATCCTGTCGTTTCCATAGAAACGTTACTCGATTTAGAAGGAGAAGTCATAGAACCCATAGTATTTCATGGCAACGCAATTTCCGTGTGAATTCGTCAATGAGTGGAGTGAGGGATGCAGTAAAGAAGGATTAGTGCATCGAGAGGGAGATACTCGTATCGCAAAAGAAAAGCCAGTCGTTTCCATAGAAACGTTACTCGATTTAGAAGGAGAAGTCATAGAACCCATAGTATTTCATAGCCACGCAATTTCCGTATGAATTCGACAATGTGTATTATTGAGGGATGCCGTAAAGACGGATTAGTGGATCGGAAATGTGATTGTCGTATCCCAAAAGAAAATCCTGTCGTTTCCATAGAAACGTTACTCGATTTAGAAGGAGAAGTCATAGAACCCATAGTATTTCATGGCGACGCAATTTCCGTGTGAATGCGTCAATGTGTATTAGTGAGGGATGCAGTAAAGACGGATTAGTGGATCGGAAATGTGATTGTCGTATCGCAAAAGAAAAGCCAGTCGTTTCCATAGAAACGATACTCGATTTAGAAGGAGAAGTCATAGAACCCATAGTATTTCATAGCGACGCAATTTCCGTATGAATTCGTCAATGTGTATTAGTGAGGGATGCAGTAAAGACGGATTAGTGGATCGGAACTGTGATTGTCGTATCCCAAAAGAAAATCCTGTCGTTTCCATAGAAACGTTACTCGATTTAGAAGGAGAAGTCATAGAACCCATAGTATTTCATGGCGACGCAATTTCCGTGTGAATTCGTCAATGAGTGGGAGTGAGGGATGCAGTAAAGAAGGATTAGTGCATCGAGAGGGAGATACTCGTATCGCAAAAGAAAAGCCAGTCGTTTCCATAGAAACGATACTCGATTTAGAAGGAGAAGTCATAGAACCCATAGTATTTCATAGCCACGCAATTTCCGTATGAATTCGTCAATGTGTATTAGTGAGGGATGCAGTAAAGACGGATTAGTGGATCGGAAATGTGATTGTCGTATCCCAAAAGAAAATCCTGTCGTTTCCATAGAAACGTTACTCGATTTAGAAGGAGAAGTCATAGAACCCATAGTATTTCATGGCGACGCAATTTCCGTGTGAATGCGTCAATGTGCATTAGTGAGGGATGCAGTAAAGACGGATTAGTGGATCGGAAATGTGATTGTCGTATCCCAAAAGAAAATCCTGTCGTTTCCATAGAAACGTTACTCGATTTAGAAGGAGAAGTCATAGAACCCATAGTATTTCATGGCGACGCAATTTCCGTGTGAATTCGTCAATGAGTGGGAGTGAGGGATGCAGTAAAGAAGAATTAGTGCATCGAGAGGGAGATACTCGAATCGCAAAAGAAAAGCCAGTCGTTTCCATAGAAACGGTACTCGATTTAGAAGGAGAAGTCATAGAACCCATAGTATTTCATAGCGACGCAATTTCCGAGTGAATTCGTCAATGAGTGGGAGTGAGGGATGCAGTAAAGAAGGATTAGGTCATCGAGAGGGAGATACTCGTATCGCAAAAGAAAAGCCAGTCGTTTCCATAGAAACGATACTCGATTTAGAAGCAGAAGTCATAGAACCCATAGTATTTCATGGCGACGCAATTTCCGTGTGAATTCGTCAATGAGTGGGAGTGAGGGATGCAGTAAAGAAGGATTAGTGCATCGAGAGGGAGATACTCGTATCGCAAAAGAAAAGCCAGTCGTTTCCATAGAAACGATACTCGATTTAGAAGGAGAAGTCATAGAACCCATAGTATTTCATAGCGACGCAATTTCCGTATGGATTCGTCAATGTGTATTAGTGAGGGATGCAGTAAAGACGGATTAGTGGATCGGAAATGTGATTGTCGTATCGCAAAAGAAAAGCCAGTCGTTTCCATAGAAACGATACTCGATTTAGAAGGAGAAGTCATAGAACCCATAGTATTTCATAGCGACGCAATTTCCGTATGAATTCGTCAATGTGTATTAGTGAGGGATGCAGTAAAGACGGATTAGTGGATCGGAAATGTGATTGTCGTATCCCAGAAGAAAATCCTGTCGTTTCCATAGAAACGTTACTCGATTTAGAAGGAGTAGTCATAGAACCCATAGTATTTCATGACGACGCAATTTCCGTGTGAATTCGTCAATGTGTATTAGTGAGGGATGCAGTAAAGATGGATTAGTGGATCGGAAATGTGATTGTCGTATCCCAAAAGAAAATCCTGTCGTTTCCATAGAAACGTTACTCGATTTAGAAGGAGAAGTCATAGAACCCATAGTATTTCATGGCGACGCAATTTCCGTGTGAATTCGTCAATGAGTGGGAGTGAGGGATGCAGTAAAGAAGGATTAGTGCATCGAGAGGGAGATACTCGTATCGCAAAAGAAAAGCCAGTCGTTTCCATAGAAACGATACTCGATTTAGAAGGAGAAGTCATAGAACCCATAGTATTTCATAGGCACGCAATTTCCGTATGAATTCGTCAATGTGTATTAGTGAGGGATGCAGTAAAGACGGATTAGTGGATCGGAAATGTGATTGTCGTATCCCAAAAGAAAATCCTGTCGTTTCCATAGAAACGTTACTCGATTTAGAAGGAGAAGTCATAGAACCCATAGTATTTCATGGCGACGCAATTTCCGTGTGAATGCGTCAATGTGCATTAGTGAGGGATGCAGTAAAGACGGATTAGTGGATCGGAAATGTGATTGTCGTATCCCAAAAGAAAATCCTGTCGTTTCCATAGAAACGTTACTCGATTTAGAAGGAGAAGTCATAGAACCCATAGTATTTCATGGCAACGCAATTTCCGTGTGAATTCGTCAATGAGTGGAGTGAGGGATGCAGTAAAGAAGGATTAGTGCATCGAGAGGGAGATACTCGTATCGCAAAAGAAAAGCCAGTCGTTTCCATAGAAACGTTACTCGATTTAGAAGGAGAAGTCATAGAACCCATAGTATTTCATAGCCACGCAATTTCCGTATGAATTCGACAATGTGTATTATTGAGGGATGCCGTAAAGACGGATTAGTGGATCGGAAATGTGATTGTCGTATCCCAAAAGAAAATCCTGTCGTTTCCATAGAAACGTTACTCGATTTAGAAGGAGAAGTCATAGAACCCATAGTATTTCATGGCGACGCAATTTCCGTGTGAATGCGTCAATGTGTATTAGTGAGGGATGCAGTAAAGACGGATTAGTGGATCGGAAATGTGATTGTCGTATCGCAAAAGAAAAGCCAGTCGTTTCCATAGAAACGATACTCGATTTAGAAGGAGAAGTCATAGAACCCATAGTATTTCATAGCGACGCAATTTCCGTATGAATTCGTCAATGTGTATTAGTGAGGGATGCAGTAAAGACGGATTAGTGGATCGGAACTGTGATTGTCGTATCCCAAAAGAAAATCCTGTCGTTTCCATAGAAACGTTACTCGATTTAGAAGGAGAAGTCATAGAACCCATAGTATTTCATGGCGACGCAATTTCCGTGTGAATTCGTCAATGAGTGGGAGTGAGGGATGCAGTAAAGAAGGATTAGTGCATCGAGAGGGAGATACTCGTATCGCAAAAGAAAAGCCAGTCGTTTCCATAGAAACGATACTCGATTTAGAAGGAGAAGTCATAGAACCCATAGTATTTCATAGCCACGCAATTTCCGTATGAATTCGTCAATGTGTATTAGTGAGGGATGCAGTAAAGACGGATTAGTGGATCGGAAATGTGATTGTCGTATCCCAAAAGAAAATCCTGTCGTTTCCATAGAAACGTTACTCGATTTAGAAGGAGAAGTCATAGAACCCATAGTATTTCATGGCGACGCAATTTCCGTGTGAATGCGTCAATGTGCATTAGTGAGGGATGCAGTAAAGACGGATTAGTGGATCGGAAATGTGATTGTCGTATCCCAAAAGAAAATCCTGTCGTTTCCATAGAAACGTTACTCGATTTAGAAGGAGAAGTCATAGAACCCATAGTATTTCATGGCAACGCAATTTCCGTGTGAATTCGTCAATGAGTGGAGTGAGGGATGCAGTAAAGAAGGATTAGTGCATCGAGAGGGTGATACTCGTATCGCAAAAGAAAAGCCAGTCGTTTCCATAGAAACGATACTCGATTTAGAAGGAGAAGTCATAGAACCCATAGTATTTCATAGCCACGCAATTTCCGTATGAATTCGTCAATGTGTATTATTGAGGGATGCCGTAAAGACGGATTAGTGGATCGTAAATGTGATTGTCGTATCCCAAAAGAAAATCCTGTCGTTTCCATAGAAACGTTACTCGATTTAGAAGGAGAAGTCATAGAACCCGTAGTATTTCATGACGACCCAATTTCCGTATGAATTCGTCAATGTGTATTAGTGAGGGATGCAGTAAAGACGGATTAGTGGATCGGAAATGTGATTGTCGTATCGCAAAAGAAAAGCCAGTCGGTTCCATAGAAACGATACTCGATTTAGTAGGAGAAGTCATAGAACCCATAGTATTTCATGGCGACGCAATTTCCGTGTGAATTCGTCAACGTGTATTAGTGAGGGATGCAGTAAAGACGGATTAGTGGATCGGAAATGTGATTGTCGTATCGCAAAAGAAAAGCCAGTCGTTTCCATAGAAACGATACTCGATTTATAAGGAGAAGTCATAGAACCCATAGTATTTCATAGCGACGCAATTTCCGTATGAATTCGTCAATGTGTATTAGTGAGGGATGCAGTAAAGACGGATTAGTGGATCGGAAATGTGATTGTCGTATCCCAAAAGAAAATCCTGTCGTTTCCATAGAAACGTTACTCGATTTAGAAGGAGAAGTCATAGAACCCATAGTATTTCATGGCGACGAAATTTCCGTGTGAATTCGTCAATGTGTATTAGTGAGGGATGCAGTAAAGACGGATTAGTGGATCGGAAATGTGATTGTCGTATCCCAAAAGAAAATCCTGTCGTTTCCATAGAAACGTTTCTCGATTTAGAAGGAGAAGTCATAGAACCCATAGTATTTCATGGCGACGCAATTTCCGTGTGAATTCGTCAATGAGTGGGAGTGAGGGATGCAGTAAAGAAGGATTAGTGCATCGAGAGATAGATACTCGTATCGCAAAAGAAAAGCCAGTCGTTTCCATAGAAACGAAACTCGATTTAGAAGGAGAAGTCATAGAACCCATAGTATTTCATAGCGACGCAATTTCCGTATGAATTCATCAATGTGTATTAGTGAGGGATGCAGTAAAGACGGATTAGTGGATCGGAAATGTGATTGTCGTATCCCAAAAGAAAATCCAGTCGTTTCCATAGAAACGTTACTCGATTTAGAAGGAGAAGTCATAGAACACATAGTATTTCATGGCGACGCAATTTCCGTATGAATTCGTCAATGTGTATTAGTGAGGGATGCAGTAAAGACGCATTAGTGGATCGGAAATGTGATTGTCGTATCGCAAAAGAAAAGCCAGTCGTTTCCATAGAAACGATACTCGATTTAGAAGGAGAAGTCATAGAACCCATAGTATTTCATAGCGACGCAATTTCCGTATGAATTCGTCAATGTGTATTAGTGAGGGATGCAGTAAAGACGGATTAGTGGATCGGAACTGTGATTGTCGTATCCCAAAAGAAAATCCTGTCGTTTCCATAGAAACGTTACTCGATTTAGAAGGAGAAGTCATAGAACCCATAGTATTTCATGGCGACGCAATTTCCGTGTGAATTCATCAATGTGTATTAGTGAGGGATGCAGTAAAGACGGATTAGTGGATCGGAAATGTGATTGTCGTATCCCAAAAGAAAATCCTGTCGTTTCCATAGAAACGTTACTCGATTTAGAAGGAGAAGTCATAGAACCCATAGTATTTCATGGCGACGCAATTTCCGTGTGAATTCGTCAATGAGTGGGAGTGAGGGATGCAGTAAAGAAGGATTAGTGCATCGAGAGGGAGATACTCGTATCTCAAAAGAAAAGCCAGTCGTTTCCATAGAAACCATACTCGATTTAGAAGGAGAAGTCATAGAACCCATAGTATTTCATAGCGACGCAATATCCGTGTGAATTCGTCAATGAGTGGGGTGAGGGATGCTGTAAAGAAGGATTAGTGCATCGAGAGGGAGATACCCGTATCGCAAAAGAAAAGCCAGTCGTTTCCATAGAAACGATACTCGATTTAGAAGGAGAAGTCATAGAACCCATAGTATTTCATGGCGACGCAATTTGCGTGTGAATTCGTCAATGTGTACTAGTGAGGGATGCAGTAAAGACGGATTAGTGGATCGGAAATGTGATTGTCGTATCGCAAAAGAAAAGCCAGTCATTTCCATAGAAACGATACTCGATTTAGAAGGAGAAGTCATAGAACCCATAGTATTTCATGGCGACGCAGTTTCCGTGTGAATTCGTCAATGTGTATTAGTGAGGTATGCAGTAAAGACGGATTAGTGGATCGGAAATGTGATTGTCGTATCCCAAAAGAAAATCCTGTCGTTTCCAAAGAAACGTTACTCGATTTAGAAGGAGAAGCCATAGAACCCATAGTATTTCATGGCGACGCAATTTCCGTGTGAATTCGTCAATGTGTATTAGTGAGGGATGCAGTAAAGACGGATTAGTGGATCGGAAATGTGATTGTCGTATCGCAAAAAAAAGCCAGTCGTTTCCATAGAAACGTTACTCGATTTAGAAGGAGAAGTCATAGAACCCATAGTAATTCATGGCGACGCAATTTCCGTGTGAATTCGTCAATGTGTTTTAGTGAGGGATGCAGTAAAGACGCATTAGTGGATCGGAAATGTGATTGTCGTATCGCAAAAGAAAATCCTGTCGTTTCAATAGAAACGTTACTTGATTTAGAAGGAGAAGTCATAGAACCCATAGTATTTCATGGCGACGCAATTTGCGTATGAATTCGTCAATGTGTATTAGTGAGGGATGCAGTAAAGACGGATTAGTGGATCGGAAATGTGATTGTCGTGTCGCAAAAGAAAAGCCAGTCGTTTCCATAGAAACGATACTCGATTTAGAAGGAGAAGTCATAGAACCCATAGTATTTCATGGCGACGCAATTTCCGTGTGAATTCGTCAATGTGTATTAGTGAGGGATGCAGTAAAGACGGATTAGTGGATCGGAAATGTGATTGTCGTATCGCAAAAGAAAAGCCAGTCGTTTCCATAGAAACGATACTCGATTTAGAAGGAGAAGTCATAGAACCCATAGTATTTCATAGCGACGCAATTTCCGTATGAATTCGTCAATGTGTATTTGTGAGGGATGCAGTAACGACGGATTAGTGAATCGGAATTGGGATTGTCGTATCCCAAAAGAAAATCCTGTCGTTTCCATAGAAACGTTACTCGATTTAGAAGGAGAAGTCATAGAACCCATAGTATTTCATGGCGACGCAATTTCCGTGTGAATTCGTCAATGAGTGGGAGTGAGGGATGCAGTAAAGACGGATTAGTGGATCGAAAATGTGATTGTCGTATGCCAAAGAAAATCCTGTCGCTTCCATAGAAACGTTACTCGATTTAGAAGGAGAAGTCATAGAACCCATAGTATTTCACGGCGACGCAATTTCCGTGTGAATTCGTCAATGTGTATTAGTGAGGGATGCAGTAAAGACGGATTAGTGGATCGGAAATGTGATTGTCGTATCCCAAAAGAAAATCCTGTCGTTTCCATAGAAACGTTACTCGATTTAGAAGGAGAAGTCATAGAACCCATAGTATTTCACGGCGACGCAATTTCCGTGTGAATTCGTCAATGTGTATTAGTGAGGGATGCAGTAAAGACGGATTAGTGGATCGTTAATGTGATTGTCGTATCCCAAAAGAAAATCCTGTCGTTTCCATAGAAACGTTACTCGATTTAGAAGGAGAAGTCATTAAACCCATAGTATTTCATGGCGACGCAATTTCCGTCTGAATTCGTCAATGAGTGGGAGTGAGGGATGCAGTGAAGAAGGATTAGTGCATCGAGAGGGAGATACTCGTATCGCAAAAGAAAAGCCAGTCGTTTCCATAGAAACGATACTCTATTTAGAAGGAGAAGTCATAGAACCCATAGTATTTCATAGCGACGCAATTTCCGTGTGAATTCGTCAATGAGTGGGAGTGAGGGATGCAGTAAAGAAGGATTAGGTCATCGAGAGGGAGATACTCGTATCGCAAAGGAAAAGCCAGTCGTTTCCATAGAAACGATACTCGATTTAGAGGGAGAAGTCATGGAACCCATAGTATTTCATGGCGACGCAATTTCCGTGTGAATTCGTCAATGAGTAGGAGTGAGGGATGCAGTAAAGAAGGATTAGTGCATCGAGAGGGAGATACTCGTATCGCAAAAGAAAAGCCAGTCGTTTCCATAGAAACGATAACCGATTTAGAAGGAGAAGTCATAGAACCCATAGTATTTCATAGCGACGCAATTTCCGTATGAATTCGTCAATGTGTATCAGTGAGGGATGCAGTAAAGACGGATTAGTGGATCGGAAATGTGATTGTCGTATCGCAAAAGAAAAGCCAGTCGTTTCCATAGAAACGATACTCGATTTAGAAGGAGAAGTCATAGAACCCATAGTATTTCATAGCGACGCAATTTCCGTATGAATACGTCAATGTGTATTAGTGAGGGATGCAGTAAAGACGGATTAGTGGATCGGATTGTGATTGTCGTATCCCAAAAGAAAATCCTGTCGTTTCCATAGAAACGTTACTCGATTTAGAAGGAGAAGTCATAGAACCCATAGTATTTCATGACGACACAATTTCCGTGTGAATTCGTCAATGTGTATTAGTGAGGGATGCAGTAAAGACGGATTAGTGGATCGCAAATGTGATTGTCGTATCCCAAAAGAAAATCCTGTCGTTTCCATAGAAACGTTACTCGATTTAGAAGGAGAAATCATAGAACCCATAGTATTTCATGGCGACGCAATTTCCGTGTGAATTCGTCAATGAGTCGGAGTGAGGGATGCAGTAAAGAAGGATTAGTGCATCGAGAGGGAGATACTCGTATCGCAAAAGAAAAGCCAGTCGTTTCCATAGAAACCATACTCGATTTAGAAGGAGAAGTCATAGAACCCATAGTAATTCATAGCGACGCAATTTCCGTGTGAATTCGTCAATGAGTGGGAGTGAGGGATGCTGTAAAGAAGGATTAGTGCATCGAGAGGGAGATACTCGTATCGCAAAAGAAAAGCCAGTCGTTTCCATAGAAACGATACTCGATTTAGAAGGAGAAGTCATAGAACCCATAGTATTTCATGGCGACGCAATTTCCGTGTGAATTCGTCAATGTGTATTAGTGAGGGATGCAGTAAAGACGGATTAGTGGATCGGAAATGTGATTGTCGTATCGCAAAAGAATAGCCAGTCGTTTCCATAGAAACGATACTAGATTTAGAAGGAGAAGTCATAGAACCCATAGTATTTCATGGCGACGCAATTTCCGTATGAATTCGTCAATGTGTATTAGTGAGGGATGCAGTAAGGACGGATTAGTGGATCGGAAATGTGATTATCGTATCCCAAAAGAAAATCCTTTCGTTTCCATAAAAACGTTACTCGATTTAGAAAGAGAAGTCATAGAACCCATAGTATTTCATGGCGACGCAATTTCCGTGTGAATTCGTCAATGTGTATTAGTGAGGGATGCAGTAAAGACGGATTAGTGGATCGGAAATGTGATTGTCGTATCGCAAAAGAAAAGCCAGTCGTTTCCATAGAAACGATACTCGATTTAGAAGGAGAAGTAATAGAACCCATAGTATTTCATGGCGACGCAATTTCCGTGTGAATTCGTCAATGTGTTTTAGTGAGGGATGCAGTAAAGACAGATTAGTGGATCGGAAATGTGATTGTCGTATCGCATAAGAAAAGCCAGTCGTTTCCATAGAAGCGATACTCGATTTAGAAGGAGAAGTCATGGAACCCATAGTATTTCATGGCGACGCAATTTCCGTGAGAATTTGTCAATGTGTATTAGTGAGGGATGCAGTAAAGACGGATTAGTGGATCGGAAATGTGATTGTCGTATCCCAAAAGAAAATCCTGTCGTTTCCATAGAAACGTTACTCGATTTAGAAAGAGAAGTCATAGAACCCATAGTATTTCATGGCGACGCAATTTCCGTGTGAATTCGTCAAAGTGTATTAGTGAGGGATGCAGTAAAGACGGATTAGTGGATCGGAAATGTGATTGTCGTATCCCAAAAGAAAATCCTGTCGTTTCCATAGCAACGTTACTCGATTTAAAAGGAGAAGTCATAGAACCCATAGTATTTCATGGCGACGCAATTTCCGTGCGAATTCGTCAATGAGTGGGAGTGAGGGATGCAGTAAAGAAGGATTAGTGCATGGAGAGGGAGATACTCGTATCGCAAAAGAAAAGCCAGTCGTTTCCATAGAAACGATACTCGATTTTGAAGGAGAAGTCACAGAACCCATAGTATTTCATGGCGACGCAATTTCCGTGTGAATTCGTCAGTGAGTGGGAGTGAGGGATGCAGTAAAGAAGGATTAGTGCATCGAGAGGGAGATACTCGTATCGCAAAAAAAAAAGCCAGTCGTTTCCATAGAAACGAAATTCGATTTAGAAGGAGAAGTCATAGAACCCATAGTATTTCATGGCGACGCAATTTCCGTGTGAATTTGTCAATGTGTAATAGTGAGGGATGCAGTAAAGACGGATTAGTGGATCGGAAATGTGATTGTCGTATCCCAAAAGAAAATCCTGTCGTTTCCATAGAAACGTTACTCGATACAGAAGGAGAAGTCATAGAACCCATAGTATTTCATGGCGATGCAATTTCCGTGTGAATTCGTCAATGTGTATTAGTGAGGGATGCAGTAAAGACGGATTAGTGTATCGGAAATGTGATTGTCGTATCCCTAAAGAAAATCCTGTCGTTTCCATAGAAACGTTACTCGATTTAGAAGGAGAGGTCATAGAACCCATAGTATTTCATGGCGACGCAATTTCCGTGTGAATTCGTCAATGTGTATTAGTGAGGGATGCAGTAAAGACGGATTAGTGGATCGGAAATGTGATTGTCGTATCGCAAAAGAAAAGCCAGTCGTTTCCATAGAAACGTTACTCGATTTAGAAGGACAAGTCATAGAACCCACAGTATTTCATGTCGACGCAATTTCCGTGTGAATTCGTCAATGTGTTTTAGTGAGGGATGCAGTAAAGACGGATTAGTGGATCGGAAATGTGATTGTCGTATCGCAAAAGAAAAGCCAGTCGTTTCCATAGAAACGATACTCGATTTAGAAGGAGAAGTCATAGAACCCATAGTATTTCATGGCGACGCAATTTCCGTGTGAATTCGTCAATGTGTATTAGTGAGGGATGCAGTAAAGACGGATTAGTGGATCGGAAATGTGATTGTCGTATCCCAAAAGAAAATCCTGTCGTTTCCATAGAAACGTTACTCGATTTAGAAGGAGAAGTCATAGAACCCATAGTATTTCATGGCGACGCAATTTCCGTGTGAATTCGTCAATGAGTGGGAGTGAGGGATGCAGTAAAGAAGGATTAGTGCATCGAGAGGGAGATACTCGTATCGCAATAGAAAAGCCAGTCCTTTCCATAGAAACGATACTCGATTTAGAAGGAGAAGTCATAGAACCCATAGTATTTCATGGCGACGCAATTTCCGTATGAATTCGTCAATGTGTATTAGTGAGGGATGCAGTAAAGACGGATTAGTGGATCGGAAATGTGATTGTCGTATCGCCAAAGAAAAGCCAGTCGTTTCCATAGAAACGATACTCGATTTAGAAGGAGAAGTCATAGAACCCATAGTATTTCATGGCGACGCAATTTTCGTGTGAATTCGTCAATGAGTGGGAGTGAGGGATGCAGTAAAGAAGGATTAGTGCATCGAGAGATAGATACTCGTATCGCAAAAGAAAAGCCAGTCGTTTCCATAGAAACGATACTCGATTTAGAAGGAGAAGTCATAGAACCCACAGTATTTCATAGCGACGCAATTTCCGTATGAATTCATCAATGTGTATTAGTGAGGGATGCAGTAAAGACGGATTAGTGGATCGGAAATGTGATTGTCGTATCCCAAAAGAAAATCCAGTCGTTTCCATAGAAACGTTACTCGATTTAGAAGGAGAAGTCATAGAACCCATAGTATTTCATGGCGACGCAATTTCCGTATGAATTCGTCAATGTGTATTAGTGAGGGATGCAGTAAAGACGGATTAGTGGATCGGAAATGTGATTGTCGTATCGCAAAAGAAAAGCCAGTCGTTTCCATAGAAACGATACTCGATTTAGAAGGAGAAGTCATAGAACCCATAGTATTTCATAGCGACGCAATTTCCGTATGAATTCGTCAATGTGTATTAGTGAGGGATGCAGTAAAGACGGATTAGTGGATCGGAACTGTGATTGTCGTATCCCAAAAGAAAATCCTGTCGTTTCCATAGAAACGTTACTCGATTTAGAAGGAGAAGTCATAGAACCCATAGTATTTCATGGCGACGCAATTTCCGTGTGAATTCATCAATGTGTATTAGTGAGGGATGCAGTAAAGACGGATTAGTGGATCGGAAATGTGATTGTCGTATCCCAAAAGAAAATCCTGTCGTTTCCATAGAAACGTTACTCGATTTAGAAGGAGAAGTCATAGAACCCATAGTATTTCATGGCGACGCAATTTCCGTGTGAATTCGTCAATGAGTGGGAGTGAGGGATGCAGTAAAGAAGGATTAGTGCATCGAGAGGGAGATACTCGTATCTCAAAAGAAAAGCCAGTCGCTTCCATAGAAACCATACTCGATTTAGAAGGAGAAGTCATAGAACCCATAGTATTTCATAGCGACGCAATATCCGTGTGAATTCGTCAATGAGTGGGAGTGAGGGATGCTGTATAGAAGGATTAGAACATCGAGAGGGAGATACTCGTATCGCAAAAGAAAAGCCAGTCGTTTCCATAGAAACGATACTCGATTTAGAAGGAGAAGTCATAGAACCCATAGTATTTCATGGCGACGCAATTTCCGTGTGAATTCGTCAATGTGTATTAGTGAGGGATGCAGTAAAGACGGATTAGTGGATCGGAAATGTGATTGTCGTATCGCAAAAAAAAGCCAGTCGTTTCCATAGAAACGATACTCGATTTAGAAGGAGAAGTCATAGAACCCATAGTATTTCATGGCGACGCAATTTCCGTGTGAATTCGTCAATGTGTATTAGTGAGGTATGCAGTAAAGACGGATTAGTGGATCGGAAATGTGATTGTCGTATCCCAAAAGAAAATCCTGTCGTTTCCATAGAAATGTTACTCGATTTAGAAGGAGAAGCCATAGAACCCATAGTATTTCATGGCGACGCAATTTCCGTGTGAATTCGTCAATGTGTATTAGTGAGGGATGCAGTAAAGACGGATTAGTGGATCGGAAATGTGATTGTCGTATCGCAAAAGAAAAGCCAGTCGTTTCCATAGAAACGTTACTCGATTTAGAAGGAGAACTCATAGAACCCATAGTAATTCATGGCGACGCAATTTCCGTGTGAATTCGTCAATGTGTTTTAGTGAGGGATGCAGTAAAGACGGATTAGCGGATCGGAAATGTGATTGTCGTATCGCAAAAGAAAAGCCAGTAGTTTAAATAGAAACGATACTCGATTTAGAAGGAGAAGTCATAGAACCCATAGTATTTCATAGCGACGCAATTTCCGTATGAATTCGTCAATGTGTATTTGTGAGGGATGCAGTAAAGACGGATTAGTGGATCGGAAATATGATTGACGTATCCCAAAAGAAAATCCTGTCGTTTCAATAGAAACGTTACTTGATTTAGAAGGAGAAGTCATAGAACCCATAGTATTTCATGGCGACGCAATTTCCGTATGAATTCGTCAATGTGTATTAGTGAGGGATGCAGTAAAGACGGATTAGTGGATCGGAAATGTGATTGTCGTGTCGCAAAAGAAAAGCCAGTCGTTTCCATAGAAACGATACTCGATTTAGAAGGAGAAGTCATAGAACCCATAGTATTTCATGGCGACGCAATTTCCGTGTGAATTCGTCAATGTGTATTAGTGAGGGATGCAGTAAAGACGGATTAGTGGATCGGAAATGTGATTGTCGTATCGCAAAAGAAAAGCCAGACGTTTCCATAGAGACGATACTCGATTTAGAAGGAGAAGTCATAGAACCCATAGTATTTCATAGCGACGCAATTTCCGTATGAATTCGTCAATGTGTATTTGCGAGGGATGCAGTAAAGACGGATTAGTGAATCGGAATTGGGATTGTCGTATCCCAAAAGAAAATCCTGTCGTTTCCATAGAAACGTTACTCGATTTAGAAGGAGAAGTCATAGAACCCATAGTATTTCATGGCGACGCAATTTCCGTGTGAATTCGTCAATGAGTGGGAGTGAGGGATGCAGTAAAGACGGATTAGTGGATCGAAAATGTGATTGTCGTATCCCAAAAGAAAATCCTGTCGCTTCCATAGAAACGTTACTCGATTTAGAAGGAGAAGTCATAGAACCCATAGTATTTCACGGCGACGCAATTTCCGTGTGAATTCGTCAATGTGTATTAGTGAGGGATGCAGTAAAGACGGATTAGTGGATCGGAAATGTGATTGTCGTATCCCAAAAGAAAATCCTGTCGTTTCCATAGAAACGTTACTCGATTTAGAAGGAGAAGTCATAGAACCCATAGTATTTCACGGCGACGCAATTTCCGTGTGAATTCTTCAATGTGTATTAGTGAGGGATGCAGTAAAGACGGATTAGTGGATCGTTAATGTGATTGTCGTATCCCAAAAGAAAATCCTGTCGTTTCCATAGAAACGTTACTCGATTTAGAAGGAGAAGTCATTAAACCCATAGTATTTCATGGCGACGCAATTTCCGTCTGAATTCGTCAATGAGTGGGAGTGAGGGATGCAGTGAAGAAGGATTAGTGCATCGAGAGGGAGATACTCGTATCGCAAAAGAAAAGCCAGTCGTTTCCATAGAAACGATACTCGATTTAGAAGGAGAAGTCATAGAACCCATAGTATTTCATAGCGACGCAATTTCCGTGTGAATTCGTCAATGAGTGGGAGTGAGGGATGCAGTAAAGAAGGATTAGGTCATCGAGAGGGAGATACTCGTATCGCAAAAGAAAAGCCAGTCGTTTCCATAGAAACGATACTCGATTTAGAGGGAGAAGTCATGGAACCCATAGTATTTCATGGCGACGCAATTTCCGTGTGAATTCGTCAATGAGTGGGAGTGAGGGATGCAGTAAAGAAGGATTAGTGCATCGAGAGGGAGGTACTCGTATCGCAAAAGAAAAGCCAGTCGTTTCCATAGAAACGATAACCGATTTAGAAGGAGAAGTCATAGAACCCATAGTATTTCATAGCGACGCAATTTCCGTATGAATTCGTCAATGTGTATCAGTGAGGGATGCAGTAAAGACGGATTAGTGGATCGGAAATGTGATTGTCGTATCGCAAAAGAAAAGCCAGTCGTTTCCATAGAAACGATACTCGATTTAGAAGGAGAAGTCATAGAACCCATAGTATTTCATAGCGACGCAATTTCCGTATGAATTCGTCAATGTGTATTAGTGAGGGATGCAGTAAAGACGGATTAGTGGATCGGATTGTGATTGTCGTATCCCAAAAGAAAATCCTGTCGTTTCCATAGAAACGTTACTCGATTTAGAAGGAGAAGTCATAGAACCCATAGTATTTGATGACGACACAATTTCCGTGTGAATTCGTCAATGTGTATTAGTGAGGGATGCAGTAAAGACGGATTAGTGGATCGCAAATGTGATTGTCGTATCCCAAAAGAAAATCCTGTCGTTTCCATAGAAACGTTACTCGATTTAGAAGGAGAAATCATAGAACCCATAGTATTTCATGGCGACGCAATTTCCGTGTGAATTCGTCAATGAGTCGGAGTGAGGGATGCAGTAAAGAAGGATTAGTGCATCGAGAGGGAGATACTCGTATCGCAAAAGAAAAGCCAGTCGTTTCCATAGAAACCATACTCGATTTAGAAGGAGAAGTCATAGAACCCATAGTATTTCATGGCGACGCAATTTCCGTGTGAATTCGTCAATGTGTATTAGTGAGGGATGCAGTAAAGACGGATTAGTGGATCGGAAATGTGATTGTCGTATCGCAAAAGAAAAGCCAGTCGTTTCCATAGAAACGATACTCGATTTAGAAGGAGAAGTCATAGAACCCATAGTATTTCATGGCGACGCAATTTCCGTATGAATTCGTCAATGTGTATTAGTGAGGGATGCAGTAAGGACGGATTAGTGGATCGGAAATGTGATTATCGTATCCCAAAAGAAAATCCTTTCGTTTCCATAAAAACGTTACTCGATTTAGAAAGAGAAGTCATAGAACCCATAGTATTTCATGGCGACGCAATTTCCGTGTGAATTCGTCAATGTGTATTAGTGAGGGATGCAGTAAAGACGGATTAGTGGATCGGAAATGTGATTGTCGTATCGCAAAAGAAAAGCCAGTCGTTTCCATAGAAACGATACTCGATTTAGAAGGAGAAGTAATAGAACCCATAGTATTTCATGGCGACGCAATTTCCGTGTGAATTCGTCAATGTGTTTTAGTGAGGGATGCAGTAAAGACAGATTAGTGGATCGGAAGTGTTATTGTCGTATCGCAAAAGAAAAGCCAGTCGTTTCCATAGAAGCGATACTCGATTTAGAAGGAGAAGTCATGGAACCCATAGTATTTCATGGCGACGCAATTTCCGTGTGAATTCGTCAATGTGTAATAGTGAGGGATGCAGTAAAGACGGATTAGTGGATCGGAAATGTGATTGTCGTATCCCAAAAGAAAATCCTGTCGTTTCCATAGAAACGTTACTCGATTCAGAAGGAGAAGTCATAGAACCCATAGTATTTCATGGCGATGCAATTTCCGTGTGAATTCGTCAATGTGTATTAGTGAGGGATGCAGTAAAGACGGATTAGTGTATCGGAAATTTGATTGTCGTATCCCTAAAGTAAATCCTGTCGTTTCCATAGAAACGTTACTCGATTTAGAAGGAGAGGTCATAGAACCCATAGTATTTCATGGCGACGCAATTTCCGTGTGAATTCGTCAATGTGTATTAGTGAGGGATGCAGTAAAGACGGATTAGTAGATCGGAAATGTGATTGTCGTATCGCAAAAGAAAAGCCAGGCGTTTCCATAGAAACGTTACTCGATTTAGAAGGACAAGTCATAGAACCCACAGTATTTCATGTCGACGCAATTTCCGTGTGAATTCGTCAATGTGTTTTAGTGAGGGATGCAGTAAAGACGGATTAGTGGATCGGAAATGTGATTGTCGTATCGCAAAAGAAAAGCCAGTCGTTTCCATAGAAACGATACTCGATTTAGAAGGAGAAGTCATAGAACCCATAGTATTTCATGGCGACGCAATTTCCGTGTGAATTCGTCAATGTGTATTAGTGAAGGATGCAGTAAAGACGGATTAGTGGATCGGAAATGTGATTGTCGTATCCCAAAAGAAAATCCTGTCGTTTCCATAGAAACGTTACTCGATTTAGAAGGAAAAGTCATAGAACCCATAGTATTTCATGGCGACGCAATTTCCGTGTGAATTCGTCAATGAGTGGGAGTGAGGGATGCAGTTAAGAAGGATTAGTGCATCGAGAGGGAGATACTCGTATCGCAAAAGAAAAGCCAGTCGTTTCCATAGAAACGATACTCGATTTAGAAGGAGAATTCATAGAACCCATAGTATTTCATGGCGACGCAATTTCCGTGAGAATTCGTCAATGTGTATTAGTGAGGGATGCAGGAAAGACGGATTAGTGGATCGGAAATGTGGTTGTCGTATCGCAAAAGAAAAGCCAGTCGTTTCCATAGAAACGATACTCGATTTAGAAGGAGAAGTCATAGAACCCATAGTATTTCATGGCGACGCAATTTCCGTGTGAATTCGTCAATGAGTGGGAGTGAGGGATGCAGTTAAGAAGGATTAGTGCATCGAGAGGGAGATACTCGTATCGCAAAAGAAAAGCCAGTCGTTTCCATAGAAACGATACTCGATTTAGAAGGAGAATTCATAGAACCCATAGTATTTCATGGCGACGCAATTTCCGTGTGAATTCGTCAATGTGTATTAGTGAGGGATGCAGTAAAGATGGATTAGTGGATCGGAAATGTGATTATCGTATCCCAAAAGAAAATCCTGTCGTTTCCATAGTAACGTTACTCGATTTAGAAGGAGAAGTCATAGAACCCATAGTATTTCATGGCGACGCAATTTCCGTGGGAATTCGTCTATGAGTGGGAGTGAGGGGTGCAGTAAAGAAGGATTAGTGCATCGAGAGGGAGATACTCGTATCGCAAAAGAAAAGCCAGTCGTTTCCATAGAAACGATACTCGATTTAGAAGGAGAAGTCATAGAACCCATAGTATTTCATGGCGACGCAATTTCCTTGTGAATTCGTCAATGAGTGGGAGTGAGGGATGCAGTAAAGAAGGATTAGTGCATCGAGAGGGAGATACTCGTATCGCAAAAGAAAAGCCAGTCGTTTCCATAGAAAGCATACTCGATTTAGAAGGAGATGTCATAGAACCCATAGTATTTCATAGCGACGCAATTTCCGTGTGAATTCGTCAATGAGTGGGAGTGAGGGATGCTGTAAAGAAGGATTAGTGCATCGAGAGGGAGATACTCGTATCGCAAAAGAAAAGCCAGTCGTTTCCATAGAAACGATACTCGATTTAGAAGGAGAAGTCATAGAACCCATAGTATTTCATGGCGACGCAACTTCCGTGTGAATTCGTCAATGTGTATTAGTGAGGGATGCAGTAAAGACGGATTAGTGGATCTGAAATGTGATTGTCGTATCGCAAAAGAAAAGCCAGTCGTTTCCATGGAAACGATACTCGATTTAGAAGGAGAAGTCATAGAACCCATAGTATTTCATGGCGACACAATTACCGTGTGAATTCGTCAATGTGTATTAGTGAGGGATGCAGTAAAGACGGATTAGTGGATCGGAAACGTGATTGTCGTATCCCAAAAGAAAATCCTGTCGTTTCCATAGAAACGTTACTCGATTTAGAAGGAGAAGTCATACAACCCATAGTATTTCATGGCGACGCAATTTCCGTGTGAATTCGTCAATGTGTATTAGTGAGGGATGCAGTAAAGACGGATTAGTGGATCGGAAATGTGATTGTCGTATCCCAAAAGAAAATCCTGTCGTTACCATAGAAACGTTACTCGATTTAGAAGGAGAAGTCATAGAACCCATAGTATTTCATGGCGACGCAATTTCCGTGTGAATTCGTCAATGTGTATTAGTGAGGGATGCAGTAAAGACGGATTAGTGGATGGGAAATGTGATTTTCGTATCCAAAAAGAAAATCCTGTCGTATCCATAGAAACGTTACTCGATTTAGAAGGAGAAGTCATAGAACCCATAGTATTTCATGGCGACGCAATTTCCGTGTGAATTCGTCAATGTGTATTAGTGAGGGATGCAGTAAAGACGGATTAGTGGATCGGAAATGTGATTGTCGTATCGCAAAAGAAAAGCCAGTCGTTTCCATAGAAACGTTACTCGATTTAGAATGAGAAGTCATAGAACCCATTGTATTTCATGGCGACGCAATTTCCGTGTGAATTCGTCAATGTGTATTAGTGAGGGATGCAGTAAAGACGGATTAGTGGATCGGAAATGTGATTGTCGTATCGCAAAAGAAAAGCCAGTCATTTCCATAGAAACGATACTCGATTTAGAAGGAGAAGTCGTAGAACCCACAGTATTTCATGGCGACGCAATTTCCGTGTGAATTCGTCAGTGTGTATTAGTGAGGGATGCAGTAAAGACGGATTACTGGATCGGAAATGTGATTGTCGTATCCCAAAAGAAAATCCTGTCGTTACCATAGAAACGTTACTCGATTTAGAAGGAGAAGTCATAGAACCCATAGTATTTCATGGCGACGCAATTTCCGTATGAATACGTCAATGTGTATTAGTGAGGGATGCAGTAAAGACGGATTAGTGGATCGGAAATGTGATTGTCGTATCGCAAAAAAAAAGCCAGTCGTTTCCATAGAAACGATACTCGATTTAGAAGGAGAAGTCATAGAACCCATAGTATTTCATGGCGACGCAATTTCCGTGTGAATTCGTCAATGTGTATTAGTGAGGGATGCAGTAAAGATGGATTAGTGGATCGGAAATGTGATTATCGTATCCCAAAAGAAAATCCTGTCGTTTCCATAGTAACGTTACTCGATTTAGAAGGAGAAGTCATAGAACCCATAGTATTTCATGGCGACGCAATTTCCGTGGGAATTCGTCTATGAGTGGGAGTGAGGGATGCAGTAAAGAAGGATTAGTGCATCGAGAGGGAGATACTCGTATCGCAAAAGAAAAGCCAGTCGTTTCCATAGAAACGATACTCGATTTAGAAGGAGAAGTCATAGAACCCATAGTATTTCATGGCGACGCAATTTCCTTGTGAATTCGTCAATGAGTGGGAGTGAGGGATGCAGTAAAGAAGGATTAGTGCATCGAGAGGGAGATACTCGTATCGCAAAAGAAAAGCCAGTCGTTTCCATAGAAACGATACTCGATTTAGAAGGAGAAGTCATAGAACCCATAGTATTTCATGGCGACGCAATTTCCGTGTGAATTCGTCAATGTGTATTAGTGAGGGATGCAGTAAAGACGGATTAGTGGATCAGAAATCTGATTGTCGTATCCCAAAAGAAAATCCTGTCGTTTCCATAGAAACGATACTCGATTTAGAAGGAGAAGTCATAGAATCCATAGTATTTCATGGCGACGCAATTTCCGTGTGAATTCGTCAATGTGTATTAGTGAGGGATGCAGTAAAGACGGATTAGTGGATCGGAAATGTGATTGTCATATCCCAAAAGAAAATCCTGTCGTTTCCATAGAAACGTTACTCGAATTAGAAGGAGAAGTCATAGAACCCATAGTATTTCATGGCGACGCAATTTCCGTGTGAATTCGTCAATGTGTATTAGTGAGGGATGCAGTAATGACGGATTAGTGGATCAGAAATCTGACTGTCGTATCCCAAAAGAAAATCCTGTCGTTTCCATAGAAACGTTACTCGATTTAGAAGGAGAAGTCATAGAATCCATAGTTTTTCATGGCGACGCAATTTCCGTGTGAATTCGTCAATGTGTATTAGTGAGGGATGCAGTAAAGACGGATTAGTGGATCGGAAATGTGATTGTCGTATCGCAAAAGAAAAGCCAGTCGTTTCCATAGAAACGTTACTCGATTTAGAAGGAGAAGTCATAGAACCCATAGTATTTCATGGCGACGCAATTTCCGTGTGAATTCGTCAATGTGTTTTAGTGAGGGATGCAGTAAAGACGGATTAGTGGATCGGAAATGTGATTGTCGTATCGCAAAAGAAAAGCCAGTCGTTTCCATAGGCACGATACTCGATTTAGAAGGAGAAGTCATAGAACCCATAGTAATTCATGGCGACGCAATTTGCGTGTGAATTCGTCAATGAGTGGGAGTGAGGGATGCAGTAAAGAAGGATTAGTGCATCGAGAGGGAGATACTCGTATCGCAAAAGAAAAGCCAGTCGTTTCCATAGAAACGATACTCGATTTAGAAGGAGAATTCATAGAACCCACACTATTTCATGGCGACGCAATTTCCGCGAGAATTCGTCAACGTGTATTAGTGAGGGATGCAGTAAAGACGGATTAGTGGATCGGAAATGTGATTGTCGTATCGCAAAAGAAAAGCCAGTCGTTTCCATAGAGACGATACTCGATTTAGAAGGAGAAGTCATAGAACCCATAGTATTTCATGGCGACGCAATTTCCGTGTGAATTCGTCAATGTGTATTAGTGAGGGATGCAGTAAAGACGCATTAGTGGATCGGAAATGTGATTGTCGTATCCCAAAAGAACATCCTGTCGTTTCCATGGAAACGTTATTCGATTTAGAAGGAGAAGTCATAGAACCCATAGTATTTCATGGCGACGCAATTTCCGTGTGAATTCGTCAATGAGTGGGAGTGAGGGATGCAGTAAAGAAGGATTAGTGCATCGAGAGGGAGATACTCGTATCGCAAAAGAAAAGCCAGTCGTTTCCATAGAAACGATACTCGATTTAGAAGGAGAAGTCATAGAACCCATAGTATTTCATGGCGATGCAATTTCCGTGTGAATTCGTCAATGAGTGGGAGTGAGGGATGTAGTAAAGAAGGATTAGTGCATCGAGAGGGAGATACTCGTATCGCAAAAGAAAAGCCAGTCGTTTCCATAGAAACGATACTCGATTTAGAAGGAGAAGTCATAGAACCCATAGTATTTCATGGCGACGCAAATTCCGTGTGAATTCGTCAATGTGTATTAGTGAGGGATGCAGTAAAGACGGATTAGTGGATCGGAAATGTGATTGTCGTATCCCAAAAGAAAATAATGTCGTTTCCATACAAACGTTACTCGATTTAGAAGGAGAAGTCATAGAACCCATAGTATTTCATGGCGACGCAATTTCCGTGTGAATTCGTCAATGTATATTAGTGAGGGATGCAGTAAAGACGGATTAGTGGATCGGAAATGTGATTGTCGTATCGCAAAAGAAAAGCCAGTCGTTTCCATAGAAACGTTACTCGATTTAGAAGGAGAAGTCATAGAACCCATAGTATTTCATGGCGACGCAATTTCCGTGTGAATTCGTCAATGTGTATTAGTGAGGGATGCAGTAAAGACGGATTAGTGGATCGGAAATGTGATTGTCGTATCGCAAAAGAAAAGCCAGTCGTTTCCATAGAAACGATACTCGATTTAGAAGGAGAAGTCATAGAACCCATAGTATTTCATAGCGACGCAATTTCCGTATGAATTCGTCAATGTGTATTAGTGAGGGATGCAGTAAAGACGGATTAGTGGATCGGAAATGTGATTGTCGTATCCAAAAAGAAAATCCTGTCGTTTCCATAGAAAGGTTACTCGATTTAGAAGGAGTAGTCATAGAACCCATAGTATTTCATGGCGACGCAATTTCCGTGTGAATTCGTCAATGAGTGGGAGTGAGGGATGCAGTAAAGAAGGATTAGTGCATCGAGAGGGAGATACTCGTATCGCAAAAGAAAAGCCAGTCGTTTCCATAGAAACGATACTCGATTTAGAAGGAGTAGTCATAGAACCCATAGTATTTCATGGCGACGCAATTTCCGTGGGAATTCGTCAATGTGTATTAGTGAGGGATGCAGTAAAGACGGATTAGTGGATCGAAATGTGATTGTCGTATCCCAAAAGAAAATCCTGTCGGTTCCATAGAAACGTTACTCGATTTAGAAGGAGAAGTCATAGAACCCATAGTATTTCATGGCGACGCAATTTCCGTGTGAATTCGACAATGTGTATTAGTGAGGGATGCAGTAAAGACGGATTAGTGGATCGGAAATGTGATTGTCGTATCACAAAAGAAAATCCTGTCGTGTCCATAGAAACGTTACTCGATTTAGAATGAGAAGTCATAGAACCCATAGTATTTCATGGCGACGCAATTTCCGTGTGAATTCGTCAAAGAGTGGGAGTGAGGGATGCAGTAAAGAAGGATTAGTGCATCGAGAGGGAGATACTCGTATCGCAAAAGAAAAGCCAGTCGTTTCCATAGAAACGATACTCGATTTAGAAGGAGAAGTCATAGAACCCATAGTATTTCATGGCGACGCAATTTCCGTGTGAATTGTCAATGTGTATTAGTGAGGGATGCAGTAAAGACGGATTAGTGGATCGGAAATGTGATTGTCGTATCCCTAAAGAAAATCCTGTCGTTTCCATAGAAACGTTACTCGATTTAGAAGGAGAAGTCATAGAACCCATAGTATTTCATGGCGACGCAATTTCCGTGTGAATTCGTCAATGTGTATTAGTGAGGGATGCAGTAAAGACGGATTAGTGGATCGGAAATGTGATTGTCGTATCGCAAAAGAAAAGCCAGTCGTTTCCATAGAAACGATACTCGATTTAGAAGGAGAAGTCATAGAACCCACGGTATTTCATGGCGACGCAATTTAGGTGTGAATTCGTCAATGTGTATTAGTGAGGGATGCAGTAAAGACGGATTAGTGGATCGGAAATGTGATTGTCGTATCCCAAAAGAAAATCCTGTCGTTTCCATAGAAACGTTACTCGATTTAGAAGGAGAAGTCATTGAACCCCTAGTATTTCATGGCGACGCAATTTCCGTATGAATTCGTCAATGTGTATTAGTAAAGGGATGCAGTAAAGACGGATTAGTGGATCGGAAATTTGATTGTCGTATCGCAAAAGAAAAGCCAGTCGTTTCCATAGAAACGTAACTCGATTTAGAAGGAGAAGTCATAGAACCCATAGTATTTCATAACGACGCAATTTCCGTATGAATTCGTCAATGTGTATTAGTGAGGGATGCAGTAAAGACGGATTAGTGGATCGCAAATGTGATTGTCGTATCCCAAAAGAAAATCCTGTCGTTTCCATAGAAACGTTACTCGATTTAGAAGGAGTAGTCATAGAACCCATAGTATTTCATGGCGACGCAATTTCCGTGTGAATTCGTCAATGAGTGGGAGTGAGGGATGCAGTAAAGAAGGATTAGTGCATCGTGAGGGAGATACTCGTATCGCAAAAGAAAAGCCAGTCGTCTCCATAGGAACGATACTCGATTTAGAAGGAGAAGCCATAGAACCCATAGTATTTCAAGGCGACGCAATTTCCGTGTGAACTCGTCAATGTGTATTAGTGAGGGATGCAGTAAAGACGGATTAGTGGATCGGAAATGTGATTGTCGTATCCCAAAAGAAAATCCTGTCGTTTCCATAGAAACGTTACTCGATTTAGAAGGAGAAGTCATAGAACCCATAGTATTTCATGGCGACGCAATTTCCGTGTGAATTCGTCAATGAGTGGGAGTGAGGGATGCAGTAAAGAAGGATTAGTGCATCGAGAGGGAGTTACTCGTATCGCAAAAGAAAAGCCAGTCGTTTCCATAGAAACGATACTCGATTTAGAAGGAGAAGTCATAGAACCCATAGTATTTCATGGCGACGCAATTTCCGTATGAATTCGTCAATGTGTATTGGTGAGGGATGCAGTAAAGACGGATTAGTGGATCGGAAATGTGATTGTCGTATCGCAAAAGAAAAGCCAGTCGTTTCCATGGAAACGATACTCGATTTAGAAGGAGAAGTCATAGAACCCATAGTATTTCATGGCGACGCAATTTCCGTGTGAATTCGTCAATGTGTATTAGTGAGGGATGCAGTAAAGACGGATTAGTGGATCGGAAATGTGATTGTCGTATCGCAAAAGAAAAGCCAGTCGTTTCCATAGAAACGATACTCGATTTAGAAGGAGAAGTCATAGAACCCATAGTATTTCATAGCGACGCAATTTCCGTATGAATTCGTCAATGTGTATTAGTGAGGGATGCAGTAAAGACGGATTATGGATCGAAAATGTGATTGTCGTATCGCAAAAGAAAAGCCAGTCGTTTCCATAGAAACGATACTCGATTTAGAAGGAGAAGTCATAGAACCCATAGTATTTCATAGCGACGAAATTTCCGTATGAATTCGTCAATGTGTATTAGTGAGGGATGCAGTAAAGACGGATTAGTGGATCGGAAATGTGATTGTCGTATCCCAAAAGAAATTCCTGTCGTTTCCATAGAAACGTTACTCGATTTAGAAGGAGAAGTCATAGAACCCATAGTAATTCATGGCGACGCAATTTCCGTGTGAATTCGTCAATGAGTGGGAGTGAGGGATGCAGTAAAGAAGGATTAGTGCATCGAGAGGGAGATACTCGTATCGCAAAAGAAAAGCCAGTCGTTTCCATAGAAACGATACTCGATTTAGAAGGAGAAGTCATAGAACCCATAGTATTTCATAGCGACGCAATTTCCGTATGAATTCGTCAATGTGTATTAGTGAGGGATGCAGTAAAGTCGGATTAGTGGATCGGAAATGTGATTGTCGTATCGCAAAAGAAAAGCCAGTCGTTTCCATAGAAACGATACTCGATTTAGAAGGAGAAGTCATAGAACCCATAGTATTTCATGGCGACGCAATTTCCGTGTGAATTCGTCAATGAGTGGGAGTGAGGGATGCAGTAAAGAAGGATTAGTGCATCGAGAGGAAGATACTCGTATCGCAAAAGAAAAGCCAGTCGTTACCATAGAAACGATACTCGATTTAGAAGGAGAAGTCATAGAACCCATAGTATTTCATGGCGACGCAATTTCCGTGTGAATTCGTCAATGAGTGGGAGTGAGGGATGCAGTAAAGAAGGATTAGTGCATCGAGAGGGAGATACACGTATCGCAAAAGAAAAGCCAGTCGTTTCCATAGAAACGATACTCGATTTAGAAGGAGAAGTCATAGAACCCATAGTATTTCATAGTGACGCAATTTCCGTATGAATTCGTCAATGTGTATTAGTGAGGGATGCAGTAAAGACGGATTAGTGGATCGGAAATGTGATTGTCGTATCGCAAAAGAAAAGCCAGTCGTTTCCATAGAAACGATACTCGATTTAGAAGGAGAAGTCATAGAACCCATAGTATTTCATGGCGACGCAACGTCCGTATGAATTCGTCAATGTGTATTAGTGAGGGATGCAGTAAAGACGGATTAGTGGATCGGAAATGTGATTGTCGTATCGCAAAAGAAAAGCCAGTCGTTTCCATAGAAACGAAACTCGATTTAGAAGGAGAAGTCATAGAACCCATAGTATTTCATAGCGACGCAATTTCCGTATGAATACGTCAATGTGTATTAGTGAGGGATGCAGTAAAGACGGATTAGTGGATCGGAAATGTGATTGTCGTATCCCAAAAGAAAATCCTGTCGTTTCCATAGAAACGTTACTCGATTTAGAAGGAGAAGTCATAGAACCCATAGTATTTCATGGCGACGCAATTTCCGTATGAATTCGTCAATGTGTATTAGTGAGGGATGCAGTAAAGGCGGATTAGTGGATCGGAAATGTGATTGTCGTATCCCAAAAGAAAATCCTGTCGTTTCCATAGAAACGTTACTCGATTTAGAAGGAGAAGTCATAGAACCCATAGTATTTCATGGCGACGCAATTTCCGTGTGAATTCGTCAATGAGTGGGAGTGAGGGATGCAGTAAAGAAGGATTAGTGCATCGAGAGGGAGATACTCGTATCGCAAAAGAAAAGCCAGTCGTTTCCATAGAAACGATACTCGATTTAGAAGGAGAAGTCATAGAATCCATAG
This sequence comes from Schistocerca piceifrons, assembly GCF_021461385.2. Lineage (NCBI taxonomy): Eukaryota > Metazoa > Arthropoda > Insecta > Orthoptera > Acrididae > Schistocerca > Schistocerca piceifrons. The sequence continues at coordinate 6,391,241 of NW_025727551.1, forward strand.
TATATCATAGCGACGCAATTTCCGTGTGAATTCGTCAATGAGTGGGAGTGATGGATGCAGTAAAGAAGGATTAGTGCATCGAGAGGGAGATACTCGTATCGCAAAAGAAAAGCCAGTCGTTTCCATAGAAACGATACTCGATTTAGAAGGAGAAGTAAAAGAACCCATAGTATTTCATGGCGACGCAATTTCCGTGTGAATTCGTCAATGAGTGGGAGTGAGGGATTTAGTAAAGAAGGATTAGTACATCGAGAGGGAGATACTCGTATCGCAAAAGAAAAGCCAGTCGTTTCCATAGAAACGATACTCGATTTAGATGGAGATGTCATAGAACCCATAGTATTTCATAGCGACGCAATTTCCGTATGAATTCGTCAATGTGTATTAGTGAGGGATGCAGTAAAGACGGATTAGTGGATCGGAAATGTGATTGTCGTACTGCAAAAGAAAAGCCAGTCGTTTCCATAGAAACGATACTCGATTTAGAAGGAGAAGTCATAGAACCCATAGTATTTCATAGCGACGCAATTTCCGTATGAATTCGTCAATGTGTATTAGTGAGGGATGCAGTAAAGACGGATTAGTGGATCGGAAATGTGATTGTCGTATCCCAAAAGAAAAACCTGTCGTTTCCATAGAAACGTTACTCGATTTAGAAGGAGAAGTCATAGAACCCATAGTATTTCATGGCGACGCAATTTCCGTGTGAATTCGTCAATGTGTATTAGTGAGGGATGCAGTAAAGACAGATTAGTGGATCGGAAATGTGATTGTCGTATCCCAAAAGAAAATCCTGTCGTTTCCATAGAAACGTTACTCGATTTAGAAGGAGAAGTCATAGAACCCATAGTATTTCATGGCGACGCAATTTCCGTGTGAATTCGTCAATGAGTGGGAGTGAGGGATGCAGTAAAGAAGGATTAGTGCATCGAGAGGGAGATACTCGTATCACAAAAGAAAAGGCAGTCGTTTCCATAGAAACGATACTCGAATTAGAAAGAGAAGTCATAGAACCCATAGTATTTCATAGCGACGCAATTTCCGTATGAATTCGTCAATGTGTATTAGTGAGGGATGCAGTAAAGACGGATTAGTGGATCGGAAATGTGATTGTCGTATCGCAAAAGAAAAGCCAGTCGTTTCCATAGAAACGATACTCGATTTAGAAGGAGAAGTCATAGAACCCATAGTATTTCATGGCGACGCAATTTTCGTGTGAATTCGTCAATGAGTGGGAGTGAGGGATGCAGTAAAGAAGGATTAGTGCATCGAGAGGGAGATACTCGTATCGCAAAAGAAAAGCCAGTCGTTTCCATAGAAACGATACTCGATTTAGAAGGAGAAGTCATAGAACCCATAGTATTTCATGGCCACGCAATTTCCGTGTGAATTCGTCAATGAGTGGGAGTGAGGGATGCAGTAAAGAAGGATTACTGCATCGAGAGGGAGATACATCTATCGCAAAAGAAAAGCCAGTCGTTTCCATAGAAACGATACTCGATTTAGAAGGAGAAGTCATAGAACCCATAGTATTTCATAGCGACGCTATTTCCGTATGAATTCGTCAATGTGTATTAGTGAGGGATGCAGTAAAGACGGATTAGTGGATCGGAAATGTGATTGTCGTATCGCAAAAGAAAAGCCAGTCGTTTCCATAGAAACGATACTCGATTTAGAAGGAGAAGTCATAGAACCCATAGTATTTCATTGCGACGCAATTTCCGTATGAATTCGTCAGTGTGTATTAGTGAGGGGTGCAGTAAAGACGGATTAGTGGGGAGGAAATGTGATTGTCGTATCGCAAAAGAGAAGCCAGTCGTTTCCATAGAAACGATACTCGATTTAGAAGGAGAAGTCATAGAACCCATAGTATTTCACAGCGACGCAATTTCCGTATGAATTCGTCAATGTGTATTAGTGAGGGATGCAGTAAAGACGGATTAGTGGATCGGAAATGTGATTGTCGTATCCCAAAAGAAAATCCTGTAGTTTCCATAGAAACGTTACTAGATTTAGAAGGAGAAGTCATAGAACCCATTGTATTTCATGGCGACGCAATTTCCGTGTGAATTCGTCAATGTGTATTAGTGAGGGATGCAGTAAAGACGGATTAGTGGATCGGAAATGTGATTGTCGTATCCCAAAAGAAAATCCTGTCGTTTCCATAGAAACGTTACTCGATTTAGAAGGAGAAGTCATAGAACCCATAGTATTTCATAGCGACGCAATTTCCGTATGAATTCGTCAATGTGTATTAGTGAGGGATGCAGTAAAGACGGATTAGTGGATCGGAAATGTGATTGTCGTATCCCAAAAGAAAATCCTCTCGTTTCCATAGAGACGTTACTCGATTTAGAAGGAGAAGTCATAGAACCCATAGTATTTCATGGCGACGCAATTTCCGTGTGAATTCGTCAATGAGTGGGAGTGAGGGATGCAGTAAAGAAGGATTAGTGCATCGAGAGGGAGATACTCGTATTGCAAAAGAAAAGCCAGTCGTTTCCATAGAAACGATACTCGATTTAGAAGGAGAAGTCATAGAACCCATAGTAGTTCATAGCGACGCAATTTCCGTGTGAATTCGTCAATGAGTGGGAGTGAGGGATGCAGTAAAGAAGGATTGGTGCATCGAGAAGGAGATACTCGTATCGCAAAAGAAAAAGCCAGTCGTTTCCATAGAAACGATACTCGATTTAGAAGGAGAAGTCATAGAACCCATAGTATTTCATGGCGACGCAATTTCCGTGTGAATTCGTCAATGAGTGGGAGTGAGGGATGCAGTAAAGAAGGATTAGTGCATCGAGAGGGAGTTACTCGTATCGCAAAAGAAAAGCCAGTCGTTTCCATAGAAACGATACTCGATTTAGAAGGAGATGTCATAGAACCCATAGTATTTCATAGCGACGCAATTTCCGTATGAATTCGTCAATGTGTATTAGTGAGGGATGCAGTAAAGACGGATTAGTGGATCGGAAATGTGATTGTCGTATCGCAAAAGAAAAGCCAGTCGTTTCCATAGAAACGATACTCGATTTAGAAGGAGAAGTCATAAAACCCATAGTATTTCATAGCGACGCAATTTCCGTATGAATTCGTCAATGTGTATTAGTGAGGGATGCAGTAAAGACGGATTAGTGGATCGGAAATGTGATTGTCGTATCCCAAAAGAAAAACCTGTCGTTTCCATAGAAACGTTACTCGATTTAGAAGGAGATGTCATAGAACCCATAGTATTTCATGGCGACGCAATTTCCGTGTGAATTCGTCAATGTGTATTAGTGAGGGATGCAGTAAAGACGGATTAGTGGATCGGAAATGTGATTGTCGTATCCCAAAAGAAAAGCCAGTCGTTTCCATAGAAACGTTACTCGATTTAGAAGGAGAAGTCACAGAACCCATAGTATTTCATGGCGACGCAATTTCCGTGTGAATTCGTCAATGAGTGGGAGTGAGGGATGCAGTAAAGAAGGATTAGTGCATCGAGAGGGAGATACTCGAATCGCAAAAGAAACGCCAGTCGTTTCCATAGAATCGATACTCGATTTAGAAGGAGAAGCCATAGAACCCATAGTATTTCATAGCGACGCAATTTCCGTGTGAATTCGTCAATGAGTGGGAGTGAGGGATGCAGTGAAGACGGATTAGTGGATCGGAAATGTGATTGACGTATCGCAAAAGAAAAGCCAGTCGTTTCCATAGAAACGTAACTCGATTTAGAAGGAGAAGTCATAGAACCCATAGTATTTCATAGCGACGTAATTTCCGTATGAATTCGTCAATGTGTATTAGTGAGGGATGCAGTAAAGACGGATTAGTGGATCGGAAATGTGATTGTCGTATCGCAAAAGAAAAGCCAGTCGTTTCCATAGAAACGATACTCGATTTAGAAGGAGAAGTCATAGAACCCATAGTATTTCATAGCGACGCAATTTCCGTATGATTTCGTCAATGTGTATTAGTGAGGGATGCAGTAAAGACGGATTAGTGGATCGGAAACGTGATTGTCGTATCGCAAAAGAAAAGCCAGTCGTTTCCATAGAAACGATACTCGATTTAGATGGAGAAGTCATAGAACCCATAGTATTTCATAGCGACGCAATTTCCGTATGAATTCGTCAATGTGTATTAGTGAGGGATGCAGTAAAGACGGATTAGTGGATCGGTAATGTGATTGTCGTATCCCAAAAGAAAATCCTGTCGTTTCCATAGAAACGTTACTCGATTTAGAAGGAGAAGTCATAGAACCCATAGTTTTTCATGGCGACGCAATTTCCGTGTGAATTCGTTAATGAGTGGGAGTGAGGGATGCAGTAAAGAAGAATTAGTGCATCGAGAGGGAGATACTCGTATCGCAAAAGAAAAGCCAGTCGTTTCCATAGAAACGATACTCGATTTAGAAGGAGAAGTCATAGAACCCATAGTATTTCATAGCGACGCAATTTCCGTATGAATTCGTCAATGTGTATTAGTGAGGGATGCAGTAAAGACGGATTAGTGGATCGGAAATGTGATTGTCGTATCGCAAAAGAAAAGCCAGTCGTTTCCATAGAAACGATACTCGATTTAGAAGGAGAAGTCATAGAACCCATAGTATTTCATAGCGACGCAATTTCCGTATGAATTCGTCAATGTGTATTAGTGAGGGATGCAGTAAAGACGGATTAGTGGATCCGATATGTGATTGTCGTATCGCAAAAGAAAAGCCAGTCGTTTCCATAGAAACGATACTCGATTTAGAAGGAGAAGTCATAGAACCCATAGTATTTCATAGCGACGCAATTTCCGTATGAATTCGTCAATGTGTATTAGCGAGGGATGCAGTAAAGACGCATTAGTGGATCGGAAATGTGATTGTCGTATCGCAAAAGAAAAGCCAGTCGTTTCCATAGAAACGATACTCGATTTTGAAGGAGAAGTCATAGAACCCATAGTATTTCATAGCGACGCAATTTCCGTATGAATTCGTCAATGTGTATTAGTGAGGGATGCAGTAAAGACGGATTAGTGGATCGGAAATGTGATTGTCGTATCGCAAAAGAAAAGCCAGTCGTTTCCATAGAAACGATACTCGATTTAGAAGGAGAAGTCAAAGAACCCATAGTATTTCATGGCGACGCAATTTCCGTATGAATTCGTCAATGTGTATTAGTGAGGGAAGCAGTAAAGACGGATTAGTGGATCGGAAATGTGATTGTCGTATCGCAAAAGAAAAGCCAGTCGTTTCCATAGAAACGATACTCGATTTAGAAGGAGAAGTCATAGAACCCATAGTATTTCATGGCGACGCAATTTCCGTGTGAATTCGTCAATGAGTGGGAGTGAGGGATGCAGTAAAGAAGGATTAGTGCATCGAGAGGGAGATACTCGTATCGCAAAAGAAAAGCCAGTCGTTTCCGTAGAAACGATACTCGATTTAGAAGGAGAAGTCATAGAACCCATAGTATTTCATGGCGACGCAATTTCCGTGTGAATTCGTCAATGAGTGGGAGTGAGGGATGCAGTAAAGAAGGATTAGTGCATCGAGAGGGAGATACATCTATCGCAAAAGAAAAGCCAGTCGTTTCCATAGAAACGATACTCGATTTAGAAGGAGAAGTCATAGAACCCATAGTATTTCATAGCGACGCAATTTCCGTATGAATTCGTCAATGTGTATTAGTGAGGGATGCAGTAAAGACGGATTAGTGGATCGGAAATGTGATTGTCGTATCGCAAAAGAAAAGCCAGTCGTTTCCATAGAAACGATACTCGATTTAGAAGGAGAAGTCATAGAACCCATAGTATTTCATTGCGACGCAATTTCCGTATGAATTCGTCAATGTGTATTAGTTAGGGATGCAGTAAAGACGAATTAGTGGATCGGAAATGTGATTGTCGTATCGCAAAAGAGAAGCCAGTCGTTTCCATAGAAACGATACTCGATTTAGAAGGAGAAGTCATAGAACCCATAGTATTTCATAGCGACGCAATTTCCGTATGAATTCGTCAATGTGTATTAGTGAGGGATGCAGTAAAGACGGATTAGTGGATCGGAAATGTGAGTGTCGTATCCCAAAAGAAAATCCTGTAGTTTCCATAGAAACGTTACTAGATTTAGAAGGAGAAGTCATAGAACCCATAGTATTTCATAGCGACGCAATTTCCGTATGAATTCGTCAATGTGTATTAGTGAGGGATGCAGTAAAGACGGATTAGTGGATCGGAAATGTGATTGTCGTATCCCAAAAGAAAATCCTGTCGTTTCCATAGAAACGTTACTCGATTTAGAAGGAGAAGTCATAGAACCCATAGTATTTCATGGCGACGCAATTTCCGTGTGAATTCGTCAATGAGTGGGAGTGAGGGATGCAGTAAAGGAGGATTAGTGCATCGAGAGGGAGATACTCGTATCGCAAACGAAAAGCCAGTCGTTTCCATAGAAACGATACACGATTTAGAAGGAGATGTGATAGAACCCATAGTATTTCATAGCGACGCAATTTCCGTATGAATTCGTCAATGTGTATTAGTGAGGGATGCAGTAAAGACGGATTAGTGGATCGGAAATGTGATTGTCGTATCGCAAAAGAAAAGCCAGTCGTTTCCATAGAAACGATACTCGATTTAGAAGGAGAAGTCATAAAACCCATAGTATTTCATAGCGACGCAATTTCCGTATGAATTCGTCAATGTGTATTAGTGAGGGATGCAGTAAAGACGGATTAGTGGATCGGAAATGTGATTGTCGTATCCCAAAAGAAAAACCTGTCGTTTCCATAGAAACGTTACTCGATTTAGAAGGAGAAGTCATAGAACCCATAGTATTTCATGGCGACGCAATTTCCGTGTGAAATCGTCAATGTGTATTAGTGAGGGATGCAGTAAAGACGGATTAGTGGATCGGAAATGTGATTGTCGTATCCCAAAAGAAAATCCTGTCGTTTCAATAGAAACGTTACTCGATTTAGAAGGAGAAGTCACAGAACCCATAGTATTTCATGGCGACGCAATTTCCGTGTGAATTCGTCAATGAGTGGGAGTGAGGGATGCAGTAAAGAAGGATTAGTGCATCGAGAGGGAGATACTCGAATCGCAAAAGAAACGCCAGTCGTTTCCATAGAAACGATACTCGATTTAGAAGGAGAAGTCATAGAACCCATAGTATTTCATAGCGACGCAATTTCCGTGTGAATTCGTCAATGAGTGGGAGTGAGGGATGCAGTAAAGACGCATTAGTGGATCGGAAATGTGATTGTCGTATCGCAAAAGAAAAGCCAGTCGTTTCCATAGAAACGTAACTCGATTTAGAAGGAGAAGTCATAGAACCCATAGTATTTCATAGCGACGCAATTTACGTATGAATTCGTCAATGTGTATTAGTGAGGGATGCAGTAAAGACGGATTAGTGGATCGGAAATGTGATTGTCGTATCGCAAAAGAAAAGCCAGTCGTTTCCATAGAAACGATACTCGATTTAGAAGGAGAAGTCATAGAACCCATAGTATTTCATAGCGACGCAATTTCCGTATGAATTCGTCAATGTGTATTAGTGAGGGATGCAGTAAAGACGGATTAGTGGATCGGAAACGTGATTGTCGTATCGCAAAAGAAAAGCCAGTCGTCTCTATAGAAACGATACTCGATTTAGATGGAGAAGTCATAGAACCCATAGTATTTCATAGCGACGCAATTTCCGTATGAATTCGTCAATGTGTATTAGTGAGGGATGCAGTAAAGACGGATTAGTGGATCGGTAATGTGATTGTCGTATCCCAAAAGAAAATCCTGTCGTTTCCATAGAAACGTTACTCGATTTAGAAGGAGAAGTCATAGAACCCATAGTATTTCATGGCGACGCAATTTCCGTGTGAATTCGTCAATGAGTGGGAGTGAGGGATGCAGTAAAGAAGGGTTAGTGCATCGAGAGGGAGATACTCGTATCGCAAAAGAAAAGCCAGTCGTTTCCATAGAAACGATACTCGATTTAGAAGGAGAAGTCATAGAACCCATAGTATTTCATAGCGACGCAATTTCCGTATGAATTCGTCAATGTGTATTAGTGAGGGATGCAGTAAAGACGGATTAGTGGATCGGAAATGTGATTGTCGTATCGCAAAAGAAAAGCCAGTCGTTTCCATAGAAACGATACTCGATTTAGAAGGAGAAGTCATAGAACCCATAGTATTTCATAGCGACCCAATTTCCGTATGAATTCGTCAATGTGTATTAGTGAGGGATGCAGTAAAGACGGATTAGTGGATCGGAAATGTGATTGTCGTATCGCAAAAGAAAAGCCAGTCGTTTCCATAGAAACGATACTCGATTTAGAAGGAGAAGTCATAGAACCCATAGTATTTCATTGCGACCCAATTTCCGTATGAATTCGTCAATGTGTATTAGTGAGGGATGCAGTAAAGACGGATTAGTGGATCGGAAATGTGATTGTCGTATCGCAAAAGAGAAGCCAGTCGTTTCCATAGAAAGGATACTCGATTTAGAAGGAGAAGTCATAGAACCCATAGTATTTCATAGCGACGCAATTTCCGTATGAATTCGTCAATGTGTATTAGTGAGGGATGCAGTAAAGACGGATTAGTGGATCGGAAATGTGATTGTCGTATCCCAAAAGAAAATCCTGTAGTTTCCATAGAAACGTTACTAGATTTAGAAGGAGAAGTCATAGAACCCATTGTATTTCATGGCGACGCAATTTCCGTGTGAATTCGTCAATGTGTATTAGTGAGGGATGCAGTAAAGACGGATTAGTGGATCGGAAATGTGATTGTCGTATCCCAAAAGAAAATCCTGTCGTTTCCATAGAAACGTTACTCGATTTAGAAGGAGAAGTCATAGAACCCATAGTATTTCATGGCGACGCAATTTCCGTGTGAATTCGTCAATGAGTGGGAGTGAGGGATGCAGTAAAGAAGGATTAGTGCATCGAGAGGGAGATACTCGTATCGCAAAAGAAAAGCCAGTCGTTTCCATAGAAACGATACTCGATTTAGAAGGAGAAGTCATAGAACCCATAGTAGTTCATAGCGACGCAACTTCCGTGTGAATTCGTCAATGAGTGGGAGTGAGGGATGCAGTAAAGAAGGATTAGTGCATCGAGAGGGAGATACTCGTATCGCAAAAGAAAAGCCAGTCGTTTCCATAGAAACGATACTCGATTTAGAAGGAGATGTCATAGAACCCATAGTATTTCATAGCGACGTAATTTCCGTATGAATTCGTCAATGTGTATTAGTGAGGGATGCAGTAAAGACGGATTAGTGGATCGGAAATGTGATTGTCGTATCGCAAAAGAAAAGCCAGTCGTTTCCATAGAAACGATACTCGATTTAGAAGGAGAAGTCATAGAACCCATAGTATTTCATAGCGACGCAATTTCCGTATGAAATCGTCAATGTGTATTAGTGAGGGATGCAGTAAAGACGGATTAGTGGATCGGAAACGTGATTGTCGTATCGCAAAAGAAAAGCCAGTCGTTTCCATAGAAACGATACTCGATTTAGATGGAGAAGTCATAGAACCCATAGTATTTTATAGCGACGCAATTTCCGTATGAATTCGTCAATGTGTATTAGTGAGGGATGCAGTAAAGACGGATTAGTGGATCGGTAATGTGATTGTCGTATCCCAAAAGAAAATCCTGTCGTTTCCATAGAAACGTTACTCGATTTAGAAGGAGAAGTCATAGAACCCATAGTATTTCATGGCGACGCAATTTCCGTGTGATTTCGTCAATGAGTGGGAGTGAGGGATGCAGTAAAGAAGGATTAGTGCATCGAGAGGGAGATACTCGTATCGCAAAAGAAAAGCCAGTCGTTTCCATAGAAACGATACTCGATTTAGAAGGAGAAGTCATAGAACCCATAGTATTTCATAGCGACGCAATTTCCGTATGAATTCGTCAATGTGTATTAGTGAGGGATGCAGTAAAGATGGATTAGTGGATCGGAAATGTGATTGTCGTATCGCAAAAGAAAAGCCAGTCGTTTCCATAGAAACGATACTCGATTTAGAAAGAGAAGTCATAGAACCCATAGTATTTCATAGCGACGCAATTTCCGTATGAATTCGTCAATGTGTATTAGTGAGGGATGCAGTAAAGACGGATTAGTGGATCGGATATGTGATTGTCGTATCGCAAAAGAAAAGCCAGTCGTTTCCATAGAAACGATACTCGATTTAGAAGGAGAAGTCATAGAACCCATAGTATTTCATAGCGACGCAATTACCGTATGAATTCGTCAATGTGTATTAGTGAGGGATGCAGTGAAGACGGATTAGTGGATCGGAAATGTGATTGTCGTATCCCAAAAGAAAATCCTGTCGTTTGCATAGAAACGTTACTCGATTTAGAAGGAGAAGTCATAGAACCCATAGTATTTCATGGCGACGCAATTTCCGTGTGAATTCGTCAATGAGTGGGAATGAGGTATGCAGTAAAGAAGGATTAGTGCATCGAGAGGGAGATACTCGTATCGCAAAAGAAAAGCCAGTCGTTTCCATAGAAACGATACTCGATTTAGAAGGAGAAGTCATAGAACCCATAGTATTTCATAGCGACGCAATTTCCGTATGAATTCGTCAATGTGTATTAGTGAGGGATGCAGTAAAGACGGATTGGTGGATCGGAAATGTGATTGTCGTATCCCAAAAGAAAATCCTGTCGTTTCCATAGAAACGTTACTCGATTTAGAAGGAGAAGTCATAGAACCCATAGAATTTCATGGCGACGCAATTTCCGTGTGAATTCGTCAATGTGTATTAGTGAGGGATGCAGTAAAGACGGATTAGTGGATCGGAAATGTGATTGTCGTATCCCAAATGAAAATCCTGTCGTTTCCATAGAAACGTTACTCGATTTAGAAGGAGAAGTCATAGAACTCATAGTATTTCATGGCGACGCAATTTTCGTGTGAATTCGTCAATGAGTGGGAGTGAAGGATGCAGTAAAGAACGATTAGTGCATCGAGAGGGAGATACTCGTATCGCAAAAGAAAAGCCAGTCGTTTCCATAGAAACGATACTCGATTTAGAAGGAGAAGTCATAGAACCCAAAGTATTTCATAGCGACGCAATTTCCGTGTGAATTCGTCAATGTGTATTAGTGAGGGATGCAGTAAAGACGGATTAGTGGATCGGAAATGTGATTGTCGTATCCGAAAAGAAAATCCTGTCGTTTCGATAGAAACGTTACTCGATTTAGAAGGAGAAGTCATAGAACCCATAGTATTTCATAGCGACGCAATTTCCGTATGAATTCGTCATTGTGTGTTAGTGAGGGATGCAGTAAAGACGGATTAGTGGATCGGAAATGTGATTGTCGTATCGCAAAAGAAAAGCCAGTCGTTTCCATAGAAGCGATACTCGATTTAGAAGGAGAAGTCATTGAACCCATAGTATTTCATAGCGACGCAATTTTATGTATGAATTCGTCAATGTGTATTAGTGAGGGATGCAGTAAAGACGGATTAGTGGATCGGAAAGGTGATTGTCGTATCCCAAAAGAAAATCCTGTCGTTTCCATAGAAACGTTACTCGATTTAGAAGGAGAAGTCATAGAACCCATAGTATTTCATGGCGACGCAATTTCCGTGTGAATTCGTCAATGTGTATTAGTGAGGGATGCAGTAAAGACGGATTAGTGGATCGGAAATGTGATTGTCGTATCCCAAAAGAAAATCCTGTCGTTTCCATACAAACGTTACTCGATTTAGAAGGAGAAGTCATAGAACCCATAGTAGTTCATGGCGACGCAATTTCCGTGTGAATTCGTCAATGAGTGGGAGTGAGGGATGCAATAAAGAAGGATTAGTGCATCGAGAGGGAGATACTCGTATCGCAAAAGAAAAGCCAGTCGTTTCCATAGAAACGATACTCGATTTAGAAGGAGAAGTCATAGAACCCATAGTAAATCATAGCGACGCAATTGCCGTATGAATTCGTCAATGTGTAATAGTGTGGGATGTAGTAAAGACGGATTAGTGGATCGGAAATGTGATTGTCGTATCCCAAAAGAAAATCCTGTCGGTTCCATAGAAACGTTACTCGATTTAGAAGGAAATGTCTTAGAACACATAGTAATTCATTGCGACGCAATTTCCGTGTGAATTCGTCAATGAGTGGGAGTGAGGGATGCAGTAAAGAAGGATTAGTGCATCGAGAGGGAGATACTCGTATCGCAAAAGAAAAGCCAGTCGTTTCCATAGAAACGATACTCGATTTAGAAGGAGAAGTCATAGAACCGTAGTATTTCATAGCGACGCAATTTACGTATGAATTCGTCAATGTGTATTAGTGATGGATGCAGTAAAGACGGATTAGTGGATCGGAAATGTGATTGTCGTATCGCAAAAGAAAAGCCAGTCGTTTCCATAGAAACGATACTTGATTTAGAAGGAGAAGTCATAGAGCCCATAGTATTTCATAGCGACGCAATTTCCGTATGAATTCGTCAATGTGTATTAGTGAGGGATGCAGTAAAGACGGATTAGTGGATCGGAAATGTGATTGTCGTATCCCAAAAGAAAATCCTGTAGTTTCCATAGAAACGTTACTCGAATTAGAAGGAGAAGTCATAGAACCCATAGTATTTCATGGCGACGCAATTTCCGTGTGATTTCGTCAATGTGTATTAGTGAGGGATGCAGTAAAGACGGATTAGTGGATCGGAAATGTGATTGTCGTATCCCATAAGAAAATCCTGTCGTTTCCATAGAAACGTTACTCGATTTAGAAGAAGAAGTCACAGAACCCATAGTATATCATGGCAACGCAATTTCCGTGTGAATTCGTCAATGAGTGGGAGTGAGGGATGCAGTAAGGAAGGAATAGTGCACCGAGAGGGAGATACTCGTATCGCAAAAGAAAAGCCAGTCGTTTCTATAGAAACGATACTCGATTTAGAAGGAGAAGTCATAGAACCCATAGTATTTCATAGCGACCCAATTTCCGTATGAATTCGTCAATGTGTATTAGTGAGGGATGCAGTAAAGACGGATTAGTGGATCGGAAATGTGATTGTCGTATCGCAAAAGAAAAGCCAGTCGTTTCCATAGACACGATACTCGATTTAGAAGGAGAAGTCATAGAACCCATAGTATTTCATAGCCACGCAATTTCCGTATGAATTCGTCAATGTGTATTAGTGAGGGATGCAGTAAAGCCGGATTAGTGGATCGGAAATGTGATTGTCGTATCCCAAAAGAAAATCCTGTCGTTTCCATAGAAACGTTACTCGATTTAGAAGGAGAAGTCATAGAACCCATAGTATTTTATGGCGACGCGATTTCCGCGTGAATTCGTCAATGAGTGGGAGTGAGGGATGCAGTAAAGAAGGATTAGTGCATCGAGAGGGAGATACTCGTATCGCAAAAGAAAAGCCAGTCGTTTCCATAGAAACGATACTCGATTTAGAAGGAGAAGTCATAGAACCCATAGTACTTCATAGCGACGCAATTTACGTATGAATTCGTCAATGTGTATTAGTGAGGGATGCAGTAAAGACGGATTAGTGGATCGGAAATGTGATTGTCGTATCGCAAAAGAAAAGCCAGTCGTTTCCATAGAAACGATACTTGATTTAGAAGGAGAAGTCATAGAGTCCATAGTATTTCATAGCGACGCAATTTCCGTATGAATTCGTCAATGTGTATTAGTGAGGGATGCAGTAAAGACGGATTAGTGGATCGGAAATGTGATTGTCGTATCCCAAAAGAAAATCCTGTCGTTTCCATAGAAACGTTACTCGATTTAGAAGGAGAAATCATAGAACACATAGTATTTCATGGCGACGCAATTTCCGTGTGAATTCGTCAATGTGTATTAGTGATGGATGCAGTAATACGGATTAGTGGATCGGAAATGTGATTGTCGTATCCCAAAAGAAAATCCTGTCGTTTCCATAGAAACGTTACTCGATTTAGAAGGAGAAGTCATAGAACCCATAGCATTTCATGGCGACGCAATTTCCGTGTGAATTCGTCAATGAGTGGGAGTGAGGGATGCAGTAAAGAAGGATTAGTGCATCGAGAGGGAGATACTCGTATCGCAAAAGAAAAGCCAGTCGTTTCCATAGAAACGATACTCGATTTAGAAGGAGAAGTCATAGGACACATAGTATTTCATGGCGACGCAATTTCCGTGTGAATTCGTAAATGTGTATTGGTGAGGGATGCAGTAAAGCCGGATTAGAGGATCGGAAATGTGATTGTCGTATCGCAAAAGAAAAGCCAGTCGTTTCCATAGAAACGTAACTCGATTTAGAAGGAGAAGTCATAGAACCCATAGTATTTCATAGCGACGCAATTTCGGTATGAATTCGTCTATGTGTATTAGGGAGGGATGCAGTAAAGACGGATTAGTGGATCGGAAATGTGATTGTCGTATCGCAAAAGTAAAGCCAGTCGTTTCCATAGAAACGATACTCGATTTAGAAGGAGAAGTCATTGAACCCTTGGTATTTCATAGCGACGCAATTTCCGTATGAATTCGTCAATGTGTATTAGTGAGGGATGCAGTAAAGACGGATTAGTGGATCGGAAATGTGATTGTCGTATCCCAAAAGAAAATCCCGTCGTTTCCATAGAAACGTTATTCGATTTAGAAGGAGAAGTCATAGAACCCATAGTATTTCATTTCGACGAAATTTCCGTGTGAATTCGTCAATGAGTGGGTGTGAGGGATGCAGTAAAGAAGGATTAGTGCATCGAGAGGGAGATACTAGTATCGCAAAAGAAAAGCCAGTCGTTTCCATAGAAACGATACTCGATTTAGAAGGAGAAGTCATAGAACCCATAGTATTTCATAGCGACGCAATTTCCGTATGAATTCGTCAATGTGAATTAGTGAGGGATGCAGTAAAGACGGATTAGTGGATCGGAAATGTGATTGTCGTATCGCAAAAGAAAAGCCAGTCGTTTCCATAGAAACGATACTCGATTTAGAAGGAGAAGTCATAGAACCCATAGTATTTCATAGCGACGCAATTTCCGTATGAATTCGTCAATGTGTATTAGTGAGGGATGCAGTAAAGACGGATTAGTGGAGCGGAAATGTGATTGTCGTAACACAAAACAAAATCCTGTCGTTTCCGTAGAAACGTTACTCGATTTAGAAGGAGAAGTCATAGAACCCATAGTATTTCATGGCGACGCAATTTCCGTGTGAATTCGTCAATGAGTGGGAGTGAGGGATGCAGTTAAGAAGGATTAGTGCATCGAGAGGGAGATACTCGTATCGCAAAAGAAAAGCCAGTCGTTTCCATAGAAACGATACTCGATTTAGAAGGAGAAGTCATAGAACACATAGTATTTCATAGCGACGCAATTTCCGTATGAATTCGTCAATGTGTATTAGTGAGGGATGCAGTAAAGACGGGTTAGTGGATCGGAAATGTGATTGTCGTATCCCAAAAGAAAATCCTGTCGTTTCCATACAAACGTTACTCGATTTAGAAGGAGAAGTCATAGAACCCATAGTATTTCATGGCGACGCAATTTCCGTGTGAATTCGTCAATGAGTGGGAGTGAGGGATGCAGTAAAGAAGGATTAGTGCATCGAGAGGGAGATACTCGTATCGCAAAAGAAAAGCCAGTCGTTTCCATAGAAACGATACTCGATTTAGAAGGAGAAGTCATAGAACCCATAGTTTTTCATGGCGACGCAATTTCCGTGTGAATTCGTCAATGAGTGGGAGTGAGGGATGCAGTAAAGAAGGATTAGTGCATCGAGAGGGAGATACTCGTATCGCAAAAGAAAAGCCAGTCGTTTCCATAGAAACGATACTCGATTTAGAAGGAGAAGTCATAGAACCCATAGTATTTCATGGCGACGCAATTTCCGTGTGAATTCGTCAATGAGTGGGAGTTAGGGATGCAGTAAAGAAGGATTAGTGCATCGAGAGGGAGATACTCGTATAGCAAAAGAAAAGCCAGTCGTTTCCATAGAAACGATACTCGATTTAGAAGGAGAAGTCATAGAACCCATAGTATTTCATGGCGACGCAATTTCCGTATGAATCTGTCAATGTGTATTAGTGAGGGATGCAGTAAAGACGGATTAGTGGAGCGGAAATGTGATTGTCGTATCCCAAAAGAAAATCCTGTCGTTTCCATAGAAACGTTACTCGATTTAGAAGGAGAAGTCATAGAACCCATAGTATTTCATGGCGACGCAATTTCCGTGTGAATTCGTCAATGAGTGGGAGTGAGGGATTCAGTAAAAAAGGATTAGTGCATCGAGAGGGAGATACTCGTATCGCAAAAGAAAAGCCAGTCGTTTCCATAGACACGATACTCGATTTAGAAGGAGAAGTCATAGAACCCATAGTATTTCATAGCGACGCAATTTCCGTATGAATTCGTCAATGTGTATTAGTGAGGGATGCAGTAAAGACGGATTAGTGGATCGGAAATGTGATTGTCGTATCCCAAAAGAAAATCCTGTCGTTTCCATAGAAACGTTACTCGATTTAGAAGGAGAAGTCATAGAACGCATAGTATTTGATGGCGACGCAATTTCCGTGTGAATTCGTCAATGAGTGGGAGTGAGGGATGCAGTAAAGAAAGATTAGTGCACCGAGAGGGAGATACTCGTATCGCAAAAGAAAAGCCAGTCGTTTCCATAGAAAGGATACTCGATTTAGAAGGAGAAGTCATAGAACCCATAGTATTTCATAGCGACGAAATTTCCGTATGAATTCGTCAATGTGTATTAGTGAGGGATGCAGTAAAGACGGATTAGTGGATCGGAAATGTGATTGTCGTATCGCAAAAGAAAAGCCAGTCGTTTCCATAGAAACGATACTCGATTTAGAAGGAAAAGACATAGAACCCATAGTATTTCATAGCGACGCAATTTCCGTATGAATTCGTCAACGTGTATTAGTGAGGGATGCAGTAAAGACGGATTAGTGGAGCGGAAATGTGATTGTCGTATCCCAAAAGAAAATCCTGTCGTTTCCATAGAAACGTTACTCGATTTAGAAGGAGAAGTCATAGAACCCATAGTATTTCATGGCGACGCAATTTCCATGTGAATTCGTCAATGAGTGGGAGTGAGGGATGCAGTAAAGAAGGATTAGTGCATCGAGAGGGAGATACACGTATAGCAAAAGAAAAGCCAGACGTTTCCATAGAAACGATACTCGAATTAGAAGGAGAAGTCATAGAACCCATAGTATTTCATAGCGACGCAATTTCCGTATGAATTCGTCAATGTGTATTAGTGAGGGATGCAGTAAAGACGGATTAGTGGGGCGGAAATATGATTGTCGTATCCCAAAAGAAAATCCTGTCGTTTCCATAGAAACGTTACTCGATTTAGAAGGAGAAGTCATAGAACCCATAGTATTTCATGGCGACGCAATTTCCGTGTGAATTCGTCAATGAGTGGGAGTTAGGGATGCAGTAAAGAAGGATTAGTGCATCGAGAGGGAGATACTCGTATAGCAAAAGAAAAGCCAGTCGTTTCCATAGAAACGATACTCGATTTAGAAGGAGAAGTCATAGAACCCATAGTATATCATAGCGACGCAATTTCCGTATGAATTCGTCAATGTGTATTAGTGAGGGATGCAGTAAAGACGGATTAGTGGATCGGAAATGTGATTGTCGTATCCCAAAAGAGTATCCTGTCGTTTCCATAGAAACGTTACTCGAATTAGAAGGAGAAGTCATAGAACCCATAGTATTTCATGGCGACGCAATATCCGTGTGAATTCGTCAATGAGTGGGAGTGAGGGATGCAGTAAAGAAGGATTAGTGCATCGAGAGGGAGATACTCGTATCGCAAAAGAAAAGGAAGTCGTTTCCATAGAAACGATACTCGATTTAGAAGGAGAAGTCATAGAACCCATAGTATTTCATGGCGACGCAATTTCCGTATGAATTCGTCAATGTGTATTAGTGAGGGATGCAGTAAAGACGGATTAGTGGAGCGGAAATGTGATTGTCGTATCCCAAAAGAAAATCCTGTCGTTTCCATAGAAACGTTACTCGATTTAGAAGGAGAAGTCATAGAACCCATAGTATTTCATGGCGACGCAATTTCCATGTGAATTCGTCAATGAGTGGGAGTGAGGGATTCAGTAAAGAAGGATTAGTGCATCGAGAGGGAGATACTCGTATCGCAAAAGAAAAGCCAGTCGTTTCCATAGAAACGATACTCGATTTAGAAGGAGAAGTCATAGAACCCATAGTATTTCATAGCGACGCAATTTCCGTATGAATTCGTCAATGTGTATTAGTGAGGGATGCAGTAAAGACGGATTAGTGGATCCGAAATGTGATTGTCGTATCCCAAAAGAAAATCCTGTCGTTTCCATAGAAACGTTACTCGATTTAGAAGGAGAAGTCATAGAACCCATAGTATTAGATGGCGACGCAATTTCGGTGTGAATTCGTCAATGAGTGGGAGTGAGGGATGCAGTAAAGAAAGATTAGTGCATCGAGAGGGAGATACTCGTATCGCAAAAGAAAAGCCAGTCGTTTCCATAGAAAGGATACTCGGTTTAGAAGGAGAAGTCATAGAACCCATAGTATTTCATGGCGACGCAATTTCCGTGTGAATTCGTCAATGAGTGGGAGTGTGGGATGCTGTAAAGAAGGATTAGTGCATCGAGAGGGAGATACTCGTATCGCAAAAGAAAAGCCAGTCGTTTCCATACAAACGTTACTCGATTTAGAAGGAGAAGTCATAGAACCCATAGTATTTCATGGCGACGCAATTTCCGTGTGAATTCGTCAATGAGTGGGAGTGAGGGATGCAGTAAAGAAGGATTAGTGCATCGAGAGGGAGATACTCGTATCGCAAAAGAAAAGCCAGTCGTTTCCATAGAAACGATACTCGATTTAGAAGGAGAAGTCATAGAACCCATAGTATTTCATAGCGACGCAATTTCCGTATGAATTCGTCAATGAGTATTAGTGAGGGATGCAGTAAAGACGGATTAGTGGATAGGAAATGTGATTGTCGTATACCAAAAGAAAATCCTGTCGTTTCCATAGAAACGTTACTCGATTTAGAAGGAGAAGTCATAGAACCCATAGTATTTCATGGCGACGCAATTTCCGTGTGAATTCGTCAATGAGTGGGAGTGAGGGATGCAGTAAAGATGGATTAGTGCATCGAGAGGGACATACTCGTATCGCAAAAGAAATGCCAGTCGTTTCCATAGATACGATACTCGATTTAGAAGGAGAAGTCATAGAACCCATAGTATTTCATAGCGACGCAATTTCCGTATGAATTCGTCAATATGTATTAGTGAGGGATGCACTAAAGACGGATTAATTAATCGGAAATGTGATTGTCGTATCCCAAAAGAAAATCCTGTCGTTTCCATAGAAACGTTACTCGATTTAGAAGGAGAAGTCATAGAACCCATAGTATTTCATGGCGACGCAATTTCCGTGTGAATTCGTCAATGAGTGGGAGTGAGGGATGCAGTAAAGAAGGATTAGTGCATCGAGAGGGAGATACTCGTATCGCAAAAGAAAAGCCAGTCGTTTCCATAGAAACGATACTCGATTTAGAAGGAGAAGTCATAGAACCCATAGTATTTCATAGCGACGCAATTTCCGTATGAATTCGTCAATGTGTATTAGTGAGGGATGCAGTAAAGACGGATTAGTGGGGCGGAAATATGATTGTCGTATCCCAAAAGAAAATCCTGTCGTTTCCATAGAAACGTTACTCGATTTAGAAGGAGAAGTCATAGAACCCATAGTATTTCATGGCGACGCAATTTCCGTGTGAATTCGTCAATGAGTGGGAGTTAGGGATGCAGTAAAGAAGGATTAGTGCATCGAGAGGGAGATACTCGTATAGCAAAAGAAAAGCCAGTCGTTTCCATAGAAACGATACTCGATTTAGAAGGAGAAGTCATAGAACCCATAGTATATCATAGCGACGCAATTTCCGTATGAATTCGTCAATGTGTATTAGTGAGGGATGCAGTAAAGACGGATTAGTGGATCGGAAATGTGATTGTCGTATCCCAAAAGAGTATCCTGTCGTTTCCATAGAAACGTTACTCGAATTAGAAGGAGAAGTCATAGAACCCATAGTATTTCATGGCGACGCAATATCCGTGTGAATTCGTCAATGAGTGGGAGTGAGGGATGCAGTAAAGAAGGATTAGTGCATCGAGAGGGAGATACTCGTATCGCAAAAGAAAAGGAAGTCGTTTCCATAGAAACGATACTCGATTTAGAAGGAGAAGTCATAGAACCCATAGTATTTCATGGCGACGCAATTTCCGTATGAATTCGTCAATGTGTATTAGTGAGGGATGCAGTAAAGACGGATTAGTGGAGCGGAAATGTGATTGTCGTATCCCAAAAGAAAATCCTGTCGTTTCCATAGAAACGTTACTCGATTTAGAAGGAGAAGTCATAGAACCCATAGTATTTCATGGCGACGCAATTTCCATGTGAATTCGTCAATGAGTGGGAGTGAGGGATTCAGTAAAGAAGGATTAGTGCATCGAGAGGGAGATACTCGTATCGCAAAAGAAAAGCCAGTCGTTTCCATAGAAACGATACTCGATTTAGAAGGAGAAGTCATAGAACCCATAGTATTTCATAGCGACGCAATTTCCGTATGAATTCGTCAATGTGTATTAGTGAGGGATGCAGTAAAGACGGATTAGTGGATCCGAAATGTGATTGTCGTATCCCAAAAGAAAATCCTGTCGTTTCCATAGAAACGTTACTCGATTTAGAAGGAGAAGTCATAGAACCCATAGTATTAGATGGCGACGCAATTTCGGTGTGAATTCGTCAATGAGTGGGAGTGAGGGATGCAGTAAAGAAAGATTAGTGCATCGAGAGGGAGATACTCGTATCGCAAAAGAAAAGCCAGTCGTTTCCATAGAAAGGATACTCGGTTTAGAAGGAGAAGTCATAGAACCCATAGTATTTCATGGCGACGCAATTTCCGTGTGAATTCGTCAATGAGTGGGAGTGTGGGATGCTGTAAAGAAGGATTAGTGCATCGAGAGGGAGATACTCGTATCGCAAAAGAAAAGCCAGTCGTTTCCATACAAACGTTACTCGATTTAGAAGGAGAAGTCATAGAACCCATAGTATTTCATGGCGACGCAATTTCCGTGTGAATTCGTCAATGAGTGGGAGTGAGGGATGCAGTAAAGAAGGATTAGTGCATCGAGAGGGAGATACTCGTATCGCAAAAGAAAAGCCAGTCGTTTCCATAGAAACGATACTCGATTTAGAAGGAGAAGTCATAGAACCCATAGTATTTCATAGCGACGCAATTTCCGTATGAATTCGTCAATGAGTATTAGTGAGGGATGCAGTAAAGACGGATTAGTGGATAGGAAATGTGATTGTCGTATACCAAAAGAAAATCCTGTCGTTTCCATAGAAACGTTATTCGATTTAGAAGGAGAAGTCATAGAACCCATAGTATTTCATGGCGACGCAATTTCCGTGTGAATTCGTCAATGAGTGGGAGTGAGGGATGCAGTAAAGATGGATTAGTGCATCGAGAGGGACATACTCGTATCGCAAAAGAAAAGCCAGTCGTTTCCATAGATACGATACTCGATTTAGAAGGAGAAGTCATAGAACCCATAGTATTTCATAGCGACGCAATTTCCGTATGAATTCGTCAATATGTATTAGTGAGGGATGCAGTAAAGACGGATTAATGGATCGGAAATGTGATTGTCGTATCCCAAAAGAAAATCCTGTCGTTTCCATAGAAACGTTACTCGATTTAGAAGGAGAAGTCATAGAACCCATAGTATTTCATGGCGACGCAATTTCCGTGTGAATTCGTCAATGAGTGGGAGTGAGGGATGCAGTAAAGAAGGATTAGTGCATCGAGAGGGAGATACTCGTATCGCAAAAGAAAAGCCAGTCGTTTCCATAGAAACGATACTCGATTTAGAAGGAGAAGTCATAGAACCCATAGTATTTCATAGCGACGCAATTTCCGTATGAATTCGTCAATGTGTATTAGTGAGGGATGCAGTAAAGATGGATTAGTGGATCTTAAATGTGGTTGTCGTATACCAAAAGAAAATCCTGTCGTTTCCATAGAAACGTTACTCGATTTAGAAGGAGAAGTCATAGAACCCATAGTATTTCATGGCGACGCAATTTCCGTGTGAATTCGTCAATGAGTGGGAGTGAGGGATGCAGTAAAGAAGGATTAGTGCATCGAGAGGGACATACTCGTATCGCAAAAGAAAAGCCAGTCGTATCCATAGAAACGATACTCGATTTAGAAGGAGAAGTCATAGAACCCATAGTATTTCATAGCGACGTAATTTCCGTATGAATTCGACAATATGTATTAGTGAGGGATGCAGTAAAGACGGATTAGTGGTTCGGAAATGTGATTGTCGTATCCCAAAAGAAAATCCTGTCGTTTCCATAGAAACGTTACTCGATTTAAAAGGAGAAGTCATAGAACCCATAGTATTTCATGGCGACGCAATTTCCGTGTGAATTCGTCAATGAGTGGGAGTGAGGGATGCAGTAAAGAAGGATTAGTGCATCGAGAGGGAGATACTCGTATCGCAAAAGAAAAGCCAGTCGTTTCCATAGAAACGATACTCGATTTAGAAGGAGAAGTCATAGAACCCATAGTATTTCATAGCGACGCAATTTCCGTATGAATTCGTCAATGTGTATTAGTGAGGGATGCAGTAAAGACGGATTAGTGGATCGGAAATGTGATTGTCGTATCCCAAAAGAAAATCCTGTCGTTTCCATAGAAACGTTACTCGATTTAGAAGGAGAAGACATAGAACCCATAGTATTTCATGGCGACGCAATTTCCGTGTGAATTCGTCAATGAGTGGGAGTGAGGGATGCAGTAAAGAAGGATTAGTGCATCGAGAGGGAGATACTCGTATCGTAAAAGAAAAGCCAGTCGTTTCCATAGAAACGATACTCGATTTAGAAGGAGAAGTCATAGAACCCATAGTATTTCATAGCGACGCAATTTCCGTATGAATTCGTCAATGTGTATTAGTGAGGGATGCAGTAAAGACGGATTAGTGGATCGGAAATGTGATTGTCGTATCCCAAAAGAAAATCCTGTCGTTTCCATAGAAACGTTACTCGATTCAGAAGGAGAAGTCATAGAACCCAAAGTATTTCATAGCGACGCAATTTCCGTATGAATTCGTCAATGTGTATTAGTAAGGGATGCAGTAAAGACGGATTAGTGGATCGGAAATGTGATTGTCGTATCGCAAAAGAAAAGCCAGTCGTTTCCATAGAAACGATACTCGATTTAGAAGGAGAAGTCATAGAACCCAAAGTATTTCATAGCGACGCAATTTCCGTATGAATTCGTCAATGTGTATTAGTGAGGGATGCAGTAAAGACGGATTAGTGGATCGGAAATGTGATTGTCGTATCCCAAAAGAAAATCCTGTCGTTTCCATAGAAACGTTACTCGATTTAGAAGGAGAAGTCATAGAACCCATAGTATTTCATAGCGACGCAATTTCCGTATGAATTCGTCAATGTGTATTAGTGAGGGATGCAGTAAAGATGGATTAGTGGATCGGAAATGTGATTGTCGTATACCAAAAGAAAATCCTGTCGTTTCCATAGAAACGTTACTCGATTTAGAAGGAGAAGTCATAGAACCCATAGTATTTCATGGCGACGCAATTTCCGTGTGAATTCGTCAATGAGTGGGAGTGAGGGATGCAGTAAAGAAGGATTAGTGCATCGAGAGGGACATACTCGTATCGCAAAAGAAAAGCCAGTCGTATCCATAGAAACGATACTCGATTTAGAAGGAGAAGTCATAGAACCCATAGTATTTCATAGCGACGTAATTTCCGTATGAATTCGACAATATGTATTAGTGAGGGATGCAGTAAAGACGGATTAGTGGTTCGGAAATGTGATTGTCGTATCCCAAAAGAAAATCCTGTCGTTTCCATAGAAACGTTACTCGATTTAAAAGGAGAAGTCATAGAACCCATAGTATTTCATGGCGACGCAATTTCCGTGTGAATTCGTCAATGAGTGGGAGTGAGGGATGCAGTAAAGAAGGATTAGTGCATCGAGAGGGAGATACTCGTATCGCAAAAGAAAAGCCAGTCGTTTCCATAGAAACGATACTCGATTTAGAAGGAGAAGTCATAGAACCCATAGTATTTCATAGCGACGCAATTTCCGTATGAATTCGTCAATGTGTATTAGTGAGGGATGCAGTAAAGACGGATTAGTGGATCGGAAATGTGATTGTCGTATCCCAAAAGAAAATCCTGTCGTTTCCATAGAAACGTTACTCGATTTAGAAGGAGAAGACATAGAACCCATAGTATTTCATTGCGACGCAATTTCCGTGTGAATTCGTCAATGAGTGGGAGTGAGGGATGCAGTAAAGAAGGATTAGTGCATCGAGAGGGAGATACTCGTATCGTAAAAGAAAAGCCAGTCGTTTCCATAGAAACGATACTCGATTTAGAAGGAGAAGTCATAGAACCCATAGTATTTCATAGCGACGCAATTTCCGTATGAATTCGTCAATGTGTATTAGTGAGGGATGCAGTAAAGACGGATTAGTGGATCGGAAATGTGATTGTCGTATCCCAAAAGAAAATCCTGTCGTTTCCATAGAAACGTTACTCGATTTAGAAGGAGAAGTCATAGAACCCAAAGTATTTCATAGCGACGCAATTTCCGTATGAATTCGTCAATGTGTATTAGTAAGGGATGCAGTAAAGACGGATTAGTGGATCGGAAATGTGATTGTCGTATCGCAAAAGAAAAGCCAGTCGTATCCATAGAAACGATACTCGATTTAGAAGGAGAAGTCATAGAACCCATAGTATTTCATAGCGACGCAATTTCCGTATGAATTCGTCAATGTGTATTAGTGAGGGATGCAGTAAAGACGGATTAGTGGATCGGAAATGTGATTGTCGTATCCCAAAAGAAAATCCTGTCGTTTCCATAGAAACGTTACTCGATTTAGAAGGAGAAGTCATAGAACCCATAGTATTTCATGGCGACGCAATTTCCGTGTGAATTCGTCAATGTGTATTAGTAAGGGATGCAGTAAAGACGGATTAGTGGATCGGAAATGTGATTGTCGTATCCCAAAAGAAAATCCTGTCGTTTCCATACAAACGTTACTCGATTTAGAAGGAGAAGTCATAGAACCCATAGTATTTCATGGCGACGCAATTTCCGTGTGAATTCGTCAATGAGTGGGAGTGAGGGATGCAGTAAAGAAGGATTAGTGCATCGAGAGGGAGATACTCGTATCGCAAAAGAAAAGCCAGTCGTTTCCATAGAAACGATACTCGATTTAGAAGGAGAAGTCATAGAACCCATAGTATTTCATAGCGACGCAATTTCCGTATGAATTCGTCAATGTGTATTAGTGAGGGATGCAGTAAAGACGGATTAGTGGATCGGAAATGTGATTGTCGTATCCCAAAAGAAAATCCTGTCGTTTCCATAGAAACGTTACTCGATTTAGAAGGAGAAGACATAGAACCCATAGTATTTCATGGCGACGCAATTTCCGTGTGAATTCGTCAATGAGTGGGAGTGAGGGATGCAGTAAAGAAGGATTAGTGCATCGAGAGGGAGATACTCGTATCGTAAAAGAAAAGCCAGTCGTTTCCATAGAAACGATACTCGATTTAGAAGGAGAAGTCATAGAACCCATAGTATTTCATAGCGACGCAATTTCCGTATGAATTCGTCAATGTGTATTAGTGAGGGATGCAGTAAAGACGGATTAGTGGATCGGAAATGTGATTGTCGTATCCCAAAAGAAAATCCTGTCGTTTCCATAGAAACGTTACTCGATTTAGAAGGAGAAGTCATAGAACCCAAAGTATTTCATAGCGACGCAATTTCCGTATGAATTCGTCAATGTGTATTAGTAAGGGATGCAGTAAAGACGGATTAGTGGATCGGAAATGTGATTGTCGTATCGCAAAAGAAAAGCCAGTCGTTTCCATAGAAACGATACTCGATTTAGAAGGAGAAGTCATAGAACCCATAGTATTTCATAGCGACGCAATTTCCGTATGAATTCGTCAATGTGTATTAGTGAGGGATGCAGTAAAGACGGATTAGTGGATCGGAAATGTGATTGTCGTATCCCAAAAGAAAATCCTGTCGTTTCCATAGAAACGTTACTCGATTTAGAAGGAGAAGTCATAGAACCCATAGTATTTCATGGCGACGCAATTTCCGTGTGAATTCGTCAATGTGTATTAGTAAGGGATGCAGTAAAGACGGATTAGTGGATCGGAAATGTGATTGTCGTATCCCAAAAGAAAATCCTGTCGTTTCCATACAAACGTTACTCGATTTAGAAGGAGAAGTCATAGAACCCATAGTATTTCATTGCGACGCAATTGCTGTGTGAATTCGTCAATGAGTGGGAGTGAGGGATGCTATAAAGATGGATTGGTGCATCGAGAGGGAGATACTCGTATCGCAAAAGAAAAGCCAGTCGTTTCCATAGAAACGATACTCGATTTAGAAGGAGAAGTCATAGAACCCATAGTATTTCATAGCGACGCAATTTCCGTATGAATTCGTCACTGTGTATTAGTGAGGGATGCAGTAAAGACGGATTAGTGGATCGGAAATGTGATTGTCGTATCCCAAAAGAAAATCCTGTCGGTACCATAGAAACGTTACTCGATTTAGAAGGCGAAGTCATAGAACACATAGTATTTCATAGCGACGCAATTTCCGTGTGAATACGTCAATGTGTGGGAGTGAGCGATGCAGTAAAGAAGGATTAGTGCATCGAGAGGGAGATACTCGTATCGCAAAAGAAAAGCCAGTCGTTTCCATAGAAACGATACTCGATTTAGAAGGAGAAGTCATAGAACACATAGTATTTCATAGCGACGCAATTTCCGTTTGAATTCGTCAATGTGTAATAGTGAGGGATGCAGTAAAGTTGGATTAGTGGATCGGAAATGTGATTGTCGTATCCCAAAAGAAAATCCTGTCGTTTCCATAGAAACGTTAATCGATTTAGAAGGAGAAGTCATAGAACCCATAGTATTTCATTGCGAAGCAATTTCCGTATGAATTCGTCAATGTGTATTAGTGAGGGATGCAGTAAAGACGGATTAGTGGATCGGAAATGTGATTGTCGTATCCCAACAGAAAATCCTGTCGTTTCCATAGAAACGTTACTCGATTTAGAAGGAGAAGTCATAGAACCCATAGTATTGCATGGCGACGCAATTTCCGTGTGAATTCGTCAATGAGTGGGAGTGAGGGATGCAGTAAAGAAGGATTAGTGCATCGAGAGGGAGATACTCGAATCGCAAAAGAAAAGCCAGTCGTTTCCATAGAAACGATACTCGATTTAGAAGGAGAAGTCATAGAACCCACAGTATTTCATGGCGACGCAATTTCCGTGTGAATTCGTCAATGTGTATTAGTGAGGGATGCAGTAAAGACGGATTAGTGGATCGTAATTGTGATTGTCGTATCCCAAAAGAAAAGCCTGTCGTTTCCATAGAATCGTTACTCGATTTAGAAGGAGAAGTCATAGAACCCATAGTATTTGATGGCGACGCAATTTCCGTGTGAATTCGTCAATAAGTGGGAGTGAGGGAAGCAGTAAAGAAGGATTAGTGCATCGAGAGGGAGATACTCGTATCGCAAAAGAAAAGCCAGTCGTTTCCATAGAAACGATACTCGATTTAGAAGGAGAAGTCATAGAACCCATAGTATTACATAGCGACGCAATTTCCGTGTGTATTCGTCAATGTGTATTAGTGAGGGATGCAGTAAAGACGGATTAGTGGATCGGAAATGTGATTGTCGTATCCGAAAAGAAAAACCTGTCGTTTCCATAGAAACGTTACTCGATTTAGAAGGAGAAGTCATAGAACCAATTGTATTTCATAGCGACGAAATTTCCGTATGAATTCGTCAATGTGTATTAGTGATGGATGCAGTAAAGACGGATTAGTGGATCGGAAATGTGATTGTCGTATCGCAAAAGAAAAGCCAGTCGTTTCCATAGAAACGATACTCGATTTACAAGGAGAAGTCATAGAACCCATAGTATTTCATAGCGACGCAATTTCCGTATGAATTCGTCAATGTGTATTAGTGAGGGATGCAGTAAAGACGGATTAGTGGATCGGAAATGTGATTGTCGTATCCCAAAAGAAAATCCTGTCGTTTCCATAGAAACGTTACTCGATTTAGAAGGAGAAGTCATAGAACCCAAAGTATTTCATAGCGACGCAATTTCCGTATGAATTCGTCAATGTGTATTAGTAAGGGATGCAGTAAAGACGGATTAGTGGATCGGAAATGTGATTGTCGTATCGCAAAAGAAAAGCCAGTCGTATCCATAGAAACGATACTCGATTTAGAAGGAGAAGTCATAGAACCCATAGTATTTCATAGCGACGCAATTTCCGTATGAATTCGTCAATGTGTATTAGTGAGGGATGCAGTAAAGACGGATTAGTGGATCGGAAATGTGATTGTCGTATCCCAAAAGAAAATCCTGTCGTTTCCATAGAAACGTTACTCGATTTAGAAGGAGAAGTCATAGAACCCATAGTATTTCATGGCGACGCAATTTCCGTGTGAATTCGTCAATGTGTATTAGTAAGGGATGCAGTAAAGACGGATTAGTGGATCGGAAATGTGATTGTCGTATCCCAAAAGAAAATCCTGTCGTTTCCATACAAACGTTACTCGATTTAGAAGGAGAAGTCATAGAACCCATAGTATTTCATGGCGACGCAATTTCCGTGTGAATTCGTCAATGAGTGGGAGTGAGGGATGCAGTAAAGAAGGATTAGTGCATCGAGAGGGAGATACTCGTATCGCAAAAGAAAAGCCAGTCGTTTCCATAGAAACGATACTCGATTTAGAAGGAGAAGTCATAGAACCCATAGTATTTCATAGCGACGCAATTTCCGTATGAATTCGTCAATGTGTATTAGTGAGGGATGCAGTAAAGACGGATTAGTGGATCGGAAATGTGATTGTCGTATCCCAAAAGAAAATCCTGTCGTTTCCATAGAAACGTTACTCGATTTAGAAGGAGAAGACATAGAACCCATAGTATTTCATGGCGACGCAATTTCCGTGTGAATTCGTCAATGAGTGGGAGTGAGGGATGCAGTAAAGAAGGATTAGTGCATCGAGAGGGAGATACTCGTATCGTAAAAGAAAAGCCAGTCGTTTCCATAGAAACGATACTCGATTTAGAAGGAGAAGTCATAGAACCCATAGTATTTCATAGCGACGCAATTTCCGTATGAATTCGTCAATGTGTATTAGTGAGGGATGCAGTAAAGACGGATTAGTGGATCGGAAATGTGATTGTCGTATCCCAAAAGAAAATCCTGTCGTTTCCATAGAAACGTTACTCGATTTAGAAGGAGAAGTCATAGAACCCAAAGTATTTCATAGCGACGCAATTTCCGTATGAATTCGTCAATGTGTATTAGTAAGGGATGCAGTAAAGACGGATTAGTGGATCGGAAATGTGATTGTCGTATCGCAAAAGAAAAGCCAGTCGTTTCCATAGAAACGATACTCGATTTAGAAGGAGAAGTCATAGAACCCATAGTATTTCATAGCGACGCAATTTCCGTATGAATTCGTCAATGTGTATTAGTGAGGGATGCAGTAAAGACGGATTAGTGGATCGGAAATGTGATTGTCGTATCCCAAAAGAAAATCCTGTCGTTTCCATAGAAACGTTACTCGATTTAGAAGGAGAAGTCATAGAACCCATAGTATTTCATGGCGACGCAATTTCCGTGTGAATTCGTCAATGTGTATTAGTAAGGGATGCAGTAAAGACGGATTAGTGGATCGGAAATGTGATTGTCGTATCCCAAAAGAAAATCCTGTCGTTTCCATACAAACGTTACTCGATTTAGAAGGAGAAGTCATAGAACCCATAGTATTTCATTGCGACGCAATTGCTGTGTGAATTCGTCAATGAGTGGGAGTGAGGGATGCTATAAAGATGGATTGGTGCATCGAGAGGGAGATACTCGTATCGCAAAAGAAAAGCCAGTCGTTTCCATAGAAACGATACTCGATTTAGAAGGAGAAGTCATAGAACCCATAGTATTTCATAGCGACGCAATTTCCGTATGAATTCGTCACTGTGTATTAGTGAGGGATGCAGTAAAGACGGATTAGTGGATCGGAAATGTGATTGTCGTATCCCAAAAGAAAATCCTGTCGGTACCATAGAAACGTTACTCGATTTAGAAGGCGAAGTCATAGAACACATAGTATTTCATAGCGACGCAATTTCCGTGTGAATACGTCAATGTGTGGGAGTGAGCGATGCAGTAAAGAAGGATTAGTGCATCGAGAGGGAGATACTCGTATCGCAAAAGAAAAGCCAGTCGTTTCCATAGAAACGATACTCGATTTAGAAGGAGAAGTCATAGAACACATAGTATTTCATAGCGACGCAATTTCCGTTTGAATTCGTCAATGTGTAATAGTGAGGGATGCAGTAAAGTTGGATTAGTGGATCGGAAATGTGATTGTCGTATCCCAAAAGAAAATCCTGTCGTTTCCATAGAAACGTTAATCGATTTAGAAGGAGAAGTCATAGAACCCATAGTATTTCATTGCGAAGCAATTTCCGTATGAATTCGTCAATGTGTATTAGTGAGGGATGCAGTAAAGACGGATTAGTGGATCGGAAATGTGATTGTCGTATCCCAACAGAAAATCCTGTCGTTTCCATAGAAACGTTACTCGATTTAGAAGGAGAAGTCATAGAACCCATAGTATTGCATGGCGACGCAATTTCCGTGTGAATTCGTCAATGAGTGGGAGTGAGGGATGCAGTAAAGAAGGATTAGTGCATCGAGAGGGAGATACTCGAATCGCAAAAGAAAAGCCAGTCGTTTCCATAGAAACGATACTCGATTTAGAAGGAGAAGTCATAGAACCCACAGTATTTCATGGCGACGCAATTTCCGTGTGAATTCGTCAATGTGTATTAGTGAGGGATGCAGTAAAGACGGATTAGTGGATCGTAATTGTGATTGTCGTATCCCAAAAGAAAAGCCTGTCGTTTCCATAGAATCGTTACTCGATTTAGAAGGAGAAGTCATAGAACCCATAGTATTTGATGGCGACGCAATTTCCGTGTGAATTCGTCAATAAGTGGGAGTGAGGGAAGCAGTAAAGAAGGATTAGTGCATCGAGAGGGAGATACTCGTATCGCAAAAGAAAAGCCAGTCGTTTCCATAGAAACGATACTCGATTTAGAAGGAGAAGTCATAGAACCCATAGTATTACATAGCGACGCAATTTCCGTGTGTATTCGTCAATGTGTATTAGTGAGGGATGCAGTAAAGACGGATTAGTGGATCGGAAATGTGATTGTCGTATCCGAAAAGAAAAACCTGTCGTTTCCATAGAAACGTTACTCGATTTAGAAGGAGAAGTCATAGAACCAATTGTATTTCATAGCGACGAAATTTCCGTATGAATTCGTCAATGTGTATTAGTGATGGATGCAGTAAAGACGGATTAGTGGATCGGAAATGTGATTGTCGTATCGCAAAAGAAAAGCCAGTCGTTTCCATAGAAACGATACTCGATTTACAAGGAGAAGTCATAGAACCCATAGTATTTCATAGCGACGCAATTTCCGTATGAATTCGTCAATGTGTATTAGTGAGGGATGCAGTAAAGACGGATTAGTGGATCGGAAATGTGATTGTCGTATCCCAAAAGAAAATCCTGTCGTTTCCATAGAAACGTTACTCGATTTAGAAGGAGAAGTCATAGAACCCATAGTATTTCATGGCGACGCTATTTCCGTGTGAATTCGTCAATTTGTATTAGTGAGGGATGCAGTAAAGACGGATTAGTGGATCCGAAATGTGATTGTCGTATCCCAAAAGAAAATCCTGTCGTTTCCATAGAAACGTTACTCGATTTAGAAGGAGAAGTCATAGAACACATAGTGATTCATGGCGACGCAATTTCCGTGTGAATTCGTCAATGTGTATTAGTGAGGGATGCAGTAATGACGGATTAGTGGATCGGAAATGTGATTGTCGTATCCCAAAAGAAAATCCTGTCGGTTCCATAGAAACGTTACTCGATTTAGAAGGAAATGTCTTAGAACACATAGTATTTCATAGCGACGCAAATTCCGTGTGAATTCGTCAATGTGTGGGAGTGAGCGATGCAGTAAAGAAGGATTAGTGCATCGAGAGGGAGATACTCGTATCGCAAAAGAAAAGCCAGTCGTTTCCGTAGAAACGATACTCGATTTAGAAGGAGAAGTCATAGAACCCATTGTATTTCATAGCGACGCAATTTCCGTATGAATTCGTCAATGTGTATTAGTGAGGGATGCAGTAAAGACGGATTAGTGGATCGGTAATGTGATTGTCGTATCCCAAAAGAAAATCCTGTCGGTTCCGTAGAAACGTTACTCGATTTAGATGGAAATGTCTTAGAACACATAGTATTTCATAGCGACGCAATTTCCGCGTGAATTCGTCAATGTGTGGGAGTGAGCGATGCAGTAAAGAAGGATTAGTGCATCGAGAGGGAGATACTCGTATCGCAAAAGAAAAGCCAGTCGTTTCCATAGAAACGATACTCGATTTAGAAGGAGAAGTCATAGAACACATAGTATTTCATAGCGACGCAATTTCCGTATGAATTCGTCAATGTGTATTAGTGAGGGATGCAATAAAGACGGATTAGTGGATCGGAAATGTGATTGTCGTATCCCAAAAGAAAATCCTGTCGGGTCCATAGAAACGTTACTCGATTTAGAAGGAAATGTCTTAGAACACATAGTATTTCACAGCGACGCAATTTCCGTGTGAATTCGTCAATGTGTGGGAGTGAGCGATGCAGTAATGAAGGATTAGTGCATCGAGAGGGAGATACTCGTATCGCAAAAGAAAAGCCAGTCGTTTCCATAGAAACGATACTCGATTTAGAAGGAGAAGTCATAGAACCCACAGTATTTCATGGCGACGCAATTTCCGTGTGAATTCGTCAATGTGTATTAGTGAGGGACGCAGTAAAGACGGATTAGTGGATCGGAAATGTGATTGTCGTACCCCAAAAGAAAATCCTGTCGTTTCCATAGAAACGTTACTCGATTTAGAAGGAGAAGTCATAGAACCCATAGTATTTCATGGCGACGCTATTTCCGTGTGGATTCGTCAATGAGTGGGAGTGAGGGATGCAGTAAAGAAGGATTAGTGCATCGAGAGGGAGATACTCGTATCGCAAAAGAAAAGGAAGTCGTTTCCATAGAAACGATACTCGATTTAGAAGGAGAAGTCATAGAACCCATAGTATTTCATAGCGACGCAATTTCCGTGTTAATTCGTCAATGTGTATTAGTGAGGGATGCAGTAAAGACGGATTAGTGGATCGGAAATGTGATTGTCGTATCCCAAAAGAAAATCCTGTCAGTTCCATACAAACGTTACTCGATTTAGAAGGAAATGTCTTAGAACACATAGTATTTCATAGCGACGCAATTTCCGTGTGAATTCGTCATTGTGTGGGAGTGAGCGATGCAGTAAGGAAGGATTAGTGCATCGAGAGGGAGATACTCGTATCGCAAATAAAAAGCCAGTCGTTTCCATAGAAACGATACTCGATTTAGAAGGAGAAGTCATAGAACCCATAGTATTTCATAGCGACGCAATTTCCGTATGAATTCGTCAATGTGTATTAGTGATGGATGCAGTAAAGACGGATTAGTGGATCGGAAATGTGATTGTCGTATCGCAAAAGAAAAGCCAGGCGTTTCCATAGAGACGATACTCGATTTAGAAGGAGAAGTCATAGAACCTATAGTATTTCATAGCGACGCAATTTCCGTATGAATTCGTCAATGTGTATTAGTGAGGGATGCAGTAAAGACGGATTAGTGGATCGGAAATGTGATTGTCGTATCCCAAAAGAAAATCCTGTCGTTTCCATAGAAACGTTACTCGATTTAGAAGGAGAAGTCATAGAACCCATAGTATTTCATGGCGACGCAATTTCCGTGTGAATTCGTCAATGTGTATTAGTGAGGGATGCAGTAAAGACGGATTAGTGGATCGGAAATGTGATTGTCGTATCCCAAAAGAAAATCCTGTCGTTTCCATAGAAACGTTACTCGATTTAGAAGGAGAAGTCATAGAACCCATAGTATTTCATGGCGACGCAATTTCCGTGTGAATTCGTCAATGTGTATTAGTGAGGGATGCAGTAATGACGGATTAGTGGATCGGAAATGTGATTGTCGTATCCCAAAAGAAAATCCTGTCGGTTCCATAGAAACGTTACTCGATGTAGAAGGAAATGTCTTAGAACACATAGTATTTCATAGCGACGCAAATTCCGTGTGAATTCGTCAATGTGTGGGAGTGAGCGATGCAGTAAAGAAGGATTAGTGCATCGAGAGGGAGATACTCGTATCGCAAAAGAAAAGCCAGTCGTTTCCATAGAAACGATACTCGATTTAGAAGGAGAAGTCATAGAACCCATAGTATTTCATAGCGACACAATTTCCGTATGAATTCGTCAATGTGTATTAGTAAGGGATGCAGTAAAGACGGATTAGTGGATCGGAAATGTGATTGTCGTATCCCAAAAGAAAATCCTGTCGTTTCCATAGAAACGTTACTCGATTTAGAAGGAGAAGTCATAGAACCCATAGTATTTCATGGCGACGCAATTTCCGTGTGAATTCGTCAATGTGTATCAGTGAGGGATGCAGTAAAGACGGATTAGTGGATCGGAAATGTGATTGTCGTATCCCAAAAGAAAATCCTGTCAGTTCCATACAAACGTTACTCGATTTAGAAGGAAATGTCTTAGAACACATAGTATTTCATAGCGACGCAATTTCCGTGTGAATTCGTCATTGTGTGGGAGTGAGCGATGCAGTAAGGAAGGATTAGTGCATCGAGAGGGAGATACTCGTATCGCAAATAAAAAGCCAGTCGTTTCCATAGAAACGATACTCGATTTAGAAGGAGAAGTCATAGAACCCATAGTATTTCATAGCGACGCAATTTCCGTATGAATTCGTCAATGTGTATTAGTGATGGATGCAGTAAAGACGGATTAGTGGATCGGAAATGTGATTGTCGTATCGCAAAAGAAAAGCCAGGCGTTTCCATAGAGACGATACTCGATTTAGAAGGAGAAGTCATAGAACCTATAGTATTTCATAGCGACGCAATTTCCGTATGAATTCGTCAATGTGTATTAGTGAGGGATGCAGTAAAGACGGATTAGTGGATCGGAAATGTGATTGTCGTATCCCAAAAGAAAATCCTGTCGTTTCCATAGAAACGTTACTCGATTTCGAAGGAGAAGTCATAGAACCCATAGTATTTCATGGCGACGCAATTTCCGTGTGAATTCGTCAATGTGTATTAGTGAGGGATGCAGTAAAGACGGATTAGTGGATCGGAAATGTGATTGTCGTATCCCAAAAGAAAATCCTGTCGTTTCCATAGAAACGTTACTCGATTTAGAAGGAGAAGTCATAGAACCCATAGTATTTCATGGCGACGCAATTTCCGTGTGAATTCGTCAATGTGTATTAGTGAGGGATGCAGTAATGACGGATTAGTGGATCGGAAATGTGATTGTCGTATCCCAAAAGAAAATCCTGTCGGTTCCATAGAAACGTTACTCGATTTAGAAGGAAATGTCTTAGAACACATAGTATTTCATAGCGACGCAAATTCCGTGTGAATTCGTCAATGTGTGGGAGTGAGCGATGCAGTAAAGAAGGATTAGTGCATCGAGAGGGAGATACTCGTATCGCAAAAGAAAAGCCAGTCGTTTCCATAGAAACGATACTCGATTTAGAAGGAGAAGTCATAGAACCCATAGTATTTCATAGCGACACAATTTCCGTATGAATTCGTCAATGTGTATTAGTAAGGGATGCAGTAAAGACGGATTAGTGGATCGGAAATGTGATTGTCGTATCCCAAAAGAAAATCCTGTCGTTTCCATAGAAACGTTACTCGATTTAGAAGGAGAAGTCATAGAACCCATAGTATTTCATGGCGACGCAATTTCCGTGTGAATTCGTCAATGTGTATTAGTGAGGGATGCAGTAAAGACGGATTAGTGGATCGGAAATGTGATTGTCGTATCCCAAAAGAAAATCCTGTCAGTTCCATACAAACGTTACTCGATTTAGAAGGAAATGTCTTAGAACACATAGTATTTCATAGCGACGCAATTTCCGTGTGAATTCGTCATTGTGTGGGAGTGAGCGATGCAGTAAGGAAGGATTAGTGCATCGAGAGGGAGATACTCGTATCGCAAATAAAAAGCCAGTCGTTTCCATAGAAACGATACTCGATTTAGAAGGAGAAGTCATAGAACCCATAGTATTTCATAGCGACGCAATTTCCGTATGAATTCGTCAATGTGTATTAGTGATGGATGCAGTAAAGACGGATTAGTGGATCGGAAATGTGATTGTCGTATCGCAAAAGAAAAGCCAGGCGTTTCCATAGAGACGATACTCGATTTAGAAGGAGAAGTCATAGAACCTATAGTATTTCATAGCGACGCAATTTCCGTATGAATTCGTCAATGTGTATTAGTGAGGGATGCAGTAAAGACGGATTAGTGGATCGGAAATGTGATTGTCGTATCCCAAAAGAAAATCCTGTCGTTTCCATAGAAACGTTACTCGATTTAGAAGGAGAAGTCATAGAACCCATAGTATTTCATGGCGACGCAATTTCCGTGTGAATTCGTCAATGTGTATTAGTGAGGGATGCAGTAAAGACGGATTAGTGGATCGGAAATGTGATTGTCGTATCCCAAAAGAAAATCCTGTCGTTTCCATAGAAACGTTACTCGATTTAGAAGGAGAAGTCATAGAACCCATAGTATTTCATGGCGACGCAATTTCCGTGTGAATTCGTCAATGTGTATTAGTGAGGGATGCAGTAATGACGGATTAGTGGATCGGAAATGTGATTGTCGTATCCCAAAAGAAAATCCTGTCGGTTCCATAGAAACGTTACTCGATTTAGAAGGAAATGTCTTAGAACACATAGTATTTCATAGCGACGCAAATTCCGTGTGAATTCGTCAATGTGTGGGAGTGAGCGATGCAGTAAAGAAGGATTAGTGCATCGAGAGGGAGATACTCGTATCGCAAAAGAAAAGCCAGTCGTTTCCATAGAAACGATACTCGATTTAGAAGGAGAAGTCATAGAACCCATAGTATTTCATAGCGACGCAATTTCCGTATGAATTCGTCAATGTGTATTAGTGAGGGATGCAGTAAAGACGGATTAGTGGATCGGAAATGTGATTGTCGTATCCCAAAAGAAAATCCTGTCGTTTCCATAGAAACGTTACTCGATTTAGAAGGAGAAGTCATAGAACCCATAGTATTTCATGGCGACGCAATTTCCGTGTGAATTCGTCAATGTGTATTAGTGAGGGATGCAGTAAAGACGGATTAGTGGATCGGAAATGTGATTGTCGTATCCCAAAAGAAAATCCTGTCGGTTCCATAGAAACGTTACTCGATTTAGAAGGAAATGTCTTAGAACACATAGTATTTCATAGCGACGCAAATTCCGTGTGAATTCGTCAATGTGTGGGAGTGAGCGATGCAGTAAAGAAGGATTAGTGCATCGAGAGGGAGATACTCGTATCGCAAAAGAAAAGCCAGTCGTTTCCATAGAAACGATACTCGATTTAGAAGGAGAAGTCATAAAACCCATAGTATTTCATAGCGACGCAATTTCCGTATGAATTCGTCAATGTGTATTAGTAAGGGATGCAGTAAAGACGGATTAGTGGATCGGAAATGTGATTGTCGTATCCCAAAAGAAAATCCTGTCGGTTCCATAGAAACGTTACTCGATTTAGAAGGAAATGTCTTAGAACACATAGTATTTCATAGCGACGCAAATTCCGTGTGACTTCGTCAATGTGTGGGAGTGAGCGATGCAGTAAAGAAGGATTAGTGCATCGAGAGGGAGATACTCGTATCGCAAAAGAAAAGCCAGTCGTTTCCATAGAAACGATACTCGATTTAGAAGGAGAAGTCATAGAACCCATAGTATTTCATAGCGACGCAATTTCCGTATGAATTCGTCAATGTGTATTAGTAAGGGATGCAGTAAAGACGGATTAGTGGATCGGAAATGTGATTGTCGTATCCCAAAAGAAAATCCTGTCGTTTCCATAGAAACGTTACTCGATTTAGAAGGAGAAGTCATAGAACCCATAGTATTTCATGGCGACGCAATTTCCGTGTGAATTCGTCAATGTGTATTAGTGAGGGATGCAGTAATGACGGATTAGTGGATCGGAAATGTGATTGTCGTATCCCAAAAGAAAATCCTGTCGGTTCCATAGAAACGTTACTCGATTTAGAAGGAAATGTCTTAGAACACAAAGTATTTCATAGCGACGCAATTTCCGCGTGAATTCGTCAATGTGTGGGAGTGAGCGATGCAGTAAAGAAGGATTAGTGCATCGAGAGGGAGATACTCGTATCGCAAAAGAAAAGCCAGTCGTTTCCATAGAAACGATACTCGATTTAGAAGGAGAAGTCATAGAACCCATAGTATTTCATAGCGACGCAATTTCCGTATGAATTCGTCAATGTGTATTAGTGAGGGATGCAATAAAGAGGGATTAGTGGATCGGAAATGTGATTGTCGTATCCCAAAAGAAAATCCTGTCGGTTCCATAGAAACGTTACTCGATTTAGAAGGAAATGTCTCAGAACACATAGTATTTCACAGCGACGCAATTTCCGTGTGAATTCGTCAATGTGTGGGAGTGAGCGATGCAGTAAAGAAGGATTAGTGCATCGAGAGGGAGATACTCGTATCGCAAATAAAAAGCCAGTCGTTTCCATAGAAACGATACTCGATTTAGAAGGAGAAGTCATAGAACCCATAGTATTTCATAGCGACGCAATTTCCGTATGAATTCGTCAATGTGTATTAGTGATGGATGCAGTAAAGACGGATTAGTGGATCGGAAATGTGATTGTCGTATCGCAAAAGAAAATCCTGTCGTTTCCATAGAAACGATACTCGATTTAGAAGGAGAAGTCATAGAACCTATAGTATTTCATAGCGACGCAATTTCCGTATGAATTCGTCAATGTGTATTAGTGAGGGATGCAGTAAAGACGGATTAGTGGATCGGAAATGTGATTGTCGTATCCCAAAAGAAAATCCTGTCGTTTCCATAGAAACGTTACTCGATTTAGAAGGAGAAGTCATAGAACCCATAGTATTTCATGGCGACGCAATTTCCGTGTGAATTCGTCAATGTGTATTAGTGAGGGATGCAGTAAAGACGGATTAGTGGATCGGAAATGTGATTGTCGTATCCCAAAAGAAAATCCTGTCGTTTCCATAGAAACGTTACTCGATTTAGAAGGAGAAGTCATAGAACCCATAGTATTTCATGGCGACGCAATTTCCGTGTGAATTCGTCAATGTGTATTAGTGAGGGATGCAGTAATGACGGATTAGTGGATCGGAAATGTGATTGTCGTATCCCAAAAGAAAATCCTGTCGGTTCCATAGAAACGTTACTCGATTTAGAAGGAAATGTCTTAGAACACATAGTATTTCATAGCGACGCAAATTCCGTGTGAATTCGTCAATGTGTGGGAGTGAGCGATGCAGTAAAGAAGGATTAGTGCATCGAGAGGGAGATACTCGTATCGCAAAAGAAAAGCTAGTCGTTTCCATAGAAACGATACTCGATTTAGAAGGAGAAGTCATAGAACCCATAGTATTTCATAGCGACGCAATTTCCGTATGAATTCGTCAATGTGTATTAGTAAGGGATGCAGTAAAGACGGATTAGTGGATCGGAAATGTGATTGTCGTATCCCAAAAGAAAATCCTGTCGGTTCCGTAGAAACGTTACTCGATTTAGAAGGAAATGTCTTAGAACACAAAGTATTTCATAGCGACGCAATTTCCGCGTGAATTCGTCAATGTGTGGGAGTGAGCGATGCAGTAAAGAAGGATTAGTGCATCGAGAGGGAGATACTCGTATCGCAAAAGAAAAGCCAGTCGTTTCCATAGAAACGATACTCGATTTAGAAGGAGAAGTCATAGAACCCATAGTATTTCATAGCGACGCAATTTCCGTATGAATTCGTCAATGTGTATTAGTGAGGGATGCAATAAAGAGGGATTAGTGGATCGGAAATGTGATTGTCGTATCCCAAAAGAAAATCCTGTCGGTTCCATAGAAACGTTACTCGATTTAGAAGGAAATGTCTTAGAACACATAGTATTTCACAGCGACGCAATTTCCGTGTGAATTCGTCAATGTGTGGGAGTGAGCGATGCAGTAAAGAAGGATTAGTGCATCGAGAGGGAGATACTCGTATCGCAAAAGAAAAGCTAGTCGTTTCCATAGAAACGATACTCGATTTAGAAGGAGAAGTCATAGAACCCACAGTATTTCATGGCGACGCAATTTCCGTGTGAATTCGTCAATGTGTATTAGTGAGGGACGCAGTAAAGACGGATTAGTGGATCGGAAATGTGATTGTCGTATCCCAAAAGAAAATCCTGTCGTTTCCATAGAAACGTTACTCGATTTAGAAGGTGAAGTCATAGAACCCATAGTATTTCATGGCGACGCAATTTCCGTGTGGATTCGTCAATGAGTGGGAGTGAGGGATGCAGTAAAGAAGGATTAGTGCATCGAGAGGGAGATACTCGTATCGCAAAAGAAAAGGAAGTCGTTTCCATAGAAACGATACTCGATTTAGAAGGAGAAGTCATAGAACCCATAGTATTTCATAGCGACGCAATTTCCGTATGAATTCGTCAATGTGCATTAGTGAGGGATGCAGTAAAGACGGATTAGTGGATCGGAAATGTGATTGTCGTATCCCAAAAGAAAATACTGTCAGTTCCATACAAACGTTACTCGATTTAGAAGGAAATGTCTTAGAACACATAGTATTTCATAGCGACGCAATTTCCGTGTGAATTCGTCAATGTGTGGGAGTGAGCGATGCAGTAAGGAAGGATTAGTGCATCGAGAGGGAGATACTCGTATCGCAAATAAAAAGCCAGTCGTTTCCATAGAAACGATACTCGATTTAGAAGGAGAAGTCATAGAACCCATAGTATTTCATAGCGACCCAATTTCCGTATGAATTCGTCAATGTGTATTAGTGATGGATGCAGTAAAGACGGATTAGTGGATCGGAAATGTGATTGTCGTATCGCAAAAGAAAAGCCAGGCGTTTCCATAGAAACGATACTCGATTTAGAAGGAGAAGTCATAGAACCCATAGTATTTCATAGCGACGCAATTTCCGTATGAATTCGTCAATGTGTATTAGTGAGGGATGCAGTAAAGACGGATTAGTGGATCGGAAATGTGATTGTCGTATCCCAAAAGGAAATCCTGTCGTTTCCATAGAAACGTTACTCGATTTAGAAGGAGAAGTCATAGAACTAATAGTATTTCATGGCGACGCAATTTCCGTGTGAATTCGTCAATGTGTATTAGTGAGGGATGCAGTAAAGACGGATTAGTGGATCGGAAATGTGATTGTCGTATCCCAAAAGAAAATCCTGTCGTTTCCATACAAACGTTACTCGATTTAGAAGGAGAAGTCATAGAACCCACAGTATTTCATTGCGACGCAATTGCTGTGTGAATTCGTCAATGAGTGGGAGTGAGGGATGCTATAAAGAAGGATTGGTGCATCGAGAGGGAGATACTCGTATCGCAAAAGAAAAGCCAGTCGTTTCCATAGAAACGATACTCGATTTAGAAGGAGAAGTCATAGAACCCATAGTATTTCATAGCGACGCAATTTCCGTATGAATTCGTCAATGTGTATTAGTGAGGGATGCAGTAAAGACGGATTAGTGGATCGGAAATGTGATTGTCGTATCCCAAAAGAAAATCCTGTCGGTTCCATAGAAACGTTACTCGATTTAGAAGGAGAAGTCATAGAACACATAGTATTTCATAGCGACGCAATTTCCGTGTGAATACGTCAATGTGTGGGAGTGAGCGATGCAGTAAAGAAGGTTTAGTGCATCGAGAGGGAGATACTCGTATCGCAAAAGAAAAGCCAGTCGTTTCCATAGAAACGATACTCGATTTAGAAGGAGAAGTCATAGAACCCATAGTATTTCATAGCGACGCAATTTCCGTGTGAATTCGTCAATGTGTATTAGTGAGGGATGCAGTAATGTTGGATTAGTGGATCGGAAATGTGATTGTCGTATCCCAAAAGAAAATCCTGTCGTTTCCATAGAAACGTTAATCGATTTAGAAAGAGAAGTCATAGAACCCATAGTATTTCATAGCGACGCAATTTCCGTATGAATTCGTCAATGTGTATTAGTGAGGGATGCAGTAAAGACGGATTAGTGGATCGGAAATGTGATTGTCGTATCCCAAAAGAAAATCCTGTCGTTTCCATAGAAACGTTACTCGATTTAGAAGGAGAAGTCATAGAACTCATAGTATTTCATGGCGACACAATTTCCGTGTGAATTCGTCAATGAGTGGGAGTGAGGGATGCAGTAAAGAAGGATTAGTGCATCGAGAGGGAGATACTCGAATCGCAAAAGAAAAGCCAGTCGTTTCCATAGAAACGATACTCGATTTAGAAGGAGAAGTCATAGAACCCACAGTATTTCATGGCGACGCAATTTCCCTGTGAATTCGTCAATGTGTATTAGTGAGGGATGCAGTAAAGACGGATTAGTGGATCGTAATTGTGATTGTCGTATCCCAAAAGAAAATCCTGTCGTTTCCATAGAAACGATACTCGATTTAGAAGGAGAAGTCATAGAACCCATAGTATTTGATGGCGACGCAATTTCCGTGTGAATTCGTCAATAAGTGGGAGTGAGGGAAGCAGTAAAGAAGGATTAGTGCATCGAGAGGGAGATACTCGTATCGCAAAAGAAAAGCAAGTCGTTTCCATAGAAACGATACTCGATTTAGAAGGAGAAGTCATAGAACCCATAGTATTTCATAGCGACGCAATTTCCGTGTGAATTCGTCAATGT
This sequence comes from Schistocerca piceifrons, assembly GCF_021461385.2. Classification (NCBI taxonomy): domain Eukaryota; kingdom Metazoa; phylum Arthropoda; class Insecta; order Orthoptera; family Acrididae; genus Schistocerca; species Schistocerca piceifrons. The sequence goes on from NW_025727551.1 coordinate 6,434,292, forward strand.
GTATTAGTGAGGGATGCAGTAAAGACGGATTAGTGGATCGGAAATGTGATTGTCGGATCCCAAAAGAAAAACCTGTCGTTTCCATAGAAACGTTACTCGATTTAGAAGGAGAAGTCATAGAACCAATAGTATTTCATAGCGACTCAATTTCCGTATGAATTCGTCAATGTGTATTAGTGATGGATGCAGTAAAGACGGATTAGTGGATCGGAAATGTGATTGTCGTATCGCAAAAGAAAAGCCGGTCGTTTCCATAGAAACGATACTCGATTTAGAAGGAGAAGTCATAGAACCCATAGTATTTCATAGCGACGCAATTTCCGTATGAATTCGTCAATGTGTATTAGTGAGGGATGCAGTAAAGACGGATTAGTGGATCGGAAATGTGATTGTTGTATCCCAAAAGAAAATCCTGTCGTTTCCATAGAAACGTTACTCGATTTAGAAGAAGAAGTCATAGAACCCATAGTATTTCATGGCGACGCTATTTCCGTGTGAATTCGTCAATGTGTATTAGTGAGGGATGCAGTAAAGACGGATTAGTGGATCGGAAATGTGATTGTCGTATCCCAAAAGAAAATCCTGTCGTTTCCATAGAAACGTTACTCGATTTAGAAGGAGAAGTCATAGAACCTATAGTATTTCATGGCGACGCAATTTCCGTGTGAATTCGTCAATGTGTATTAGTGAGGGATGCGGTAATGACGGATTAGTGGATCGGAAATGTGATTGTCGTATCCCAAAAGAAAATCCTGTCGGTTCCATAGAAACGTTACTCGATTTAGAAGGAAATGTCTTAGAACACATAGTATTTCATAGCGACGCAAATTCCGTGTGAATTCGTCAATGTGTGGGAGTGAGCGATGCAGTAAAGAAGGATTAGTGCATCGAGAGGGAGATACTCGTATCGCAAAAGAAAAGCCAGTCGTTTCCATAGAAACGATACTCGATTTAGAAGGAGAAGTCATAGAACCCATAGTATTTCATAGCGACGCAAATTCCGTATGAATTCGTCAATGTGTATTAGTGAGGGATGCAGTAAAGACGGATTAGTGGATCGGAAATGGGATTGTCGTATCCCAAAAGAAAATCCTGTCGGTTCCGTAGAAACGTTACTCGATTTAGAAGGAGATGCCTTAGAACACATAGTATTTCATAGCGACGCAATTTCCGCGTGAATTCGTCAATGTGTGGGAGTGAGCGATGCAGTAAGGATGGATTAGTGCATCGAGAGGGAGATACTCGTATCGCAAAAGAAAAGCCAGTCGTTTCCATAGAAACGATACTCGATTTAGAAGGAGAAGTCAGAGAACCCATAGTATTTCACAGCGACGCAATTTCCGTATGAATTCGTCAATGTGTATTAGTGAGGGATGCAATAAAGACGGATTAGTGGATCGGAAATGTGATTGTCGTATCCCAAAAGAAAATCCTGTCGGTTCCATAGAAACGTTACTCGATTTAGAAGGAAATGTCTTAGAACACATAGTATTTCACAGCGACGCAATTTCCGTGTGAATTCGTCAATGTGTGGGAGTGAGCGATGCAGTAAAGAAGGATTAGTGCATCGAGAGGGAGATACTCGTATCGCAAAAGAAAAGCCAGTCGTTTCCATAGAAACGATACTCGATTTAGAAGGAGAAGTCATAGAACCCATAGTATTTCATGGCGACGCAATTTCCGTGTGAATTCGTCAATGTGTATTAGTGAGGGATGCAGTAAAGACGGATTAGTGGATCGGAAATGTGATTGTCGTATCCCAAAAGAAAATCCTGTCGTTTCCATAGAAACGTTACTCGATTTAGAAGGAGAAGTCATAGAACCCATAGTATTTCATGGCGACGCAATTTCCGTGTGGATTCGTCAATGAGTGGGAGTGAGGGATGCAGTAAAGAAGGATTAGTGCATCGAGAGGGAAATACTCGTATCGCAAAAGAAAAGTAAGTCGTTTCCATAGAAACGATATTCGATTTAGAAGGAGAAGTCATAGAACCCATAGTATTTCATAGCGACGCAATTTCCGTATGAATTCGTCAATGTGTATTAGTGAGGGATGCAGTAAAGACGGATTAGTGGATCGGAAATGGGATTGTCGTATCCCAAAAGAAAATCCTGTCGGTTCCGTAGAAACGTTACTCGATTTAGAAGGAGATGCCTTAGAACACATAGTATTTCATAGCGACGCAATTTCCGCGTGAATTCGTCAATGTGTGGGAGTGAGCGATGCAGTAAGGATGGATTAGTGCATCGAGAGGGAGATACTCGTATCGCAAAAGAAAAGCCAGTCGTTTCCATAGAAACGATACTCGATTTAGAAGGAGAAGTCATAGAACCCATAGTATTTCACAGCGACGCAATTTCCGTATGAATTCGTCAATGTGTATTAGTGAGGGATGCAATAAAGACGGATTAGTGGATCGGAAATGTGATTGTCGTATCCCAAAAGAAAATCCTGTCGGTTCCATAGAAACGTTACTCGATTTAGAAGGAAATGTCTTAGAACACATAGTATTTCACAGCGACGCAATTTCCGTGTGAATTCGTCAATGTGTGGGAGTGAGCGATGCAGTAAAGAAGGATTAGTGCATCGAGAGGGAGATACTCGTATCGCAAAAGAAAAGCCAGTCGTTTCCATAGAAACGATACTCGATTTAGAAGGAGAAGTCATAGAACCCATAGTATTTCATGGCGACGCAATTTCCGTGTGAATTCGTCAATGTGTATTAGTGAGGGATGCAGTAAAGACGGATTAGTGGATCGGAAATGTGATTGTCGTATCCCAAAAGAAAATCCTGTCGTTTCCATAGAAACGTTACTCGATTTAGAAGGAGAAGTCATAGAACCCATAGTATTTCATGGCGACGCAATTTCCGTGTGGATTCGTCAATGAGTGGGAGTGAGGGATGCAGTAAAGAAGGATTAGTGCATCGAGAGGGAGATACTCGTATCGCAAAAGAAAAGGAAGTCGTTTCCATAGAAACGATACTCGATTTAGAAGGAGAAGTCATAGAACCCATAGTATTTCATAGCGACGCAATTTCCGTGTGAATTCGTCAATGTGTATTAGTGAGGGATGCAGTAAAGACGGATTAGTGGATCGGAAATGTGATTGTCGTATCCCAAAAGAAAATCCTGTCAGTTCCATACAAACGTTACTCGATTTAGAAGGAAATGTCTTAGAACACATAGTATTTCATAGCGACGCAATTTCCGTGTGAATTCGTCATTGTGTGGGAGTGAGCGATGCAGTAAGGAAGGATTAGTGCATCGAGAGGGAGATACTCGTATCGCAAATAAAAAGCCAGTCGTTTCCATAGAAACGATACTCGATTTAGAAGGAGAAGTCATAGAACCCATAGTATTTCATAGCGACGCAATTTCCGTATGAATTCGTCAATGTGTATTAGTGATGGATGCAGTAAAGACGGATTAGTGGATCGGAAATGTGATTGTCGTATCGCAAAAGAAAAGCCAGGCGTTTCCATAGAAACGATACTCGATTTAGAAGGAGAAGTCATAGAACCTATAGTATTTCATAGCGACGCAATTTCCGTATGAATTCGTCAATGTGTATTAGTGAGGGATGCAGTAAAGACGGATTAGTGGATCGGAAATGTGATTGTCGTATCCCAAAAGAAAATCCTGTCGTTTCCATAGAAACGTTACTCGATTTAGAAGGAGAAGTCATAGAACCCATAGTATTTCATGGCGACGCAATTTCCGTGTGAATTCGTCAATGTGTATTAGTGAGGGATGCAGTAAAGACGGATTAGTGGATCGGAAATGTGATTGTCGTATCCCAAAAGAAAACTTTGTCGTTTCCATAGAAACGTTACTCGATTTAGAAGGAGAAGTCATAGAACCCATAGTATTTCATGGCGACGCAATTTCCGTGTGAATTCGTCAATGTGTATTAGTGAGGGATGCAGTAATGACGGATTAGTGGATCGGAAATGTGATTGTCGTATCCCAAAAGAAAATCCTGTCGGTTCCATAGAAACGTTACTCGATTTAGAAGGAAATGTCTTAGAACACATAGTATTTCATAGCGACGCAAATTCCGTGTGAATTCGTCAATGTGTGGGAGTGAGCGATGCAGTAAAGAAGGATTAGTGCATCGAGAGGGAGATACTCGTATCGCAAAAGAAAAGCTAGTCGTTTCCATAGAAACGATACTCGATTTAGAAGGAGAAGTCATAGAACCCATAGTATTTCATAGCGACGCAATTTCCGTATGAATTCGTCAATGTGTATTAGTAAGGGATGCAGTAAAGACGGATTAGTGGATCGGAAATGTGATTGTCGTATGCCAAAAGAAAATCCTGTCGGTTCCGTAGAAACGTTACTCGATTTAGAAGGAAATGTTTTAGAACACAAAGTATTTCATAGCGACGCAATTTCCGCGTGAATTCGTCAATGTGTGGGAGTGAGCGATGCAGTAAAGAAGGATTAGTGCATCGAGAGGGAGATACTCGTATCGCAAAAGAAAAGCCAGTCGTTTCCATAGAAACGATACTCGATTTAGAAGGAGAAGTCATAGAACCCATAGTATTTCATAGCGACGCAATTTCCGTATGAATTCGTCAATGTGTATTAGTGAGGGATGCAATAAAGAGGGATTAGTGGATCGGAAATGTGATTGTCGTATCCCAAAAGAAAATCCTGTCGGTTCCATAGAAACGTTACTCGATTTAGAAGGAAATGTCTTAGAACACATAGTATTTCACAGCGACGCAATTTCCGTGTGAATTCGTCTATGTGTGGGAGTGAGCGATGCAGTAAAGAAGGATTAGTGCATCGAGAGGGAGATACTCGTATCGCAAAAGAAAAGCTAGTCGTTTCCATAGAAACGATACTCGATTTAGAAGGAGAAGTCATAGAACCCACAGTATTTCATGGCGACGCAATTTCCGTGTGAATTCGTCAATGTGTATTAGTGAGGGACGCAGTAAAGACGGATTAGTGGATCGGAAATGTGATTGTCGTATCCCAAAAGAAAATCCTGTCGTTTCCATAGAAACGTTACTCGATTTAGAAGGTGAAGTCATAGAACCCATAGTATTTCATGGCGACGCAATTTCCGTGTGAATTCGTCAATGTGTATTAGTGAGGGACGCAGTAAAGACGGATTAGTGGATCGGAAATGTGATTGTCGTATCCCAAAAGAAAATCCTGTCGTTTCCATAGAAACGATACTCGATTTAGAAGGAGAAGTCATAGAACCCATAGTATTTCATAGCGACCCAATTTCCGTATGAATTCGTCAATGTGTATTAGTGATGGATGCAGTAAAGACGGATTAGTGGATCGGAAATGTGATTGTCGTATCGCAAAAGAAAAGCCAGGCGTTTCCATAGAAACGATACTCGATTTAGAAGGAGAAGTCATAGAACCCATAGTATTTCATAGCGACGCAATTTCCGTATGAATTCGTCAATGTGTATTAGTGAGGGATGCAGTAAAGACGGATTAGTGGATCGGAAATGTGATTGTCGTATCCCAAAAGGAAATCCTGTCGTTTCCATAGAAACGTTACTCGATTTAGAAGGAGAAGTCATAGAACTAATAGTATTTCATGGCGACGCAATTTCCGTGTGAATTCGTCAATGTGTATTAGTGAGGGATGCAGTAAAGACGGATTAGTGGATCGGAAATGTGATTGTCGTATCCCAAAAGAAAATCCTGTCGTTTCCATACAAACGTTACTCGATTTAGAAGGAGAAGTCATAGAACCCACAGTATTTCATTGCGACGCAATTGCTGTGTGAATTCGTCAATGAGTGGGAGTGAGGGATGCTATAAAGAAGGATTGGTGCATCGAGAGGGAGATACTCGTATCGCAAAAGAAAAGCCAGTCGTTTCCATAGAAACGATACTCGATTTAGAAGGAGAAGTCATAGAACCCATAGTATTTCATAGCGACGCAATTTCCGTATGAATTCGTCAATGTGTATTAGTGAGGGATGCAGTAAAGACGGATTAGTGGATCGGAAATGTGATTGTCGTATCCCAAAAGAAACTCCTGTCGGTTCCATAGAAACGTTACTCGATTTAGAAGGAGAAGTCATAGAACACATAGTATTTCATAGCGACGCAATTTCCGTGTGAATACGTCAATGTGTGGGAGTGAGCGATGCAGTAAAGAAGGTTTAGTGCATCGAGAGGGAGATACTCGTATCGCAAAAGAAAAGCCAGTCGTTTCCATAGAAACGATACTCGATTTAGAAGGAGAAGTCATAGAACCCATAGTATTTCATAGCGACGCAATTTCCGTGTGAATTCGTCAATGTGTATTAGTGAGGGATGCAGTAATGTTGGATTAGTGGATCGGAAATGTGATTGTCGTATCCCAAAAGAAAATCCTGTCGTTTCCATAGAAACGTTAATCGATTTAGAAGGAGAAGTCATAGAACCCATAGTATTTCATAGCGACGCAATTTCCGTATGAATTCGTCAATGTGTATTAGTGAGGGATGCAGTAAAGACGGATTAGTGGATCGGAAATGTGATTGTCGTATCCCAAAAGAAAATCCTGTCGTTTCCATAGAAACGTTACTCGATTTAGAAGGAGAAGTCATAGAACCCATAGTATTTCATGGCGACGCAATTTCCGTGTAAATTCGTCAATGAGTGGGAGTGAGGGATGCAGTAAAGAAGGATTAGTGCATCGAGAGGGAGATACTCGAATCGCAAAAGAAAAGCCAGTCGTTTCCATAGAAACGATACTCGATTTAGAAGGAGAAGTCATAGAACCCACAGTATTTCATGGCGACGCAATTTCCCTGTGAATTCGTCAATGTGTATTAGTGAGGGATGCAGTAAAGACGGATTAGTGGATCGTAATTGTGATTGTCGTATCCCAAAAGAAAATCCTGTCGTTTCCATAGAAACGATACTCGATTTAGAAGGAGAAGTCATAGAACCCATAGTATTTGATGGCGACGCAATTTCCGTGTGAATTCGTCAATAAGTGGGAGTGAGGGAAGCAGTAAAGAAGGATTAGTGCATCGAGAGGGAGATACTCGTATCGCAAAAGAAAAGCCAGTCGTTTCCATAGAAACGATACTCGATTTAGAAGGAGAAGTCATAGAACCCATAGTATTTCATAGCGACGCAATTTCCGTGTGAATTCGTCAATGTGTCTTAGTGAGGGATGCAGTAAAGACGGATTAGTGGATCGGAAATGTGATTGTCGGATCCCAAAAGAAAAACCTGTCGTTTCCATAGAAACGTTACTCGATTTAGAAGGAGAAGTCATAGAACCAATAGTATTTCATAGCGACTCAATTTCCGTATGAATTCGTCAATGTGTATTAGTGATGGATGCAGTAAAGACGGATTAGTGGATCGGAAATGTGATTGTCGTATCGCAAAAGAAAAGCCGGTCGTTTCCATAGAAACGATACTCGATTTAGAAGGAGAAGTCATAGAACCCATAGTATTTCATAGCGACGCAATTTCCGTATGAATTCGTCAATGTGTATTAGTGAGGGATGCAGTAAAGACGGATTAGTGGATCGGAAATGTGATTGTTGTATCCCAAAAGAAAATCCTGTCGTTTCCATAGAAACGTTACTCGATTTAGAAGAAGAAGTCATAGAACCCATAGTATTTCATGGCGACGCTATTTCCGTGTGAATTCGTCAATGTGTATTAGTGAGGGATGCAGTAAAGACGGATTAGTGGATCGGAAATGTGATTGTCGTATCCCAAAAGAAAATCCTGTCGTTTCCATAGAAACGTTACTCGATTTAGAAGGAGAAGTCATAGAACCTATAGTATTTCATGGCGACGCAATTTCCGTGTGAATTCGTCAATGTGTATTAGTGAGGGATGCGGTAATGACGGATTAGTGGATCGGAAATGTGATTGTCGTATCCCAAAAGAAAATCCTGTCGGTTCCATAGAAACGTTACTCGATTTAGAAGGAAATGTCTTAGAACACATAGTATTTCATAGCGACGCAAATTCCGTGTGAATTCGTCAATGTGTGGGAGTGAGCGATGCAGTAAAGAAGGATTAGTGCATCGAGAGGGAGATACTCGTATCGCAAAAGAAAAGCCAGTCGTTTCCATAGAAACGATACTCGATTTAGAAGGAGAAGTCATAGAACCCATAGTATTTCATAGCGACGCAATTTCCGTATGAATTCGTCAATGTGTATTAGTGAGGGATGCAGTAAAGACGGATTAGTGGATCGGAAATGGGATTGTCGTATCCCAAAAGAAAATCCTGTCGGTTCCGTAGAAACGTTACACGATTTAGAAGGAGATGCCTTAGAACACATAGTATTTCATAGCGACGCAATTTCCGCGTGAATTCGTCAATGTGTGGGAGTGAGCGATGCAGTAAGGATGGATTAGTGCATCGAGAGGGAGATACTCGTATCGCAAAAGAAAAGCCAGTCGTTTCCATAGAAACGATACTCGATTTAGAAGGAGAAGTCATAGAACCCATAGTATTTCACAGCGACGCAATTTCCGTATGAATTCGTCAATGTGTATTAGTGAGGGATGCAATAAAGACGGATTAGTGGATCGGAAATGTGATTGTCGTATCCCAAAAGAAAATCCTGTCGGTTCCATAGAAACGTTACTCGATTTAGAAGGAAATGTCTTAGAACACATAGTATTTCACAGCGACGCAATTTCCGTGTGAATTCGTCAATGTGTGGGAGTGAGCGATGCAGTAAAGAAGGATTAGTGCATCGAGAGGGAGATACTCGTATCGCAAAAGAAAAGCCAGTCGTTTCCATAGAAACGATACTCGATTTAGAAGGAGAAGTCATTGAACCCATAGTATTTCATGGCGACGCAATTTCCGTGTGAATTCGTCAATGTGTATTAGTGAGGGATGCAGTAAAGACGGATTAGTGGATCGGAAATGTGATTGTCGTATCCCAAAAGAAAATCCTGTCGTTTCCATAGAAACGTTACTCGATTTAGAAGGAGAAGTCATAGAACCCATAGTATTTCATGGCGACGCAATTTCCGTGTGGATTCGTCAATGAGTGGGAGTGAGGGATGCAATAAAGAAGGATTAGTGCATCGAGAGGGAGATACTCGTATCGCAAAAGAAAAGGAAGTCGTTTCCATAGAAACGATATTCGATTTAGAAGGAGAAGTCATAGAACCCATAGTATTTCATAGCGACGCAATTTCCGTGTGAATTCGTCAATGTGTATTAGTGAGGGATGCAGTAAAGGCGGATTAGTGGATCGGATATGTGATTGTCGTATCCCAAAGGAAAATCCTGTCGTTTCCATAGAAACGTTACTCGATTTAGAAGGAGAAGTCATAGAACCCATAGTACTTCATAGCGACGCAATTTCCGTGTGAATTCGTCAATGAGTGGGAGTGAGGGATGCAGTAAAGAAGGATTATGCTTCGAGAGGGAGATACTCGTGTCGCAAAAGAAAAACCAGTCGTTTCCATAGAAACGTTACTCGATTTAGAAGGTGAAGTCATAGAACCCATAGTATTTCATGGCGACGCAATTTCCTTGTCAATTCGTCAATGAGTGGGCGTGAGGGATGCAGTAAAGAAGGATTAGTGCATCGAGAGGGAGATACTCGTATCGCAAAAGAAAAGCCAGTCGTTTCCATAGAAACGATACTCGATTTAGAAGGAGAAGTCATAGAACCCATAGTATTTCATGGCGACGCAATTTCCGTGTGAATTCGTCAATGTGTATTAGTGAGGGATGCAGTAAAGACGGATTAGTGGATCGGAAATGTGATTGTCGTATCGCAAAAGAAAAGCCAGTCGTTTCCATAGAAACGATACTCGATTTAGAAGGAGAAGTCATAGAACCCATAGTATTTCATAGCGACGCAATTTCCGTGTGAATTCGTCAATGAGTGAGAGTGAGGGATGCAGTAAAGAAGGATTAGTGCATCGAGAGGGAGATACTCGTATCGCAAAAGAAAAGCCAGTCGTTTCCATAGAAACGATACTCGATTTAGAAGGAGAAGTCATAGAACCCATAGTATTTCATAGCGACGCGATTTCCGTGTGAATTCGTCAATGAGTGGGAGTGAGGGATGCAGTAAAGAAGGATTAGTGCGTCGAGAGGGAGATACTCGTATCGCAAAAGAGAAGCCAGTCGTTTCCATAGAAACGATACTCGATTTAGAAGGAGAAGTCATAGAACACATAGTATTTCATGGCGACGCAATTTCCGTGTGAATTCGTCAATGAGTGGGAGTGAGGGATGCAGTAAAGAAGGATTAGTGCATCGAGAGGGAGATACTCGTATCGCAAAAGAAAAGCCAGTCGTTTCCATAGAAACGATACTCGATTTAGAAGGAGAAGTAATAGAACCCATAGTATTTCATGGCGTCGCAATTTCCGTGTGAATTCGTCAATGTGTATTAGTGAGGGATGCAGTAAAGACGGATTAGTGGATCGGAAATGTGATTGTCGTATCCCAAAAGAAAATCCTGTCGTTTCCATAGAAACGATACTCGATTTAGAAGGAGTAGTCATAGAACCCATAGTATTTCATAGCGACGCAATTTCCGTGTGAATTCGTCATTGTGTATTAGTGAGGGATGCAGTGAAGACGGATTAGTGGATCGGAAATGTGATTGTCGTATCGCAAAAGAAAAGCCAGTCGTTTCCATAGAAACGATACTCGATTTAGAAGGAGAAGTCATAGAACCCATAGTATTTCATGGCGACGCAATTTCCGTGTGAATTCGTCAATGTGTATTAGTGAGGGATGCAGTAAAGACGGCTTAGTGGATCGGAAATGTGATTGTCGTATCCCAAAAGAAAATCCTGTCGTTTCCAAAGAAACGTTACTCGATTTAGAAGGAGAAGTCATAGAACCCATAGTATTTCATAGCGACGCAATTTCCGTGTGAATTCGTCAACGAGTGGGAGTGAGGGATGCAGTAAAGAAAGATTAGTGCATCGAGAGGGAGATACTCGTATCGCAAAAGAAAAGCCAGTCGTTTCCATAGAAACGATACTCGATTTAGAAGGAGAAGTCATAGAACCCATAGTATTTCATAGCGACCCAATTTCCGTGTGAATTCGTCAATGAGTGGGAGTGAGGGATGCAGTAAAGAAGGATTAGTGCATCGAGAGGGAGATACTCATATCGCAAAAGAAAAGCCAGTCGTTTCCATAGAAACGATACTCGATTTAGAAGGAGAAGTCATAAAACCCATAGTATTTCATGGCGACGCAATTTCCGTGTGAATTCGTCAATGTGTATTAGTGAGGGATGCAGTAAAGACGGATTAGTGGAACGGAAATGTGATTGTCGTATCGCAAAAGAAAAGCCAGTCGTTTCCATAGAAACGATACTCGATTTAGAAGGAGAAGTCATAGAACCCATAGTATTTCATCGCGACGCAATTTCCGTGTGAATTCGTCAATGTGTATTAGTGAGGGATGCAGTAAAGACGGATTAGTGGATCGGAAATGTGATTGTCGTATCCCAAAAGAAAATCCTGTCGTTTCCATAGAAACGTTACTCGATTTAGAAGGAGAAGTCATAGAACCCATAGTATTTCATGGCGACGCAATTTCCGTGTGAATTCGTCAATGTGTATTAGTGAGGGATGCAGTAAAGACGGATTAGTGGATCGGAAATGTGATTATCGTATCCCAGAAGAAAATCCTGCCGTTTCCATAGAAACGTTACTCGATTTAGAAGGAGAAGTCATAGAACCCATAGTATTTCATGGCGACGCAATTTCCGTGTGAATTCATCAATGTGTATTAGTGAGGGATGCAGTAAAGACGGATTAGTGGATCGGAAATGTGATTGTCGTAACCCAAAGAAAATCGTTTCCATAGAAACGATACTCGATTTAGAAGGAGAAGTCATAGAACCCATAGTATTTCATAGCGACGCAATTTCCGTGTGAATTCGTCAATGAGTGGGAGTGAGGGATGCAGTAAAGAAGGATTAGTGCACTGAGAGGGAGATACTCGTATCGCAAAAGAAAAGCCAGTCGTTTCCATAGAAACGTTACTCGATTTAGAAGGAGAAGTCATAGAACCCATAGTATTTCATGGCGACGCAATTTCCGTGTGAATTCGTCAATGAGTGGGAGTGAGGGATGCAGTAAAGAAGGATTAGTGCATCGAGAGGGAGATACTCGTATCGCAAAAGAAAAACCAGTCGTTTCCATAGAAACGTTACTCGATTTAGAAGGAGAAGTCATAGAACCCATAGTATTTCATGGCGACGGAATTTCCGTGTGAATTCGTCAATGAGTGGGAGTGAGGGATGCAGTAGAGAAGGATTAGTGCATCGAGAGGGAGATACTCGTATCGCAAAAGAAAAGCCAGTCGTTTCCATAGAAACGATACTCGATTTAGAAGGAGAAGTCATAGAACTCATAGTATTTCATGGCGACGCAGTTTCCGTGTGAATTCCTCAATGTGTATTAGTGAGGGATGCAGTAAAGACGGATTAGTGGATCGGAAATGTGACTGTCGTATCCCAAAAGAAAATCCTGTCGTTTCCATAGAAATGTTACTCGATTTAGAAGGAGAAGTCATAGAACCCATAGTATTTCATGGCGACGCAATTTCCGTGTGAATTCGTCAATGAGTGGGGGTGAGGGATGCAGTAAAGAAGGATTAGTGCATCGAGAGGGAGATACTCGTATCGCAAAAGAAATGCCAGTCGTTTCCATAGAAACGTTACTCGATTTAGAAGGAGAAGTCATAGAACCCATAGTATTTCATGGCGACGCAATTTTCGTGTGAATTCGTCAATGAGTGGGAGTGAGGGATGCAGTAAAGAAGGATTAGTGCATCGAGAGGGAGATACTCGTATTGCAAAAGAAAAGCCAGTCGTTTCCATAGAAACGTTACTCGATTTAGAAGGAGAAGTCAAAGAAACCATAGTATTTCATGGCGACGCAATTTCCGTGTGAATTCGTCAATGTGTATTAGTGAGGGATGCAGTAAAGACGGATTAGTGGATCGGAAATGTGATTGTCGTATCCCAAAAGAAAATCGTTTCCATAGAAACGATACTCGATTTAGAAGGAGAAGTCATAGAACCCATAGTATTTCATAGCGACGCAATTTCCGTGTGAATTCGTCAATGAGTGGGAGTGAGGGATGCAGTAAAGAAGGATTAGTGCATCGAGAGGGAGATACTCGTATCGCAAAAGAAAAGCCAGTCGTTTCCATAGAAACGTTACTCGATTTAGAAGGAGAAGTCATGGAACCCATAGTATTTCATGGCGACGCAATTTCCGTGTGAATTCGTCAATGAGTGGGAGTGAGGGATGCAGTAAAGAAGGATTATGCATCGAGAGGGAGATACTCGTGTCGCAAAAGAAAAACCAGTCGTTTCCATAGAAACGTTACTCGATTTAGAAGGAGAAGTCATAGAACCCATAGTATCTCATGGCGACGCAATTTCCTTGTCAATTCGTCAATGAGTGGGAGTGAGGGATGCAGTAAAGACGGATTAGTGGATCGGAAATGTGATTGTCGTATCCCAAAAGAAAATCCTGTCGTTTCCATAGAAACGTTACTCGATTTAGAAGGAGAAGTCATAGAACCCATAGTATTTCATGGCGTCGCAATTTCCGTGTGTATTCGTCAATGAGTGGGGGTGAGGGATGCAGTAAAGAAGGATTAGTGCATCCAGAGGGAGATACTCGTATCGCAAAAGAAAAGCCAGTCGTTTCCATAGAAACGTTACACGATTTAGAAGGAGAAGTCATAGAACCCATAGTATTTCATGGCGACGCAATTTTCGTGTGAATTCGTCAATGAGTGGGAGTGAGGGATGCAGTAAAGAAGGATTAGTGCATCGAGAGGGAGATACTCGTATCGCAAAAGAAAAGCCAGTCGTTTCCATAGAAACGTTACTCGATTTAGAAGGAGAAGTCATAGAACCCATAGTATTTCATGGCGACGCAATTTCCGTGTGAATTCGTCAATGTGTATTAGTGAGGGATGCAGTAAAGACGGATTAGTGGATCGGAAATGTGATTGTCGTATCCCAAAAGAAAATCCTGTCGTTTCCATAGAAACGTTACTCGATTTAGAAGGAGAAGTCATAGAACCCATAGTATTTCATAGCGACGCAATTTCCGTGTGAATTCGTCAATGAGTGGGAGTGAGGGATGCAGTAAAGAAGGATTAGTGCATCGAGAGGGAGATACTCGTATCGCAAAAGAAAAGCCAGTCATTTCCATAGAAACGATACTCGATTTAGAAGGAGAAGTCATAGAACCCATAGTATTTCATGGCGACGCAATTTCCGTATGAATTTGTCAATGTATATTAGTGAGGGATGCAGTAAAGAAGGATTAGTGCATCGAGAGGGAGATACTCGTATCGCAAAACAAAAGCCAGTCGTTTCCATAGAAACGATACTCGATTTAGAAGGAGATGTCATAGAACCCATAGTATCTCATGGCGACGCAATTTCCGTGTGAATTCCTCAATGTGTATTAGTGAGGGATGCAGTAAGGACGGATTAGTGGATCGGAAATGTTATTGTCATATCCCAAAAGAAAATCCTGTCGTTTCCATAGAAACGTTACTCGATTTAGAAGGAGAAGTCATAGAACCCATAGTATTTCATGGCGACGCAATTTCCGTGTGAATTCGTCAATGAGTGGGGGTGAGGGATGCAGTAAAGAAGGATTAGTGCATCGAGAGGGAGATACTCGTATCGCAAAAGAAAAGCCAGTCGTTTCCATAGAAACGTTACTCGATTTAGAAGGAGAAGTCATAGAACCCATAGTATTTCATGGCGACGCAATTTTCGTGTGAATTTGTCAATGAGTGGGAGCGAGGGATGCAGCAAAGAAGGATTAGTGCATCGAGAGGGAGATACTCGTATCGCAAAAGAAAAGCCAGTCGTTTCCATAGAAACGTTACTCGATTTAGAAGGAGAAGTCATAGAACCCATAGTATTTCATGGCGACGCAATTTCCGTGTGAATTCGTCAATGTGTATTAGTGAGGGATGCAGTAAAGACGGATTAGTGGATCGGAAATGTGATTGTCGTATCCCAAAAGAAAATCCTGTCGTTTCCATAGAAACGTTACTCGATTTAGAAGGAGAAATCATAGAACACACAGTATTTCATAGCGACGCAATTTCCGTGTGAATTCGTCAATGAGTGGGAGTGAGGGATGCAGTAAAGAAAGATTAGTGCATCGAGAGGGAGATACTCGTATCGGAAAAGAAAAGCCAGTCGTTTCCATAGAAACGATACTCGATTTAGAAGGAGAAGTCATAGAACCCATAGTATTTCATGGCGACGCAATTTCCGTGTGAATTCGTCAATGTGTATTAGTGAGGGTTGCAGTAAAGACGGATTAGTGGATCGGAAATGTGATTGTCGTATCCCAAAAGAAAATCCTGTCGCTTCCATAGAAACGTTACTCGATTTAGAAGGAGAAGTCATAGAACCCATAGTATTTCATGGCGACGCAATTTCCGTGTGAATTCATCAATGAGTGGGAGTGAGGGATGCAGTAAAGAAGGATTAGTGCATCGAGAGGGAAATACTCGTATCGCAAAAGAAAAGCCAGTCGTTTCCATTGAAACGTTACTCGATTTAGGAGGAGAAGTCATAGAACCCATAGTATTTCATGGCGACGCATGATTGTCGTATCGCAAAAGAAAAGCCAGTCGTTTCCATAGAAACGATACTCGATTTAGAAGGAGAAGTCATAGAAGTCATAATACACATTGACGAATTCACACGGAAATTGCGTCGCCATGAAATATTATGGGTTCTATGACTTCTCCTTCTAAATCGAGTAACGTTTCTATGGAAACGACAGGATTTTCTTTTGGGATACGGCAATCACATTTCCGATCCACTAATCCGTCTTTACTGCATCCCTCACTAATACACATTGACGAATTCACACGGAAATTGCGTCGCCATGAAATACTATGGGTTCTATGACTTCTCCTTCTAAATCGAGTAACGTTTCTATGGAAACGACTGGCTTTTCTTTTGCGATACGAGTATCTCCCGATTTCCGTGTGAATTCGTCAATGAGTGGGAGTGAGGGATGCAGTAAAGAAGGATTAGTGCATCGAGAGGGAGATACTCGTATCGCAAAAGAAAAGCCAGTCGTTTCCATAGAAACGTTACTCGATTTAGAAGGACAAGTCATAGAACCCATAGTATTTCATGGCGACGCAATTTCCGTGTGAATTCGTCAATGAGTGGGAGTGAGGGATGCAGTAAAGAAGGATTAGTGCATGGAGAGGGAGATAATCGTATCGCAAAAGAAAAGCCAGTCGCTTCCATAGAAACGTTACTCCATTTAGAAGGAGAAGTCATGGAACGACTGGCTATGGGTTCTATGACTTCTCCTTCTAAATCGAGTATCGTTTCTATGGAAACGACTGGCTTTTCTTTTGCGATACGAGTATCTCCCTCTCGATGCACTAATCCTTCTTTACTGCATCCCTCACTCCCACTCATTGACGAATTCACACGGAAATTGCGTCGCCATGAAATACTATGGGTTCTATGACTTCTCCTTCTAAATCAAGTAACGTTTCTATGGAAACGACAGGATTTTCTTTGGGATACGACAATCACATTTCCGATCCACTAATCCGTCTTTACTGCATCCCTCACTAATACACATTGACAAATTCACATGGAAACTGCGTCGTCATGCAATACTATGGATTCTATAACTTCTCCTTCTAAATCGAGTATCGTTTCTATGGAAACGACTGGCTTTTCTTTTGCGATACGAGTATCTCCCTCTCGATGCACTAATCCTTCTTTACTGCATCCCTCACTCCCACTCAATGACGAATTCACACGGAAATTTCGTCGCCATGAAATACTATGTGTTCTATGACTTCTCCTTCTAAATCTAGTAACGTTTCTATGGAAACGACTGGCTTTTCCTTTGCGATATGAGTATCTCGCGATTTCCGTGTGAATTCGTCAATGAGTGGGAGTGAGGGATGCAGTAAAGAAGGATTAGTGCATCGAGAGGGAGATACTCGTATCGCAAAAGAAAAGCCAATCGTTTCCATAGAAACGTTACTCGATTTAGAAGGAGAAGTCATAGAACCCATAGTATTTCATGGCGACGCAATTTCCGTATGAATTCGTCAATGTGTATTAGTGAGGGATGCAGTAAAGACGGATTAGTGGATCGGAAATGTGATTGTCGTATCGCAAAAGAAAAGCCAGTTGTTTCCATAGAAACGATACTCGATTTAGAAGGAGAAGTCATAGAACCCATAGTATTTCATAGCGACGCAATTTCCGTGTGAATTCGTCAATGAGTGGGAGTGAGGGATGCAGTAAAGAAGGATTAGTGCATCGAGAGGAAGATACTCGTATCGCAAAAGAAAAGCCAGTCGTTTCCATAGAAACGATACTCGATTTAGAAGGAGAAGTCATAGAACCCATAGCCAGTCGTTCTATGACTTCTCCTTCTAAATCGAGTAACGTTTCTATGGAAACGACTGGCTTTTCTTTTGCGATACGATTATCTCCCTCTCCATGCACTAATCCTTCTTTACTGCATCCCTCACTCCCACTCATTGACGAATTCACACGGAAATTGCGTCGCCATGAAATACTATGGGTTCTATGACTTCTCCGTCTAATTCGAGTAACGTTTCTATGGAGACGACTGGATTTTCTTTTGGGATACGACAATCACATTTCCGATCCACTAATCCGTCTTTACTGCATCCCTCACTAATACACATTGACGAATTCACACGGAAATTGCGTCGCCATGAAATACTATGGGTTCTATGACTTCTCCTTCTAAATCTCTTAGATTTCTCCTTCTTTACTGCATCCCTCACTCCCACTCATTGACGAATTCACACGGAAATTGCGTCGCCATGAAATACTATGGGTTCTATGACTTCTCCTTCTAAATCGAGTAACGTTTCTATGGAAACGACAGGATTTTCTTTTGGGATACGACAATCACATTTCCGATCCACAAATCCGTCTTTACTGCATCCCTCACTAATACACATTGATGAATTCACATGGAAATTGCGTCGCCATGAAATACTACGGGTTCTATAACTTCTCCTTCTAAATCGAGTATCGTTTCTATGGAAACGACTGGCTTTTCTTTTGCGATACGAGTATCTCCCTCTAGATGCACTAATCCTTCTTTACTGCATCCCTCACTCCCACTCATTGACGAATTCACACGGAAATTGCGTCGCCATGAAATACTATGGGTTCTATGACTTCTCCTTCTAAATCGAGTAACGTTTCTATGGAAACGACTGGCTTTTCCTTTGCGATATGAGTATCTCCCGATTTCCGTGTGAATTCGTCAATGAGTGGGAGCGAGGGATGCAGTAAAGAAGGATTAGTGCATCGAGAGGGAGATACTCGTATCGCAAAAGAAAAGCCAGTCTTTTCCATAGAAACGTTACTCGATTTAGAAGGAGAAGTCATAGAACCCATTGTATTTCATGGCGACGCAATTTCCGTGTGAATTCGTCAATGAGTGGGAGTGAGGGATGCAGTAGAGAAGGATTAGTGCATCGAGAGGGAGATACTCGTATCGCAAAAGAAAAGCCAGTCGTTTCCATTGAAACGTTACTCGATTTAGAGGGAGAAGTCATAGAACCCATAGTATTTCATGGCGACGCAATTTCCATATGAATTCGTCAATGTGTATTAGTGAGGGATGCAGTAAAGACGGATTAGTGGATCGGAAATATGATTGTCGTATCGCAAAGGAAAAGCCAGTTGTTTCCATAGAAACGATACTCGATTTAGAAGGAGAAGTCATAGATCCCATAGTATTTCATAGCGACGCAATTTCCGTGTGAATTCGTCAATGAGTGGGAGTGAGGGATGCAGTAAAGAAGGATTAGTGCATCGAGAAGGAGATACTCGTATCGCAAAAGAAAAGCCATTCGTTTCCATAGAAACGTTACTCTATTTAGAACGAGAAGCCATAGAACCCATAGTATTTCATGGCGACGCAATTTCCGTGTGAATTCGTCAATGAGTGGGAGTGAGGGATGCAGTAAAGAAGGATTAGTGCATCGAGAGGGAGATACTCGTATCGCAAAAGAAAAGCCAGTCGTATCCATAGAAACGATACTCGATTTAGAAGGAGATGTCATAGAACCCATAGTATTTCATGGCGACGCAATTTCCGTGTGAATTCCTCAATGTGTACTAGTGAGGGATGCAGTAAGGACGGATTAGTGGATCGGAAATGTGATTGTCGTATCCCAAAAGAAAATCCTGTCGTTTCCATAGAATCGTTACTCGATTTAGAAGGAGAAGTCACAGAACCCATAGTATTTCATGGCGACGCAATTTCCGTGTGAATTCGTCAATGAGTGGGGGTGAGGGATGCAGTAAAGAAGGATTAGTGCATCGAGAGGGAGATACTCGTATCGCAAAAGAAAAGCCAGTCGTTTCCATTGAAACGTTACTCGATTTAGAAGGAGAAATCATAGAACACATAGTATTTCATAGCGACGCAATTTCCGTGTGAATTCGTCAATGAGTGGGAGTGAGGGATGCAGTAGAGAAGGATTAGTGCATCGAGAGGGAGATACTCGTATCGCAAAAGAAAAGCCAGTCGTTTCCATAGAAACGATACTCGATTTAGAAGGAGAAGTCATAGAACCCATAGTATTTCATGGCGACGCAATTTCCGTGTGAATTCGTCAATGTGTATTAGTGAGGGATGCAGTAAAGACGGATTAGTGGATCGGAAATGTGATTGTCGTATCCCAAAAGAAAATCCTGTCGCTTCCATAGAAACGTTACTCGATTTAGAAGGAGAAGCCATAGAACCCATAGTATTTCATGGCGACGCAATTTCCGTGTGAATTCATCAATGAGTGGGAGTGAGGGATGCAGTAAAGAAGGATTAGTGCATCGAGAGGGAAATACTCGTATCGCAAAAGAAAAGCCAGTCGTTTCCATAGAAACGTTACTCGATTTAGGAGGAGAAGTCATAGAACCCATAGTATTTCATGGCGACGCATGATTGTCGTATCGCAAAAGAAAAGCCAGTCGTTTCCATAGAAACGATACTCGATTTAGAAGGAGAAGTCATAGAAGTCATAATACACATTGACGAATTCACACGGAAATTGCGTCGCCATGAAGTATTATGGGTTCTATGACTTCTCCTTCTAAATCGAGTAACGTTACTATGGAAACGACAGGATTTTCTTTTGGGATACGACAATCACATTTCCGATCCACTAATCCGACTTTACTGCAGCCCTCACTAATACACATTGACGAATTCACACGGAAATTGCGTCGCCATGAAATACTATAGGTTCTATGACTTCTCCTTCTAAAACTCTTAGAAGGAGAAGTCATAGAACCCATAGTATTTCACTATGCACTAATCCTTCTTTACTGCATCCCTCACTCCCACTCGTTGACGAATTCACACGGAAAATGCGTCGCCATGAAATACTATGGGTTCTATGACTTCTCCTTCTAAATCGGGTAACGTTTCTATGGAAACGACAGGATTTTCTTTTGGGATACGACAATCACATTTCCGATCCACTAATCCGTCTTTACTGCATCCCTCACTATTACACATTGACGAATTCACACGGAAATTGCGTCGCCATGAAATGCTATGGGTTCTATGACTTCTCCTTCTAAATCGAGTAACGTTTCTATGGAAACGACTAGCTTTTCTTTTGCGATACGAGAATCTCCCGATTTCTGTGTGAATTCGTCAATGAGTGGGAGTGAGGGATGCAGTAAAGAAGGATTAGTGCATCGAGAGGGAGATACTCGTATCGCAAAAGAAAAGCCAGTCGTTTCCATAGAAACGTTACTCGATTTAGAAGGAGAAGTCATAGAACCCATAGTACTTCATGGCGACGCAATTTCCGTGTGAATTCGTCAATGAGTGGGAGTGAGGGATGCAGTAAAGAAGGATTAGTGCATGGAGAGGGAGATAATCGTATCGCAAAAGAAAAGCCAGTCGCTTCCATAGAAACGTTACTCCATTTAGAAGGAGAACTCATAGAACGACTGGCTATGGGTTCTATGACTTCTCCTTCTAAATCGAGTATCGTTTCTATGGAAACGACTGGCTTTTCTTTTGCGATACGAGTATCTCCCTCTCGATGCACTAATCCTTCTTTACTGCATCCCTCACTCCCACTCATTGACGAATTCACACGGAAATTGCGTCGCCATGAAATACTATGGGTTCTATGAGTTCTCCTTCTAAATCGAGTAACGTTTCTATGGAAACGACAGGATTTTCTTTGGGATACGACAATCACATTTCCGATCCACTAATCCGTCTATACTGCATCCCTCACTAATACACATTGACAAATTCACATGGAAACTGCGTCGCCATGAAATACTATGGATTCTATAACTTCTCCTTCTAAATCGAGTATCGTTTCTATGGAAACGACTGGCTTTTCTTTTGCGATACGAGTATCTCCCTCTCGATGCACTAATCCTTCTTTACTGCATCCCTCACTCCCACTCAATGACGAATTCACACGGAAATTTCGTCGCCATGAAATACTATGGGTTCTATGACTTCTCCTTCTAAATCTAGTAACGTTTCTATGGAAACGACTGGCTTTTCCTTTGCGATATGAGTATCTCCCGATTTCCGTGTGAATTCGTCAATGAGTGGGAGTGAGGGATGCAGTAAAGAAGGATTAGTGCATCGAGAGGGAGATACTCGTATCGCAAAAGGAAAGCCAACCGTTTCCATAGAAACGTTACTCGATTTAGAAGGAGAAGTCATAGAACCCATAGTATTTCATGGCGACGCAATTTCCGTATGAATTCGTCAATGTGTATTAGTGAGGGATGCAGTAAAGACGGATTAGTGGATCGGAAATGTGATTGTCGTATCGCAAAAGAAAAGCCAGTTGTTTCCATAGAAACGATACTCGATTTAGAAGGAGAAGTCATAGAACACATAGTATTTCATAGCGACGCAATTTCCGTGTGAATTCGTCAATGAGTGGGAGTGAGGGATGCAGTAAAGAAGGATTAGTGCATCGAGAGGGAGATACTCGTAACGCAAAAGAAAAGCCAGTCGTTTCCATAGAAACGTTACTCGATTTAGTGGGAGAAGTCATAGAACCCATAGTATTTCATGGCGACGCAATTTCCGTATGAATTCGTCAATGTGTATTAGTGAGGGATGCAGTAAAGACGGATTAGTGGATCGGAAATATGATTGTCGTATCGCAAAGGAAAAGCCAGTTGTTTCCATAGAAACGATACTCGATTTAGAAGGAGAAGTCATAGATCCCATAGTATTTCATAGCGACGCAATTTCCGCGTGAATTCGTCAATGAGTGGGAGTGAGGGATGCAGTAAAGAAGGATTAGTGCATCGAGAGGGAGATACTCGTATCGCAAAAGAAAAGCCAGTCGTTTCCATAGATACGTTACTCGATTTAGAACGAGAAGTCATAGAACCCATAGTATTTCATGGCGACGCAATTTCCGTGTGAATTCCTCAAAGAGTGGGAGTGAGGGATGCAGTAAAGAAGGATTAGTGCATCGAGAGGGAGATACTCGTATCGCAAAAGAAAAGCCAGTCGTTTCCATAGAAACGTTACTCGATTTAGAAGGAGAAGTCATAGAACCCATAGTATTTCATGGCGACGCAATTTCCGTATGAATTCGTCAATGTATATTAGTGAGGGATGCAGTAAAGACGGATTAGTGGATCGGAAATGTGATTGTCGTATCGCAAAAGAAAAGCCAGTTGTTTCCATAGAAACGATACTCGATTTAGAAGGAGAAGTCATAGAACCCATAGTATTTCATAGCGACGCAATTTCCGTGTGAATTCGTAAAGAGTGGGAGTGAGGGATGCAGTAAAGAAGGATTAGTGCATCGAGAGGGAGATACTCGTATCGCAAAAGAAAAGCCAGTCGTTTCCATAGAAACGTTACTCGATTTAGAAGGAGAAATCATAAAACACATAGTATTTCATGGCGACGCAATTTCCGTATGAATTCGTCAATGTATATTAGTGAGGGATGCAGTAAAGACGGATTAGTGGGTCGGAAATGAGATTGTTGTATCGCAAAAGAAAAGCCAGTTGTTTCCATAGAAACGATACTGGATTTAGAAGGAGAAGTCATAGAACCCATTGTATTTCATAGCGACGCAATTTCCGTGTGAATTCGTCAATGAGTGGGAGTGAGGGATGCAGTAAAGAAGGATTAGTGCATCGAGAGGGAGATACTCGTATCGCAAAAGAAAAGCCAGTCGTTTCCATAGAAACGATACTCGATTTAGAAGGAGAAGTCATAGAACCCATAGTATTTTATGGCGACGCAATTTCCGTGTGAATTCGTCAATGTGTATTAGTGAGGGATGCAGTAAAGACGGATTAGTGGATCGGAAATGTGATTGTCGTATCGCAAAAGAAAAGCCAGTCGTTTCCATAGAAACGATACTCGATTTAGAAGGAGAAGTCATAGAACCCACAGTATTTCATGGCGACGCAATTTCCGTGTGAATTCGTCAATGTGTATTAGTGAGGGATGCATTAAAGATGGATTAGTGTATCGGAAATGTGATTGTCGTATCGCAAAAGAGAAGCCAGTCGTTTCCATAGAAACGTTACTCGATTTAAAAGGAGAAGTCATAGAACCCATAGTATTTCATAGCGACGCAATTTCCGTGTGAATTCGTCAATGTGTATTAGTGAGGGATGCAGTAAAGACGGATTAGTGGATCGGAAATGTGATTGTCGTATCGCAAATGAAAAGCCAGTCGTTTCCATAGAAACGATACTCGATTTAGAAGGAGAAGTCATAGAACCCATAGTATTTCATGGCGACGCAATTTCCGTGTGAATTCGTCAATGAGTGGGAGTGAGGGATGCAGTAAAGAAGGATTAGTGCATCGAGAGGGAGATACTCGTATCGCAAAAGAAAAGCCAGTCGTTTCCATAGAAACGATACTCGATTTAGGAGGAGAAGTCATAGACCCCATAGTATTTCATAGCGACGCAATTTCCGTATGAATTCGTCAATGTATATTAGTGAGGGATGCAGTAAAGACGGATTAGTGGATCGGAAATGTGATTGTCGTATCGCAAAAGAACAGCCAGTCGTTTCCATAGAAACGTTACTCGATTTAGAAGGAGAAGTCATAGAAACCATAGTATTTCATGGCGACGCAATTTCCGTGTGAATTCGTCAATGAGTGGGAGTGAGGGATGCAGTAAAGCAGTAATGAAGGATTAGTGCATCGAGAGGGAGATACTCGTATCGCAAAAGAAAAGCCAGTCGTTTCCACAGAAACGCTACTCGATTTAGAAGGAGAAGTCATAGAACCCATAGTATTTCATAGCGACGCAATTTCCGTGTGAATTCGTCAATGAGTGGGAGTGAGGGATGCAGTAAAGAAGGATTAGTGCATCGAGAGGGAGATACTCGTATCGCAAAAGAAAAGCCAGTCGTTTACACAGAAACGCTACTCGATTTAGAAGGAGAAGTCATAGAACCCATAGTGTTTCATGGCGACGCAATTTCCGTGTGAATTCGTCAATGTGTATTAGTGAGGGATGCAGTAAAGACGGATTAGTGGATCGGAAATGTGATTCTCGTATCCCAAAAGAAAATCCTGTCGTTTCCATAGAAACTTTACTCGATTTAGAAGGAGAAGTCATAGAACCCATAGTATTTCATGGCGACGCAATTTCCGTGTGAATTCGTCAATGAGTGGGAGTGAGGGATGCAGTAAAGAAGGATTAGTGCATCGAGAGGGAGATACTCGTATCGCAAAAGAAAAGCCAGTCGTTCCATTGAAACGTTACTCGATTTAGAAGGAGAAATCATAGAACCCATAGTATTTCATGGCGACGCAAATTCCGTATGAATTCGTCAATGTATATTAGTGAGGGATGCAGTAAAGACGGATTAGTGGATCGGAAATGTGATTGTCGTATCGCAAAAAAAAAGCCAGTCGTTTCCATAGAAACGATACTCGATTTAGAAGGAGAAGTCATAGAACCCATAGTATTTCAGGGCGACGCAATTTCCGTGTGAATTCGTCAATGTGTATTAGTGAGGGATGCAGTAAAGACGGATTAGTGGATCGGAAATGTGATTCTCGTATCCCAAAAGAAAATCCTGTCGTTTCCATAGAAACGATACTCGATTTAGAAGGAGAAGTCATAGAACCCATAGTATTTCATAGCGACGAAATTTCCGTATGAATTCGTCAATGTGTATTAGTGAGGGATGCAGTAAAGACGGATTAGTGGATCGGAAATGTGATTGTCGTATCGCAAAAGAAAAGCCAGTCGTTTCCATAGAAACGATACTCGATTTAGAAGGAGAAGTCATAGAACCCATAGTATTTCAGGGCGACGCAATTTCCGTGTGAATTCGTAAATGTGTATTACTGAGGGATGCAGTAAAGACGGATTAGTGGATCGGAAGTGTGATTGTCGTATCCCAAAAGAAAATCCTGTCGTTTCCATAGAAACGATACTCGATTTAGAAGGAGAAGTCATAGATCCCATAGTATTTCATAGCGACGCAATTTCCGTGTGAAATCGTCAATGAGTGGGAGTGAGGGATGCAGTAAAGAAGGATTAGTGCATCGAGAGGGAGATACTCGTATCGCAAAAGAAAAGCCAGTCGTTTCCATAGAAACGATACTCGATTTAGAAGGAGAAGTCATAGACCCCATAGTATTTCATAGCGACGCAATTTCCGTATGAATTCGTCAATGTATATTAGTGAGGGATGCAGTAACGACGGATTAGTGGATCGGAAATGTGATTGTCGTATCGCAAAAGAACAGCCAGTCGTTTCCATAGAAACGTTACTCGATTTAGAAGGAGAAGTCATAGAAACCATAGTATTTCATGGCGACGCAATTTCCGTGTGAATTCGTCAATGTGTGGGAGTGAGGGATGCAGTAAAGAAGAATTAGTGCATCGAGAGGGAGATACTCGTATCGCAAAAGAAAGCCAGTCGTTTCCATAGAAACGCTACTCGATTTAGAAGGAGAAGTCATAGAACCCATAGTATTTCACAGCGACGCAATTTCCGTGTGAATTCGTCAATGAGTGGGAGTGAGGGATGCAGTAAAGAAGGATTAGTGCATCGAGAGGGAGATACTCGTATCGCAAAAGAAAAGCCAGTCGTTTACACAGAAACGATACTCGATTTAGAAGGAGAAGTCATAGAACCCATAGTATTTCATGGCGACGCAATTTCCGTGTGAATTCGTCAATGTGTATTAGTGAGGGATGCAGTAAAGACGGATTAGTGGATCGGAAATGTGATTCTCGTATCCCAAAAGAAAATCCTGTCGCTTCCATAGAAACTTTACTCGATTAAGAAGGAGAAGTCATAGAACCCATAGTATTTCATGGCGACGCAATTTCCGTGTGAATTCGTCAATGAGTGGGAGTGAGGGATGCAGTAAAGAAGGATTAGTGCATCGAGAGGGAGATACTCGTATCGCAAAAGAAAAGCCAGTCGTTTCCATAGAAACGTTACTCGATTTAGAAGGAGAAGTCATAGAACCCATAGTATTTCATGGCGACGCAATTTCCGTATGAATTTGTCAATGTATATTAGTGAGGGATGCAGTAAAGACGGATTAGTGGATCGGAAATGTGATTGTCGTATCGCAAAAGAAAAGCCAGTCGTTTCCATAGAAACGATACTCGATTTAGAAGGAGAAGTCATAGAACCCATAGTATTTCAGGGCGACGCAATTTCCGTGTGAATTCGTAAATGTGTATTAGTGAGGGATGCAGTAAAGACGGATTAGTGGATGGGAAGTGTGATTGTCGTATCCCAAAAGAAAATCCTGTCGTTTCCATAGAAACGATACTCGATTTAGAAGGAGAAGTCATAGATCCCATAGTATTTCATAGCGACGCAATTTCCGTGTGAATTCGTCAATGAGTGGGAGTGAGGGATGCAGTAAAGAAGGATTAGTGCATCGAGAGGGAGATACTCGTATCGCAAAAGAAAAGCCAGTCGTTTCCATAGAAACGTTACTCGATTTAGAACGAGAAGTCATAGAACCCATAGTATTTCATGGCGACGCAATATCCGTGTGAATTCCTCAATGAGTGGGAGTGAGGGATGCAGTAAAGAAGGATTAGTGCATCGAGAGGGAGATACTCGTATCGCAAAAGAAAAGCCAGTCGTTTCCATAGAAACGTTACTCGATTTAGAAGGAGAAGTCATAGAACCCATAGTATTTCATGGCGACGCAATTTCCGTATGAATTCGTCAATGTAAATTAGTGAGGGATGCAGTAAAGACGGATTAGTGGGTCGGAAATGTGATTGTCGTATCGCCAAAGAAAAGCCAGTTGTTTCCATAGAAACGATACTCGATTTAGAAGGAGAAGTCATAGAACCCATAGTATTTCATAGCGCCGCAATTTCCGTGTGAATTTGTCAAGAGTGGGAGTGAGGGATGCAGTAAAGAAGGATTAGTGCATCGAGAGGGAGATACTCGTATCGCAAAGGAAAAGCCAGTCGTTTCCATAGAAACGTTACTCGATTTAGAAGGAGAAGTCATAGAACCCATAGTATTTCATGGCGACGCAATTTCCGTATGAATTCGTCAATGTATATTAGTGAGGGATGCAGTAAAGACGGATTAGTGGATCGGAAATGTGATTGTTGTATCGCAAAAGAAAAGCCAGTTGTTTCCATAGAAACGATACTCGATTTAGAAGGAGTAGTCATAGATCCCATAGTATTTCATAGCGACGCAATTTCCGTGTGAATTCGTCAATGAGTGGGAGTGAGGGATGCAGTAAAGAAGGATTAGTGCATCGAGAGGGAGATACTCGTATCGCAAAAGAAAAGCCAGTCGTTTCCATAGAAACGATACTCGATTTAGAAGGAGAAGTCATAGACCCCATAGTATTTCATAGCGACGCAATTTCCGTATGAATTCGTCAATGTATATTAGTGAGGGATGCAGTAACGACGGATTAGTGGATCGGAAATGTGATTGTCGTATCGCAAAAGAACAGCCAGTCGTTTCCATAGAAACGTTACTCGATTTAGAAGGAGAAGTCATAGAAACCATAGTATTTCATGGCGACGCAATTTCCGTGTGAATTCGTCAATGTGTGGGAGTGAGGGATGCAGTAAAGAAGAATTAGTGCATCGAGAGGGAGATACTCGTATCGCAAAAGAAAGCCAGTCGTTTCCATAGAAACGCTACTCGATTTAGAAGGAGAAGTCATAGAACCCATAGTATTTCATAGCGACGCAATTTCCGTGTGAATTCGTCAATGAGTGGGAGTGAGGGATGCAGTAAAGAAGGATTAGTGCATCGAGAGGGAGATACTCGTATCGCAAAAGAAAAGCCAGTCGTTTACACAGAAACGATACTCGATTTAGAAGGAGAAGTCATAGAACCCATAGTATTTCATGGCGACGCAATTTCCGTGTGAATTCGTCAATGTGTATTAGTGAGGGATGCAGTAAAGACGGATTAGTGGATCGGAAATGTGATTCTCGTATCGAAAAAGAAAATCCTGTCGCTTCCATAGAAACTATACTCGATTAAGAAGGAGAAGTCATAGAACCCATAGTATTTCATAGCGCCGCAATTTCCGTGTGAATTCGTCAAGAGTGGGAGTGAGGGATGCAGTAAAGAAGGATTAGTGCATCGAGAGGGAGATACTCGTATCGCAAAAGAAAAGCCAGTCGTTTCCATAGAAACGTTACTCGATTTAGAAGGAGAAGTCATAGAACCCATAGTATTTCATGGCGACGCAATTTCCGTATGAATTCGTCAATGTATATTAGTGAGGGATGCAGTAAAGACGGATTAGTGAATCGGAAATGTGATTGTTGTATCGCAAAAGAAAAGCCAGTTGTTTCCATAGAAACGATACTCGATTTAGAAGGAGTAGTCATAGATCCTATAGTATTTCATAGCGACGCAATTTCCGTGTGAATTCGTCAATGAGTGGGAGTGAGAGATGCAGTAAAGAAGGATTAGTGCATCGAGAGGGAGATACTCGTATCGCAAAAGAAAAGCCAGTCGTTTCCATAGAAACGATACTCGATTTAGAAGGAGAAGTCATAGAACCCATAGTATTTCATGGCGACGCAATTTCCGTGTGAATTCGTCAATGTGTATTAGTGAGGGATGCAGTAAAGACGGATTAGTGGATCGGAAATGTGATTCTCGTATCGCAAAAGAAAATCCTGTCGCTTCCATAGAAACTTTACTCGATTAAGAAGGAGAAGTCATAGAACCCATAGTATTTCATGGCGACGCAATTTCCGTGTGAATTCGTCAATGAGTGGGAGTGAGGGATGCAGTAAAGAAGGATTAGTGCATCGAGAGGGAGATACTCGTATCGCAAAAGAAAAGCCAGTCGTTTCCATAGAAACGTTACTCGATTTAGAAGGAGAAGTCATAGAACCCATAGTATTTCATGGCGACGCAATTTCCGTATGAATTTGTCAATGTATATTAGTGAGGGATGCAGTAAAGACGGATTAGTGGATCGGAAATGTGATTGTCGTATCGCAAAAGAAAAGCCAGTCGTTTCCATAGAAACGATACTCGATTTAGAAGGAGAAGTCATAGAACCCATAGTATTTCAGGGCGACGCAATTTCCGTGTGAATTCGTAAATGTGTATTAGTGAGGGATGCAGTATAGACGGATTAGTGGATCGGAAGTGTGATTGTCGTATCCCAAAGAAAATCCTGTCGTTTCCATAGAAACGATACTCGATTTAGAAGGAGAAGTCATAGATCCCATAGTATTTCATAGCGCCGCAATTTTCGTGTGAATTCGTCAAGAGTGGGAGTGAGGGATGCAGTAAAGAAGGATTAGTGCATCGAGAGGGAGATACTCGTATCGCAAAAGAAAAGCCAGTCGTTTCCATAGAAACGTTACTCGATTTAGAAGGAGAAGTCATAGAACCCATAGTATTTCATGGCGACGCAATTTCCGTATGAATTCGTCAATGTATATTAGTGAGGGATGCAGTAAAGACGGATTAGTGGATCGGAAATGTGATTGTTGTATCGCAAAAGAAAAGCCAGTTGTTTCCATAGAAACGATACTCGATTTAGAAGGAGTAGTCATAGAACCCATAGTATTTCATAGCGACGCAATTTCCGTGTGAATTCGTCAATGAGTGGGAGTGAGGGATGCAGTAACGAAGGATTAGTGCATCGAGAGGGAGATACTCGTATCGCAAAAGAAAAGCCAGTCGTTTCCATAGAAACGATACTCGATTTAGAAGGAGAAGTCATAGAACCCATAGTATTTTATGGCGACGCAATTTCCGTGTGAATTCGTCAATGTGTATTAGTGAGGGATGCAGTAAAGACGGATTAGTGGATCGGAAATGTGATTGTCGTATCGCAAAAGAAAAGCCAGTCGTTTCCATAGAAACGATACGCGATTTAGAAGGAGAAGTCATAGAACCCATAGTATTTCATGGCGACGCAATTTCCGTGTGAATTCGTCAATGTGTATTAGTGAGGGATGCATTAAAGACGGATTAGTGTATCGGAAATGTGATTGTCGTATCGCAAAAGAAAAGCCAGTCGTTTCCATAGAAACGTTACTCGATTTAGAAGGAGAAGTCATAGAACCCATAGTATTTCATAGCGACGCAATTTCCGTGTGAATTCGTCAATGTGTATTAGTGAGGGATGCAGTAAAGACGGATTAGTGGATCGGAAATGTGATTGTCGTATCGCAAAAGAAAAGCCAGTCGTTTCCATAGAAACGATACTCGATTTAGAAGGAGAAGTCATAGAACCCATAGTATTTCATGGCGACGCAATTTCCGTGTGAATTCGTCATGAGTGGGAGTGAGGGATGCAGTAAAGAAGGATTAGTGCATCGAGAGGGAGATACTCGTATCGCAAAAGAAAAGCCAGTCGTTTCCATAGAAACGATACTCGATTTAGAAGGAGAAGTCATAGACCCCATAGTATTTCATAGCGACGCAATTTCCGTATGAATTCGTCAATGTATATTAGTGAGGGATGCAGTAAAGACGGATTAGTGGATCGGAAATGTGATTGTCGTATCGCAAAAGAACAGCCAGTCGTTTCCATAGAAACGTTACTCGATTTAGAAGGAGAAGTCATAGAAACCATAGAATTTCATGGCGACGCAATTTCCGTGTGAATTCGTCAATGAGTGGGAGTGAGGGATGCAGTAAAGAAGGATTAGTGCATCGAGAGGGAGATACTCGTGTCGCAAAAGAAAAGCCAGTCGTTTCCATAGAAACGCTACTCGATTTAGAAGGAGAAGTCATAGAACCCATAGTATTTCATAGCGACGCAATTTCCGTGTGAATTCGTCAATGAGTGGGAGTGAGGGATGCAGTAAAGAAGGATTAGTGCATCGAGAGGGAGATACTCGTATCGCAAAAGAAAAGCCAGTCGTTTACACAGAAACGATACTCGATTTCGAAGGAGAAGTCATAGAACCCATAGTATTTCATGGCGACGCAATTTCCGTGTGAATTCGTCAATATGTATTAGTGAGGGATGCAGTAAAGACGGATTAGTGGATCGGAAATGTGATTCTCGTATCCCAAAAGAAAATCCTGTCGTTTCCATAGAAACTTTACTCGATTTAGAAGGAGAAGTCATAGAACCCATAGTATTTCATGGCGACGCAATTTCCGTGTGAATTCGTCAATGAGTGGGAGTGAGGGATGCAGTAAAGAAGGATTAGTGCATCGAGAGGGAGATACTCGTATCGCAAAAGAAAAGCCAGTCGTTTCCATAGAAACGATACTCGATTTAGAAGGAGAAGTCATAGAACCCATAGTATTTCATAGCGACGCAATTTCCGTAAGAATTCGTCAATGTGTATTAGTGAGGGATGCAGTAAAGACGGATTAGTGGATCGGAAACGTGATTGTCGTATCCCAAAAGAAAAGCCAGTCGTTTCCATAGAAACGATACTCGATTTAGAAGGAGAAGTCATAGAACCCATAGTATTTCATAGCGACGCAATTTCCGTATGAATTCGTCAATGTGTATTTGTGAGGGATGCAGTAAAGACGGATTAGTGGATCGGAAATGTGATTGTCGTATCGCAAAAGAAAAGCCAGTCGTTTCCATAGAAACGATACTCGATTTAGAAGGAGAAGTCATAGAACCCATAGTATTTCAGGGCGACGCAATTTCCGTGTGAATTCGTAAATGTGTATTAGTGAGGGATCCAGTAAAGACGGATTAGTGGATCGGAAGTGTGATTGTCGTATCCCAAAAGAAAATCCTGTCGTTTCCATAGAAACTTTACTCGATTTAGAAGGAGAAGTCATAGAACCCATAGTATTTCATGGCGACGCAATTTCCGTGTGAATTCGTCAATGAGTGGGAGTGAGGGATGCAGTAAAGAAGGATTAGTGCATCGAGAGGGAGATACTCGTATCGCAAAAGAAAAGCCAGTCGTTTCCATAGAAACGATACTCGATTTAGAAGGAGAAGTCATAGACCCCATAGTATTTCATAGCGACGCAATTTCCGTATGAATTCGTCAATGTATATTAGTGAGGGATGCAGTAAAGACGGATTAGTGGATCGGAAATGTGATTGTCGTATCCCAAAAGAAAATCCTGTCGTTTCCATAGAAACGTTACTCGATTTAGAAGGAGAAGTCATAGATCCCATAGTATTTCATGGCGACGCAATTTCCGTGTGAATTCGTCAATGAGTGGGAGTGAGGGATGCAGTAAAGAAGGATTAGTGCATCGAGAGGGAAATACTCGTATCGCAAAAGAAAAGCCAGTCGTTTCCATAGAAACGATACTCGATTTAGAAGGAGAAGTCATAGAACCCATAGTATTTCATAGCGTCGCAATTTCCGTATGAATTCGTCAATGTGTATTAGTGAGGGATGCAGTAAAAACGGATTAGTGGATCGGAAATGTGATTGTCGTATCGCAAAAGAAAAGCCAGTCGTCTCCATAGAAACGATACTCGATTTAGAAGCAGAACTCATAGAACGCATAGTATTTCATAGCGACGCAATTTCCGTATGAATTCGTCAATGTGTATTAGTGTGGGATGCAGTAAAGACGGATTAGTGGATCGGAAATGTGATTGTCGTATCCCAAAAGAAAATCCTGTCGTTTCCATAGAAACGTTACTCGATTTAGAAGGAGAAGTCATAGAACCCATAGTATTTCATAGCGACGCAATTTCCGTGTGAATACGTCAATGAGTGGGAGTGAGGGATGCAGTAAAGAAGGATTAGTGCATCGAGAGGGAGATATTCGTATCGCAAAAGAAAAGCCAGTCGTTTCCATAGAAACGATACTCGATTTAGAAGGAGAAGTCATAGAACCCATAGTATTTCATAGCGACGCAATTTCCGTGTGAATTCGTCAATGAGTGGGAGTGAGGGATGCAGTGAAGAAGGATTAGTGCATCGAGAGGGAGATACTCGTATCGCAAAAGAAAAGCCAGTCGTTTCCATAGAAACGATACTCGATTTAGAAGGAGAAGTCATGGAACCCATAGATTTCATGGCGACGCAATTTCCGTGTGAATTCGTCAATGTGTATTAGTGAGGGATGCAGCAAAGACGGATTAGTGGATCGGAAATGTGATTGTCGTATCGCAAAAGAAAAGCCAGTCGTTTCCATAGAAACGATACTCGATTTAGAAGGAGAAGTCATAGAACCCATAGTATTTCATGGCGACGCAATTTCCGTGTGAATTCGTCAATGTGTATTAGTGAGGGATGCAGTAAAGGCGGATTAGTGGATCGGAAATGTGATTGTCGTATCCCAAAAGAAAATCCTGTCGTTTCCATAGAAGCGTTACTCGATTTAGAAGGAGAAGTCATAGAACCCATAGTATTTCATGGCGACGCAATTTCCGTGTGAATTCGTCAATGTGTATTAGTGAGGGATGCAGTAAAGACGGATTAGTGGATCGGAAATGTGATTGTCGTATCCCAAAAGAAAATCCTGTCGTTTCCATAGAAACGTTACTCGATTTAGAAGGAGAAGTCATAGAACCCATAGTATTTCATAGCGTCGCAATTTCCGTATGAATTCGTCAATGTGTATTAGTGAGGGATGCAGTAAAGACGGATTAGTGGATCGGAAATGTGATTGTCGTATCCCAAAAGAAAATCCTGTCGTTTCCATAGAAACGTTACTCGATTTAGAAGGAGAAGTCATAGATCCCATAGTATTTCATGGCGACGCAATTTCCGTGTGAATTCGTCAATGAGTGGGAGTGAGGGATGCAGTAAAGAAGGATTAGTGCATCGAGAGGGAGATACTCGTATCGCAAAAGAAAAGCCAGTCGTTTCCATAGAAACGATACTCGATTTAGAAGGAGAAGTCATAGAACCCATAGTATTTCATAGCGACGCAATTTCCGTGTGAATGCGTCAATGAGTGGGAGTGAGGGATGCAGTAAAGAAGGATTAGTGCATCGAGAGGGAGATACTCGTATCGCAAAAGAAAAGCCAGTCGTTTCCATAGAAACGATACTCGATTTAGAAGGAGAAGTCATAGAACCCATAGTATTTCACGGCGACGCAATTTCCGTGTGAATTCGTCAATGTGTATTAGTGAGGGATGCAGTAAAGACGGATTAGTGGATCGGAAATGTGATTGTCGTATCGCAAAAGAAAAGCCAGTCGTTTCCATAGAAACGATACTCGATTTAGAAGGAGAAGTCATAGAACCCATAGTATTTCATACCGACGGAATTTCCGTGTGAATTCGTCAATGAGTGGGAGTGAGGGATGCAGTAAAAAAGGATTAGTGCATCGAGAGGGAGATAGTCGTATCGCAAAAGAAAAGCCAGTCGTTTCCATAGAAACGATACTCGATTTAGAAGGAGAAGTCATAGAACCCATAGTATTTCATGGCGACGCAATTTCCGTGTGAATTCGTCAATGTGTATTAGTGAGGGATCCAGTAAAGACGGATTAGTGGATCGGAAATGTGATTGTCGTATCGCAAAAGAAAAGCCAGTCGTTTCCATAGAAACGATACTCGATTTAGAAGGAGAAGTCATAGAACACATAGTATTTCATGGCGACACAATTTCCGTGTGAATTCGTCAATGTGTATTAGTGAGGGATGCAGTAAAGACGGATTAGTGGATCGGAAATGTGATTGTCGTATGCCAAAAGTAAATCCTTACGTTTCCATAGAAAGGTTACTCGATTTAGAAGGAGAAGTCATAGAACCCATAGTATTTCATGGCGACGCAATTTCCGTGTGAATTCGTCAATGAGTGGGAGTGAGGGATGCAGTAAAGAAGGATTAGTGCATCGAGAGGGAGATACTCGTATCGCAAAAGAAAAGCCAGTCGTTTCCATAGAAACGATACTCGATTTAAAAGGAGAAGTCATAGAACCCATAGTATTTCATAGCGACGCAATTTCCGTATGAATTCGTCAATGAGTGGGAGTGAGGGATGCAGTAAAGAAGGATTAGTGCATCGAGAGGGAGATACTCGTATCGGAAAAGAAAAGCCAGTCGTTTCCATAGAAACGATACTCGAATTAGAAGGAGAAGTCATAGAACCCATAGTATTTCATAGCGACGCAATTTCCGTATGAATTCGTCAATGAGTGGGAGTGAGGGATGCAGTAAAGTAGGATTAGTGCATCGAGAGGGAGATACTCGTATCGCAAAAGAAAAGCCAGTCGTTTCCATAGAAACGTTACTCGATTTAGAAGGAGAAGTCATAGAACCCATAGTATTTAATGGCGACGCAATTTCCGTGTGAATTCGTCAATGTGTATTAGTGAGGGATGCAGTAATGAAGGATTAGTGGATCGGAAATGTGATTGTCGTATCCCAAAAGAAAATCCTGTCGTTTCCATAGAAACGTTACTCGATTTAGAAGGAGAAGTCATAGAACCCACAGTATTACATGGCGACGCAATTTCCGTGTGAATTCGTCAATGTGTATTAGTGAGGGATGCAGTAAAGACGGATTAGTGGATCGGAAATGTGATTGTCGTATCGCAAAAGAAAAGGCAGTCGTTTCCATAGAAACGATACTCGATTTAGAAGGAGAAGTCATAGAAACCATAGTATTTCATGGCGACGCAATTTCCGTGTGAATTCGTCAATGTGTATTAGTGAGGGATGCAGTAAAGACGGATTAGTGGATCGGAAATGTGATTGTCGTATCGCAAAAGAAAAGCCAGTCGTTTCCATAGAAATGATACTCGATTTAGAAGGAGAAGTCATAGAACCCATAGTATTTCATGGCGACGCAATTTCCGTGTGAATTCGTCAATGAGTGGGAGTGAGGGATGCAGTAAAGAAGGATTAGTGCATCGAGAGGGAGATACTCGTATCGCAAAAGAAAAGGCAGTCGTTTCCATAGAAACGATACTCGATTTAGAAGGAGAAGTCATAGAACCCATAGTATTTCATAGCGACGCAATTTCCGTATGAATTCTTCAATGTGTATTACTGAGGGATGCAGTAAAGACGGATTAGTGGATCGGAAATGTGATTGTCGTATCGCAAAAGAAAAGCAAGTCGTTTCCATATAAACGATACTCGATTTCGAAGGAGAAGTCATAGAACCCATAGTATTTCATAGCGACGCAATTTCCGTATGAATTCGTCAATGTGTATTAGTGAGGGATGCAGTAAAGACGGATTAGTGGTTCGGAAATGTGATTGTCGTATCGCAAAAGAAAAGCCAGTCGTTTCCATAGAAACGATACTCGATTTAGAAGGAGAAGTCATGGAACCCATAGTAATTCATAGCGACGCAATGTCCGTATGAATTCGTCAATGTGTATTAGTGAGGGATGCAATAAAGACGGATTAGTGGATCGGAAATGTGATTGTCGTATCGCAAAAGAAAATCCAGTCGTTTCCATAGAAACGGTATTCGATTTAGAAGGAGAAGTCATAGAACCCATAGTATTTCATGGCGACGCAATTTCCGTGTGAATTCGTCATTGTGTATTTGTGAGGGATGCAGTAAAGACGGATTAGTGGATCGGAAATGTGATTGTCGTATCCCAAAAGAAAATCCTGTCGTTTCCATAGAAACGTTACTCGATTTAGAAGGAGAAGTCATAGAACCCATAGTATTTCATAGCGACGCAATTTCCGTGTGAATTCGTAAATGTGTGGGAGTGAGGGATGCAGTAAAGAAGGATTAGTGCATCGAGAGGGAGATACTCGTATCGCAAAAGAAAAGCCAGTCGTTTCAATAGAAACGTTACTCGATTTAGAAGGTGAAGTCATAGAACACATAGTATTTCATAGCGACGCAATTTCCGTGTGAATTCGTCAATGTGTATTACTGAGGGATGCAGTAAAGACGGATTAGTGGATCGGAAATGTGATTGTCGTATCGTAAAAGAAAAGCCAGTCGTTTCCGTAGAAACGATACTCGATTTAGAAGGAGAAGGCATAGAACCGATAGTATTTCATGGCGACGCAATTTCCGTGTGAATTCGTCAATGTGTATTAGTGAGGGATGCAGTAAAGACGGATTAGTGGATCGGAAATGTGATTGTCGTATCCCAAAAGAAAATCCTGTCGTTTCCATAGAAACGTTACTCGATTTAGAAGGAGAAGTCATAGAACCCATAGTATTTCATGGCGACGCAATTTCCGTGTGAATTCGTCAATGAGTGGGAGTGAGGGATGCAGTAAAGAAGGATTAGTGCATCGAGAGGGAGATACTCGTATCGCAAAAGAAAAACCAGTCGTTTCAATAGAAACGTTACTCGATTTAGAAGGAGAAGTCATAGAACCCATAGTGTTTCATAGCGACGCAATTTCCGTGTGAATTCGTAAATGAGTGGGTGTGAGGGATGCAGTAAAGAAGGATTAGTGCATCGAGAGGGAGATACTCGTATCGCAAAAGAAAAGCCAGTCGTTTCCATAGAAACGTTACTCGATTTAGAAGGAGAAGTCATAGAACCTATAGTATTTCATGGCGACGCAATTTCCGTGTGAATTCGTCAATGTGTATTAGTGAGGGGTGCAGTAAAGACGGATTAGTGGATCGGAAATGTGATTGTCGTATCGCAAAAGAAAAGCCAGTCGTTTCCATAGAAACGATACTCGATTTAGAAGGAGAAGTCATAGAACCCATAGTATTTCATGGCGACGCAATTTCCGTGTGAATTCGTCAATGTGTATTAGTGAGGGATGCAGTAAAGACGGATTAGTGGATCGGAAATGTGATTGTCGTATCCCAAAAGAAAATCCTTACGTTTCCATAGAAACGTTACACGATTTAGAAGGAGAAGTCATAGAACCCTTAGTATTTCATGGCGACGCAATTTCCGTGTGAATGCGTCAATGAGTGGGAGTGAGGGATGCAGTAAAGAAGGATTAGTGCATCGAGAGGGAGATAATCGTATCGCAAAAGAAAAGCCAGTCGTTTCCATAGAAACGAAACTCGATTTAGAAGGAGAAGTCATAGAACCCATAGTATTTCATAGCGACGCAATTTCCGTATAAATTCGTCAATGAGTGGGAGTGAGGGATGCAGTAAAGAAGGATTAGTGCATCGAGAGGGAGATACTCGTATCGCAAAAGAAAAGCCAGTCGTTTCCATAGAAACGTTACTCGATTTAGAAAGAGAAGTCATAGAACCCATAGTATTTCATGGCGACGCAATTTCCGTGTGAATTCGTCAATGTGTATTAGTGAGGGATGCAGTAAAGACGGATTAGTGGATCGGAAATGTGATTGTCGTATCCCAAAAGAAAATCCTGTCGTATCCAGAGAAACGTTACTCCAATTAGAGGGAGAAGTCATAGAACCCATAGTACTTCATGGCGACGCAATTTTCGTGTGAATTCGTCAATGTGTATTAGTGAGGGATGCAGTAAAGACGGATTAGTGGATCGGAAATGTGATTGTCGTATCGCAAAAGAAAAGCCAGTCGTTTCCATAGAAACGATACTCGATTTAGAAGGAGAAGTCATAGAACCCATAGTATTTCATGGCGACTCAATTTCCGTGTGAATTCGTCAATATGTATTAGTGAGGGATGCAGTAAAGACGGATTAGTGGATCGGAAATGTGATTGTCGTATCGCAAAAGAAAAGCCAGTCGTTTCCATAGGAACGATACTCGATTTAGAAGGAGAAGTCATAGAACCCATAGTATTTCATGGCGACGCAATTTCCGTGTGAATTCGTCAATGAGTGGGAGTGAGGGATGCAGTAAAGAAGGATTAGTGCATCGAGAGGGAGATACTCGTATCGGAAAAGAAAAACCAGTCGTTTCCATAGAAACGATACTCGATTTAGAAGGAGAACTCATAGAACCCATAATATTTCATAGCGACGCAATTTCCGTATGAATTCTTCAATGTGTATTAGTGAGGGATGCAGTAAAGACGGATTAGTGGATCGGAAATGTGATTGTCGTATCGCACAAGAAAAGCCAGTCGTTTCCATAGAAACGATACTCGATTTAGAAGGAGAAGTCATAGAACCCATAGTATATCATAGCGACGCAATTTCCGTATGAATTCGTCAATGTGTATTAGTGAGGGATGCAGTAAAGACGGATTAGTGGATCGGAAATGTGATTGTCGTATCGCAAAAGAAAAGCCAGTCGTTTCCATATAAACGATACTCGATTTAGAAGGAGAAGTCATGGAACCCACAGTATTTCATAGCGACGCAATTTCCGTATGAATTCGTCAATGTGTATTAGTGAGGGATGCAATAAAGACGGATTAGTGGATCGGAAATGTGATTGTCGTATCGCAAAAGAAAATCCAGTCGTTTCCATAGAAACGATACTCGATTTAGAAGGAGAAGTCATAGAACCCATAGTATTTCATGGCGACGCAATTTCCGTGTGAATTCGTCAATGTGTATTAGTGAGGGATGCAGTAAAGACGGATTAGTGGATCGGAAATGTGATTGTCGTATCCCAAAAGAAAATCCTGTCGTTCCCATAGAAACGTTACTCGATTTAGAAGGAGAAGTCATAGAACCCATAGTATTTCATAGCGACGCAATTTCCGTGTGAATTCGTCAATGAGTGGGAGTGAGGGATGCAGTAAAGAAGGATTAGTGCATCGAGAGGGAGATACTCGTATCGCAAAAGAAAAGCCAGTCGTTTCAATAGAAACGTTACTCGATTTAGAAGGAGAAGTCATAGAACCCATAGTATTTCATAGCGACGCAATTTCCGTGTGAATTCGTCAATGTGTATTAGTGAGGGATGCAGTAAAGACGGATTAGTGGATCGGAAATGTGATTGTCGTATCGCAAAAGAAAAGCCAGTCGTTTCCATAGAAACGATACTCGATTTAGAAGGAGAAGTCATAGAACCCATAGTATTTCATGGCGACGCAATTTCCGTGTGAATTCGTCAATGAGTGGGAGTGAGAGATGCAGTAAAGAAGGATTAGTGCATCGAGAGGGAGATACTCGTATCGCAAAAGAAAAGCCAGTCGTTTACACAGAAACGATACTCGATTTAGAAGGAGAAGTCATAGAACCCATAGTATTTCATGGCGACGCAATTTCCGTGTGAATTCGTCAATGTGTATTACTGAGGGATGCAGTAAAGACGGATTAGTGGATCGGAAATGTGATTCTCGTATCCCAAAAGAAAATCCTGTCGTTTCCATAGAAACTTTACTCGATTTAGAAGGAGAAGTCATAGAACCCATAGTATTTCATGGCGACGCAATTTCCGTGTGAATTCGTCAATGAGTGGGAGTGAGGGATGCAGTAAAGAAGGATTAGTGCATCGAGAGGGAGATACTCGTATCGCAAAAGAAAAGCCAGTCGTTTCCATAGAAACAATACTCGATTTAGAAGGAGAAGTCATAGAACCCATAGTATTTCATAGCGACGCAATTTCTGTAAGAATTCGTCAATGTGTATTAGTGAGGGATGCAGTAAAGACGGATTAGTGGATCGGAAACGTGATTGTCGTATCCCAAAAGAAAAGCCAGTCGTTTCCATAGAAACGATACTCGATTTAGAAGGAGAAGTCATAGAACCCATAGTATTTCATAGCGACGCAATTTCCGTATGAATTGGTCAATGTGTATTAGTGAGGGATGCAGTAAAGACGGATAAGTGGATCGGAAATGTGATTGTCGTATCGCAAAAGAAAAGCCAGTCGTTTCCATAGAAACGATACTCGATTTAGAAGGAGAAGTCATAGAACCCATAGTATTTCAGGGCGACGCAATTTCCGTGTGAATTCGTAAATGTGTATTAGTGAGGGATGCAGTAAAGACGGATTAGTGGATCGGAAGTGTGATTGTCGTATCCCAAAAGAAAATCCTGTCGTTTCCATAGAAACTTTACTCGATTTAGAAGGAGAAGTCATAGAACCCATAGTATTTCATGGCGACGCAATTTCCGTGTGAATTCGTCAATGAGTGGGAGTGAGGGATGCAGTAAAGAAGGATTAGTGCACCGAGAGGGAGATACTCGTATCGCAAAAGAAAAGCCAGTCGTTTCCATAGAAACGATACTCGATTTTGAAAGAGAAGTCATAGACCCCATAGTATTTCATAGCGACGCAATTTCCGTATGAATTCGTCAATGTATATTAGTGAGGGATGCAGTAAAGACGGATTAGTGGATCGGAAATGTGATTGTCGTATCCCAAAAGAAAATCCTGTCGTTTCCATAGAAACGTTACTCGATTTAGAAGGAGAAGTCATAGATCCCATAGTATTTCATGGCGACGCAATTTCCGTGTGAATTCGTCAATGAGTGGGAGTGAGGGATGCAGTAAAGAAGGATTAGTGCATCGAGAGGGAGATACTCGTATCGCAAAAGAAAAGCCAGTCGTTTCCATAGAAACGTTACTCGATTTAGAAGGAGAAGTCATAGAACCCATAGTATTTCATGGCGACGCAATTTCCGTGTGAATTCGTCAATGTGTATTAGTGAGGGATGCAGTAAAGACGGATTAGTGGATCGGAAATGTGATTGTCGTATCGCAAAAGAAAATCCTGTCGTTTCCATAGAAACGTTACTCGATTTAGAAGGAGAAGTCATAGAACCCATAGTATTTCATGGCGACGCAATGTCCGTGTGAATTCGTCAATTTGTATTGGTGAGGGATGCAGTAAAGACGGATTAGTGGATTGGAAATGTGATTGTCGTATCGCAAAAGAAAATCCAGTCGTTTCCATAGAAACGATACTCGATTTAGAAGGAGAAGTCATAGAACCCATAGTATTTCATGGCGACGCAATTTCCGTGTGAATTCGTCAATGAGTGGGAGTGAGGGATGCAGTAAAGAAGGATTAGTGCATCGAGAGGGAGATACTCGTATCGCAAAAGAAAAGCCAGTCGTTTCCATAGAAACGATACTCGATTTAGAAGGAGAAGTCATAGAACCCATAGAATTTCATGGCGACGCAATTTCCGTGTGAATTCGTCAATGTGTATTAGTGAGGGATGCAGTAAAGACGGATTAGTGGATCGGAAATGTGATTGTCGTATCGCAAAAGAAAAGCCAGTCGTTTCCATAGAAACGATACTCGATTTAGAAGGAGAAGTCATAGAACCCATAGTATTTCATAGCGACGCAATTTCCGTATGAATTCGTCAATGTGTATTAGTGAGGGATGCAGTAAAGACGGATTAGTGGATCGGAAATGTGATTGTCGTATCCCAAAAGAAAATCCTGTCGTTTCCATAGAAACGGTACTCGATTCAGAAGGAGAAGTCATAGATCCCATAGTATTTCATGGCGACGCAATTTCCGTGTGAATTCGTCAATGTGTATTAGTGAGGGATGCAGTAAAGACGGATTAGTGGATCGGAAATGTGATTGTCGTATCGCAAAAGAAAAGCCAGTCGTTTCCATAGAAACGATACTCGATTTAGAAGGAGTTGTCATAGAACCCATAGTATTTCATGGCGACGCAATTTCCGTGTGAATTCGTCAATGAGTGGGAGTGAGGGATGCAGTAAAGAAGGATTAGTGCATCGAGAGGGAGATACTCGTATCGCAAAAGAAAAGCCAGTCGTTTCCATAGAAACGATACTCGATTTAGAAGGAGAAGTCATAGAACCCATAGTATTTCATAGCGACGCAATTTCCGTGTGAATTCGTCAATGAGTGGGAGTGAGGGATGCAGTAAAGAAGGATTAGTGCATCGAGAGGGAGATACTCGTATCGCAAAAGAAAAGCCAGTCGTTTCCATAGAAACGATACTCGATTTAGAAGGAGAAGTCATAGAACCCATAATATTTCATAGCGACGCAATTTCCGTATGAATTCTTCAATGTGTATTAGTGAGGGATGCAGTAAAGACGGATTAGTGGATCGGAAATGTGATTGTCGTATCGCACAAGAAAAGCCAGTCGTTTCCATAGAAACAATACTCGATTTAGAAGGAGACGTCATAGAACCCATAGTATTTCATAGCGACGCAATATCCGTATGAATTCGTCAATGTGTATTAGTGAGGGATGCAGTAATGACGGATTAGTGGATCGGAAATGTGATTGTCGTATCGCAAAAGAAAAGCCAGTCGTTTCCATAGAAACGATACTCGATTTAGAAGGAGAAGTCATAGAACCCATAGTATTTCATAGCGACGCAATTTCCGTATGAATTCGTCAATGTGTATTAGTGAGGGATGCAGTAAAGACGGATTAGTGGATCGGAAATGTGATTGTCGTATCGCACAAGAAAAGCCAGTCGTTTCCATAGAAACAATACTCGATTTAGAAGGAGACGTCATAGAACCCATAGTATTTCATAGCGACGTAATATCCGTATGAATTCGTCAATGTGTATTAGTGAGGGATGCAGTAAAGACGGATAGTGGATCGGAAATGTGATTGTCGTATCGCAAAAGAAAAGCCAGTCGTTTCCATAGAAACGATACTCGATTTAGAAGGAGAAGTCATGGAACCCATAGTATTTCATAGCGACGCAATTTCCGTATGAATTCGTCAATGTGTATTAGTGAGGGATGCAATAAAGACGGATTAGTGGATCGGAAATGTGATTGTCGTATCGCAAAATAAAATCCAGTCGTTTCCATAGAAACGATACTCGATTTAGAAGGAGAAGTCATAGAACACATAGTATTTCATTTCGACGCAATTTCCGTGTGAATTCGTCAATGTGTATTAGTGAGGGATGAAGTAAAGACGGATTAGTGGATCGGAAATGTGATTGTCGTATCCCAAAAGAAAATCCTGTCGTTCCCATAGAAACGTTACTCAATTTAGAAGGAAAAGTCATAGAACCCATAGTATTTCATAGCGACGCAATTTCCGTGTCAATTCGTCAATGAGTGGGAGTGAGGGATGCAGAAAAGAAGGATTAGTGCATCGAGAGGGAGATACTCGTATCGCAAAAGAAAAGCCAGTCGTTTCAATAGAAACGTTACTCGATTTAGAAGGAGAAGTCATAGAACCCATAGTATTTCATAGCGACGCAATTTCCGTGTGAATTCGTCAATGAGTGGGAGTGAGGGATGCAGTAAAGAAGGATTAGTGCATCGAGAGGGAGATACTCGTATCGCAAAAGAAAAGCCAGTCGTTTCCATAGAAACGTTACTCGATTTAGAAAGAGAAGTCATAGAAC
Source organism: Schistocerca piceifrons (assembly GCF_021461385.2). Lineage (NCBI taxonomy): Eukaryota > Metazoa > Arthropoda > Insecta > Orthoptera > Acrididae > Schistocerca > Schistocerca piceifrons. The sequence continues at coordinate 6,478,816 of NW_025727551.1, forward strand.
CCATAGTATTTCATGGCGACGCAATTTCCGTGTGAATTCGTCAATGTGTATTAGTGAGGGATGCAGTAAAGACGGAATAGTGGATCGGAAATGTGATTGTCGTATCGCAAAAGAAAAGCCAGTCGTTTCCATAGAAAACTTACTCGATTTAGAAGGAGAAGTCATAGAACCCATAGTATTTCATAGCGACGCAATTTCCGTATGAATTCGTCAATGTGTATTAGTGAGGGATGCAGTAAAGACGGATTAGTGGATCGGAAATGTGATTGTCGTATCCCAAAAGAAAATCCTGTCGTTTCCATAGAAACGTTACTCGATTTAGAAGGAGAAGTCATAGAACACGTAGTATTTCGTAGCGACGCAATTTCCGTGTGAATTCGTCAATGAGTGGGAGTGAGGGATGCAGTAAAGAAGGATTAGTGCATCGAGAGGGAGATACTCGTATCGCAAAAGAAAAGCCAGTCGTTTCCATAGAAACGTTACTCGATTTAGAAGGAGAAGTCATAGAACCCATAGTATTTCATGGCGACGCAATTTCCGTGTGAATTCGTCAATGTGTATTAGTCAGGGATGCAGTAAAGACGGAATAGTGGATCGGAAATGTGATTGTCGTATCGCAAAAGAAAAGCCAGTCGTTTCCATAGAAACGTTCCTCGATTTAGAAGGAGAAGTCATAGAACCCAAAGTATTTCATAGCGACGCAATTTCCGTATGAATTCGTCAATGTGTATCAGTGAGGGATGTAGTAAAGACGGATTAGTGGATCGGAAATGTGATTGTCGTATCGCAAAAGAAAAGCCAGTCGTTTCCATACAAACGATACTCGATTTAGAAGGAGAAGTCATAGAACCCATAGTATTTCATGGCGACGCAATTTCCGTGTGAATTCGTCAATGTGTATTAGTGAGGGATGCAGTAAAGACGGATTAGTGGATCGGAAATGCGATTGTCGTATCGCAAAAGAAAAGCCAGTCGTTTCCATAGAAACGGTACTCGATTTAGAAGGAGAAGTCATAGAACCCATAGTATTTCATGGCGACGCAATGTCCGTGTGAATTGGTCAATGAGTGGGAGTGAGGGATGCAGTAAAGAAGGATTAGTGAATCGAGAGGGAGATACTCGTATCGCAAAAGAAAAGCCAGTCGTTTCCATAGAAATGATACTCGATTTAGAAGGAGAAGTCATCGAACCCATAGTATTTCATGGCGACGCAATTTCCGTCTGAATTCGTCAATGTGTGTTAGTGAGGGATGCAGTAAAGACGGATTAGTGGATCGGAAATGTGATTGTCGTATCGCAAAAGAAAAGACAGTCGTTTCCATAGAAACGATACTCGATTTAGAAGGAGAAGTCATAGAACCCATAGTATTTCATAGCGACGCAATTTCCGTATGAATTCGTCAATGTGTATTAGTGAGGGATGCAGTAAAGACGGATTAGTGGATCGGAAATGTGATTGTCGTATCGCAAAAGAAAAGCCAGTCGTTTCCATAGAAACGATACTCGATTTAGAAGGAGAAGTCATAGAACCCATAGTATTTCATAGCGACGCAATTTCCGTATGAAATCGTCAATGTGTATTAGTGAGGGATGCAGTAAAGACGGATTAGTGGATCGGAAATGTGATTGTCGTATCCCAAAAGAAAATCCTCTCGTTTCCATAGAAACGTTACTCGATTTAGAAGGAGAAGTCATAGAACCCATAGTATTTCATGGCGACGCAATTTCCGTGTGAATTCGTCAATGTGAATTAGTGAGCGATGCAGTGAAGACGGATTAGTGGATCGGAAATGGGATTGTCGTATCCCAAAAGAAAATCCTGTCGTTTCCATAGAAACGTTACTCGATTTAGAAGAAGAAGTCATAGAACCCATAGTATTTCATAGCGAAGCAATTTCCGTGTGAATTCGTCAATGAGTGGGAGTGAGGGATGCAGTAAAGAAGGATTAGTGCATCGAGAGGGAGATACTCGTATCGCAAAAGAAAAGCCAGTCGTTTCCATAGAAACGATACTCGATTTAGAAGGAGAAGTCATAGAACCCATAGTACTTCATAGCGATGCAATTTCCGTGTGAATTCGTCAATGAGTGGGAGTGAGGGATGCAGTAAAGAAGGATTAGTGCATCGAGAGGGAGATACTCGTATCGCAAAAGAAAAGCCAGTCGTTTCCATAGAAACGATACTCGATTTAGAAGGAGAAGTCATAGAACCCATAGTATTTCATGGCGACGCAATTTCCGTGTGAATTCGTCAATGTGTATTAGTGAGGGATGCAGTAAAGACGGATTAGTGGATCGGAAATGTGATTGTCGTATCACAAAAGAAAAGCCATTCGTTTCCATAGAAACGATACTCGATGTAGAAGGAGAAGTCATAGAACCCATAGTATTTCATAGCGACGCAATTTCCGTATGAATTGGTCAATGTGTATTAGTGAGGGATGCAGTAAAGACGGATAAGTGGATCGGAAATGTGATTGTCGTATCGCAAAAGAAAAGCCAGTTGTTTCCATAGAAACGATACTCGATTTAGAAGGAGAAGTCATAGAACCCATAGTATTTCAGGGCGACGCAATTTCCGTGTGACTTCGTAAATGTGTATTAGTGAGGGATGCAGTAAAGACGGATTAGTGGATCGGAAGTGTGATTGTCGTATCCCAAAAGAAAATCCTGTCGTTTCCATAGAAACTTTACTCGATTTAGAAGGAGAAGTCATAGAACCCATAGTATTTCATGGCGACGCAATTTCCCTGTGAATTCGTCAATGAGTGGGAGTGAGGGATGCAGTAAAGAAGGATTAGTGCACCGAGAGGGAGATACTCGTATCGCAAAAGAAAAGCCAGTCGTTTCCATAGAAACGATACTCGATTTAGAAAGAGAAGTCATAGACCCCATAGTATTTCATAGCGACGCAATTTCCGTATGAATTTGTCAATGTATATTAGTGAGGGATGCAGTAAAGACGGATTAGTGGATCGGAAATGTGATTGTCGTATCCCAAAAGAAAATCCTGTCGTTTCCATAGAAACGTTACTCGATTTAGAAGGAGAAGTCATAGATCCCATAGTATTTCATGGCGACGCAATTTCCGTGTGAATTCGTCAATGACTGGGAGTGAGGGATGCAGTAAAGAAGGATTAGTGCATCGAGAGGGAGATACTCGTATCGCAAAAGAAAAGCCAGTCGTTTCCATAGAAACGTTACTCGATTTCGAAGGAGAAGTCATAGAACCCATAGTATTTCATGGCGACGCAATTTCCGTGTGAATTCGTCAATGTGTATTAGTGAGGGATGCAGTAAAGACGGATAAGTGGATCGGAAATGTGATTGTCGTATCGCAAAAGAAAAGCCAGTCGTTTCCATAGAAACGATACTCGATTTAGAAGGAGAAGTCATAGATCCCATAGTATTTCATGGCGACGCAATTTCCGTGTGAATTCGTCAATGAGTGGGAGTGAGGGATGCAGTAAAGAAGGATTAGTGCATCGAGAGGGAGATACTCGTATCGCAAAAGAAAAGCCAGTCGTTTCCATAGAAACGATACTCGATTTAGAAGGAGAAGTCATAGAACCCATAGTATTTCATAGCGACGCAATTTCCGTGTGAATTCGTCAATGAGTGGGAGTGAGGGATGCAGTAAAGAAGGATTAGTGCATCGAGAGGGAGATACTCGTATCGCAAAAGAAAAGCCAGTCGTTTCCATAGAAACGATACTCGATTTAGAAGGAGAAGTCATAGAACCCATAGAATTTCATGGCGACGCAATTTCCGTGTGAATTCGTCAATGTGTATTAGTGAGGGATGCAGTAAAGACGGATTAGTGGATCGGAAATGTGATTGTCGTATCGCAAAAGAAAAGCCAGTCGTTTCCATAGAAACGATACTCGATTTAGAAGGAGAAATCATAGAACCCATAGTATTTCATAGCGACGCAATTTCCGTATGAATTCGTCAATGTGTATTAGTGAGGGATGCAGTAAAGACGGATTAGTGGATCGGAAATGTGATTGTCGTATCCCAAAAGAAAATCCTGTCGTTTCCATAGAAACGGTACTCGATTTAGAAGGAGAAGTCATAGATCCCATAGTATTTCATGGCGACGCAATTTCCGTGTGAATTCGTCAATGTGTATTAGTGAGGGATGCAGTAAAGACGGATTAGTGGATCGGAAATGTGACTGTCGTATCGCAAAAGAAAAGCCAGTCGTTTCCATAGAAACGATACTCGATTTAGAAGGAGAAGTCATAGAACCCATAGTATTTCATGGCGACGCAATTTCCGTGTGAATTCGTCAATGAGTGGGAGTGAGGGATGCAGTAAAGAAGGATTAGTGCATCGAGAGGGAGATACTCGTATCGCAAAAGAAAAGCCAGTCGTTTCCATAGAAACGATACTCGATTTAGAAGGAGAAGTCATAGAACCCATAATATTTCATAGCGACGCAATTTCCGTATGAATTCTTCAATGTGTATTAGTGAGGGATGCAGTAAAGACGGATTAGTGGATCGGAAATGTGATTGTCGTATCGCACAAGAAAAGCCAGTCGTTTCCATAGAAACAATACTCGATTTAGAAGGAGACGTCATAGAACCCATAGTATTTCATAGCGACGCAATATCCGTATGAATTCGTCAAAGTGTATTAGTGAGGGATGCAGTAAAGACGGATTAGTGGATCGGAAATGTGATTGTCGTATCGCAAAAGAAAAGCCAGTCGTTTCCATAGAAACGATACTCGATTTAGAAGGAGAAGTCATGGAACCCATAGTATTTCATAGCGACGCAATTTCCGTATGAATTCGTCAATGTGTATTAGTGAGGGATGCAATAAAGACGGATTAGTGGATCGGAAATGTGATTGTCGTATCGGAAAAGAAAATCCAGTCGTTTCCATAGAAACGATACTCGATTTAGAAGGAGAAGTCATAGAACCCATAGTATTTCATGGCGACGCAATTTCCGTGTGAATTCGTCAATGTGTATTAGTGAGGGATGCAGTAAAGACGGATTAGTGGATCGGAAATGTGATTGTCGTATCCCAAAAGAAAATCCTGTCGTTCCCATAGAAACGTTACTCGATTTAGAAGGAGAAGTCATAGAACCCATAGTATTTCATAGCGACGCAATTTCCGTGTGAATTCGTCAATGAGTGGGAGTGAGGGATGCAGTAAAGAAGGATTAGTGCATCGAGAGGGAGATACTCGTATCGCAAAAGAAAAGCCAGTCGTTTCAATAGAAACGTTACTCGATTTAGAAGGAGAAGTCATAGAACCCATAGTATTTCATGGCGACGCAATTTCCGTGTGAATTCGTCAATGTGTATTAGTCAGGGATGCAGTAAAGACGGAATAGTGGATCGGAAATGTGATTGTCGTATCGCAAAAGAAAAGCCAGTCGTTTCCATGGAAACGTTACTCGATTTAGAAGGAGAAGTCATAGAACCCAAAGTATTTCATAGCGACGCAATTTCCGTATGAATTCGTCAATGTGTATTAGTGAGGGATGTAGTAAAGACGGATTAGTGGATCGGAAATGTGATTGTCGTATCGCAAAAGAAAAGCCAGTCGTTTCCATACAAACGATACTCGATTTAGAAGGAGAAGTCATAGAACCCATAGTATTTCATGGCGACGCAATTTCCGTGTGAATTCGTCAATGTGTATTAGTGAGGGATGCAGTAAAGACGGATTAGTGGATCGGAAATGTGATTGTCGTATCGCAAAAGAAAAGCCAGTCGTTTCCATAGAAACGGTACTCGATTTAGAAGGAGAAGTCATAGAACCCATAGTATTTCATGGCGACGCAAATTCCGTGTGAATTCGTCAATGAGTGGGAGTGAGGGATGCAGTAAAGAAGGATTAGTGAATCGAGAGGGAGATACTCGTATCGCAAAAGAAAAGCCAGTCGTTTCCATAGAAATGATACTCGATTTAGAAGGAGAAGTCATGGAACCCATAGTATTTCATGGCGACGCAATTTCCGTCTGAATTCGTCAATGTGTGTTAGTGAGGGATGCAGTAAAGACGGATTAGTGGATCGGAAATGTGATTGTCGTATCGCAAAAGAAAAGACAGTCGTTTCCATAGAAACGATACTCGATTTAGAAGGAGAAGTCATAGAACCCATAGTATTTCATAGCGACGCAATTTCCGTATGAATTCGTCAATGTGTATTAGTGAGGGATGCAGTAAAGACGGATTAGTGGATCGGAAATGTGATTGTCGTATCGCAAAAGAAAAGCCAGTCGTTTCCATAGAAACGATACTCGATTTAGAAGGAGAAGTCATAGAACCCATAGTATTTCATAGCGACGCAATTTCCGTATGAAATCGTCAATGTGTATTAGTGAGGGATGCAGTAAAGACGGATTAGTGGATCGGAAATGTGATTGTCGTATCCCAAAAGAAAATCCTCTCGTTTCCATAGAAACGTTACTCGATTTAGAAGGAGAAGTCATAGAACCCATAGTATTTCATGGCGACGCAATTTCCGTGTGAATTCGTCAATGTGTATTAGTGAGCGATGCAGTAAAGACGGATTAGTGGATCGGAAATGGGATTGTCGTATCCCAAAAGAAAATCCTGTCGTTTCCATAGAAACGTTACTCGATTTAGAAGGAGAAGTCATAGAACCCATAGTATTTCATAGCGACGCAATTTCCGTGTGAATTCGTCAATGAGTGGGAGTGAGGGATGCAGTAAAGAAGGATTAGTGCATCGAGAGGGAGATACTCGTATCGCAAAAGAAAAGCCAGTCGTTTCCATAGAAACGATACTCGATTTAGAAGGAGAAGTCATAGAACCCATAGTATTTCATAGCGATGCAATTTCCGTGTGAATTCGTCAATGAGTGGGAGTGAGGGATGCAGTAAAGAAGGATTAGTGTATCGAGAGGGAGATACTCGTATCGCAAAAGAAAAGCCAGTCGTTTCCATAGAAACGATATTTGATTTAGAAGGAGAAGTCATAGAACCCATAGTATTTCATGGCGACGCAATTTCCGTGTGAATTCGTCAATGTGTATTAGTGAGGGATGCAGTAAAGACGGATTAGTGGATCGGAAATGTGATTGTCGTATCGCAAAAGAAAAGCCATTCGTTTCCATAGAAACGTTACTCGATTTAGAAGGAGAAGTCATAGAACCCATAGTATTTCATAGCGACGCAATTTCCGTATGAATTCGTCAATGTGTATTAGTGAGGGATGCAGTAAAGACGGATTAGTGGATCGGAAATGTGATTGTCGTATCCCAAAAGAAAATCCTGTCGTTTCCATAGAAACGTTACTCGATTTAGAAGGAGAAGTCATAGAACACATAGTATTTCATAGCGACGCAATTTCCGTGTGAATTCGTCAATGAGTGGGAGTGAGGGATGCAGTAAGGAAGGATTAGTGCATCGAGAGGGAGATACTCGTATCGCAAAAGAAAAGACAGTCGTTTCAATAGAAACGTTACTCGATTTAGAAGGAGAAGTCATAGAACACATAGTATTTCATAGCGACGCCATTTCCGTGTGAATTCGTCAATGAGTGGGAGTGAGGGATGCAGTAAAGAAGGATTAGTGCATCGAGAGGGAGATACTCGTATCGCAAAAGAAAAGCCAGTCGTTTCCATAGAAACGATACTCGATTTAGAAGGAGAAGTCATAGAACCCATAATATTTCATAGCGACGCAATTTCCGTATGAATTCTTCAATGTGTATTAGTGAGGGATGCAGTAAAGACGGATTAGTGGATCGGAAATGTGATTGTCGTGTCGCACAAGAAAAGCCAGTCGTTTCCATAGAAACAATACTCGATTTAGAAGGAGACGTCATAGAACCCATAGTATTTATTAGCGACGCAATATCCGTATGAATTCGTCAAAGTGTATTAGTGAGGGATGCAGTAAAGACGGATTAGTGGATCGGAAATGTGATTGTCGTATCGCAAAAGAAAAGCCAGTCGTTTCCATAGAAACGATACTCGATTTAGAAGGAGAAGTCATGGAACCCATAGTATTTCATAGCGACGCAATTTCCGTATGAATTCGTCAATGTGTATTAGTGAGGGATGCAATAAAGACGGATTAGTGGATCGGAAATGTGATTGTCGTATCGGAAAAGAAAATCCAGTCGTTTCCATAGAAACGATACTCGATTTAGAAGGAGAAGTCATAGAACCCATAGTATTTCATGGCGACGCAATTTCCGTGTGAATTCGTCAATGTGTATTAGTGAGGGATGCAGTAAAGACGGATTAGTGGATCGGAAATTTGATTGTCGTATCCCAAAAGAAAATCCTGTCGTTCCCATAGAAACGTTACTCGATTTAGAAGGAGAAGTCATAGAACCCATAGTATTTCATAGCGACGCAATTTCCGTGTGAATTCGTCAATGAGTGGGAGTGAGGGATGCAGTAAAGAAGGATTAGTGCATCGAGAGGGAGATACTCGTATCGCAAAAGAAAAGCCAGTCGTTTCAATAGAAACGTTACTCGATTTAGAAGGAGAAGTCATAGAACCCATAGTATTTCATGGCGACGCAATTTCCGTGTGAATTCGTCAATGTGTATTAGTCAGGGATGCAGTAAAGACGGAATAGTGGTTCGGAAATGTGATTGTCGTATCGCAAAAGAAAAGCCAGTCGTTTCCATGGAAACGTTACTCGATTTAGAAGGAGAAGTCATAGAACCCAAAGTATTTCATAGCGACGCAATTTCCGTATGAATTCGTCAATGTGTATTAGTGAGGGATGTAGTAAAGACGGATTAGTGGATCGGAAATGTGATTGTCGTATCGCAAAAGAAAAGCCAGTCGTTTCCATACAAACGATACTCGATTTAGAAGGAGAAGTCATAGAACCCATAGTATTTCATGGCGACGCAATTTCCGTGTGAATTCGTCAATGTGTATTAGTGAGGGATGCAGTAAAGACGGATTAGTGGATCGGAAATGTGATTGTCGTATCGCAAAAGAAAAGCCAGTCGTTTCCATAGAAACGGTACTCGATTTAGAAGGAGAAGTCATAGAACCCATAGTATTTCATGGCGACGCAATTTCCGTGTGAATTCGTCAATGAGTGGGAGTGAGGGATGCAGTAAAGAAGGATTAGTGAATCGAGAGGGAGATACTCGTATCGCAAAAGAAAAGCCAGTCGTTTCCATAGAAATGATACTCGATTTAGAAGGAGAAGTCATGGAACCCATAGTATTTCATGGCGACGCAATTTCCTTCTGAATTCGTCAATGTGTGTTAGTGAGGGATGCAGTAAAGACGGATTAGTGGATCGGAAATGTGATTGTCGTATCGCAAAAGAAAAGACAGTCGTTTCCATAGAAACGATACTCGATTTAGAAGGAGAAGTCATAGAACCCATAGTATTTCATAGCGACGCAATTTCCGTATGAATTCGTCAATGTGTATTAGTGAGGGATGCAGTAAAGACGGATTAGTGGATCGGAAATGTGATTGTCGTATCGCAAAAGAAAAGCCAGTCGTTTCCATAGAAACGATACTCGATTTAGAAGGAGAAGTCATAGAACCCATAGTATTTCATAGCGACGCAATTTCCGTATGAAATCGTCAATGTGTATTAGTGAGGGATGCAGTAAAGACGGATTAGTGGATCGGAAATGCGATTGTCGTATCCCAAAAGAAAATCCTCTCGTTTCCATAGAAACGTTACTCGATTTAGAAGGAGAAGTCATAGAACCCATAGTATTTCATGGCGACGCAATTTCCGTGTGAATTCGTCAATGTGTTTTAGTGAGCGATGCAGTAAAGACGGATTAGTGGATCGGAAATGGGATTGTCGTATCCCAAAAGAAAATCCTGTCGTTTCCATAGAAACTTTACTCGATTTAGAAGGAGAAGTCATAGAACCCATAGTATTTCATAGCGACGCAATTTCCGTGTGAATTCGTCAATGAGTGGGAGTGAGGGATGCAGTAAAGAAGGATTAGTGCATCGAGAGGGAGATACTCGTATCGCAAAAGAAAAGCCAGTCGTTTCCATAGAAACGATACTCGATTTAGAAGGAGAAGTCATAGAACCCATAGTATTTCATAGCGATGCAATTTCCGTGTGAATTCGTCAATGAGTGGGAGTGAGGGATGCAGTAAAGAAGGATTAGTGTATCGAGAGGGAGATACTCGTATCGCAAAAGAAAAGCCAGTCGTTTCCATAGAAACGATACTCGATTTAGAAGGAGAAGTCATAGAACCCATAGTATTTCATGGCGACGCAATTTCCGTGTGAATTCGTCAATGTGTATTAGTGAGGGATGCAGTAAAGACGGATTAGTGGATCGGAAATGTGATTGTCGTATCGCAAAAGAAAAGCCATTCGTTTCCATAGAAACGTTACTCGATTTAGAAGGAGAAGTCATAGAACCCATAGTATTTCATAGCGACGCAATTTCCGTATGAATTCGTCAATGTGTATTAGTGAGGGATGCAGTAAAGACGGATTAGTGGATCGGAAATGTGATTGTCGTATCGCAAAAGAAAAGCCAGTCGTTTCCATAGAAACGTTACTCGATTTAGAAGGAGAAGTCATAGAACCCATAGTATTTCATAGCGACGCAATTTCCGTATGAAATCGTCAATGTGTATTCGTGAGGGATGTAGTAAAGACGGATTACTGGATCAAAAATGTGATTGTCGTATCGCAAAAGAAACGCCAGTCGTTTCCATAGAAACGATACTCGATTTAGAAGGAGAAGTCATAGAACCCATAGTATTTCATGGCGACGCAATTTCCGTGTGAATTCGTCAATGTGTATTAGTGAGGGATGCAGTAAAGACGGATTAGTGGATCGGAAATGTGATTGTCGTATCGCAAAAGAAAAGCCAGTCGTTTCCATAGAAACGATACTCGATTTAGAAGGAGAAGTCATAGGACCCATAGTATTTCATGGCGACGCAATTTCCGTGTGAATTCGTCAATGAGTGGGAGTGAGGGATGCAGTAAAGAAGGATTAGTGAATCGAGAGGGAGATACTCGTATCGCAAAAGAAAAGCCAGTCGTTTCCATAGAAATGATACTCGATTTAGAAGGAGAAGTCATAGAACCCATAGTATTACATGGCGACGCAATTTCCGTCCGAATTCGTCAATGTGTATTAGTGAGGGATGCAGTAAAGACGGATTAGTGGATCGGAAATGTGATTGTCGTATCGCAAAAGAAAAGACAGTCGTTTCCATAGAAACGATACTCGATTTAGAAGGAGAAGTCATAGAACCCATAGTATTTCATAGCGACGCAATTTCCGTATGAATTCGTCAATGTGTATTAGTGAGGGATGCAGTAAAGACGGATTAGTGGATCGGAAATGTGATTGTCGTATCGCAAAAGAAAAGCCAGTCGTTTCCATAGAAACGATACTCGATTTAGAAGGAGAAGTCATAGAACCCATAGTATTTCATAGCGACGCAATTTCCGTATGAAATCGTCAATGTGTATTAGTGAGGGATGCAGTAAAGACGGATTAGTGGATCGGAAATGTGATTGTCGTATCCCAAAAGAAAATCCTCCCGTTTCCATAGAAACGTTACTCGATTTAGAAGGAGAAGTCATAGAACCCATAGTATTTCATGGCGACGCAATTTCCGTGTGAATTCGTCAATGTGTATTAGTGAGCGATGCAGTAAAGACGGATTAGTGGATCGGAAATGGGATTGTCGTATCCCAAAAGAAAATCCTGTCGTTTCCATAGAAACGTTACTCGATTTAGAAGGAGAAGTCATAGAACCCATAGTATTTCATAGCGACGCAATTTCCGTGTGAATTCGTCAATGAGTGTGTGTGAGGGATGCAGTAAAGAAGGATTAGTGCATCGAGAGGGAGATACTCGTATCGCAAAAGAAAAGCCAGTCGTTTCCATAGAAACGATACTCGATTTAGAAGGAGAAGTCATAGAACCCATAGTATTTCATAGCGACGCAATTTCCGTGTGAATTCGTAATGAGTGGGAGTGAGGGATGCAGTAAAGAAGGATTAGTGTATCGAGAGGGAGATACTCGTATCGCAAAAGAAAAGCCATTCGTTTCCATAGAAACGATACTCGATTTAGAAGGAGAAGTCATAGAACCCATAGTATTTCATAGCGACGCAATTTCCGTGTGAATTCGTCAATGTGTATTAGTGAGGGATGCAGTAAAGACGGATTAGTGGATCTGAAATGTGATTGTCGTATCCCAAAAGAAAATCCTGTCGTTTCCATAGAAACATTACTCGATTTAGAAGGAGAAGTCATAGAACCCATAGTATTTCATGGCGACGCAATTTCCGTATGAATTCGTCAATGTGTATTAGTGAGGGATGCAGTAAAGACGGATTAGTGGATCGGAAATGTGATTGTCGTATCGCAAAAGTAAAGCCAGTCGTTTCCATAGAAACGATACTCGATTTAGAAGGAGAAGTCGTAGAACCCATAGTATTTCATGGCGACGCAATTTCCGTGTGAATTCGTCAATGTGCATTAGTGAGGGATGCAGTAAAGACGGATTAGTGGACCGGAAATGTGATTGTCGTATCGCAAAAGAAAAGCCAGTCGTTTCCATAGAAACGTTACTCGATTTAGAAGGAGAAGTCATAGAACCCATAGTATTTCATGGCGACGCAATTTCCGTGTGAATTCGTCAATGTGTATTAGTGAGGGATGCAGTAAAGACGGATTAGTGGATCGGAAATGTGATTGTCGTATCCCAAAAGAAAATCCTGTCGTTTCCATAGAAACGTTACTCGATTTAGAAGGAGAAGTCATAGAACCCATAGTATTTCATGGCGACGCAATTTCCGTGTGAATTCGTCAATGTGTATTAGTGAGGGATGCAGTAAAGACGGATTAGTGGATCGGAAATGTGATTGTCGTATCCCAAAAGAAAATCCTGTCATTACCATAGAAACGTTACTCGATTTAGAAGGAGAAGTCATAGAACCCATAGTATTTCATAGCGACGCAATTTCCGTGTGAATTCGTCAATGAGTGGGAGTGAGGGATGCAGTAAAGAAGGATTAGTGCATCGAGAGGGAGATACTCGTATCGCAAAAGAGAAGCCAGCCGTTTCCATAGAAACGATACTCGATTTAGAAGGAGAAGTCATAGAACCCATAGTATTTCATGGCGACGCAATTTCCGTGTGAATTCGTCAATGTGTATTAGTGAAGGATGCAGTAAAGACGGATTAGTGGATCGGAAATGTGATTGTCGTATCCCAAAAGAAAATCCTGACGTTTCCATAGAAACGTTACTCGATTTAGAAGGAGAAGTCATAGAACCCATAGTATTTCATGGCGACGCAATTTCCGTGTGAATTCGTCAATGTGTATTAGTGAGGGATGCAGTAAAGACGGATTAGTGGATCGGAAATGTGATTGTCGTATCCCAAAAGAAAGTCCTGTCGTTTCCATAGAAACGTTACTCGATTTAGAAGGAGAAGTCATAGAACCCATAGTATTTCATGGCGACGCAATTTCCGTGTGAATTCGTCAATGTGTATTAGTGAGGGATGCAGTAAAGACGGATTAGTGGATCGGAAATGTGATTGTCGTTTCGCAAAAGAAAAGCCATTCGTTTCCATAGAAACGATACTCGATTCAGAAGGAGAAGTCATAGAACCCATAGTGTTTCATGGCGACACAATTTCCGTGTGAATTCGTCAATGTGTATTAGTGAGGGATGCAGTAAAGACGGATTAGTGGATCGGAAATGTGATTGTCGTATCCCAAAACAAAATCCTGTCGTTTCCATAGAGACGTTACTCGATTTAGAGGGAGAAGTCATAGAACCCATAGTATTTCATGGCGACGCAATTTCCGTATGAATTCGTCAATGTGTATTAGTGAGGGATGCAGTAAAGACGGATTAGTGGATCGGAAATGTGATTGTCGTATCGCAAAAGAAAAGCCAGTCGTTTCCATAGAAACGATACTCGATTTAGAAGGAGAAGTCATAGAACCCATAGTATTTCATAGCGACCCAATTTCCGTATGAATTCGTCAATGTGTATTAGTGAGGAATGCAGTAAAGACGGATTAGTGGATCGGAAATGTGATTGTCGTATCCCAAAAGACAATCCTGTCGTTTCTATAGAAACGTTACTCGATTTAGAAGGAGAAGTCATAGAACCCATAGTATTTCATAGCGACGCAATTTCCGTATGAATTCGTCAATGTGTATTAGTGGGGGATGCAGTAAAGACGGATTAGTGGATCGGAAATGTGATTGTCGTATCGCAAAAAAAAAGCCAGTCGTTTCCATAGAAACGATACTCGATTTAGAAGGAGAAGTCATAGAACCCATAGTATTTCATAGCGACGCAATTTCCGTATGAATTCGTCAATGTGTATTAGTGAGGGATGCAGTAAAGACGGATTAGTGGATCGGAAATGTGATTGTCGTATCCCAAAAGAAAATCCTGTCGTTTCCGTAGTAGCGTTACTCGATTTAGAAGGAGAAGTCATAGAACCCATAGTATTTCATGGCGACGCAATTTCCGTGTGAATTCGTCAATGTGTATTAGTGAGGGATGCAGTAAAGACGGATTAGTGGATCGGAAATGTGATTGTCGTATCCCAAAAGAAAATCCTGTCGTTTCCATAGAAACGTTACTCGATTTAGAAGGAGAAGTCATAGAACCCATAGTATTTCATGGCGACGCAATTTCCGTGTGAATTCGTCAATGTGTATTAGTGAGGGATGCAGTAAAGACGGATTAGTGGATCGGAAATGTGATTGTCGTATCGCAAAAGAAAAGCCAGTCGTTTCCATAGAAACGGTACTCGATTTAGAAGGAGAAGTCATAGAACCCATAGTATTTCATGGCGACGCAATTTCCGTGTGAATTCGTCAATGAGTGGGAGTGAGGGATGCAGTAAAGAAGGATTAGTGAATCGAGAGGGAGATACTCGTATCGCAAAAGAAAAGCCAGTCGTTTCCATAGAAATGATACTCGATTTAGTAGGAGAAGTCATGGAACCCATAGTATTTCATGGCGACGCAATTTCCGTCTGAATTCGTCAATGTGTGTTAGTGAGGGATGCAGTAAAGACGGATTAGTGGATCGGAAATGTGATTGTCGTATCGCAAAAGAAAAGACAGTCGTTTCCATAGAAACGATACTCGATTTAGAAGGAGAAGTCATAGAACCCATAGTATTTCATAGCGACGCAATTTCCGTATGAATTCGTCAATGTGTATTAGTGAGGGATGCAGTAAAGACGGATTAGTGGATCGGAAATGTGATTGTCGTATCGCAAAAGAAAAGCCAGTCGTTTCCATAGAAACGATACTCGATTTAGAAGGAGAAGTCATAGAACCCATAGTATTTCATAGCGACGCAATTTCCGTATGAAATCGTCAATGTGTATTAGTGAGGGATGCAGTAAAGACGGATTAGTGGATCGGAAATGTGATTGTCGTATCCCAAAAGAAAATCCTCTCGTTTCCATAGAAACGTTACTCGATTTAGAAGGAGAAGTCATAGAACCCATAGTATTTCATGGCGACGCAATTTCCGTGTGAATTCGTCAATGTGTATTAGTGAGCGATGCAGTAAAGACGGATTAGTGGATCGGAAATGGGATTGTCGTATCCCAAAAGAAAATCCTGTCGTTTCCATAGAAACGTTACTCGATTTAGAAGGAGAAGTCATAGAACCCATAGTATTTCATAGCGACGCAATTTCCGTGTGAATTCGTCAATGAGTGGGAGTGAGGGATGCAGTAAAGAAGGATTAGTGCATCGAGAGGGAGATACTCGTATCGCAAAAGAAAAGCCAGTCGTTTCCATAGAAACGATACTCGATTTAGAAGGAGAAGTCATAGAACCCATAGTATTTCATAGCGATGCAATTTCCGTGTGAATTCGTCAATGAGTGGGAGTGAGGGATGCAGTAAAGAAGGATTAGTGTATCGAGAGGGAGATACTCGTATCGCAAAAGAAAAGCCAGTCGTTTCCATAGAAACGATACTCGATTTAGAAGGAGAAGTCATAGAACCCATAGTATTTCATGGCGACGCAATTTCCGTGTGAATTCGTCAATGTGTATTAGTGAGGGATGCAGTAAAGACGGATTAGTGGATCGGAAATGTGATTGTCGTATCGCAAAAGAAAAGCCATTCGTTTCCATAGAAACGTTACTCGATTTAGAAGGAGAAGTCATAGAACCCATAGTATTTCATAGCGACGCAATTTCCGTATGAATTCGTCAATGTGTATTAGCGAGGGATGCAGTAAAGACGGATTAGTGGATCGGAAATGTGATTGTCGTATCCCAAAAGAAAATCCTGTCGTTTCCATAGAAACGTTACTCGATTTAGAAGGAGAAGTCATAGAACACATAGTATTTCATAGCGACGCAATTTCCGTGTGAATTCGTCAATGAGTGGGAGTGAGGGATGCAGTAAGGAAGGATTAGTGCATCGAGAGGGAGATACTCGTATCGCAAAAGAAAAGACAGTCGTTTCAATAGAAACGTTACTCGATTTAGAAGGAGAAGTCATAGAACACATAGTATTTCATAGCGACGCCATTTCCGTGTGAATTCGTCAATGAGTGGGAGTGAGGGATGCAGTAAAGAAGGATTAGTGCATCGAGAGGGAGATACTCGTATCGCAAAAGAAAAGCCAGTCGTTTCCATAGAAACGTTACTCGATTTAGAAGGAGAAGTCATAGAACCCATAGTATTTCATGGCGACGCAATTTCCGTGTGAATTCGTCAATGTGTATTAGTCAGGGATGCAGTAAAGACGGAATAGTGGATCGGAAATGTGATTGTCGTATCGCAAAAGAAAAGCCAGTCGTTTCCATAGAAACGTTACTCGATTTAGAAGGAGAAGTCATAGAACCCATAGTATTTCATAGCGACGCAATTTCCGTATGAAATCGTCAATGTGTATTCGTGAGGGATGTAGTAAAGACGGATTACTGGATCAAAAATGTGATTGTCGTATCGCAAAAGAAACGCCAGTCGTTTCCATAGAAACGATACTCGATTTAGAAGGAGAAGTCATAGAACCCATAGTATTTCATGGCGACGCAATTTCCGTGTGAATTCGTCAATGTGTATTAGTGAGGGATGCAGTAAAGACGGATTAGTGGATCGGAAATGTGATTGTCGTATCGCAAAAGAAAAGCCAGTCGTTTCCATAGAAACGATACTCGATTTAGAAGGAGAAGTCATAGGACCCATAGTATTTCATGGCGACGCAATTTCCGTGTGAATTCGTCAATGAGTGGGAGTGAGGGATGCAGTAAAGAAGGATTAGTGAATCGAGAGGGAGATACTCGTATCGCAAAAGAAAAGCCAGTCGTTTCTATAGAAATGATACTCGATTTAGAAGGAGAAGTCATAGAACCCATAGTATTACATGGCGACGCAATTTCCGTCCGAATTCGTCAATGTGTATTAGTGAGGGATGCAGTAAAGACGGATTAGTGGATCGGAAATGTGATTGTCGTATCGCAAAAGAAAAGACAGTCGTTTCCATAGAAACGATACTCGATTTAGAAGGAGAAGTCATAGAACCCATAGTATTTCATAGCGACGCAATTTCCGTATGAATTCGTCAATGTGTATTAGTGAGGGATGCAGTAAAGACGGATTAGTGGATCGGAAATGTGATTGTCGTATCGCAAAAGAAAAGCCAGTCGTTTCCATAGAAACGATACTCGATTTAGAAGGAGAAGTCATAGAACCCATAGTATTTCATAGCGACGCAATTTCCGTATGAAATCGTCAATGTGTATTAGTGAGGGATGCAGTAAAGACGGATTAGTGGATCGGAAATGTGATTGTCGTATCCCAAAAGAAAATCCTCCCGTTTCCATAGAAACGTTACTCGATTTAGAAGGAGAAGTCATAGAACCCATAGTATTTCATGGCGACGCAATTTCCGTGTGAATTCGTCAATGTGTATTAGTGAGCGATGCAGTAAAGACGGATTAGTGGATCGGAAATGGGATTGTCGTATCCCAAAAGAAAATCCTGTCGTTTCCATAGAAACGTTACTCGATTTAGAAGGAGAAGTCATAGAACCCATAGTATTTCATAGCGACGCAATTTCCGTGTGAATTCGTCAATGAGTGGGTGTGAGGGATGCAGTAAAGAAGGATTAGTGCATCGAGAGGGAGATACTCGTATCGCAAAAGAAAAGCCAGTCGTTTCCATAGAAACGATACTCGATTTAGAAGGAGAAGTCATAGAACCCATAGTATTTCATAGCGACGCAATTTCCGTGTGAATTCGTAATGAGTGGGAGTGAGGGATGCAGTAAAGAAGGATTAGTGTATCGAGAGGGAGATACTCGTATCGCAAAAGAAAAGCCATTCGTTTCCATAGAAACGATACTCGATTTAGAAGGAGAAGTCATAGAACCCATAGTATTTCATAGCGACGCAATTTCCGTGTGAATTCGTCAATGTGTATTAGTGAGGGATGCAGTAAAGACGGATTAGTGGATCTGAAATGTGATTGTCGTATCCCAAAAGAAAATCCTGTCGTTTCCATAGAAACATTACTCGATTTAGAAGGAGAAGTCATAGAACCCATAGTATTTCATGGCGACGCAATTTCCGTATGAATTCGTCAATGTGTATTAGTGAGGGATGCAGTAAAGACGGATTAGTGGATCGGAAATGTGATTGTCGTATCGCAAAAGTAAAGCCAGTCGTTTCCATAGAAACGATACTCGATTTAGAAGGAGAAGTCATAGAACCCATAGTATTTCATAGCGACGCAATTTCCGTATGATTTCGTCAATGTGTATTAGTGAGGGATGCAGTAAAGACGGATTAGTGAATCGGAAATGTGATTGTCGTATCGCAAAAGAAAAGCCATTCGTTTCCATAGAAACGATACTCGATTTAGAAGGAGAAGTCATAGAACCCATAGTATTTCATAGCGACGCAATTTCCGTATGAATTCGTCAATGTGTATTAGTGAGGGATGCAGTAAAGACGGATTAGTGGATCGGAAATGTGATTGTCGTATCCCAAAAGAAAATCCTGTCGTTTCCATAGAAACGTTACTCGATTTAGAAGGAGAAGTCGTAGAACCCATAGTATTTCATGGCGACGCAATTTCCGTGTGAATTCGTCAATGTGCATTAGTGAGGGATGCAGTAAAGACGGATTAGTGGACCGGAAATGTGATTGTCGTATCGCAAAAGAAAAGCCAGTCGTTTCCATAGAAACGTTACTCGATTTAGAAGGAGAAGTCATAGAACCCATAGTATTTCATGGCGACGCAATTTCCGTGTGAATTCGTCAATGTGTATTAGTGAGGGATGCAGTAAAGGCGGATTAGTGGATCGGAAATGTGATTGTCGTATCCCAAAAGAAAATCCTGTCGTTTCCATAGAAACGTTACTCGATTTAGAAGGAGAAGTCATAGAACCCATAGTATTTCATGGCGACGCAATTTCCGTGTGAATTCGTCAATGTGTATTAGTGAGGGAGCAGTAAGACGGATTAGTGGATCGGAAATGTGATTGTCGTATCCCAAAAGAAAATCCTGTCATTTCCATAGAAACGTTACTCGATTTAGAAGGAGAAGTCATAGAACCCATAGTATTTCATAGCGACGCAATTTCCGTGTGAATTCGTCAATGAGTGGGAGTGAGGGATGCAGTAAAGAAGGATTAGTGCATCGAGAGGGAGATACTCGTATCGCAAAAGAGAAGCCAGCCGTTTCCATAGAAACGATACTCGATTTAGAAGGAGAAGTCATAGAACCCATAGTATTTCATGGCGACGCAATTTCCGTGTGAATTCGTCAATGTGTACTAGTGAAGGATGCAGTAAAGACGGATTAGTGGATCGGAAATGTGATTGTCGTATCCCAAAAGAAAATCCTGACGTTTCCATAGAAACGTTACTCGATTTAGAAGGAGAAGTCATAGAACCCATAGTATTTCATGGCGACGCAATTTCCGTGTGAATTCGTCAATGTGTATTAGTGAGGGATGCAGTAAAGACGGATTAGTGGATCGGAAATGTGATTGTCGTATCCCAAAAGAAAGTCCTGTCGTTTCCATAGAAACGTTACTCGATTTAGAAGGAGAAGTCATAGAACCCATAGTATTTCATGGCGACGCAATTTCCGTGTGAATTCGTCAACGTGTATTAGTGAGGGATGCAGTAAAGACGGATTAGTGGATCGGAAATGTGATTGTCGTTTCGCAAAAGAAAAGCCATTCGTTTCCATAGAAACGATACTCGATTCAGAAGGAGAAGTCATAGAACCCATAGTATTTCGTGGCGACACAATTTCCGTGTGAATTCGTCAATGTCTATTAGTGAGGGATGCAGTAAAGACGGATTAGTGGATCGGAAATGTGATTGTCGTATCCCAAAAGAAAATCCTGTCGTTTCCATAGAGACGTTACTCGATTTAGAAGGAGAAGTCATAGAACCCATAGTATTTCATGGCGACGCAATTTCCGTATGAATTCGTCAATGTGTATTAGTGAGGGATGCAGTAAAGACGGATTAGTGGATCGGAAATGTGATTGTCGTATCGCAAAAGAAAAGCCAGTCGTTTCCATAGAAACGATACTCGATTTAGAAGGAGAAGTCATAGAACCCATAGTATTTCATAGCGACCCAATTTCCGTATGAATTCGTCAATGTGTATTAGTGAGGAATGCAGTAAAGACGGATTAGTGGATCGGAAATGTGATTGTCGTATCCCAAAAGACAATCCTGTCGTTTCTATAGAAACGTTACTCGATTTAGAAGGAGAAGTCATAGAACCCATAGTATTTCATAGCGACGCAATTTCCGTATGAATTCGTCAATGTGTATTAGTGGGGGATGCAGTTAAGACGGATTAGTGGATCGGAAATGTGATTGTCGTATCGCAAAAAAAAAGCCAGTCGTTTCCATAGAAACGATACTCGATTTAGAAGGAGAAGTCATAGAACCCATAGTATTTCATAGCGACGCAATTTCCGTATGAATTCGTCAATGTGTATTAGTGAGGGATGCAGTAAAGACGGATTAGTGGATCGGAAATGTGATTGTCGTATCCCAAAAGAAAATCCTGTCGTTTCCGTAGTAGCGTTACTAGATTTAGAAGGAGAAGTCATAGAACCCATAGTATTTCATGGCGACGCAATTTCCGTGTGAATTCGTCAATGTGTATTAGTGAGGGATGCAGTAAAGACGGATTAGTGGATCGGAAATGTGATTGTCGTATCCCAAAAGAAAAGCCATTCGTTTCCATAGAAACGTTACTCGATTTAGAAGGAAAAGTCATAGAACCCATAGTATTTCATGGCGTCGCAATTTCCGTGTGAATTCGTCAATGTGTATTAGTGAAGGATGCAGTAAAGACGGATTAGTGGATCGGAAATGTGATTGTCGTATCCCAAAAGAAAATCCTGACGTTTCCATAGAAACGTTACTCGATTTAGAAGGAGAAGTCATAGAACCCATAGTATTTCATGGCGACGCAATTTCCGTGTGAATTCGTCAATGTGTAATAGTGAGGGATGCAGTAAAGACGGATTAGTGGATCGGAAATGTGATTGTCGTATCCCAAAAGAAAATCCTGTCGTTTCCATAGAAACGTTACTCGATTTAGAAGGAGAAGTCATAGAACCCATAGTATTTCATGGCGACGCAATTTCCGTGTGAATTCGTCAATGTGTATTAGTGAGGGATGCAGTAAAGACGGATTAGTGGATCGGAAATGTGATTGTCGTATCCCAAAAGAAAATCCTGTCATTTCCATAGAAACGTTACTCGATTTAGAAGGAGAAGTCATAGAACCCATAGTATTTCATAGCGACGCAATTTCCGTGTGAATTCGTCAATGAGTGGGAGTGAGGGATGCAGTAAAGAAGGATTAGTGCATCGAGAGGGAGATACTCGTATCGCAAAAGAGAAGCCAGCCGTTTCCATAGAAACGATACTCGATTTAGAAGGAGAAGTCATAGAACCCATAGTATTTCATGGCGACGCAATTTCCGTGTGAATTCGTCAATGTGTATTAGTGAGGGATGCAGTAAAGACGGATTAGTGGATCGGAAATGTGATTGTCGTATCGCAAAACAAAAGCCATTCGTTTCCATAGAAACGATACTCGATTCAGAAGGAGAAGTCATAGAACCCATAGTATTTCATGGCGACACAATTTCCGTGTGAATTCGTCAATGTGTATTAGTGAGGGATGCAGTAAAGACGGATTAGTGGATCGGAAATGTGATTGTCGTATCCCAAAAGAAAATCCTGTCGTTTCCATAGAAACGTTACTCGATTTAGAAGGAGAAGTCATAGAACCTATAGTATTTCATGGCGACGCAATTTCCGTATGAATTCGTCAATGTGTATTAGTGAGGGATGCAGTAAAGACGGATTAGTGGATCGGAAATGTGATTGTCGTATCGCAAAAGAAAAGCCAGTCGTTTCCATAGAAACGATACTCGATTTAGAAGGAGAAGTCATAGAACCCATAGTATTTCATAGCGACCCAATTTCCGTATGAATTCGTCAATGTGTATTAGTGAGGAATGCAGTAAAGACGGATTAGTGGATCGGAAATGTGATTGTCGTATCCCAAAAGACAATCCTGTCGTTTCTATAGAAACGTTACTCGATTTAGAAGGAGAAGTCATAGAACCCATAGTATTTCATTGCGACGCAACTTCCGTGTGAATTCGTCAATGTGTATTAGTGAGGGATGCAGTAAAGACGGATTAGTGGATCGGAAATGTGATTGTCGTATCCCAAAATAAAGCCAGTCGTTTCCATAGAAACGTTACTCGATTTAGAAGGAGAAGTCATAGAACCCATAGTATTTCATGGCGACGCAATTTCCGTGTGAATTCGTCAATGTGTATTAGTGAGGGATGCAGTAAAGACGGATTAGTGGATCGGAAATGTGATTGTCGTATCCCAAAAGAAAATCCTGTCGTTTCCATAGAAACATTACTCGATTTAGAAGGAGAAGTCATAGAACCCATAGAATTTCATGGCGACGCAATTACCGTGTGAATTCGTCAATGTGTATTAGTGAGGGATGCAGTAAAGACGGATTAGTGGATCGGAAATGTGATTGTCGTATCGCAAAAGAAAAGCCAGTTGTTTCCATAGAAACGATACTCGATTTAGAAGGGGAAGTCATAGAACCCATAGTATTTCATGGCGACGCAATTTCCGTGTGAATTCGTCAATGTGTATTAGTGAGGGATGCAGTAAAGGCGGATTAGTGGATCGGAAATGTGATTGTCGTATCCCAAAAGAAAATCCTGTCGTTTCCATAGAAACGTTACTCGATTTAAAAGGAGAAGTCATAGAACACATAGTTTTTCATGGCGACGCAATTTCCGTATGAATTCGTCAATGTGTATTAGTGAGGGATGCAGTAAAGACGGATTAGTGGATCGGAAATGTGATTGTCGTTTCGCAAAAGAAAAGCCTGTCGTTTCCATAGAAACGATACTCGATTTAGAAGGAGAAGTCATGGAACCCATAGTATTTCATAGCGACGCAATTTC
This sequence comes from Schistocerca piceifrons, assembly GCF_021461385.2. NCBI lineage: Eukaryota > Metazoa > Arthropoda > Insecta > Orthoptera > Acrididae > Schistocerca > Schistocerca piceifrons. Next base: position 6,502,299 of record NW_025727551.1, read on the forward strand.
CGTATGAATTCGTCAATGTGTATTAGTGGGGGATGCAGTAAAGACGTATTAGTGGATCGGAAATGTGATTGTCGTATCGCAAAAAAAAAGCCAGTCGTTTCCATAGAAACGATACTCGATTTAGAAGGAGAAGTCATAGAACCCATAGTATTTCATAGCGACGCAATTTCCGTATGAATTCGTCAATGTGTATTAGTGAGGGATGCAGTAAAGGCGGATTAGTGGATCGGAAATGTGATTGTCGTATCCCAAAAGAAAATCCTGTCGTTTCCGTAGTAGCGTTACTCGATTTAGAAGGAGAAGTCATAGAACCCATAGTATTTCATGGCAACGCAATTTCCGTGTGAATTCGTCAATGTGTATTAGTGAGGGATGCAGTAAAGACGGATTAGTGGATCGGAAATGTGATTGTCGTATCCCAAAAGAAAATCCTGTCGTTTCCATAGAAACGTTACTCGATTTAGAAGGAGAAGTCATAGAACCCATAGTATTTCATAGCGACGCAATTTCCGTATGAATTCGTCAATGTGTATTAGTGAGGGATGCAGTAAAGACGGATTAGTGGATCGGAAATGTGATTGTCGTATCCCAAAAGAAAATCCTGTCGTTTCCATAGAAACGTTACTCGATTTAGAAGGAGAAGTCATAGATCCCATAGTATTTCATGGCGACGCAATTTCCGTGTGAATTCGTCAATGAGTGGGAGTGAGGGATGCAGTAAAGAAGGATTAGTGCATCGAGAGGTAGATACTCGTATGGCAAAAGAAAAGCCAGTCGTTTCCATAGAAACGATACTCGATTTAGAAGGAGAAGTCATAGAACCCATAGTATTTCATAGCGACGCAATTTCCGTATGAATTCGTCAATGAGTTTTAGTGGGGGATGCAGTAAAGACGGATTAGTGGATCGGAAATGTGATTGTCGTATCGCAAAAGAAAAGCCAGTCGTTTCCATAGAAACGATACTCGATTTAGAAGGAGAAGTCATAGAACCCATAGTATTTCATAGCGACGCAATTTCCGTATGAATTCGTCAATGTGTATTAGTGAGGGATGCAGTAAAGATGGATTAGTGGATCGGAAATGTGATTGTCGTATCCCAAAAGTAAAGCCAGTCGTTTCCATAGAAACGTTACTTGATTTAGAAGGAGAAGTCATAGAACCCATAGTATTTCATGGCGACGCAATTTCCGTGTGAATTCGTCAATGTGTATTAGTGAGGGATGCAGTAAAGACGGATTAGTGGATCGGAAATGTGATTGTCGTATCCCAAAAGAAAATCCTGTCGTTTCCATAGAAACATTACTCGATTTAGAAGAAGATGTCATAGAACCCATAGAATTTCATGGCGACGCAATTACCGTGTGAATTCGTCAATGTGTATTAGTGAGGGATGCAGTAAAGACGGATTAGTGGATCGGAAATGTGATTGTCGTATCGCAAAAGAAAAGCCAGTCGTTTCCATAGAAACGATACTCGATTTAGAAGGAGAAGTCATAGAACCCATAGTATTTCATGGCGACGCAATTTCCGTGTGAATTCGTCAATGTGTATTAGTGAGGGATGCAGTAAAGGCGGATTAGTGGATCGGAAATGTGATTGTCGTATCCCAAAAGAAATTCCTGTCGTTTCCATAGAAACGTTACTCGATTTAGAAGGAGAAGTCATAGAACACATAGTTTTTCATGGCGACGTAATTTCCGTATGAATTCGTCAATGTGTATTAGTGAGGGATGCAGTAAAGACTGATTAGTGGATCAGAAATGTGATTGTCGTATCCCAAAAGAAAATCCTGTCGTTTCCATAGAAGCGTTACTCGATTTAGAAGGAGAAGTCATAGAACCCATAGTATTTCATAGCGACGCAATTACCGTATGAATTCGTCAATGTGTATTAGTGAGGGATGCAGTAAAGACGGATTAGTGGATCGGAAATGTGATTGTCGTATCCCAAAAGAAAATCCTGTCGTTTCCATAGAAACGTTACTCGATTTAGAAGGAGAAGTCATAGATCCCATAGTATTTCATGGCGACGCAATTTCCGTGTGAATTCGTCAATGAGTGGGAGTGAGGGATGCAGTAAAGAAGGATTAGTGCATCGAGAGGTAGATACTCGTATCGCAAAAGAAAAGCCAGTCGTTTCCATAGAAACGATACTCGATTTAGAAGGAGAAGTCATAGAACCCATAGTATTTCATAGCGACGCAATTTCCGTGTGAATGCGTCAATGAGTGGGAGTGAGGGATGCAGTAAAGAAGGATTAGTGCATCGAGAGGGAGATACTCGTATCGCAAAAGAAAAGCCAGTCGTTTCCATAGAAACGATACTCGATTTAGAAGGAGAGGTCATAGAACCCATAGTATTTCACGGCGACGCAATTTCCGTGTGAATTCGTCAATGTGTATTAGTGAGGGATGCAGTAAAGACGGATTAGTGGATCGGAAATGTGATTGTCGTATCGCAAAAGAAAAGCCAGTCGTTTCCATAGAAACGATACTCGATTTAGAAGGAGAAGTCATAGAACACATAGTATTCCATGGCGACGCAATTTCCGTGTGAATTCGTCAATGTGTATTAGTGAGGGATGCAGTAAAGACGGATTAGTGGATCGGAAATGTGATTGTCGTATCCCAAAAGAAAATCCTTACGTTTCCATAGAAACGTTACTCGATTTAGAAGGAGAAGTCATAGAACCCATAGTATTTCATGGCGACGCAATTTCCGTGTGAATTCGTCAATGAGTGGGAGTGAGGGATGCAGTAAAGAAGGATTCGTGCATCGAGAGTGAGATACTCGTATCGCAAAAGAAAAGCCAGTCGTTTCCATAGAAACGATACTCGATTTAGAAGGAGAAGTCATAGAACCCATAGTATTTCATAGCGACGCAATTTCCGTATGAATTCGTCAATAAGTGGGAGTGAGGGATGCAGTAAAGAAGGATTAGTGCATCGAGAGGGAGATACTCGTATCGCAAAAGAAAAGCCAGTCGTTTCCATAGAAACGTTACTCGATTTAGAAGGAGAAGTCATAGAACCCATAGTATTTCATGGCGACGCAATTTCCGTGAGAATTCGTCAATGTGTATTAGTGAGGGATGCAGTAAAGACGGATTAGTGGATCGGAAATGTGATTGTCGTATCCCAAAAGAAAATCCTGTCGTTTCCATAGAACCGTTTCTCGATTTAGAAGGAGAAGTCATAGAACCCATAGTATTTCATGGCGACGCAATTTCCGTGTGAATTCGTCAATGTGTATTAGTGAGGGATGCAGTAAAGACGGATTAGTGGATCGGAAATGTTATTGTCGTATCGCAAAAGAAAAGCCAGTCGTTTCCATGGAAACGATACTCGATTTAGAAGGAGAAGTCATAGAACCCATAGTATTTCATAGCGACGCAATTTCCGTATGAATTCGTCAATGTGTATTAGTGAGGGATGCAGTAAAGACGGATTAGTGGATCGGAAATGTGATTGTCGTATCGCAAAAGAAAAGCCAGTCGTTTCCATAGAAACGATACTCGATTTAGAAGGAGAAGTCATGGAACCCATAGTAATTCATAGCGACGCAATTTCCGTATGAATTCGTCAATGTGTATTAGTGAGGGATGCAATAAAGACGGATTAGTGGATCGGAAATGTGATTGTCGTATCGCAAAAGAAAATCCAGTCGTTTCCATAGAAACGATACTCGATTTAGCAGGAGAAGTCATGGAACCCATAGTATTTCATGGCGACGCAATTTCCGTGTGAATTCGTCAATGTGTATTTCTGAGGGATGCAGTAAAGACGGATTAGTGGATCGGAAATGTGATTGTCGTATCCCAAAAGAAAATCCTGTCGTTTCCATACAAACGTTACTCGATTTAGAAGGAGAAGTCATAGAACCCATAGTATTTCATAGCGACGCAATTTCCGTGTCAATTCGTCAATGAGTTTGAGTGAGGGATGCAGTAAAGAAGGATTAGTGCATCGAGAGGGAGATACTCGTATCGCAAAAGAAAAGCCAGACGTTTCAATAGAAACGTTACTCGATTTAGAAGGAGAAGTCATAGAACACATAGTATTTCATAGCGACGCAATTTCCGTGTGAATTCGTCAGTGTGTATTACTGAGGGATGCAGTAGAGACGGATTAGTGGATCGGAAATGTGATTGTCGTATCGCAAAAGAAAAGCCAGTTGTTTCCATAGAAACGATACTCGATTTAGAAGGAGAAGGCATAGAACCGATAGTATTTCATGGCGACGCAATTTCCGTGTGAATTCGTCAATGAGTATTAGTGAGGGATGCAGTAAAGACGGATTAGTGGATCGGAAATGTGATTGTCGTATCCCAAAAGAAAATCCTGTCGTTTCCATAGAAACGTTACTCGATTTAGAAGGAGAAGTCATAGAACCCATAGTATTTCATGGCGACGCAATTTCCGTGTGAATTCGTCAATGAGTGGGAGTGAGGGATGCAGTAAAGAAGGATTAGTGCATCGAGAGGGAGATGCTCGTATCGCAAAAGAAAAGCCAGTCGTTTCCATAGAAACGTTACTCGATTTAGAAGGAGAAGTCATAGAACCCATAGTATTTCATGGCGACGCAATTTCCGTGTGAATTCCTCAATGTGTATTAGTGAGGGATGCAGTAAAGACGGATTAGTGGATCGGATATGTGATTGTCGTATCGCAAAAGAAAAGCCAGTCGTTTCCATAGAAACGATACTCGATTTAGAAGGAGAAGTCATAGAACCCATAGTATTTCATGGCGACGCAATTTCCGTGTGAATTCGTCAATGTGTGTTAGTGAGGGATGCAGTAAAGACGGATTAGTGGATCGGAAACGTGATTGTCGTATCCCAAAAGAAAATCCTGTCGTTTCCATAGAAACGTTACTCCAATTAGAAGGAGAAGTCATTGAACCCATCGTACTTCATGGCGACGGAATTTTCGTATGAATTCGTCAATGTGTATTAGTGAGGGATGCAGTAAAGACGGATTAGTGGATCGGAAATGTGATTGTCGTATCGCAAAAGAAAAGCCAGTCGTTTCCATACAAACGTTACTCGATTTAGAAGGAGATGTCATAGAACCCATAGTATTTCATAGCGACGCAATTTCCGTGTCAATTCGTCAATGAGTGGGAGTGAGGGATGCAGTAAAGAAGGATTAGTGCATCGAGAGGGAGATACTCGTATCGCAAAAGAAAAGCCAGACGTTTCAATAGAAACGTTACTCGATTTAGAAGGAGAAGTCATAGAACACATAGTATTTCATAGCGACGCAATTTCCGTGTGAATTCGTCAATGTGTATTACTGAGGGATGCAGTAAAGACGGATTAGTGGATCGGAAATGTGATTGTCGTATCGCAAAAGAAAAGCCAGTTGTTTCCATAGAAACGATACTCGATTTAGAAGGAGAAGGCATAGAACCGATAGTATTTCATGGCGACGCAATTTCCGTGTGAATTCGTCAATGAGTATTAGTGAGGGATGCAGTAAAGACGGATTAGTGGATCGGAAATGTGATTGTCGTATCCCAAAAGAAAATCCTGTCGTTTCTATAGAAACGTTACTCGATTTAGAAGGAGAAGTCATAGAACCCATAGTATTTCATGGCGACGCAATTTCCGTGTGAATTCGTCAATGAGTGGGAGTGAGGGATGCAGTAAAGAAGGATTAGTGCATCGAGAGGGAGATGCTCGTATCGCAAAAGAAAAGCCAGTCGTTTCCATAGAAACGTTACTCGATTTTGAAGGAGAAGTCATAGAACCCATAGTATTTCATGGCGACGCAATTTCCGTGTGAATTCCTCAATGTGTATTAGTGAGGGATGCAGTAAAGACGGATTAGTGGATCGGAAATGTGATTGTCGTATCGCAAAAGAAAAGCCAGTCGTTTCCATAGAAACGATACACGATTTAGAAGGAGAAGTCATAGAACCCATAGTATTTCATGGCGACGCAATTTCCGTGTGAATTCGTCAATGTGTATTAGTGAGGGATGCAGTAAAGACGGATTAGTGGATCGGAAATGTGATTGTCGTATCCCAAAAGAAAATCCTTACGTTTCCATAGAAACGTTACTCGATTTACAAGGAGAAGTCATAGAACCCATAGTATTTCATGGCGACGCAATTTCCGTGTGAATGCGTCAATGAGTGGGAGTGAGGGATGCAGTAAAGAAGGATTAGTGCATCGAGAGGGAGATACTCGTATCGCAAACGAAAAGCCAGTCGTTTCCATAGAAACGATACACGATTTAGAAGGAGAAGTCATAGAACCCATAGTATTTCATAGCGACGCAATTTCCGTATAAATTCGTCAATGAGTGGGAGTGAGGGATGCAGTAAAGAAGGATTAGTGCATCGAGAGGGAGATACTCGTATCGCAAAAGAAAAGCCAGTCGTTTCCATAGAAACGATACTCGAATTAGAAGGAGAAGCCATAGAACCCATAGTATTTCATAGCGACGCAATTTCCGTATGAATTCGTCAATGAGTGGGAGTGAGGGATGCTGTAAAGAAGGATTAGTGCATCGAGAGGGAGATACTCGTATCGCAAAAGAAAAGCCAGTCGTTTCCATAGAAACGTTACTCGATTTAGAAGGAGAAGTCATAGAACCCATAGTATTTCATGGTGACGCAATTTCCGTGTGAATTCGTCAATGTGTGTTAGTGAGGGATGCAGTAAAGACGGATTAGTGGATCGGAAACGTGATTGTCGTATCCCAAAAGAAAATCCTGTCGTTTCCATAGAAACGTTACTCCAATTAGAAGGAGAAGTCATTGAACCCGTCGTACTTCATGGCGACGCAATTTTCGTATGAATTCGTCAATGTGTATTAGTGAGGGATGCAGTAAAGACGGATTAGTGGATCGGAAATGTGATTGTCGTATCGCAAAAGAAAAGCCAGTCGTTTCCATAGAAACGATACTCGATTTAGAAGGAGAAGTCATAGAACCCATAGTATTTCATGGCGACGCAATTTCCGTGTGAATTCGTCAATGTGTATTAGTGAGGGATGCAGTAAAGACGAATTAGTGGATCGGAAATGTGATTGTCGTATCGCAAAAGAAAAGCCAGTCGTTTCCATAGAAACGATACTCGATTTAGAAGGAGAAGTCATAGAACCCATAGTATTTCATGGCGACGCAATTTCCGTGTGAATTCGTCAATGAGTGGGAGTGAGGGATGCAGTAAGGAAGGATTAGTGCATCGAGATGGAGATACTCGTATCGCAAAAGAAAAGCCAGTCGTTTCCATAGAAACGATACTCGATTTAGAAGGAGAAGTCATAGAACCCATAGTATTTCATAGCGACGCAATTTCCGTATGAATTCTTCAATGTGTATTAGTGAGGGATGCAGTAAAGACGGATTAGTGGATCGGAAATGTGATTGTCGTATCGCAAAAGAAAAGCCAGTCGTTTCCATAGAAACGATACTCGATTTAGAAGGAGAATTCATAGAACCCATAGTATTTCATAGCGACGCAATTTCTGTATGAATTCGTCAATGTGTATTAGTGAGGGATGCAGTAAAGACGGATTAGTGGATCGGAAATGTGATTGTCGTATCGCAAAAGAAAAGCCAGTCGTTTCCATAGAAACGATACTCGATTTAGAAGGAGAAGTCATGGAACCCATAGTATTTCATAGCGACGCAATTTCCGTATGAATTCGTCAATGTGTATTAGTGAGGGATGCTATAAAGATGGATTAGTGGATCGGAAATGTGATTGTCGTATCGCAAAAGAAAATCCAGTCGTTTCCATAGAAACGATACTCGATTTAGAAGGAGAAGTCATAGGACCCATAGTATTTCGTAGCGACGCAATTTCCGTGTGATTTCGTCAATGAGTGGGAGTGAGGGATGCAGTAAAGAAGGATTAGTGCATCAAGAGGGAGATACTCGTATCGCAAAAGAAAAGCCAGTCGTTTCAATAGAAACGTTACTCGATTTAGAAGGAGAAGTCATAGAACCCATAGTATTTCATAGCGACGCATTTTCCGTGTGAATTCGTCAATGAGTGGGAGTGAGGGATGCAGTAAAGAAGGATTAGTGCATCGAGAGGGAGATACTCGTATCGCAAAAGAAAAGCCAGTCGTTTCCATAGAAACGTTACTCGATTTAGAAGGAGAAGTCATAGAACCCATAGTATTTCATGGCGACGCAATTTCCGTGTGAATTCGTCAATGTGTATTAGTGAGGGATGCAGTAAAGACGGATTAGTGGATCGGAAATGTGATTGTCGTATCGCAAAAGAAAAGCCAGTCGTTTCCATAGAAACGTTACTCGAATTAGAAGGAGAAGTCATAGAACCCATAGTATTTCATAGCGACGCAATTTCCGTATGAATTCGTCAATGTGTATTAGTGAGGGATGCAGTAAAGACGGATTAGTGGATCGGAAATGTGATTGTCGTATCCCAAAAGAAAATCCTGTCGTTTCCATAGAAACGTTACTCGATTCAGAAGGAGAAGTCATAGAACACATAGTATTTCATAGCGACGCAATTTCCGTGTGAATTCGTCAATGAGTGGGAGTGAGGGATGCAGTAAAGAAGGATTAGTGCATCGAGAGGGAGATACTCGTATCGCAAATGAAAAGCCAGTCGTTTCCATAGGAACGATACTCGATTTACAAGGAGAACTCATAGAACCCATAGTATTTCATGGCGACGCAATTTCCGTGTGAATTCGTCAATATGTATTAGTGAGGGATGCAGTAAAGACGGATTAGTGGATCGGAAATGTGATTGTCGTATCGCAAAAGAAAAGCCAGTCGTTTCCATAGAAACGATACTCGATTTAGAAGGAGAAGTCATAGAACCCATAGTATTTCATAGCGACGCAATTTCCGTATGAATTCGTCAATGTGTATTAGTGAGGGCTGCAGTAAAGACGGATTTGTGGATCGGAAATGTGATTTTCGTATCCCAAAAGAAAATCCTGTCGTTTCCATAGAAACGTTACTCGATTTAGAAGGAGAAGTCATAGAACCCATAGTATTTCATAGCGACGCAATTTCCGTGTGAATTCGTCAATGAGTGGGAGTGAGGGATGCAGTAAAGAAGGATTAGTGCATCGAGAGGGAGATACTCGTATCGCAAAAGAAAAGCCAGTCGTTTCCATAGAAACGATACTCGATTTAGAAGGAGAAGTCATAGAACCTATAGTATTTCATAGCGACGCAATTTCCGTGTGAGTTCGTCAATGAGTGGAAGTGAGGGATGCAGTAAAGAAGGATTAGTGCATCGAGAGGGAGATACTCGTATCGCAAAAGAAAAGCCAGTCGTTTCCATAGAAACGATACTCGATTTAAAAGGAGAAGTCATAGAACCCATAGTATTTCATGGCGACGCAATTTCCGTGTGAATTCGTCAATGTGTATTGGTGAGGGATGCAGTAAAGACGGATTAGTGGATCGGAAATGTGATTGTTGTATAGCAAAAGAAAAGCCAGTCGTTTCCATAGAAACGATACTCGATTTAGAAGGAGAAGTCATAGAACCCATAGTATTTCATGGCGACGCAATTTCCGTGTGAATTCGTCAATGAGTGGGAGTGAGGGATGCAGTAAAGAAGGATTAGTGAATCGAGAGGGAGATACTCGTATCGCAAAAGAAAAGCCAGTCGTTTCCATAGAAATGATACTCGATTTAGAAGGAGAAGTCATAGAACAAATAGTATTTCATGGCGACGCAATTTCCGTCTGAATTCGTCAATGTGTATTAGTGAGGGATGCAGTAAAGACGGATTAGTGGATCGGAAATGTGATTGTCGTATCGCAAAAGAAAAGACAGTCGTTTCCATAGAAACATTACTCGATTTAGAAGGAGAAGTCATAGAACCCATAGTATTTCATGGCGACGCAATTTCTGTGTGAATTCGTCAATGTGTATTAGTGAGGGATGCAGTAAAGACGGATTAGTGGATCGGAAATGTGATTGTCGTATCGCAAAAGAAAAGCCAGTAGTTTCCATAGAAACGATACTCGATTTAGAAGGAGAAGGCATAGAACCCATAGTATTTCATGGCGACGCAATTTCCGTGTGAATTCGTCAATGTGTGTTAGTGAGGGATGCAGTAAAGACGGATTAGTGGATAGGAAATGTGATTGTCGTATCCCAAAAGAAAATCCTGTCGTTTCCATAGAAACATTACTCGATTTAGAAGGAGAAGTCATAGAACCCATAGTTTTTCATGGCGACGCAATTTCCGTATGAATTCGTCAATGTGTAGTAGTGAGGGATGCAGTAAAGACGGATTAGTGGATCGGAAATGTTATTGTCGTATCGCAAAAGAAAAGCCAGTCGTTTCCATAGAAACGATACTCGATTTAGAAGGAGAATTCATAGAACCCATAGTATTTCATAGCGACGCAATTTCTGTATGAATTCGTCAATGTGTATTAGTGAGGGATGCAGTAAAGACGGATTAGTGGATCGGAAATGTGATTGTCGTATCGCAAAAGAAAAGCCAGTCGTTTCCATAGAAACGATACTCGATTTAGAAGGAGAAGTCATAGAACCCATAGTATTTCATGGCGACGCAATTTCCGTGTGAATTCGTCAATGAGTGGGAGTGAGGGATGCAGTAAGGAAGGATTAGTGCATCGAGATGGAGATACTCGTATCGCAAAAGAAAAGCCAGTCGTTTCCATAGAAACGATACTCGATTTAGAAGGAGAAGTCATAGAACCCATAGTATTTCATAGCGACGCAATTTCCGTATGAATTCTTCAATGTGTATTAGTGAGGGATGCAGTAAAGACGGATTAGTGGATCGGAAATGTGATTGTCGTATCGCAAAAGAAAAGCCAGTCGTTTCCATAGAAACGATACTCGATTTAGAAGGAGAATTCATAGAACCCATAGTATTTCATAGCGACGCAATTTCTGTATGAATTCGTCAATGTGTATTAGTGAGGGATGCAGTAAAGACGGATTAGTGGATCGGAAATGTGATTGTCGTATCGCAAAAGAAAAGCCAGTCGTTTCCATAGAAACGATACTCGATTTAGAAGGAGAAGTCATGGAACCCATAGTATTTCATAGCGACGCAATGTCCGTATGAATTCGTCAATGTGTATTAGTGAGGGATGCTATAAAGATGGATTAGTGGATCGGAAATGTGATTGTCGTATCGCAAAAGAAAATCCAGTCGTTTCCATAGAAACGATACTCGATTTAGAAGGAGAAGTCATAGGACCCATAGTATTTCGTAGCGACGCAATTTCCGTGTGTTTTCGTCAATGAGTGGGAGTGAGGGATGCAGTAAAGAAGGATTAGTGCATCAAGAGGGAGATACTCGTATCGCCAAAGAAAAGCCAGTCGTTTCAATAGAAACGTTACTCGATTTAGAAGGAGAAGTCATAGAACCCATAGTATTTCATAGCGACGCATTTTCCGTGTGAATTCGTCAATGAGTGGGAGTGAGGGATGCAGTAAAGAAGGATTAGTGCATCGAGAGGGAGATACTCGTATCGCAAAAGAAAAGCCAGTCGTTTCCATAGAAACGTTACTCGATTTAGAAGGAGAAGTCATAGAACCCATAGTATTTCATGGCGACGCAATTTCCGTGTGAATTCGTCAATGTGTATTAGTGAGGGATGCAGTAAAGACGGATTAGTGGATCGGAAATGTGATTGTCGTATCGCAAAAGAAAAGCCAGTCGTTTCCATAGAAACGTTACTCGAATTAGAAGGAGAAGTCATAGAACCCATAGTATTTCATAGCGACGCAATTTCCGTATGAATTCGTCAATGTGTATTAGTGAGGGATGCAGTAAAGACGGATTAGTGGATCGGAAATGTGATTGTCGTATCCCAAAAGAAAATCCTGTCGTTTCCATAGAAACGTTACTCGATTCAGAAGGAGAAGTCATAGAACACATAGTATTTCATAGCGACGCAATTTCCGTGTGAATTCGTCAATGAGTGGGAGTGAGGGATGCAGTAAAGAAGGATTAGTGCATCGAGAGGGAGATACTCGTATCGCAAATGAAAAGCCAGTCGTTTCCATAGGAACGATACTCGATTTACAAGAAGAACTCATAGAACCCATAGTATTTCATGGCGACGCAATTTCCGTGTGAATTCGTCAATATGTATTAGTGAGGGATGCAGTAAAGACGGATTAGTGGATCGGAAATGTGATTGTCGTATCGCAAAAGAAAAGCCAGTCGTTTCCATAGAAACGATACTCGATTTAGAAGGAGAAGTCATAGAACCCATAGTATTTCATAGCGACGCAATTTCCGTATGAATTCGTCAATGTGTATTAGTGAGGGTTGCAGTAAAGACGGATTTGTGGATCGGAAATGTGATTGTCGTATCCCAAAAGAAAATCCTGTCGTTTCCATAGAAACGTTACTCGATTTAGAAGGAGAAGTCATAGAACCCATAGTATTTCATAGCGACGCAATTTCCGTGTGAATTCGTCAATGAGTGGGAGTGAGGGATGCAGTAAAGAAGGATTAGTGCATCGAGAGGGAGATACTCGTATCGCAAAAGAAAAGCCAGTCGTTTCCATAGAAACGATACTCGATTTAGAAGGAGAAGTCATAGAACCTATAGTATTTCATAGCGACGCAATTTCCGTGTGAGTTCGTCAATGAGTGGAAGTGAGGGATGCAGTAAAGAAGGATTAGTGCATCGAGAGGGAGATACTCGTATCGCAAAAGAAAAGCCAGTCGTCTCCATAGAAACGATACTCGATTTAAAAGGAGAAGTCATAGAACCCATAGTATTTCATGGCGACGCAATTTCCGTGTGAATTCGTCAATGTGTATTGGTGAGGGATGCAGTAAAGACGGATTAGTGGATCGGAAATGTGATTGTTGTATAGCAAAAGAAAAGCCAGTCGTTTCCATAGAAACGATACTCGATTTAGAAGGAGAAGTCATAGAACCCATAGTATTTCATGGCGACGCAATTTCCGTGTGAATTCGTCAATGAGTGGGAGTGAGGGATGCAGTAAAGAAGGATTAGTGAATCGAGAGGGAGATACTCGTATCGCAAAAGAAAAGCCAGTCGTTTCCATAGAAATGATACTCGATTTAGAAGGAGAAGTCATAGAACAAATAGTATTTCATGGCGACGCAATTTCCGTCTGAATTCGTCAATGTGTATTAGTGAGGGATGCAGTAAAGACGGATTAGTGGATCGGAAATGTGATTGTCGTATCGCAAAAGAAAAGACAGTCGTTTCCATAGAAACATTACTCGATTTAGAAGGAGAAGTCATAGAACCCATAGTATTTCATGGCGACGCAATTTCTGTGTGAAATCGTCAATGTGTATTAGTGAGGGATGCAGTAAAGACGGATTAGTGGATCGGAAATGTGATTGTCGTATCGCAAAAGAAAAGCCAGTAGTTTCCATAGAAACGATACTCGATTTAGAAGGAGAAGGCATAGAACCCATAGTATTTCATGGCGACGCAATTTCCGTGCGAATTCGTCAATGTGTGTTAGTGAGGGATGCAGTAAAGACGGATTAGTGGATAGGAAATGTGATTGTCGTATCCCAAAAGAAAATCCTGTCGTTTCCATAGAAACATTACTCGATTTAGAAGGAGAAGTCATAGAACCCATAGTTTTTCATGGCGACGCAATTTCCGTATGAATTCGTCAATGTGTAGTAGTGAGGGATGCAGTAAAGACGGATTAGTGGATCGGAAATGTTATTGTCGTATCGCAAAAGAAAAGCCAGTCGTTTCCATAGAAACGATACTCGATTTAGAAGGAGAATTCATAGAACCCATAGTATTTCATAGCGACGCAATTTCTGTATGAATTCGTCAATGTGTATTAGTGAGGGATGCAGTAAAGACGGATTAGTGGATCGGAAATGTGATTGTCGTATCGCAAAAGAAAAGCCAGTCGTTTCCATAGAAACGATACTCGATTTAGAAGGAGAAGTCATGGAACCCATAGTATTTCATAGCGGCGCAATTTCCGTATGAATTCGTCAATGTGTATTAGTGAGGGATGCAATAAAAACGGATTAGTGGATCGGAAATGTGATTGTCGTATCGCAAAAGAAAATCCAGTCGTTTCCATAGAAACGATACTCGATTTAGAAGGAGAAGTCATAGGACCCATAGTATTTCATGGCGACGCAATTTCCGTGTGAATTCGTCAATGTGTATTAGTGAGGGATGCAGTAAAGACGGATTAGTGGATCGGAAATGTGATTGTCGTATCCCAAAAGAAAATCCTGTCGTTTCCATAGAAACGTTACTCGATTTAGAAGGAGAAGTCATAGAACCCATAGTATTTCGTAGCGACGCAATTTCCGTGTGATTTCGTCAATGAGTGGGAGTGAGGGATGCAGTAAAGAAGGATTAGTGCATCGAGAGGGAGATACTCGTATCGCAAAAGAAAAGCCAGTCGTTTCAATAGAAACGTTACTCGATTTAGAAGGAGAAGTCATAGAACCCATAGAATTTCATAGCGACGCAATTTCCGTGTGAATTCGTCAATGAGTGGGAGTGAGGGATGCAGTAAAGAAGGATTAGTGCATCGAAAGGGAGATACTCGTATCGCAAAAGAAGAGCCAGTCGTTTCCATAGAAACGTTACTCGATTTAGAAGGAGAATTCACAGAACCCATAGTATTTCATGGCGACGCAATTTCCGTGTGAATTCGTCAATGTGTATTAGTGAGGGATGCAGTAAAGACGGATTAGTGGATCGGAAATGTGATTGTCGTATCGCAAAAGAAAAGCCAGTCGTTTCCATAGAAACGTTACTCGATTTAGAAGGAGAAGTCATAGAACCCATAGTATTTCATAGCGACGCAATTTCCGTATGAATTCGTCAATGTGTATTAGTGAGGGATGCAGTAAAGACGGATTAGTGGATCGGAAATGTGATTGTCGTATCCCAAAAGAAAATCCTGTCGTTTCCATAGAAACGTTACTCGATTCAGAAGGAGAAGTCATAGAACACATAGTATTTCATAGCGACGCAATTTCCTTGTGAATTCGTCAATGAGTGGGAGTGAGGGATGCAGTAAAGAAGTATTAGTGCATCGAGAGGGAGATACTCGTATCGCAAAAGAAAAGCCAGTCGTTTCCATAGGAACAATACTCGATTTAGAAGGAGAACTCATAGAACCCATAGTATTTCATGGCGACGCAATTTCCGTGTGAATTCGTCAATGTGTATTGGTGAGGGATGCAGTAAAGACGGATTAGTGGATCGGAAATGTGATTGTTGTATAGCAAAAGAAAAGCCAGTCGTTTCCATAGAAACGATACTCGATTTAGAAGGAGAAGGCATAGAACCCATAGTATTTCATGGCGACGCAATTTCCGTGCGAATTCGTCAATGTGTGTTAGTGAGGGATGCAGTAAAGACGGATTAGTGGATAGGAAATGTGATTGTCGTATCCCAAAAGAAAATCCTGTCGGTTCCATAGAAACATTACTCGATTTAGAAGGAGAAGTCATAGAACCCATAGTTTTTCATGGCGACGCAATTTCCGTATGAATTCGTCAATGTGTAGTAGTGAGGGATGCAGTAAAGACGGATTAGTGGATCGGAAATGTTATTGTCGTATCGCAAAAGAAAAGCCAGTCGTTTCCATAGAAACGATACTCGATTTAGAAGGAGAATTCATAGAACCCATAGTATTTCATAGCGACGCAATTTCTGTATGAATTCGTCAATGTGTATTAGTGAGGGATGCAGTAAAGACGGATTAGTGGATCGGAAATGTGATTGTCGTATCGCAAAAGAAAAGCCAGTCGTTTCCATAGAAACGATACTCGATTTAGAAGGAGAAGTCATGGAACCCATAGTATTTCATAGCGGCGCAATTTCCGTATGAATTCGTCAATGTGTATTAGTGAGGGATGCAATAAACACGGATTAGTGGATCGGAAATGTGATTGTCGTATCGCAAAAGAAAATCCAGTCGTTTCCATAGAAACGATACTCGATTTAGAAGGAGAAGTCATAGGACCCATAGTATTTCATGGCGACGCAATTTCCGTGTGAATTCGTCAATGTGTATTAGTGAGGGATGCAGTAAAGACGGATTAGTGGATCGGAAATGTGATTGTCGTATCCCAAAAGAAAATCCTGTCGTTTCCATAGAAACGTTACTCGATTTAGAAGGGGAAGTCATAGAACCCATAGTATTTCGTAGCGACGCAATTTCCGTGTGATTTCGTCAATGAGTGGGAGTGAGGGATGCAGTAAAGAAGGATTAGTGCATCGAGAGGGAGATACTCGTATCGCAAAAGAAAAGCCAGTCGTTTCAATAGAAACGTTACTCGATTTAGAAGGAGAAGTCATAGAACCCATAGAATTTCATAGCGACGCAATTTCCGTGTGAATTCGTCAATGAGTGGGAGTGAGGGATGCAGTAAAGAAGGATTAGTGCATCGAAAGGGAGATACTCGTATCGCAAAAGAAGAGCCAGTCGTTTCCATAGAAACGTTACTCGATTTAGAAGGAGAATTCACAGAACCCATAGTATTTCATGGCGACGCAATTTCCGTGTGAATTCGTCAATGTGTATTAGTGAGGGATGCAGTAAAGACGGATTAGTGGATCGGAAATGTGATTGTCGTATCGCAAAAGAAAAGCCAGTCGTTTCCATAGAAACGTTACTCGATTTAGAAGGAGAAGTCATAGAACCCATAGTATTTCATAGCGACGCAATTTCCGTATGAATTCGTCAATGTGTATTAGTGAGGGATGCAGTAAAGACGGATTAGTGGATCGGAAATGTGATTGTCGTATCCCAAAAGAAAATCCTGTCGTTTCCATAGAAACGTTACTCGATTCAGAAGGAGAAGTCATAGAACACATAGTATTTCATAGCGACGCAATTTCCTTGTGAATTCGTCAATGAGTGGGAGTGAGGGATGCAGTAAAGAAGTATTAGTGCATCGAGAGGGAGATACTCGTATCGCAAAAGAAAAGCCAGTCGTTTCCATAGGAACAATACTCGATTTAGAAGGAGAACTCATAGAACCCATAGTATTTCATGGCGACGCAATTTCCGTGTGAATTCGTCAATATGTATTAGTGAGGGATGCAGTAAAGACGGATTAGTGGATCGGAAATGTGATTGTCGTATCGCAAAAGAAAAGCCAGTCGTTTCCATAGAAACGATACTCGATTTAGAAGGAGAAGTCATAGAACCCATAGTATTTCATAGCGACGCAATTTCCGTATGAATTCGTCAATGTGTATTAGTGAGGGATGCAGTAAAGACGGATTTGTGGATCGGAAATGTGATTGTCGTATCCCAAAAGAAAATCCTGTCGTTTCCATAGAAACGTTACTCGATTTAGAAGGTGAAGTCGTAGAACCCATAGTATTTCATAGCGACGCAATTTCCGTGTGAATTCGTCAATGAGTGGGAGTGAGGGATGCAGTAAAGACGGATTAGTGGATCGGAAATGTGATTGTCGAATCGAAAAAGAAAAGCCAGTCGTTTCCATAGAAACGATACTCGATTTAGAAGGAGAAGTCATGGAACCCATAGTATTTCATAGCGACGCAATTTCCGTATGAATTCGTCAATGTGTATTAGTGAGGGATGCTATAAAGATGGATTAGTGGATCGGAAATGTGATTGTCGTATCGCAAAAGAAAATCCAGTCGTTTCCATAGAAACGATACTCGATTTAGAAGGAGAAGTCATAGGACCCATAGTATTTCGTAGCGACGCAATTTCCGTGTGATTTCGTCAATGAGTGGGAGTGAGGGATGCAGTAAAGAAGGATTAGTGCATCGAGAGGGAGATACTCGTATCGCAAAAGAAAAGCCAGTCGTTTCAATAGAAACGTTACTCGATTTAGAAGGAGAAGTCATAGAACCCATAGTATTTCATAGCGACGCAATTTCCGTGTGAATTCGTCAATGAGTGGGAGTGAGGGATGCAGTAAAGAAGGATTAGTGCATCGAGAGGGAGATACTCGTATCGCAAAAGAAAAGCCAGTCGTTTCCATAGAAACGTTACTCGATTTAGCAGGAGAAGTCATAGAACCCATAGTATTTCATGGCGACGCAATTTCCGTGTGAATTCGTCAATGTGTATTAGTGAGGGATGCAGTAAAGACGGATTAGTGGATCGGAAATGTGATTGTCGTATCGCAAAAGAAAAGCCAGTCGTTTCCATAGAAATGTTACTCGATTTAGAAGGAGAAGTCATAGAACCCATAGTATTTCATAGCGACGCAATTTCCGTATGAATCCGTCAATGTGTATTAGTGAGGGATGCAGTAAAGACGGATTAGTGGATCGGAAATGTGATTGTCGTATCCCAAAAGAAAATCCTGTCGTTTCCATAGAAACGTTACTCGATTCAGAAGGAGAAGTCATAGAACACATAGTATTTCATAGCGACGCAATTTCCGTGTGAATTCGTCAATGAGTGGGAGTGAGGGATGCAGTAAAGAAGGATTAGTGCATCGAGAGGGAGATACTCGTATCGCAAAAGAAAAGCCAGTCGTTTCCATAGGAACGATACTCGATTTAGAAGGAGAACTCATAGAACCCATAGTATTTCATGGCGACGCAATTTCCGTGTGAATTCGTCAATATGTATTAGTGAGGGATGCAGTAAAGACGGATTAGTGGATCGGAAATGTGATTGTCGTATCGCAAAAGAAAAGCCAGTCGTTTCCATAGAAACGATACTCGATTTAGAAGGAGAAGTCATAGAACCCATAGTATTTCATAGCGACGCAATTTCCGTATGAATTCGTCAATGTGTAATAGTGAGGGATGCAGTAAAGACGGATTTGTGGATCGGAAATGTGATTGTCGTATCCCAAAAGAAAATCCTGTCGTTTCCATAGAAACGTTACTCGATTTAGAAGGAGAAGTCATAGAACCCATAGTATTTCATAGCGACGCAATTTCCGTGTGAATTCGTCAATGAGTGGGAGTGAGGGATGCAGTAAAGAAGGATTAGTGCATCGAGAGGGAGATACTCGTATCGCAAAAGAAAAGCCAGTCGTTTCCATAGAAACGATACTCGATTTAGAAGGAGAAGTCATTGAACCTATAGTATTTCATAGCGACGCAATTTCCGTGTGAGTTCGTCAATGAGTGGAAGTGAGGGATGCAGTAAAGAAGGATTAGTGCATCGAGAGGGAGATACTCGTATCGCAAAAGAAAAGCCAGTCGTTTCCATAGAAACGATACTCGATTTAAAAGGAGAAGTCATAGAACCCATAGTATTTCATGGCGACGCAATTTCCGTGTGAATTCGTCAATGTGTATTGGTGAGGGATGCAGTAAAGACGGATTAGTGGATCGGAAATGTGATTGTTGTATAGCAAAAGAAAAGCCAGTCGTTTCCATAGAAACGATACTCGATTTAGAAGGAGAAGTCATAGAACCCATAGTATTTCATGGCGACGCAATTTCCGTGTGAATTCGTCAATGAGTGGGAGTGAGGGATGCAGTAAAGAAGGATTAGTGAATCGAGAGGGAGATACTCGTATCGCAAAAGAAAAGCCAGTCGTTTCCATAGAAATGATACTCGATTTAGAAGGAGAAGTCATAGAACCCATAGTATTTCATGGCGACGCAATTTCCGACTGAATTCGTCAATGTGTATTAGTGAGGGATGCAGTAAAGACGGATTAGTGGATCGGAAATGTGATTGTCGTATCGCAAAAGAAAAGACAGTCGTTTCCATAGAAACATTACTCGATTTAGAAGGAGAAGTCATAGAACCGATAGTATTTCATGGCGACGCAATTTCCGTGTGAATTCGTCAATGTGTAGTAGTGAGGGATGCAGTAAAGACGGATTAGTGGATCGGAAATGTTATTGTCGTATCGCAAAAGAAAAGCCAGTCGTTTCCATAGAAACGATACTCGATTTAGAAGGAGAATTCATAGAACCCATAGTATTTCATAGCGACGCAATTTCTCTATGAATTCGTCAATGTGTATTAGTGAGGGATGCAGTAAAGACGGATTAGTGGATCGGAAATGTGATTGTCGTATCGCAAAAGAAAAGCCAGTCGTTTCCATAGAAACGATACTCGATTTAGAAGGAGAAGTCATGGAACCCATAGTATTTCATAGCGGCGCAATTTCCGTATGAATTCGTCAATGTGTATTAGTGAGGGATGCAATAAACACGGATTAGTGGATCGGAAATGTGATTGTCGTATCGCAAAAGAAAATCCAGTCGTTTCCATAGAAACGATACTCGATATAGAAGGAGAAGTCATAGGACCCATAGTATTTCATGGCGACGCAATTTCCGTGTGAATTCGTCAATGTGTATTAGTGAGGGATGCAGTAAAGACGGATTAGTGGATCGGAAATGTGATTGTCGTATCCCAAAAGAAAATCCTGTCGTTTCCATAGAAACGTTACTCGATTTAGAAGGAGAAGTCATAGAACCCATAGTATTTCGTAGCGACGCAATTTCCGTGTGAATTCGTCAATCAGTGGGAGTGAGGGATGCAGTAAAGAAGGATTAGTGCATCGAAAGGGAGATACTCGTATCGCAAAAGAAGAGCCAGTCGTTTCCATAGAAACGTTACACGATTTAGAAGGAGAAGTCATAGAACCCATAGTATTTCATGGCGACGCAATTTCCGTGTGAATTCGTCAATGTGTATTAGTGAGGGATGCAGTAAAGACGGATTAGTGGATCGGAAATGTGATTGTCGTATCGCAAAAGAAAAGCCAGTCGTTTCCATAGAAACGTTACTCGATTTAGAAGGAGAAGTCATAGAACCCATAGTATTTCATAGCGACGCAATTTCCGTATGAATTCGTCAATGTGTATTAGTGAGGGATGCAGTAAAGACGGATTAGTGGATCGGAAATGTGATTGTCGTATCCCAAAAGAAAATCCTGTCGTTTCCATAGAAACGTTACTCGATTCAGAAGGAGAAGTCATAGAACACATAGTATTTCATAGCGACGCAATTTCCTTGTGAATTCGTCAATGAGTGGGAGTGAGGGATGCAGTAAAGAAGTATTAGTGCATCGAGAGGGAGATACTCGTATCGCAAAAGAAAAGGCAGTCGTTTCCATAGGAACAATACTCGATTTAGAAGGAGAACTCATAGAACCCATAGTATTTCATGGCGACGCAATTTCCGTGTGAATTCGTCAATATGTATTAGTGAGGGATGCAGTAAAGACGGATTAGTGGATCGGAAATGTGATTGTCGTATCGCAAAAGAAAAGCCAGTCGTTTCCATAGAAACGATACTCGATTTAGAAGGAGAAGTCATAGAACCCATAGTATTTCATAGCGACGCAATTTCCGTATGAATTCGTCAATGTGTATTAGTGAGGGATGCAGTAAAGACGGATTTGTGGATCGGAAATGTGATTGTCGTATCCCAAAAGAAAATCCTGTCGTTTCCATAGAAACGTTACTCGATTTAGAAGGAGAAGTCGTAGAACCCATAGTATTTCATAGCGACGCAATTTCCGTGTGAATTCGTCAATGAGTGGGAGTGAGGGATGCAGTAAAGACGGATTAGTGGATCGGAAATGTGATTGTCGAATCGAAAAAGAAAAGCCAGTCGTTTCCATAGAAACGATACTCGATTTAGAAGGAGAAGTCATGGAACCCATAGTATTTCATAGCGACGCAATTTCCGTATGAATTCGTCAATGTGTATTAGTGAGGGATGCTATAAAGATGGATTAGTGGATCGGAAATGTGATTGTCGTATCGCAAAAGAAAATCCAGTCGTTTCCATAGAAACGATACTCGATTTAGAAGGAGAAGTCATAGGACCCATAGTATTTCGTAGCGACGCAATTTCCGTGTGATTTCGTCAATGAGTGGGAGTGAGGGATGCAGTAAAGAAGGATTAGTCCATCGAGAGGGAGATACTCGTATCGCAAAAGAAAAGCCAGTCGTTTCAATAGAAACGTTACTCGATTTAGAAGGAGAAGTCATAGAACCCATAGTATTTCATAGCGACGCAATTTCCGTGTGAATTCGTCAATGAGTGGGAGTGAGGGATGCAGTAAAGAAGGATTAGTGCATCGAGAGGGAGATACTCGTATCGCAAAAGAAAAGCCAGTCGTTTCCATAGAAACGTTACTCGATTTAGCAGGAGAAGTCATAGAACCCATAGTATTTCATGGCGACGCAATTTCCGTGTGAATTCGTCAATGTGTATTAGTGAGGGATGCAGTAAAGACGGATTAGTGGATCGGAAATGTGATTGTCGTATCGCAAAAGAAAAGCCAGTCGTTTCCATAGAAACGTTACTCGATTTAGAAGGAGAAGTCATAGAACCCATAGTATTTCATAGCGACGCAATTTCCGTATGAATTCGTCAATGTGTATTAGTGAGGGATGCAGTAAAGACGGATTAGTGGATCGGAAATGTGATTGTCGTATCCCAAAAGAAAATCCTGTCGTTTCCATAGAAACGTTACTCGATTCAGAAGGAGAAGTCATAGAACACATAGTATTTCATAGCGACGCAATTTCCGTGTGAATTCGTCAATGAGTGGGAGTGAGGGATGCAGTAAAGAAGGATTAGTGCATCGAGAGGGAGATACTCGTATCGCAAAAGAAAAGCCAGTCGTTTCAATAGAAACGTTACTCGATTTAGAAGGAGAAGTCATAGAACCCATAGTATTTCATAGCGACGCAATTTCCGTGTGAATTCGTCAATGAGTGGGAGTGAGGGATGCAGTAAAGAAGGATTAGTGCATCGAGAGGGAGATACTCGTATCGCAAAAGAAAAGCCAGTCGTTTCCATAGAAACGTTACTCGATTTAGCAGGAGAAGTCATAGAACCCATAGTATTTCATGGCGACGCAATTTCCGTGTGAATTCGTCAATGTGTATTAGTGAGGGATGCAGTAAAGACGGATTAGTGGATCGGAAATGTGATTGTCGTATCGCAAAAGAAAAGCCAGTCGTTTCCATAGAAACGTTACTCGATTTAGAAGGAGAAGTCATAGAACCCATAGTATTTCATAGCGACGCAATTTCCGTATGAATTCGTCAATGTGTATTAGTGAGGGATGCAGTAAAGACGGATTAGTGGATCGGAAATGTGATTGTCGTATCCCAAAAGAAAATCCTGTCGTTTCCATAGAAACGTTACTCGATTCAGAAGGAGAAGTCATAGAACACATAGTATTTCATAGCGACGCAATTTCCGTGTGAATTCGTCAATGAGTGGGAGTGAGGGATGCAGTAAAGAAGGATTAGTGCATCGAGAGGGAGATACTCGTATCGCAAAAGAAAAGCCAGTCGTTTCCATAGGAACGATACTCGATTTAGAAGGAGAACTCATAGAACCCATAGTATTTCATGGCGACGCAATTTCCGTGTGAATTCGTCAATATGTATTAGTGAGGGATGCAGTAAAGACGGATTAGTGGATCGGAAATGTGATTGTCGTATCGCAAAAGAAAAGCCAGTCGTTTCCATAGAAACGATACTCGATTTAGAAGGAGAAGTCATAGAACCCATAGTATTTTATAGCGACGCAATTTCCGTATGAATTCGTCAATGTGTAATAGTGAGGGATGCAGTAAAGACGGATTTGTGGATCGGAAATGTGATTGTCGTATCCCAAAAGAAAATCCTGTCGTTTCCATAGAAACGTTACTCGATTTAGAAGGAGAAGTCATAGAACCCATAGTATTTCATAGCGACGCAATTTCCGTGTGAATTCGTCAATGAGTGGGAGTGAGGGATGCAGTAAAGAAGGATTAGTGCATCGAGAGGGAGATACTCGTATCGCAAAAGAAAAGCCAGTCGTTTCCATAGAAACGATACTCGATTTAGAAGGAGAAGTCATAGAACCTATAGTATTTCATAGCGACGCAATTTCCGTGTGAGTTCGTCAATGAGTGGAAGTGAGGGATGCAGTAAAGAAGGATTAGTGCATCGAGAGGGAGATACTCGTATCGCAAAAGAAAAGCCAGTCGTTTCCATAGAAACGATACTCGATTTAAAAGGAGAAGTCATAGAACCCATAGTATTTCATGGCGACGCAATTTCCGTGTGAATTCGTCAATGTGTATTGGTGAGGGATGCAGTAAAGACGGATTAGTGGATCGGAAATGTGATTGTTGTATAGCAAAAGAAAAGCCAGTCGTTTCCATAGAAACGATACTCGATTTAGAAGGAGAAGTCATAGAACCCATAGTATTTCATGGCGACGCAATTTCCGTGTGAATTCGTCAATGAGTGGGAGTGAGGGATGCAGTAAAGAAGGATTAGTGAATCGAGAGGGAGATACTCGTATCGCAAAAGAAAAGCCAGTCGTTTCCATAGAAATGATACTCGATTTAGAAGGAGAAGTCATAGAACCCATAGTATTTCATGGCGACGCAATTTCCGACTGAATTCGTCAATGTGTATTAGTGAGGGATGCAGTAAAGACGGATTAGTGGATCGGAAATGTGATTGTCGTATCGCAAAAGAAAAGACAGTCGTTTCCATAGAAACATTACTCGATTTAGAAGGAGAAGTCATAGAACCCATAGTATTTCATGGCGACGCAATTTCCGTGTGAATTCGTCAATGTGTAGTAGTGAGGGATGCAGTAAAGACGGATTAGTGGATCGGAAATGTTATTGTCGTATCGCAAAAGAAAAGCCAGTCGTTTCCATAGAAACGATACTCGATTTAGAAGGAGAATTCATAGAACCCATAGTATTTCATAGCGACGCAATTTCTCTATGAATTCGTCAATGTGTATTAGTGAGGGATGCAGTAAAGACGGATTAGTGGATCGGAAATGTGATTGTCGTATCGCAAAAGAAAAGCCAGTCGTTTCCATAGAAACGATACTCGATTTAGAAGGAGAAGTCATGGAACCCATAGTATTTCATAGCGGCGCAATTTCCGTATGAATTCGTCAATGTGTATTAGTGAGGGATGCAATAAACACGGATTAGTGGATCGGAAATGTGATTGTCGTATCGCAAAAGAAAATCCAGTCGTTTCCATAGAAACGATACTCGATATAGAAGGAGAAGTCATAGGACCCATAGTATTTCATGGCGACGCAATTTCCGTGTGAATTCGTCAATGTGTATTAGTGAGGGATGCAGTAAAGACGGATTAGTGGATCGGAAATGTGATTGTCGTATCCCAAAAGAAAATCCTGTCGTTTCCATAGAAACGTTACTCGATTTAGAAGGAGAAGTCATAGAACCCATAGTATTTCGTAGCGACGCAATTTCCGTGTGAATTCGTCAATGAGTGGGAGTGAGGGATGCAGTAAAGAAGGATTAGTGCATCGAAAGGGAGATACTCGTATCGCAAAAGAAGAGCCAGTCGTTTCCATAGAAACGTTACACGATTTAGAAGGAGAAGTCATAGAACCCATAGCATTTCATGGCGACGCAATTTCCGTGTGAATTCGTCAATGTGTATTAGTGAGGGATGCAGTAAAGACGGATTAGTGGATCGGAAATGTGATTGTCGTATCGCAAAAGAAAAGCCAGTCGTTTCCATAGAAACGTTACTCGATTTAGAAGGAGAAGTCATAGAACCCATAGTATTTCATAGCAACGCAATTTCCGTATGAATTCGTCAATGTGTATTAGTGAGGGATGCAGTAAAGACGGATTAGTGGATCGGAAATGTGATTGTCGTATCCCAAAAGAAAATCCTGTCGTTTCCATAGAAACGTTACTCGATTCAGAAGGAGAAGTCATAGAACACATAGTATTTCATAGCGACGCAATTTCCTTGTGAATTCGTCAATGAGTGGGAGTGAGGGATGCAGTAAAGAAGTATTAGTGCATCGAGAGGGAGATACTCGTATCGCAAAAGAAAAGGCAGTCGTTTCCATAGGAACAATACTCGATTTAGAAGGAGAACTCATAGAACCCATAGTATTTCATGGCGACGCAATTTCCGTGTGAATTCGTCAATATGTATTAGTGAGGGATGCAGTAAAGACGGATTAGTGGATCGGAAATGTGATTGTCGTATCGCAAAAGAAAAGCCAGTCGTTTCCATAGAAACGATACTCGATTTAGAAGGAGAAGTCATAGAACCCATAGTATTTCATAGCGACGCAATTTCCGTATGAATTCGTCAATGTGTATTAGTGAGGGATGCAGTAAAGACGGATTTGTGGATCGGAAATGTGATTGTCGTATCCCAAAAGAAAATCCTGTCGTTTCCATAGAAACGTTACTCGATTTAGAAGGAGAAGTCGTAGAACCCATAGTATTTCATAGCGACGCAATTTCCGTGTGAATTCGTCAATGAGTGGGAGTGAGGGATGCAGTAAAGACGGATTAGTGGATCGGAAATGTGATTGTCGAATCGAAAAAGAAAAGCCAGTCGTTTCCATAGAAACGATACTCGATTTAGAAGGAGAAGTCATGGAACCCATAGTATTTCATAGCGACGCAATTTCCGTATGAATTCGTCAATGTGTATTAGTGAGGGATGCTATAAAGATGGATTAGTGGATCGGAAATGTGATTGTCGTATCGCAAAAGAAAATCCAGTCGTTTCCATAGAAACGATACTCGATTTAGAAGGAGAAGTCATAGGACCCATAGTATTTCGTAGCGACGCAATTTCCGTGTGATTTCGTCAATGAGTGGGAGTGAGGGATGCAGTAAAGAAGGATTAGTGCATCGAGAGGGAGATACTCGTATCGCAAAAGAAAAGCCAGTCGTTTCAATAGAAACGTTACTCGATTTAGAAGGAGAAGTCATAGAACCCATAGTATTTCATAGCGACGCAATTTCCGTGTGAATTCGTCAATGAGTGGGAGTGAGGGATGCAGTAAAGAAGGATTAGTGCATCGAGAGGGAGATACTCGTATCGCAAAAGAAAAGCCAGTCGTTTCCATAGAAACGTTACTCGATTTAGCAGGAGAAGTCATAGAACCCATAGTATTTCATGGCGACGCAATTTCCGTGTGAATTCGTCAATGTGTATTAGTGAGGGATGCAGTAAAGACGGATTAGTGGATCGGAAATGTGATTGTCGTATCGCAAAAGAAAAGCCAGTCGTTTCCATAGAAACGTTACTCGATTTAGAAGGAGAAGTCATAGAACCCATAGTATTTCATAGCGACGCAATTTCCGTATGAATTCGTCAATGTGTATTAGTGAGGGATGCAGTAAAGACGGATTAGTGGATCGGAAATGTGATTGTCGTATCCCAAAAGAAAATCCTGTCGTTTCCATAGAAACGTTACTCGATTCAGAAGGAGAAGTCATAGAACACATAGTATTTCATAGCGACGCAATTTCCGTGTGAATTCGTCAATGAGTGGGAGTGAGGGATGCAGTAAAGAAGGATTAGTGCATCGAGAGGGAGATACTCGTATCGCAAAAGAAAAGCCAGTCGTTTCCATAGGAACGATACTCGATTTAGAAGGAGAACTCATAGAACCCATAGTATTTCATGGCGACGCAATTTCCGTGTGAATTCGTCAATATGTATTAGTGAGGGATGCAGTAAAGACGGATTAGTGGATCGGAAATGTGATTGTCGTATCGCAAAAGAAAAGCCAGTCGTTTCCATAGAAACGATACTCGATTTAGAAGGAGAAGTCATAGAACCCATAGTATTTCATAGCGACGCAATTTCCGTATGAATTCGTCAATGTGTAATAGTGAGGGATGCAGTAAAGACGGATTTGTGGATCGGAAATGTGATTGTCGTATCCCAAAAGAAAATCCTGTCGTTTCCATAGAAACGTTACTCGATTTAGAAGGAGAAGTCATAGAACCCATAGTATTTCATAGCGACGCAATTTCCGTGTGAATTCGTCAATGAGTGGGAGTGAGGGATGCAGTAAAGAAGGATTAGTGCATCGAGAGGGAGATACTCGTATCGCAAAAGAAAAGCCAGTCGTTTCCATAGAAACGATACTCGATTTAGAAGGAGAAGTCATAGAACCTATAGTATTTCATAGCGACGCAATTTCCGTGTGAGTTCGTCAATGAGTGGAAGTGAGGGATGCAGTAAAGAAGGATTAGTGCATCGAGAGGGAGATACTCGTATCGCAAAAGAAAAGCCAGTCGTTTACATAGAAACGATACTCTATTTAAAAGGAGAAGTCATAGAACCCATAGTATTTCATGGCGACGCAATTTCCGTGTGAATTCGTCAATGAGTGGGAGTGAGGGATGCAGTAAAGAAGGATTAGTGAATCGAGAGGGAGATACTCGTATCGCAAAAGAAAAGCCAGTCGTTTCCATAGAAATGATACTCGATTTAGAAGGAGAAGTCATAGAACCCATAGTATTTCATGGCGACGCAATTTCCGACTGAATTCGTCAATGTGTATTAGTGAGGGATGCAGTAAAGACGGATTAGTGGAACGGAAATGTGATTGTCGTATCGCAAAAGAAAAGACAGTCGTTTCCATAGAAACATTACTCGATTTAGAAGGAGAAGTCATAGAACCCATAGTATTTCATGGCGACGCAATTTCCGTGTGAATTCGTCAATGTGTATTAGTGAGGGATGCAGTAAAGACGGATTAGTGGATCGGAAATGTGATTGTCGTATCGCAAAAGAAAAGCCAGTAGTTTCCATAGAAACGATACTCGATTTAGAAGGAGAAGGCATAGAACCCATAGTATTTCATGGCGACGCAATTTCCGTGTGATTCGTCAATGTGTGTTAGTGAGGGATGCAGTAAAGACGGATTAGTGGATAGGAAATGTGATTGTCGTATCCCAAAAGAAAATCCTGTCGTTTCCATAGAAACATTACTCGATTTAGAAGGAGAAGTCATAGAACCCATAGTTTTTCATGGCGACGCAATTTCCGTATGAATTCGTCAATGTGTAGTAGTGAGGGATGCAGTAAAGACGGATTAGTGGATCGGAAATGTTATTGTCGTATCGCAAAAGAAAAGCCAGTCGTTTCCATAGAAACGATACTCGATTTAGAAGGAGAATTCATAGAACCCATAGTATTTCATAGCGACGCAATTTCTCTATGAATTCGTCAATGTGTATTAGTGAGGGATGCAGTAAAGACGGATTAGTGGATCGGAAATGTGATTGTCGTATCGCAAAAGAAAAGCCAGTCGTTTCCATAGAAACGATACTCGATTTAGAAGGAGAAGTCATGGAACCCATAGTATTTCATAGCGACGCAATTTCCGTATGAATTCATCAATGTGTATTAGTGAGGGATGCAATAAAGACGGATTAGTGGATCGGAAATGTGATTGTCGTATCGCAAAAGAAAATCCAGTCGTTTCCATAGAAACGATACTCGATTTAGAAGGAGAAGTCATAGGACCCGTAGTATTTCATGGCGACGCAATTTCCGTGTGAATTCGTCAATGTGTATTAGTGAGGGATGCAGTAAAGACGGATTAGTGGATCGGAAATGTGATTGTCGTATCCCAAAAGAAAATCCTGTCGTTTCCATAGAAACGTTACTCGATTTAGAAGGAGAAGTCATAGAACCCATAGTATTTCGTAGCGACGCAATTTCCGTGTGATTTCGTCAATGAGTGGGAGTGAGGGATGCAGTAAAGAAGGATTAGTGCATCGAGAGGGAGATACTCGTATCGCAAAAGAAAAGCCAGTCGTTTCAATAGAAGCGTTACTCGATTTAGAAGGAGAAGTCATAGAACCCATAGTATTTCATAGCGACGCAATTTCCGTGTGAATTCGTCAATGAGTGGGAGTGAGGGATGCAGTAAAGAAGTATTAGTGCATCGAGAGGGAGATACTCGTATCGCAAAAGAAAAGCCAGTCGTTTCCATAGGAACGATACTCGATTTAGAAGGAGAACTCATAGAACCCATAGTATTTCATGGCGACGCAATTTCCGTGTGAATTCGTCAATATGTATTAGTGAGGGATGCAGTAAAGACGGTTTAGTGGATCGGAAATGTGATTGTCGTATCGCAAAAGAAAAGCCAGTCGTTTCCATAGAAACGATACTCGATTTAGAAGGAGAAGTCATAGAACCCATAGTATTTCATAGCGACGCAATTTCCGTATGAATTCGGCAATGTGTATTAGTGAGGGATGCAGTAAAGACGGATTTGTGGATCGGAAATGTGATTGTCGTATCCCAAAAGAAAATCCTGTCGATTCCATAGAAACGTTACTCGATTTAGAAGGAGAAGTCATAGAACCC
The DNA here is from genome assembly GCF_021461385.2 of Schistocerca piceifrons. Taxonomy (NCBI): domain Eukaryota; kingdom Metazoa; phylum Arthropoda; class Insecta; order Orthoptera; family Acrididae; genus Schistocerca; species Schistocerca piceifrons. The sequence continues at coordinate 6,532,362 of NW_025727551.1, forward strand.
ATAGTATTTCATAGCGACGCAATTTCCGTGTGAATTCGTCAATGAGTGGGAGTGAGGGATGCAGTAAAGAAGGATTAGTGCATCGAGAGGGAGATACTCGTATCGCAAAAGAAAAGCCGATCGTTTCCATAGAAACGATACTCGATTTAGAAGGAGAAGTCATAGAACCTATAGTATTTCATAGCGACGCAATTTCCGTGTGAGTTCGTCAATGAGTGGAAGTGAGGGATGCAGTAAAGAAGGATTAGTGCATCGAGAGGCAGATACTCGTATCGCAAAAGAAAAGCCAGTCGTTTCCATAGAAACGATACTCGATTTAAAAGGAGAAGTCATAGAACCCATAGTATTTCATGGCGACGCAATTTCCGTGTGAATTCGTCAATGTGTATTGGTGGGGGATGCAGTAAAGACGGATTAGTGGATCGGAAATGTGATTGTCGTATAGCAAAAGAAAAGCCAGTCGTTTCCATAGAAACGATACTCGATTTAGAAGGAGAAGTCATAGAACCCATAGTATTTTATGGCAACGCAATTTCCGTGTGAATTCGTCAATGAGTGGGAGTGAGGGATGCAGTAAAGAAGGATTAGTGAATCGAGAGGGAGATACTCGTATCGCAAAAGAAAAGCCAGTCGTTTCCATAGAAATGATACTCGATTTAGAAGGAGAAGTCATAGAACCCATAGTATTTCATGGCGACGCAATTTCCGTCTGAATTCGTCAATGTGTATTAGTGAGGGATGCAGTAAAGACGGATTAGTGGATCGGAAATGTGATTGTCGTATCGCAAAAGAAAAGACAGTCGTTTCCATAGAAACATTACTCGATTTAGAAGGAGAAGTCATAGAACCCATAGTATTTCATGGCGACGCAATTTCCGTGTGAATTCGTCAATGTGTATTAGTGAGGGATGCAGTAAAGACGGATTAGTGGATCGGAAATGTGATTGTCGTATCGCAAAAGAAAAGCCAGTAGTTTCCATAGAAACGATACTCGATTTAGAAGGAGAAGGCATAGAACCCATAGTATTTCATGGCGACGCAATTTCCGTGTGAATTCGTCAATGTGTGTTAGTGAGGGATGCAGTAAAGACGGATTAGTGGATAGGAAATGTGATTGTCGTATCCCAAAAGAAAATCCTGTCGTTTCCATAGAAACATTACTCGATTTAGAAGGAGAAGTCATAGAACCCATAGTATTTCATGGCGACGCAATTTCCGTATGAATTCGTCAATGTGTAATAGTGAGGGATGCAGTAAAGACGGATTAGTGGATCGGAAATGTTATTGTCGTATCGCAAAAGAAAAGCCAGTCGTTTCCATAGAAACGATACTCGATTTAGAAGGAGAAGTCACAGAACCCATAGTATTTCTCAGCGACGCAATTTCCGTATGAATTCGTCAATGTGTATTAGTGAGGGATGCAGTAAAGACGGATTAGTGGATCGGAAATGTGATTGTCGTATCGCAAAAGAAAAGCCATTCGTTTCCATAGAAACGATACTCGATTTAGAAGGAGAAGTCATAGAACCCATAGTATTTCATAGCGACGCAATTTCCGTATGAATTCGTCAATGTGTATTAGTGAGGGATGCAGGAAAGGCGGATTAGTGCATCGGAAATGTGATTGTCGTATCCCAAAAGAAAATCCTGTCGTTTCCATAGAAACGTTACTCGATTTAGAAGGAGAAGTCATAGAACCCATAGTATTTCATGGCGACGCAATTTCCGTGTGAATTCGTCAATGTGCATTAGTGAGGGATGCAGTAAAGACGGATTAGTGGATCGGAAATGTGATTGTCGTATCGCAAAAGAAAAGCCAGTCGTTTCCATAGAAACGTTACTCGATTTAGAAGGAGAAGTCATAGAACCCATAGTATTTCATAGCGACGCAATTTCCGTATGAATTCGTCAATGTGTATTAGTGAGGGATTCATTAAAGACGGATTAGTGGATCGGAAATTTGATTGTCGTATCCCAAAAGAAAATCCTGTCGTTTCCATAGAAACGTTACTCGATTCAGAAGGAGAAGTCATAGAACACATAGTATTTCATAGCGACGCAATTTCCGTGTGAATTCGTCAATGAGTGGGAGTGAGGGATGCAGTAAAGAAGGATTAGTGCATCGAGAGGGAGATACTCGTATCGCAAAAGAAAAGCCAGTCGTTTCCATAGGAACGATACTCGATTTAGAAGGAGAACTCATAGAACCCATAGTATTTCATGGCGACGCAATTTCCGTGTGAATTCGTCAATATGTATTAGTGAGGGATGCAGTAAAGACGGATTAGTGGATCGGAAATGTGATTGTCGTATCGCAAAAGAAAATCCAGTCGTTTCCATAGAAACGATACTCGATTTAGAAGGAGAAGTCATAGAACCCATAGTATTTCATAGCGACGCAATTTCCGTATGAATTCGTCAATGTGTATTAGTGAGGGATGCAGTAAAGACGGATTTGTGGATCGGAAATGTGATTGTCGTATCCCAAAAGAAAATCCTGTCGTTTCCATAGAAACGTTACTCGATTTAGAAGGAGAAGTCATAGAACCCATAGTATTTCATAGCGACGCAATTTCCGTGTGAATTCGTCAATGAGTGGGAGTGAGGGATGCAGTAAAGAAGGATTAGTGCATCGAGAGGGAGATACTCGTATCGCAAAAGAAAAGCCGATCGTCTCCATTGAAACGATACTCGATTTAGAAGGAGAAGTCATAGAACCTATAGTATTTCATAGCGACGCAATTTCCGTGTGAGTTCGTCAATGAGTGGAAGTGAGGGATGCAGTAAAGAAGGATTAGTGCATCGAGAGGGAGATACTCGTATCGCAAAAGAAAAGCCAGTCGTTTCCATAGAAACGATACTCGATTTAAAAGGAGAAGTCATAGAACCCATAGTATTTCATGGCGACGCAATTTCCGTATGAATTCGTCAATGTGTATTGGTGAGGGATGCAGTAAAGACGGATTAGTGGATCGGAAATGTGATTGTCGTATAGCAAAAGAAACGCCAGTCGTTTCCATAGAAACGATACTCGATTTAGAAGGAGAAGTCATAGAACCCATAGTATTTCATGGCGACGCAATGTCCGTGTGAATTCGTCAATGAGTGGGAGTGAGGGATGCAGTAAAGAAGGATTAGTGAATCGAGATGGAGATACTCGTATCGCAAAAGAAAAGCCAGTCGTTTCCATAGAAATGATACTCGATTTAGAAGGAGAAGTCATAGAACCCATAGTATTTCATGGCGACGCAATTTCCGTCTGAATTCGTCAATGTGTATTAGTGAGGGATGCAGTAAAGACGGATTAGTGGATCGGAAATGTGATTGTCGTATCGCAAAAGAAAAGAAAGTCGTTTCCATAGAAACATTACTCGATTTAGAAGGAGAAGTCATAGAACCCATAGTATTTCATGGCGACGCAATTTCCGTGTGAATTCGTCAATGTGTATTAGTGAGGGATGCAGTAAAGACGGATTAGAGGATCGGAAATGTGATGGTCGTATCGCAAAAGAAAAGCCAGTAGTTTCCATAGAAACGATACTCGATTTAGAAGGAGAAGGCGTAGAACCCATAGTATTTCATGGCGACGCAATTTCCGTGTGAATTCGTCAATGTGTGTTAGTGAGGGATGCAGTAAAGACGGATTAGTGGATAGGAAATGTGATTGTCGTATCCCAAAAGAAAATCCTGTCGTTTCCATAGAAACATTACTCGATTTAGAATGAGAAGTCATAGAACCCATAGTATTTCATGGCGACGCAATTTCCGTATGAATTCGTCAATGTGTAGTAGTGAGGGATGCAGTAAAGACGGATTAGTGGATCGGAAATGTTATTGTCGTATCGCAAAAGAAAAGCCAGTCGTTTCCATAGAAACGATACTCGATTTAGAAGGAGAAGTCATAGAACCCATAGTATTTCTCAGCGACGCAATTTCCGTATGAATTCGTCAATGTGTATTAGTGAGGGATACAGTAAAGACGGATTAGTGGATCGGAAATGTGATTGTCGTATCGCAAAAGAAAAGCCATTCGTTTCCATAGAAACGATACTCGATTTAGAAGGAGAAGTCATAGAACCCATAGTATTTCATAGCGACGCAATTTCCGTATGAATTCGTCAATGTGTATTAGTGAGGGATGCAGTAAAGACGGATTAGTGCATCGGAAATGTGATTGTCGTATCCCAAAAGAAAATCCTGTCGTTTCCATAGAAACGTTACTCGATTTAGAAGGAGAAGTCATAGAACCCATAGTATTTCATGGCGACGCAATTTCCGTGTGAATTCGTCAATGTGCATTAGTGAGGGATGCAGTAAAGACGGATTAGTGGATCGGAAGTGTGATTGTCGTATCGCAAAAGAAAAGCCAGTTGTTTCCATAGAAACGTTACTCGATTTAGAAGGAGAAGTCATAGAACCCATAGTATTTCATGGCGTCGCAATTTCCGTGTGAATTCGTCAATGTGTATTTGTGAGGGATGCTGTAAAGACGGATTAGTGGATCGGAAATGTGATTGTCGTATCCCAAAAGAAAATCCTGACGTTTCCATAGAAACGTTACTCGATTTAGAAGGAGAAGTCATAGAACCCATAGTATTTCATGGCGACGCAATTTCCGTGTGAATTCGTCAATGTGTATTAGTGAGGGATGCAGTAAAGACGGATTAGTGGATCGGAAATGTGATTGTCGTATCCCAAAAGAAAATCCTGTCGTTTCCATAGAAACGTTACTCGATTTAGAAGGAGAAGTCATAGAACCCATAGTATTTCATGGCGACGCAATTTCCGTGTGAATTCGTCAATGTGTATTAGTGAGGGATGCAGTAAAGACGGATTAGTGGATCGAAAATGTGATTGTCGTATCCCAAAAGAAAATCCTGTCATTTCCATAGAAACGTTACTCGATTTAGAAGGAGAAGTCATAGAACCCATAGTATTTCATAGCGACGCAATTTCCGTGTGAATTCGTCAATGAGTGGGAGTGAGGGATGCAGTAAAGAAGGATTAGTGCATCGAGAGGGAGATACTCGTATCGCAAAATAGAGGCCAGCCGTTTCCATAGAAACGATACTCGATTTAAAAGGAGAAGTCGTAGAACCCATAGTATTTCATGGCGACGCAATTTCCGTGTGAATTCGTCAATGTGTATTAGGGAGGGATGCAGTAAAGACGGATTAGTGGATCGGAAATGTGATTGTCGTATCGCAAAAGAAAAGCCAGTCGTTTCCATAGAAACGATACTCGATTTAGAAGGAGAAGTCATAGAACCCATAGTATTTCATGGCGACGCAATTTCCGTGTGAATTCGTCAATGTGTATTAGTGAGGGATGCAGTAAAGACGTATTAGTGGATCGGAAATGTGATTGTCGTATCCCCAAAGAAAATCCTGTCGTTTCCATAGAAACGTTACTCGATTTAGAAGGAGAAGTCATACAACCTATAGTATTTCATGGCGACGCAATTTCCGTATGAATTCGTCAATGTGTATTAGTGAGGGATGCAGTAAAGACGGATTAGTGGATCGGAAATGTGATTGTCGTATCGCAAAAGAAAAGCCAGTCGTTTCCATAGAAACGATACTCGATTTTGAAGGAGAAGTCATAGAACCCATAGTATTTCATAGCGACGCAATTTCCGTATGAATTCGTCAATGTGTATTAGTGAGGGATGCAGTAAAGACGGATTAGTGGATCGGAAATGTGATTGTCGTATCGCAAAAGAAAAGCAAGTCGTTTCCATAGAAACGATACTCGATTTAGAAGGAGAAGTCATAGAACCCATAGTATTTCATAGCGACCCAATTTCCGTATGAATTCGTCAATGTGTATTAGTGAGGGATGCAGTAAAGACGGATTAGTGGATCGGAAATGTGATTGTCGTATCCCAAAAGAAAATCCTGTCGTTTCTATAGAAACGTTACTCGATTTAGAAGGAGAAGTCATAGAACCCATAGTATTTCATGGCGACGCAATTTCCGTGTGGATTCGTCAATGTGTATTAGTGAGGGATGCAGTAAAGACATATTAGTGGATCGGAAATGTGATTGTCGTATCCCAAAAGTAAAGCCAGTCGTTTCCATAGAAACGTTACTCGATTTAGAAGGAGAAGTCATAGAACCCATAGTATTTCATGGCGACGCAATTTCCGTGTGAATTCGTCAATGTGTATTAGTGAGGGATGCAGTAAAGACGGAATAGTGGATCGGAAATGTGATTGTCGTATCCCAAAAGAAAATCCTGTCGTTTCCATAGAAACATTACTCGATTTAGAAGGAGAAGTCATAGAACCCATAGTATTTAATGGCGACGCAATTTCCGTATGAATTCGTCAATGTGTATTAGTGAGGGATGCAGTAAAGACGGATTAGTGGATCGGAAATGTGATTGTCGTATCGCAAAAGAAAAGCCAGTCGTTTCCATAGAAACGATACTCGATTTAGAAGGAGAAGTCATAGAACCCATAGTATTTCATGGCGACGCAATTTCCGTGTGAATTCGTCAATGTGTATTAGTGAGGGATGCAGTAAAGACGGATTAGTGAATCGGAAATGTGATTGTCGTATCGCAAAAGAAAAGCCAGTCGTTTCCATAGAAAAGTTACTCGATTTAGAAGGAGAAGTCATAGAACCCATAGTATTTCATAGCGAAGCAATTTCCGTATGAATTCGTCAATATGTATTAGTGAGCGATGCAGTAAAGACGGATTAGTGGATCGGAAATGTGTTTATCGTCTCCCAAAAGAAAATCCTGTCGTTTCTATAGAAACGTTACTCGATTTAGAAGGAGAAGTCATAGAACCCATAGTATTTCATGGCGACGCAATTTCCGTGTGAATTCGTCAATGAGTGGGAGTGAGGGATGCAGTAAAGAAGGATTAGTGAATCGAGAGGGAGATACTCGTATCGCAAAAGAAAAGCCAGTCGTTTCCATAGAAATGATACTCGATTTAGAAGGAGAAGTCATAGAACCCATAGTATTTCATGGCGACGCAATTTCCGTCTGAATTCGTCAATGTGTATTAGTGAGGGATGCAGTAAAGACGGATTAGTGGATCGGAAATGTGATTGTCGTATCGCAAAAGAAAAGACAGTCGTTTCCATAGAAACGATACTCGATTTAGAAGGAGAAGTCATAGAACCCATAGGATTTCATAGCGACGCAATTTCCGTATGAATTCGTCAATGTGTGTTAGTGAGGGATGCAGTAAAGACGGATTAGTGGATCGGAAATGTGATTGTCGTATCGCAAAAGAAAAGCCAGTCGTTTCCATAGAAACGATACTCGATTTAGAAGGAGAAGCCATAGAACCCATAGTATTTCATAGCGACGCAATTCCCGTATGAAATCGTCAATGTGTATTGGTGAGGGATGCAGTAAAGACGGATTAGTGGATCGGAAATGTGATTGTCGTATCCCAAAAGAAAATCCTCTCGTTTCCATAGAAACGTTACTCGATTTAGAAGGAGAAGTCATAGAACCCATAGTATTTCATGGCGACGCAATTTCCGTGTGAATTCGTCAATGTGTATTAGTGACGGATGCAGTAAAGACGGATTAGTGGATCTGAAATGTGATTGTCGTATCCCAAAAGAAAATCCTGTCGTTTCCATAGAAACGTTACTCGATTTAGAAGGAGTAGTCATAGAACCCATAGTATTTCATAGCGACGCAATTTCCGTGTGAATTCGTCAATGAGTGGGAGTGAGGGATGCAGTAAAGAAGGATTAGTGCATCGAGAGGGAGATACTCGTATCGCAAAAGAAAAGCCAGTCGTTTCCATAGAAACGATACTCGATTTAGAAGGAGAAGTCATAGAACCCATAGTATTTCATAGCGACGCAATTTCCGTATGAATTCGTCAATGTGTAGTAGTGAGGGATTCAGTAAAGACGGATTAGTGGATCGGAAATGTGATTGTCGTATCGCAAAAGAAAAGCCAGTCGTTTCCATAGAAACGATACTCGATTTAGAAGGAGAAGTCATAGAACCCATAGTATTTCGTAGCGACGCAATTTCCGTATGAATTCGTCAATGTGTATTAGTGAGGGATGCAGTAAAGACGGATTAGTGGATCGGAAATGTGATTGTCGTATCCCAAAAGAAAATCCTGTCGTTTCCATAGAAACGTTACTCGATTTAGAAGGAGAAGTCGTAGAACACATTGTATTTCATGGCGACGCAATTTCCGTGTGAATTCGTCAATGTGTGTTAGTGAGGGATGCAGTAAAGACGGATTAGTGGATCGGAAATGTGATTGTCGTATCCCAAAAGAAAATCCTGTCGTTTCCATAGAAACGTTACTCGATTTAGAAGGAGAAGTCATAGAACCCATAGTATTACATAGCGACGCAATTTCCGTGTGAATTTGTCAATGAGTGGGAGTGAGGGATGCAGTAAAGAAGGATTAGTGCATCGAGAGGGAGATACTCGTTTCGCAAAAGAAAAGCCAGTCGTTTCCATAGAAACGATACTCGATTTAGAAGGAGAAGCCATAGAACCCATAGTATATCATAGCGACGCGATTTCCGTGTGAATTCGTCAATGAGTGGGAGTGAGGGATGCAGTAAAGAAGGATCAGTGCATCGAGAGGGAGATACTCGTATCGCAAAAGAAAAGCCAGTCGTTTCCATAGAAGCGATACTCGATTTAGAAGGAGAAGTCATAGAACCCATAGTATTTCATGGCGACGCAATTTCCGTGTGAATTCGTCAATGTGTATTAGTGAGGGATGCAGTAAAGACGGATTAGTGGATCGGAAATGTGATTGTCGTATCGCAAAAGAAAAGCCAGTCGTTTCCATTGAAACGATACTCGATTTAGAAGGAGAAGTCATAGAACCCATAGTATTTCATGGCGACGCAATTTCCGTGTGAATTCGTCAATGTGTATTAGTGAGGGATGCAGTAAAGACGGATTAGTGAATCGGAAATGTGATTGTCGTATCCCAAAAGAAAATCCTGTCGTTTCCATAGAAACGTTACTCGATTTAGAAGGAGAAGTCATAGAACCCATAGTATTTCTTGGCGACGCAATTTCCGTGTGAATTGGTCAATGTGTATTAGTGAGGGATGCAGTATAGACGGATTAGTGGATCGGAAATGAGATTGTCGTATCCCAAAAGAAAATCCTGTCGTTTCCATAGAAACGTTACTCGATTTAGTAGGAGAAGTCATAGAACCCATAGTATTTCATGGCGACGCAATTTCTGTGTGAATTCGTCAATGTGTATTAGTGAGGTATGCAGTAAAGACGGATTAGTGGATCGGAAATGTGATTGTCGTATCCCAAAAGAAAAACCTGTCGTTTCCATAGAAACGTTACTCGATTAAGAAGGAGAAGTCATAGAACCCATAGTATTTAATGGCGACGCAATTTCCGTGTGAATTCGTCAATGTGTATTAGTGAGGGATGCAGTAAAGACGGATTAGTGGTTCGGAAATGTGATTGTCGTATCCCAAAAGAAAATCCTGTCGTTTGCATAGAAACGTTACTCGACTTAGAAGGAGAAGTCATAGATCACATAGTATTTCATAGCGACGAAATTTCCGTGTGAATTCGTCAATGAGTGGGAGTGAGGGATGCAGTAAAGAAGGATTAGTGCATCGAGAGGGAGATACTTGTATCGCAAAAGAAAAGCCAGTCGTTTCCATAGAAACGATACTCGATTTAGAAGGAGAAGTCATGGAACCCATAGTATTTCATAGCGACGCAATTTCCGTGTGAATTCGTAAATGAGTGGGAGTGAGGGATGCAGTAAAGAAGGATTAGTGCATCGAGAGCGAGATACTCGTATCGCAAAAGAAAAGCCAGTCGTTTCCATAGAAACGATACTCGATTTAGAAGGAGAAGTCATAGAACCCATAGTATTTCATGGCGACGCAATTTCCGTGTGAATTCGTCAATGTGTATTAGTGAGGGATGCAGTAAAGACGGATTAGTTGATCGGAAATGTGATTGTCGTATCGCAAAAGAAAAGCCAGTCGTTTCCATAGATACGATACTCGATTTAGAAGGAGAAGTCATAGAACCCATAGTATTTCATGGCGACGCAATTTCCGTGTGAATTCGTCAATGAGTGGGAGTGAGGGATGCAGTAAAGACGGATTAGTGGATCGGAAATGTGATTGTCGTATCCCAAAAGAAAATCCTGTCGTTTGCATAGAAACGTTACTCGATTTAGAAGGAGAAGTCATAGAACCCATAGTATTTCATGGCGACGCAATTTCAGTGTGAATTCGTCAATGTGTATTAGTGAGGGATGCAGTAAAGACGGATTAGTGGATCGGAAATGTGATTGTCGTATCCCAAAAGAAAATCCTGTCGTTTTCTTAGAAACGTTACTCGATTTAGAAGGAGAAGTCATAGAACCCATAGTATTTCATGGCGACGCAATTTCCGTGTGAATTCGTCAATGTGTATTAGTGAGGGATGCAGTAAAGACGGATTAGTGGATCGGAAATGTGATTGTCGTATCGCAAAAGAAAAGCCAGTCGTTTCCATAGAAACGTTACTCGATTTAGAAGGAGAAGTCATAGATCCCATAGTATTTCATGGCGACGCAATTTCCGTGTGAATTCGTCAATGTGTATTAGTGAGGGATGCAGTAAAGACGGATTAGTGGATCGGAAATGTGATTGTCGTATCGCAAAAGAAAAGCCAGTCGTTTCCATAGAAACGATACTCGATTTAGAAGGAGAAGTCATAGAACCCATAGTATTTCATGGCGACGCAATTTCCGTGTGAATTCGTCAATGTGTATTAGTGAGGGATGCAGTAAAGACGGATTAGTGGATCGGATATGTGATTGTCGTATCATAAAAGAAAATCCTGTCGTTTCCATAGAAACGTTACTCGAATTAGAAGGAGAAGTCATAGAACCCATAGTATTTCATAGCGACGCAATTTCCGTGTGAATTCGTCAATGTGTATTAGTGAGGGATGCAGTAAAGACGGATTAGTGGATCGGAAATGTGATTGTCGTATCCCAAAAGAAAATCCTGTCGTTTCCATAGAAACGTTACTCGATTTAGAAGGAGAAGTCATAGAACCCATAGCATTTCATGGCGACGCAATTTCCGTGTGAATCCGTCAATGTGTTTTAGTGAGGGATGCAGTAACGACGGATTAGTGGATCGGAAATGTGATTGTCGTGTCGCAAAAGAGAAGCCAGTCGTTTCCATAAAAAACGATACTAGATTTAGAAGGAGAAGTCATAGAACCCATAGTATTTCATAGCGACGCAATTTCCGTGTGAATTCGTCAATGAGTGGGAGTGAGGGATGCAGTAAAGAAGGATTAGTGCATCGAGAGGGAGACACTCGTATCGCAAAAGAAAAGCCAGTCGTTTCCATAGAAACGATACTCGATTTAGAAGGAGAAGTCATAGAACACATAGTATTTCATGGCGACGCAATTTCCGTGTGAATTCGTCAATGTGTATTAGTGAGGGATGCTGTAAAGACGGATTAGTGGATCGGAAATGTGATTGTCGCATCGCAAAAGAAAAGCCAGTCGTTTCAATAGAAACGATACTCGATGTAGAAGCAGAAGTCATAGAACCCATAGTATTTCATGGCGACGCAATTTCCGTGTGAATTCGTCAATGTGTATTAGTGAGGGATGCAGTAAAGGCGGATTAGTGGATCGGAAATGTGGTTGTCGTATCCCAAAAGAAAATCCTGTCGTTTCCATAGAAACGTTACTCGATTTAGAAGGAGAAGTCATAGAACACATAGTATTTCATGGCGACGCAATTTCCGTGTGAATTCGTCAATGTGTATTAGTGAGGGATGCAGTAAAGACAGATTAGTTGATCGGAAATGTGATTGTCGTATCCCAAAAGAAAATCCTGTCGTTTCCATAGAAACGTTACTCGATTTAGAACGAGAAGTCATAGAACCCATAGTATTTCATAGCGACGCAATTTCCGTGTGAATTCGTCAATGAGTGGGAGTGAGGGATGCAGTAAAGAAGGATTAGTGCATCGAGAGGGAGATACTCGTATCGCAAAAGAAAAGCCAGTCGTTTCCATAGAAACGATACTCGATTTAGAAGGAGAAGTCATAGAACCCATAGTATTTCATAGCGACGCAATTTCCGTGTGAATTCGTCAATGAGTGGGAGTGAGGGATGCAGTAAAGAAGGATTAGTGCATCGAGAGGGAGATACTCGTATCGCAAAAGAAAAGCCAGTCGTTTCCATAGAAACGATACTCGATTTAGAAGGAGAAGTCATAGAACCCATAGTATTTCATAGCGACGCACTTTCCGTGTGAATACGTCAATGAGTGGGAGTGAGGGATGCAGTAAAGCTGGATTAGTGCATCGAGAGGGATATACTCGTATCGCAAAAGAAAAGCCAGTCGTTTCCATAGAAACGATACTCGATTTAGAAGGAGAAGTCATAGAACACATAGTATTTCATGGCGACGCAATTTCCGTGTGAATTCGTCAATGAGTGGGAGTGAGGGACGCAGTAAAGAAGGATTAGTGCATCGAGAGGGAGATACTCGTATCGCAAAAGAAAAGATAGTCGTTTCCATAGAAACGATACTCGATTTAGAAGGAGAAGTCATAGAACCCATAGTATTTCATGGCGACGCAATTTCCGTGTGAATTCGTCAATGTGTATTAGTGAGGGATGCAGTAAAGACGGATTAGTGGATCGGAAATGTGATTGTCGTATCGCAAAAGAAAAGCCAGTCGTTTCCATAGAAACGTTACTCGATTTAGAAGGAGAAGTCATAGAACACATAGTATTTCATGGCGACGCAATTTCCGTGTGAATTTGTCAATGTGTATTAGTGAGGGATGCAGTAAAGACGGATTAGTGGATCGGAAATGTGATTGTCGTATCCCAAAAGAAAATCCTGTCGTTTCCATGGAAACGTTACTCGATTTAGAAGGAGAAGTCATAGAACCCATAGTATTTCATGGCGACGCAATTTCCGTGTGAATTCGTCAATGAGTGGGGGTGAGGGATGCAGTAAAGACGGATTAGTGGATCGGAAATGTGATTGTCGTATCCCAAAAGAAAATCCTTTCGTTTCCATAGAAACGTTACTCGATTTAGAAGGAGAAGTCATAGAACCCATAGTATTTCATGGCGACGCAATTTCAGTGTGAATTCGTCAATGTGTATTAGTGAGGGATGCAGTAAAGACGGATTAGTGGATCGGAAATGTGATTGTCGTATCCCAAAAGAAAATCCTGTCGTTTCCATAGAAACGTTACTCGATTTAGAAGGAGAAGTCATAGAACCCATAGTATTTCATGGCGACGCAATTTCCGTGTGAATTCGTCAATGTGTATTAGTGAGGGATGCAGTAAAGACTAATTAGTGGATCGGAAATGTGATTGTCGTATCGCAAAAGAAAAGCCAGTCGTTTCCATAGAAACGTTACTCGATTTAGAAGGAGAAGTCATAGAACCCATAGTATTTCATCGCGACGCAATTTCCGTGTGAATTCGTCAATGTGTATTAGTGAGGGAGGCAGTAAAGACGGATTAGTGGATCGGAAATGTGATTGTCGTATCGCAAAAGAAAAGCCAGTCGTTTCCTTAGAAACGATACTCGATTTAGAAGGAGAAGTCATAGAACCCATAGTATTTCATGGCGACGCAATTTCCGTGTGAATTCGTCAATGTGTATTTGTGAGGGATGCAGTAAAGACGGATTAGTGGATCGGAAATGTGATTGTCGTATCGCAAAAGAAAAGCCAGTAGTTTCCATAGAAACGATACTCGATTTAGAAGGAGAAGTCATAGAACCCATAGTATTTCATAGCGACGCAATTTCCGTATGAATTCGTCAATGTGTATTAGTGAGGGATGCAGTAAAGACGGTATAGTGGATCGGAAATGTGATTGTCGTATCGCAAAAGAAAAGCCAGTCGTTTCCATAGAAACGATACTCGATTTAGAAGGAGAAGTCATAGAAACCATAGTATTTCATAGCGACGCAAATTCCGTATGAATTCGGCAATGTGTATTAGTGAGGGATACAGTAAAGACGGATTAGTGGATCAGAAATGTGATTGTCGTATCGCAAAAGAAAAGCCAGTCGTTTCCATAGAAACGATACTCGATTTAGAAGGAGAAGCCATAGAACCCATAGTATTTCATAGCGACGCAATTTCCGTATGAATTCGTCAATGTGTATTAGTGAGGGATGCAGTAAAGACGGATTAGTGGATCGGAAATGTGATTGTCGTATCGCAAAAGAAAATCTTGTCGTTTCCATAGAAACGATACTCGATTTAGAAGGAGAAGCCATAGAACCCATAGTATTTCATGGCGACGCAATTTCCGTTTGAATTCGTCAATGAGTGGGAGCGAGGGCTGCAGTAAAGAAGGATTAGTGCATCGAGAGGGAGATACTCGTATCGCAAAAGAAAAGCCAGTCGTTTCCATAGAAACGCTACTCGATTTAGAAGGAGAAGTCATAGAACCCATAGTATTTCATAGCGACGCAATTTCCCTATGAATTCGTCAATGTGTATTAGTGAGGGATGCAGTAAAGACGGATTAGTGGATCGGAAATGTGATTGTCGTATCCCAAAAGAAAATCCTGTCGTTTGCATAGAAACGTTACTCGACTTAGAAGGAGAAGTCATAGATCACATAGTATTTCATAGCGACGAAATTTCCGTGTGAATTCGTCAATGAGTGGGAGTGAGGGATGCAGTAAAGAAGGATTAGTGCATCGAGAGGGAGATACTCGTATCGCAAAAGAAAAGCCAGTCGTTTCCATAGAAACGATACTCGATTTAGAAGAAGAAGTCATAGAACCCATGGTATTTCATAGCGACGCAATTTCCGTGTGAATTCGTAAATGAGTGGGAGTGAGGGATGCAGTAAAGAAGGATTAGTGCATCGAGAGCGAGATACTCGTATCGCAAAAGAAAAGCCAGTCGTTTCCATAGAAACGATACTCGATTTAGAAGGAGAAGTCATAGAACCCATAGTATTTCATGGCGACGCAATTTCCGTGTGAATTCGTCAATGTGTATTAGTGAGGGATGCAGTAAAGACGGATTAGTTGATCGGAAATGTGATTGTCGTATCGCAAAAGAAAAGCCAGTCGTTTCCATAGAAACGATACTCGATTTAGAAGGAGAAGTCATAGAACCCATAGTATTTCATGGCGACGCAATTTGCGTGTGAATTCGTCAATGAGTGGGAGTGAGGGATGCAGTAAAGACGGATTAGTGGATCGGAAATGTGATTGTCGTATCCCAAAAGAAAATCCTGTCGTTTGAATAGAAACGTTACTCGATTTAGAAGGAGAAGTCATAGAACCCATAGTATTTCATGGCGACGCAATTTCAGTGTGAATTCGTCAATGTGTATTAGTGAGGGATGCAGTAAAGACGGATTAGTGGATCGGAAATGTGATTGTCGTATCCCAAAAGAAAATCCTGTCGTTTTCTTAGAAACGTTACTCGATTTAGAAGGAGAAGTCATAGAACCCATAGTATTTCATGGCGACGCAATTTCCGTGTGAATTCGCCAATGTGTATTAGTGAGGGATGCAGTAAAGACGGATTAGTGGATCGGAAATGTGATTGTCGTATCGCAAAAGAAAAGCCAGTCGTTTCCATAGAAACGTTACTCGATTTAGAAGGAGAAGTCATAGAACCCATAGTATTTCATGGCGACGCAATTTCCGTGTGAATTCGTCAATGTGTATTAGTGAGGGATGCAGTAAAGACGGATTAGTGGATCGGAAATGTGATTGTCGTATCGCAAAAGAAAAGCCAGTCGTTTCCATAGAAGCGATACTCGATTTAGAAGGAGAAGTCATAGAACCCATAGTATTTCATGGCGACGCAATTTCCGTGTGAATTCGTCAATGTGTATTAGTGAGGGATGCAGTAAAGACGGATTAGTGGATCGGATATGTGATTGTCGTATCATAAAAGAAAATCCTGTCGTTTCCATAGAAACGTTACTCGAATTAGAAGGAGAAGTCATAGAACCCATAGTATTTCATAGCGACGCAATTTCCGTGTGAATTCGTCAATGTGTATTAGTGAGGGATGCAGTAAAGACGGATTAGTGGATCGGAAATGTGATTGTCGTATCCCAAAAGAAAATCCTGTCGTTTCCATAGAAACGTTACTCGATTTAGAAGGAGAAGTCATAGAACCCATAGCATTTCATGGCGACGCAATTTCCGTGTGAATCCGTCAATGTGTTTTAGTGAGGGATGCAGTAACGACGGATTAATGGATCGGAAATGTGATTGTCGTGTCGCAAAAGAGAAGCCAGTCGTTTCCATAAAAAACGATACTAGATTTAGAAGGAGAAGTCATAGAACCCATAGTATTTCATAGCGACGCAATTTCCGTGTGAATTCGTCAATGAGTGGGAGTGAGGGATGCAGTAAAGAAGGATTAGTGCATCGAGAGGGAGACACTCGTATCGCAAAAGAAAAGCCAGTCGTTTCCATAGAAACGATACTCGATTTAGAAGGAGAAGTCATAGAACACATAGTATTTCATGGCGACGCAATTTCCGTGTGAATTCGTCAATGTGTATTAGTGAGGGATGCTGTAAAGACGGATTAGTGGATCGGAAATGTGATTGTCGTATCGCAAAAGAAAAGGGAGTCGTTTCCATAGAAACGATACTCGATTTAGAAGCAGAAGTCATAGAACCCATAGTATTTCATGGCGACGCAATTTCCGTGTGAAATTGTCAATGTGTATTAGTGAGGGATGCAGTAAAGGCGGATTAGTGGATCGGAAATGTGATTGTCGTATCCCAAAAGAAAATCCTGTCGTTTCCATAGAAACGTTACTCGATTTAGAAGGAGAAGTCATAGAACCCATAGTATTTCATGGCGACGCAATTTCCGTGTGAATTCGTCAATGTGTATTAGTGAGGGATGCAGTAAAGACGGATTAGTGGATCGGAAATGTGATTGTCGTATCCCAAAAGAAAATCCTGTCGTTTCCATAGAAACGTTACTCGATTTAGAATGAGAAGTCATAGAACCCATAGCATTTCATGGCGACGCAATTTCCGTGTGAATCCGTCAATGTGTTTTAGTGAGGGATGCAGTAACGACGGATTAGTGGATCGGAAATGTGATTGTCGTGTCGCAAAAGAGAAGCCAGTCGTTTCCATAAAAAACGATACTAGATTTAGAAGGAGAAGTCATAGAACCCATAGTATTTCATAGCGACGCAATTTCCGTGTGAATTCGTCAATGAGTGGGAGTGAGGGATGCAGTAAAGACGGATTAGTGCATCGAGAGGGAGACACTCGTATCGCAAAAGAAAAGCCAGTCGTTTCCATAGAAACGATACTCGATTTAGAAGGAGAAGTCATAGAACACATAGTATTTCATGGCGACGCAATTTCCGTGTGAATTCGTCAATGTGTATTAGTGAGGGATGCAGTAAAGACGGATTAGTTGATCGGAAATGTGATTGTCGTATCGCAAAAGAAAAGCCAGTCGTTTCCATAGAAACGATACTCGATTTAGAAGGAGAAGTCATAGAACCCATAGTATTTCATGGCGACGCAATTTGCGTGTGAATTCGTCAATGAGTGGGAGTGAGGGATGCAGTAAAGACGGATTAGTGGATCGGAAATGTGACTGTCGTATCCCAAAAGAAAATCCTGTCGTTTGAATAGAAACGTTACTCGATTTAGAAGGAGAAGTCATAGAACCCATAGTATTTCATGGCGACGCAATTTCAGTGTGAATTCGTCAATGTGTATTAGTGAGGGATGCAGTAAAGACGGATTAGTGGATCGGAAATGTGATTGTCGTATCCCAAAAGAAAATCCTGTCGTTTTCTTAGAAACGTTACTCGATTTAGAAGGAGAAGTCATAGAACCCATAGTATTTCATGGCGACGCAATTTCCGTGTGAATTCGCCAATGTGTATTAGTGAGGGATGCAGTAAAGACGGATTAGTGGATCGGAAATGTGATTGTCGTATCGCAAAAGAAAAGCCAGTCGTTTCCATAGAAACGTTACTCGATTTAGAAGGAGAAGTCATAGAACCCATAGTATTTCATGGCGACGCAATTTCCGTGTGAATTCGTCAATGTGTATTAGTGAGGGATGCAGTAAAGACGGATTAGTGGATCGGAAATGTCATTGTCGTATCGCAAAAGAAAAGCCAGTCGTTTCCATAGAAGCGATACTCGATTTAGAAGGAGAAGTCATAGAACCCATAGTATTTCATGGCGACGCAATTTCCGTGTGAATTCGTCAATGTGTATTAGTGAGGGATGCAGTAAAGACGGATTAGTGGATCGGATATGTGATTGTCGTATCATAAAAGAAAATCCTGTCGTTTCCATAGAAACGTTACTCGAATTAGAAGGAGAAGTCATAGAACCCATAGTATTTCATAGCGACGCAATTTCCGTGTGAATTCGTCAATGTGTATTAGTGAGGGATGCAGTAAAGACGGATTAGTGGATCGGAAATGTGATTGTCGTATCCCAAAAGAAAATCCTGTCGTTTCCATAGAAACGTTACTCGATTTAGAAGGAGAAGTCATAGAACCCATAGCATTTCATGGCGACGCAATTTCCGTGTGAATCCGTCAATGTGTTTTAGTGAGGGATGCAGTAACGACGGATTAATGGATCGGAAATGTGATTGTCGTGTCGCAAAAGAGAAGCCAGTCGTTTCCATAAAAAACGATACTAGATTTAGAAGGAGAAGTCATAGAACCCATAGTATTTCATAGCGACGCAATTTCCGTGTGAATTCGTCAATGAGTGGGAGTGAGGGATGCAGTAAAGAAGGATTAGTGCATCGAGAGGGAGACACTCGTATCGCAAAAGAAAAGCCAGTCGTTTCCATAGAAACGATACTCGATTTAGAAGGAGAAGTCATAGAACACATAGTATTTCATGGCGACGCAATTTCCGTGTGAATTCGTCAATGTGTATTAGTGAGGGATGCTGTAAAGACGGATTAGTGGATCGGAAATGTGATTGTCGTATCGCAAAAGAAAAGCCAGTCGTTTCCATAGAAACGATACTCGATTTAGAAGCAGAAGTCATAGAACCCATAGTATTTCATGGCGACGCAATTTCCGTGTGAAATTGTCAATGTGTATTAGTGAGGGATGCAGTAAAGGCGGATTAGTGGATCGGAAATGTGATTGTCGTATCCCAAAAGAAAATCCTGTCCTTTCCATAGAAACGTTACTCGATTTAGAAGGAGAAGTCATAGAACCCATAGTATTTCATGGCGACGCAATTTCCGTGTGAATTCGTCAATGTGTATTAGTGAGGGATGCAGTAAAGACGGATTAGTGGATCGGAAATGTGATTGTCGTATCCCAAAAGAAAATCCTGTCGTTTCCATAGAAACGTTACTCGATTTAGAATGAGAAGTCATAGAACCCATAGCATTTCATGGCGACGCAATTTCCGTGTGAATCCGTCAATGTGTTTTAGTGAGGGATGCAGTAACGACGGATTAGTGGATCGGAAATGTGATTGTCGTGTCGCAAAAGAGAAGCCAGTCGTTTCCATAAAAAACGATACTAGATTTAGAAGGAGAAGTCATAGAACCCATAGTATTTCATAGCGACGCAATTTCCGTGTGAATTCGTCAATGAGTGGGAGTGAGGGATGCAGTAAAGAAGGATTAGTGCATCGAGAGGGAGACACTCGTATCGCAAAAGAAAAGCCAGTCGTTTCCATAGAAACGATACTCGATTTAGAAGGAGAAGTCATAGAACACATAGTATTTCATGGCGACGCAATTTCCGTGTGAATTCGTCAATGTGTATTAGTGAGGGATGCTGTAAAGACGGATTAGTGGATCGGAAATGTGATTGTCGTATCGCAAAAGAAAAGCCAGTCGTTTCCATAGAAACGATACTCGATTTAGAAGCAGAAGTCATAAAACCCATAGTATTTCATGGCGACGCAATTTCCGTGTGAAATTGTCAATGTGTATTAGTGAGGGATGCAGTAAAGGCGGATTAGTGGATCGGAAATGTGATTGTCGTATCCCAAAAGAAAATCCTGTCGTTTCCATAGAAACGTTACTCGATTTAGAAGGAGAAGTCATAGAACCCATAGTATTTCATGGCGACGCAATTTCCGTGTGAATTCGTCAATGTGTATTAGTGAGGGATGCAGTAAAGACGGATTAGTGGATCGGAAATGTGATTGTCGTATCCCAAAAGAAAATCCTGTCGTTTCCATAGAAACGTTACTCGATTTAGAACGAGAAGTCATAGAACCCATAGTATTTCATAGCGACGCAATTTCCGTGTGAATTCGTCAATGAGTGGGAGTGAGGGATGCAGTAAAGAAGGATTAGTGCATCGAGAGGGAGATACTCGTATCGCAAAAGAAAAGCCAGTCGTTTCCATAGAAACGATACTCGATTTAGAAGGAGAAGACATAGAACCCATAGTATTTCATAGCGACGCACTTTCCGTGTGAATACGTCAATGAGTGGGAGTGAGGGATGCAGTAAAGAAGGATTAGTGCATCGAGAGGGATATACTCGTTTCGCAAAAGAAAAGCCAGTCGTTTCCATAGAAACGATACTCGATTTAGAAGGAGAAGTCATAGAACACATAGTATTTCATGGCGACGCAATTTCCGTGTGAATTCGTCAATGAGTGGGAGTGAGGGACGCAGTAAAGAAGGATTAGTGCATCGAGAGGGAGATACTCGTATCGCAAAAGAAAAGATAGTCGTTTCCATAGAAACGATACTCGATTTAGAAGGAGAAGTCATAGAACCCATAGTATTTCATGGCGACGCAATTTCCGTGTGAATTCGTCAATGTGTATTAGTGAGGGATGCAGTAAAGACGGATTAGTGGATCGGAAATGTGATTGTCGTATCGCAAAAGAAAAGCCAGTCGTTTCCATAGAAACGTTACTCGATTTAGAAGGAGAAGTCATAGAACCCATAGTATTTCATGGCGACGCAATTTCCGTGTGAATTTGTCAATGTGTATTAGTGAGGGATGCAGTAAAGACGGATTAGTGGATCGGAAATGTGATTGTCGTATCCCAAAAGAAAATCCTGTCGTTTCCATGGAAACGTTACTCGATTTAGAAGGAGAAGTCATTGAACCCATAGTATTTCATGGCGACGCAATTTCCGTGTGAATTCGTCAATGAGTGGGGGTGAGGGATGCAGTAAAGACGGATTAGTGGATCGGAAATGTGATTGTCGTATCCCAAAAGAAAATCCTTTCGTTTCCATAGAAACGTTACTCGATTTAGAAGGAGAAGTCATAGAACCCATAGTATTTCATGGCGACGCAATTTCCGTGTGAATTCGTCAATGTGTATTTGTGAGGGATGCAGTAAAGACGGATTAGTGGATCGGAAATGTGATTGTCGTATCGCAAAAGAAAAGCCAGTCGTTTCCATAGAAACGATACTCGATTTAGAAGGAGAAGTCATAGAACCCATAGTATTTCATAGCGACGCAATTTCCGTATGAATTCGTCAATGTGTATTAGTGAGGGATGCAGTAAAGACGGATTAGTGGATCGGAAATGTGATTGTCGTATCGCAAAAGAAAAGCCAGTCGTTTCCATAGAAACGATACTCGATTTAGAAAGAGAAGTCATAGAAACCATAGTATTTCATAGCGACGCAATTTCCGTATGAATTCGGCAATGTGTATTAGTGAGGGATACAGTAAAGACGGATTAGTGGATCGGAAATGTGATTGTCGTATCGCAAAAGAAAAGCCAGTCGTTTCCATAGAAACGATACTCGATTTAGAAAAGAAGTCATAGAACCCATAGTATTTCATAGCGACGCAATTTCCGTATGAATTCGTCAATGTGTATTAGTGAGGGATGCAGTAAAGACGGATTAGTGGATCGGAAATGTGATTGTCGTATCGCAAAAGAAAATCTTGTCGTTTCCATATTAACGATACTCGATTTAGAAGGAGAAGTCATAGAACCCATAGTATTTCATGGCGACGCAATTTCCGTTTGAATTCGTCAATGAGTGGGAGCGAGGGATGCAGTAAAGAAGGATTAGTGCATCGAGAGGGAGATACTCGTATCGCAAAAGAAAAGCCAGTCGTTTCCATAGAAACGATACTCGATTTAGAAGGAGAAGTCATAGAACCCATAGTATTTCATAGCGACGCAATTTCCGTATGAATTCGTCAATGTGTATTAGTGGGGGATGCAGTAAAGACGGATTAGTGGATCGGAAATGTGATTGTCGTATCCCAAAAGAAAATCCTGTCGTTTCCATAGAAACGTTACTCGATTTAGAAGGAGAAGTCATAGAACCCATAGTATTTCATGGCGACGCAATTTCCGTGTGAATTCGTCAATGTGTATTAGTGAGGGATGCAGTAAAGACGGATTAGTGGATCGGAAATGTGATTGTCGTATCCCAAAAGAAAATCCTGTCGTTTCCATAGAAACGTTACTCGATTTAGAAGGAGAAGTCATAGAACCCATAGTATTTCATGGCGACGCAATTTCCGTGTGAATTCGTCAACGTGTATTAGTGAGGGATGCAGTAAAGACGGATTAGTGGATCGGAAATGTGATTGTCGTATCGCAAAAGAAAAGCCAGTCGTTTCCATAGAAACGATACTCGATTTGGAAGGAGAAGTCATAGAACCCATAGTATTTCATAGCGACGCAATTTCCGTGTGAATTCGTCAATGAGGATTAGTGAGGGATGCAGTAAAGACGGATTAGTGGATCGGAAATGTGATTGTCGTATCGCAAAAGAAAAGCCAGTCGTTTCCATAGAAACGATACTCGATTTAGAACGAGAAGTCATAGAACCCATAGTATTTCATAGCGACGCAATTTCCGTGTGAATTCGTCAATGAGTGGGAGTGAGGGATGCAGTAAAGAAGGATTAGTGCATCGAGAGGGAGATACTCGTATCGCAAAAGAAAAGCCAGTCGTTTCCATAGAAACGATACTCGATTTAGGAGGAGAATTCATAGAACCCATAGTATTTCATAGCGTCGCAATTTCCGTGTGAATTCGTCAATGAGTGGGAGTGAGGGATGCAGTAAAGAAGGATTAGTGCATCGAGTGGGAGATACTCGTATCGCAATAGAAAAGCCAGTCGTTTCCATAGAAACGATACTCGATTTAGAAGGAGAAGTCATAGAACCCATAGTATTTCATAGCGACGCAATTTCCGTGTGAATTCGTCAATGAGTGGGAGTGAGGGATGCAGTAAAGAAGGATTGGTGCATCGAGAGGGAGATACTCGTATCGCAAAAGAAAAGCCAGCCGCTTCCATAGAAACGATACTCGATTTAGAAGGAGAATTCATAGAACCCATAGTATTTCATAGCGACGCAATTTCCGTGTGAATTCGTCAATGAGTGGGAGTGAGGGATGCAGTAAAGAAGGATTAGTGCATCGAGAGGGAGATACTCGTATCGCAAAAGAAAAGCCAGTCGTTTCCATAGAAACGATACTCGATTTAGAAGGAGAATTCATAGAACCCATAGTATTTCATAGCGACGCAATTTCCGTATGAATTCGGCAATGTGTATTAGTGAGGGATACAGTAAAGACGGATTAGTGGATCGGAAATGTGATTGTCGTATCGCAAAAGAAAAGCCAGACGTTTCCATAGAAACGATACTCGATTTAGAAGGAGAAGTCATAGAACCCATAGTATTTCATGGCGACGCAATTTCCGTGTGAATTCGTCAATGTGTATTAGTGAGGGATGCAGTAAAGTCGGATTAGTGGATCGGAAATGAGATTGTCGTATCCCAAAAGAAAATCCTGTCGTTTCCATAGAAACGTTACTCGATTTAGAAGGAGAAGTCATAGAACCCATAGTATTTCATGGCGACGCAATTTCCGTGTGAATTCGTCAATGGGTGGGAGTGAGGGATGCAGTAAGGACGGATTAGTGGATCGGAAATGTGCTTGTCGTATCCCAAAAGAAAATCCTGTCGTTTCCATAGAAACGTTACTCGATTTAGAAGGAGAAGTCATAGAACCCATAGTACTTCATGGCGACGCAATTTCAGTGTGAAATCGTCAATGTGTATTAGTGAGGGATGCAGTAAAGACGGATTAGTGGATCGGAAATGTGATTGTCGTATCCCAAAAGAAAATCCTGTCGTTTCCATAGAAACGTTACTCGATTTAGAAGGAGAAGTCATAGAACCCATAGTATTTCATGGCGACGCAATTTCCGTGTGAATTCGTCAATGTGTATTAGTGAGGGATGCAGTAAAGACGGATTAGTGGATCGGAAATGTGATTGTTGTATCGCAAAAGAAAAGCCAGTCGTTTCCATAGAAACGTTACTCGATTTAGAAGGAGAAGTCATAGAACCCATAGTATTTCATGGCGACGCAATTTCCGTGTGAATTCGCCAATATGTATTAGTGAGGGATGCAGTAAAGACGGATTAGTGGATCGGAAATGTGATTGTCGTATCGCAAAAGAAAAGCCAGTCGTTTCCATAGAAACGATACTCGATTTAGAAGGAGAAGTCATAGAACCCATAGTATTTCATGGCGACGCAATTTCCGTGTGAATTCGTCAATGTGTATTAGTGAGGGATGCAGTAAAGACGGATTAGTGGATCGGAAATGTGATTGTCGTATCGCAAAAGAAAAGCCAGTCGTTTCCATAGAAACGTTACTCGATTTAGAAGGAGAAGTCATAGAACCCATAGTATTTCATAGCGACGCAATTTCCGTATGAATTCGTCAATGTGTATTAGTGAGGGATGCAGTAAAGACGGATTAGTGGATCGGAATTGTGATTGTCGTATCGCAAAAGAAAAGCCAGTCGTTTCCATAGAAACGATACTCGATTTAGAAAGAGAAGTCATAGAACCCATAGTACTTCATAGCGACGCAATTTCCGTATGAATTCGGCAATGTGTATTAGTGAGGGATACAGTAAAGACGGATTAGTGGATCGGAAATGTGATTGTCGTATCGCAAAAGAAAAGCCAGACGTTTCTCATAGAAACGATACTCGATTTAGAAGGAGAAGTCATAGAACCCATAGTATTTTATAGCGACGCAATTTCCGTATAAATTCGTCAATGTGTATTAGTGAGGGATGCAGTAAAGACGGATTAGTGGATCGGAAATGTGATTGTCGTATCCCAAAAGAAAATCCTGTCGTTTCCATAGAAACGTTACGCGATTTAGAAGGAGAAGTCATAGAACCCATAGTATTTCATGGCGACGCAATTTCCGTGTGAATTCGTCAATGAGTGGGAGTGAGGGATGCAGTAAAGAAGGATTAGTGCATCGAGAGGGAGATACTCGTATCGCAAAAGAAAAGCCAGTCGTTTCCATAGAAACGATACTCGATTTAGAAGGAGAAGTCATAGAACCCATAGTACTGCATAGCGACGCAATTTCCGTATGAATTCGGCAATGTGTATTAGTGAGGGATACAGTAAAGACGGATTAGTGGATCGGAAATGTGATTGTCGTATCGCAAAAGAAAAGCCAGACGTTTCTCATAGAAACGATACTCGATTTAGAAGGAGAAGTCATAGAACCCATAGTATTTTATAGCGACGCAATTTCCGTATGAATTCGTCAATGTGTATTAGTTAGGGATGCAGTAAAGACGGATTAGTGGATCGGAAATGTGATTGTCGTATCGCAAAAGAAAATCCTGTCGTTTCCATAGAAACGATACTCGATTTAGAAGGAGAAGTCATAGAACCCATAGTATTTCATGGCGACGCAATTTCCGTGTGAATTCGTCAATGAGTGGGAGTGAGGGATGCAGTAAAGAAGGATTAGTGCATCGAGAGGGAGATACTCGTATCGCAAAAGAAAAGCCAGTCGTTTCCATAGAAACGATACTCGATTTAGAAGGAGAAGTCAAAGAACCCATAGTATTTCATAGCGACGCAATTTCCGTATGAATTCGTCAATGTGTATTAGTGAGGGATGCAGTAAAGATGGATTAGTGGATCGGAAATGTGACTGTCGTATCGCAAAAGGAAAGCCAGTCGATTCCATAGAAACGATACTCGATTTAGAAGGAGAAGTCATAGAACCTATAGTATTTCATAGCGACGCTATTTCCGTATGAATTCGTCAATGTGTATTAGTGAGGGATGCAGTAAAGACGGATTAGTAGATCGGAAATGTGATTGTCGTATCGCAAAAGAAAAGCCAGTCGTTTCCATAGAAACAATACTCGATTTAGGAGAAGTCACAGAACCCATAGTATTTCATAGCGACGCAATTTCCGTATGAATTCGTCAATGTGTATTAGTGAGGGATGCAGTAAAGACGGATTAGTGGATCGGAAATGTGATTGTCGTATCCCAAAAGAAAATCCTGTCGTTTCCATAGAAACGTTACTCGATTTAGAAGGAGAAGTCATAGAACCCATAGTATTTCATGGCGACGCAATTTCCGTGTGATTCGTCAATATGTATTAGTGAGGGATGCAATAAGACGGATTAGTGGATCGGAAATGTGATTGTCGTATCCCAAAGGAAAATCCTGTCGTTTCCATAGAAACGTTACTCGATTTAGAAGGAGAAATCATAGAACCCATAGTATTTCATGGCGACGCAATTTCCGTGTGAATTCGTCAATGTGTATTAGTGAGGGATGCAGTAAAGACGGATTAGTGGATCGGAAATGTGATTGTCGTATCCCAAAAGAAAATCCTGTCGTTTCCATAGAAACGTTACTCGATTTAGAAGGAGAAGTCACAGAACCCATAGTATTTCATGGCGACGCAATTTCCGTGTGAATTCGTCAATGTGTATTAGTGGGGGATGCAGTAAAGACGGATTAGTGGATCGGAAATGTGATTGTCGTATCCCAAAAGAAAATCCTATCGTTTCCATAGAAACGTTACTCGATTTAGAAGGAGAAGTCATAGAACCCATAGTATTTCATGGCGACGCAATTTCCGAGTGAATTCGTTAATGTGTATTAGTGAGGGATGCAGTAACGACGGATTAGTGGATCGGAAATGTGATTGTCGTATCGCAAAAGAGAAGCCAGTCGTACCACAGAAACGTTACTCGATTTAGAAGGAGAAGTCATAGAACCCATAGTATTTCATGGCGACGCAATTTCCGTGTGAATTCGTCAATGTGTATTAGTGAGGGATGCAGTAAAGACGGATTAGTGGATCGGAAATGTGATTGTCGTATCCCAATAGAAAATCCTGTCGTTTCCATAGAAACATTACTCGATTTAGAAGGAGAAGTCATAGAACCCATAGTATTTCATGGCGACGCAATTTCTGTGTGAATTCGACAATGTGTATTAGTGAGGGATGCAGTAAAGACGGATTAGTGGATCGGATATGTGATTGTCGTATCGCAAAAGAAAATCCAGTCGTTTCCATAGAAACGATACTCGATTTAGAAGGAGAGGTCATAGAACCCATAGTATTTCATAGCGACGCAATTTCCGTATGAATTCGTCAATGTGTATTAGTGAGGGATGCAGTAAAGACGGATTAGTGGATCGGAAATGTGATTGTCGTATCGCAAAAGAAAAGCCAGTCGTTTCCATAGAAACGATACTCGATTTAGAAGGAGAAGTCATAGAACCCATAGTATTTCATGGCGACGCAATTTCCGTGTGAATTCGTCAATGTGTATTAGTGAGGGATGCTGTAAAGACGGATTAGTGGATCGGAAATGTGATTGTCGTATCCCAAAAGAAAATCCTGTCGTTTCCATAGAAACGTTACTCGATTTAGAAGGAGAAGTCATAGAACCCATAGTATTTCATGGCGACGCAATTTCCGTATGAATTCGTCAATTTGTATTAGTGAGGGATGCAGTAAAGACGGATTAGTGGATCAGAAATGTGATTGTCGTATCCCAAAAGAAAATCCTGTCGTTTCCATAGAAACGTTACTCGATTTAGAAGGAGAAGTCATAGAACCCATAGTATTTCATGGCGACGCAATTTCCGTGTGAATTCGTCAATGTGTATTAGTGAGGGATGCAGTAAAGACGGATTAGTGGATCGGAAATGTGATTGTCGTATCCCAAAAGAAAATCCTGTCGTTTCCATAGAAACGTTACTCGATTTACAAGGAGAAGTCATAGAACCCATAGTATTTCATGGCGACGCAATTTCCGTGTGAATTCGTCAATGTGTATTAGTGAGGGATGCAGTAAAGACGGATTAGTGGATCGGAAATGTGATTGTCGTATCCCAAAAGGAAATCCTTTCGTTTCCATAGAAACTTTACTCGATTTAGAAGGAGAAGTCATAGAACCCATAGTATTTCATGGCGACGCAATTTCCGTGTGAATTCGTCAATGTGTATTAGTGAGGGATGCAGTAAAGACGGATTAGTGGATCGGAAATGTGATTGTCGTATCGCAAAAGAAAAGCCAGTCGTTTCCATAGAAACGTTACTCGATTTAGAAGGAGAAGTCATAGAACCCATAGTATTTCATAGCGACGCAATTTCCGT
The DNA here is from genome assembly GCF_021461385.2 of Schistocerca piceifrons. Classification (NCBI taxonomy): domain Eukaryota; kingdom Metazoa; phylum Arthropoda; class Insecta; order Orthoptera; family Acrididae; genus Schistocerca; species Schistocerca piceifrons. The sequence goes on from NW_025727551.1 coordinate 6,560,781, forward strand.
ATGAATTCGTCAATGTGTATTAGTGAGGGATGCAGTAAAGACGGATTAGTGGATCGGAATTGTGATTGTCGTATCGCAAAAGAAAAGCCAGTCGTTTCCATAGAAACGATACTCGATTTAGAAAGAGAAGTCATAGAACCCATAGTACTTCATAGCGACGCAATTTCCGTATGAATTCGGCAATGTGTATTAGTGAGGGATACAGTAAAGACGGATTAGTGGATCGGAAATGTGATTGTCGTATCGCAAAAGAAAAGCCAGACGTTTCTCATAGAAACGATACTCGATTTAGAAGGAGAAGTCATAGAACCCATAGTATTTTATAGCGACGCAATTTCCGTATAAATTCGTCAATGTGTATTAGTGAGGGATGCAGTAAAGACGGATTAGTGGATCGGAAATGTGATTGTCGTATCCCAAAAGAAAATCCTGTCGTTTCCATAGAAACGTTACGCGATTTAGAAGGAGAAGTCATAGAACCCATAGTATTTCATGGCGACGCAATTTCCGTGTGAATTCGTCAATGAGTGGGAGTGAGGGATGCAGTAAAGAAGGATTAGTGCATCGAGAGGGAGATACTCGTATCGCAAAAGAAAAGCCAGTCGTTTCCATAGAAACGATACTCGATTTAGAAGGAGAAGTCATAGAACCCATAGTACTTCATAGCGACGCAATTTCCGTATGAATTCGGCAATGTGTATTAGTGAGGGATACAGTAAAGACGGATTAGTGGATCGGAAATGTGATTGTCGTATCGCAAAAGAAAAGCCAGACGTTTCTCATAGAAACGATACTCGATTTAGAAGGAGAAGTCATAGAACCCATAGTATTTTATAGCGACGCAATTTCCGTATGAATTCGTCAATGTGTATTAGTTAGGGATGCAGTAAAGACGGATTAGTGGATCGGAAATGTGATTGTCGTATCGCAAAAGAAAATCCTGTCGTTTCCATAGAAACGATACTCGATTTAGAAGGAGAAGTCATAGAACCCATAGTATTTCATGGCGACGCAATTTCCGTGTGAATTCGTCAATGAGTGGGAGTGAGGGATGCAGTAAAGAAGGATTAGTGCATCGAGAGGGAGATACTCGTATCGCAAAAGAAAAGCCAGTCGTTTCCATAGAAACGATACTCGATTTAGAAGGAGAAGTCAAAGAACCCATAGTATTTCATAGCGACGCAATTTCCGTATGAATTCGTCAATGTGTATTAGTGAGGGATGCAGTAAAGATGGATTAGTGGATCGGAAATGTGACTGTCGTATCGCAAAAGGAAAGCCAGTCGATTCCATAGAAACGATACTCGATTTAGAAGGAGAAGTCATAGAACCTATAGTATTTCATAGCGACGCTATTTCCGTATGAATTCGTCAATGTGTATTAGTGAGGGATGCAGTAAAGACGGATTAGTAGATCGGAAATGTGATTGTCGTATCGCAAAAGAAAAGCCAGTCGTTTCCATAGAAACAATACTCGATTTAGGAGAAGTCACAGAACCCATAGTATTTCATAGCGACGCAATTTCCGTATGAATTCGTCAATGTGTATTAGTGAGGGATGCAGTAAAGACGGATTAGTGGATCGGAAATGTGATTGTCGTATCCCAAAAGAAAATCCTGTCGTTTCCATAGAAACGTTACTCGATTTAGAAGGAGAAGTCATAGAACCCATAGTATTTCATGGCGACGCAATTTCCGTGTGATTCGTCAATATGTATTAGTGAGGGATGCAATAAGACGGATTAGTGGATCGGAAATGTGATTGTCGTATCCCAAAGGAAAATCCTGTCGTTTCCATAGAAACGTTACTCGATTTAGAAGGAGAAATCATAGAACCCATAGTATTTCATTGCGACGCAATTTCCGTGTGAATTCGTCAATGTGTATTAGTGAGGGATGCAGTAAAGACGGATTAGTGGATCGGAAATGTGATTGTCGTATCCCAAAAGAAAATCCTGTCGTTTCCATAGAAACGTTACTCGATTTAGAAGGAGAAGTCACAGAACCCATAGTATTTCATGGCGACGCAATTTCCGTGTGAATTCGTCAATGTGTATTAGTGGGGGATGCAGTAAAGACGGATTAGTGGATCGGAAATGTGATTGTCGTATCCCAAAAGAAAATCCTATCGTTTCCATAGAAACGTTACTCGATTTAGAAGGAGAAGTCATAGAACCCATAGTATTTCATGGCGACGCAATTTCCGAGTGAATTCGTTAATGTGTATTAGTGAGGGATGCAGTAACGACGGATTAGTGGATCGGAAATGTGATTGTCGTATCGCAAAAGAGAAGCCAGTCGTTTCCACAGAAACGTTACTCGATTTAGAAGGAGAAGTCATAGAACCCATAGTATTTCATGGCGACGCAATTTCCGTGTGAATTCGTCAATGTGTATTAGTGAGGGATGCAGTAAAGACGGATTAGTGGATCGGAAATGTGATTGTCGTATCCCAATAGAAAATCCTGTCGTTTCCATAGAAACATTACTCGATTTAGAAGGAGAAGTCATAGAACCCATAGTATTTCATGGCGACGCAATTTCTGTGTGAATTCGACAATGTGTATTAGTGAGGGATGCAGTAAAGACGGATTAGTGGATCGGATATGTGATTGTCGTATCGCAAAAGAAAATCCAGTCGTTTCCATAGAAACGATACTCGATTTAGAAGGAGAGGTCATAGAACCCATAGTATTTCATAGCGACGCAATTTCCGTATGAATTCGTCAATGTGTATTAGTGAGGGATGCAGTAAAGACGGATTAGTGGATCGGAAATGTGATTGTCGTATCGCAAAAGAAAAGCCAGTCGTTTCCATAGAAACGATACTCGATTTAGAAGGAGAAGTCATAGAACCCATAGTATTTCATGGCGACGCAATTTCCGTGTGAATTCGTCAATGTGTATTAGTGAGGGATGCTGTAAAGACGGATTAGTGGATCGGAAATGTGATTGTCGTATCCCAAAAGAAAATCCTGTCGTTTCCATAGAAACGTTACTCGATTTAGAAGGAGAAGTCATAGAACCCATAGTATTTCATGGCGACGCAATTTCCGTATGAATTCGTCAATTTGTATTAGTGAGGGATGCAGTAAAGACGGATTAGTGGATCAGAAATGTGATTGTCGTATCCCAAAAGAAAATCCTGTCGTTTCCATAGAAACGTTACTCGATTTAGAAGGAGAAGTCATAGAACCCATAGTATTTCATGGCGACGCAATTTCCGTGTGAATTCGTCAATGTGTATTAGTGAGGGATGCAGTAAAGACGGATTAGTGGATCGGAAATGTGATTGTCGTATCCCAAAAGAAAATCCTGTCGTTTCCATAGAAACGTTACTCGATTTACAAGGAGAAGTCATAGAACCCATAGTATTTCATGGCGACGCAATTTCCGTGTGAATTCGTCAATGTGTATTAGTGAGGGATGCAGTAAAGACGGATTAGTGGATCGGAAATGTGATTGTCGTATCCCAAAAGGAAATCCTTTCGTTTCCATAGAAACTTTACTCGATTTAGAAGGACAAGTCATAGAACCCATAGTATTTCATGGCGACGCAATTTCCGTGTGAATTCGTCAATGTGTATTAGTGAGGGATGCAGTAAAGACGGATTAGTGGATCGGAAATGTGATTGTCGTATCCCAAAAGAAAATCCTATCGTTTCCATAGAAACGTTACTCGATTTAGAAGGACAAGTCATAGAACCCATTGTTTTTCATGGCGACGCAATTTCCGTGTGAATTCGTCAATGTGTATTAGTGAGGGATGCAGTAAAGACGGATTAGTGGATCGGAAATGTGATTGTCGTAACCCAAAAGAAAATCCTGTTGTATCCATAAAAACGTTACTCGATTTAGAAGGAGAAGTCATAGAACCCATAGTATTTCATGGCGACGCAATTTCCGTGTGAATTCGTCAATGTGTATTAGTGAGGGATGCAGTAAAGACGGATTAGTGGATCGGAAATGTGATTGTCGTATCCCAAAAGAAAATCCTGTCGTTTCCATAGAAACGATACTCGATTTAGAAGGAGAATTCATAGAACCCATAGTATTTCATGGCGACGCAATTTCCGTGTGAATGCGTCAATGTGTATTAGTGAGGGATGCAGTAAAGACGGATTAGTGGATCGGAAATGTGATTGTCGTATCGCAAAAGAAAATCCTGTCGTTTCCATAGAAACGTTACTCGATTTAGATGGAGAAGTCATAGAACCCATAGTATTTCATGGCGACGCAATTTCCGTGTGAATTCGTCAATGAGTGGGAGTGAGGGATGCAGTAAAGAAGGATTAGTGCATCGAGAGGGAGATACTCGTATCGCAAAAGAAAAGCCAGTCGTTTCCATAGAAACAATACTCGATTTAGAAGGAGAAGTCATACAACCCATAGTATTTCATGGCGACGCAATTTCCGTTTGAATTCGTCAATGTGTATTAGTGAGGGATGCAGTAAAGACGGATTAGTGGATCGGAAATGTGATTGTCGTATCGCAAAAGAAAAGCCAGTCGTTTCCATAGAAACGATACTCGATTTAGAAGGAGAAGTCATAGAACCCATAGTATTTCATAGCGACGCAATTTCCGTATGAATTCGTCAATGTGTATTAGTGAGGGATGCGGTAAAGACGGATTAGTGGATCGGAAATGTGATTGTCGTATCCCAAAAGAAAATCCTGTCGTTTCCATAGAAACGTTACTCGATTTAGAAGGAGAAGTCATAGAACCCATAGTATTTCATGGCGACGCAATTTCCGTGTGAATTGGTCAATGAGTGGGAGTGAGGGATGCAGTAAAGGAGGATTAGTGCATCGAGAGGGAGACACTCGTATCGCAAAAGAAAAGCCAGTCGTTTCCATAGAAACGTTACTCGATTTAGAAGGAGAAGTCATAGGACCCATAGTATTTCATGGCGACGCAATTTCCGTGTGAATTCGTCAATGTATATTAGTGAGGGATGCAGTAAAGACGGATTAGTGGATCGGAAATGTGATTGTCGTATCCCAAAAGAAAATCCTGTCGTTTCCATAGAAACGTTACTCGATTTAGAAGGAGAAGTCATAGAACCCATAGTATTTCATGGCGACGCAATTTCCGTGTGAATTCGTCAATGTGTATTAGTGAGGGATGCAGTAAAGACGGATTAGTGGATCGGAACTGTGATTGTCGTATCCCAAAAGAAAATCCTGTCGTTTCCATAGAAACGTTACTCGATTTAGAAGGAGAAGTCATAGAACCCATAGTATTTCATGGCGACGCAATTTCCGTGTGAATTCGTCAATGTGTATTAGTGAGGGATGCAGTAAAGACGGATTAGTGGATCGGAAATGTGATTGTCATATCCCAAAAGAAAATCCTGTCGTTTCCATAGAAACGTTACTCGATTTAGAAGGAGAAGTCATAGACCCCATAGTATTTCATGGCGACGAAATTTCCGTGTGAATTCGTCAATGTGTATTAGTGAGGGATGCAGTAAGGACGGATTAGTGGATCGGAAATGTGATTGTCGTATCCCAAAAGAAAATCCTGTCGTTTCCATAGAAACGTTACTCGATTTAGAAGGAGAAGTCATGGAACCCATAGTATTTCATGGCGACGCATTTTCCGTGTGAATTCGTCAATGAGTGGGAGTGAGGGATGCAGTAAAGAAGGATTAGTGCAACGAGAGGGAGATACTCGTATCGCAAAAGAAAAGCCAGTCGTTTCCATAGAAACGATACTCGTTTTAGAAGGAGAAGTCATAGAACCCATAGTATTTCATAGCGACGCAATTTCCGTGTGAATTCGTCAATGAGTGGGAGTGAGGGATGCAGTAAAGAAGGATTAGTGCATCGAGAGGGAGATACTCGTATCGCAAAAGAAAAGCCAGTCGTTTCCATAGAAACGATACTCGATTTAGAAGGAGAAGTCATAGTACCCATAGTATTTCATGGCGACGCAATTTCCGTGTGAATTCGTCAATGTGTATTAGTGAGGGATGCAGTAAAGACGGATTAGTGGATCGGAAATGTGATTGTCGTATCCCAAAAGAAAATCCTGTCGTTTCCATAGAAACGATACTCGATTTAGAAGGAGAATTCATAGAACCCATAGTATTTCATGGCGACGCAATTTCCGTGTGAATGCGTCAATGTGTATTAGTGAGGGATGCAGTAAAGACGGATTAGTGGATCGGAAATGTGATTGTCGTATCGCAAAAGAAAATCCTGTCGTTTCCATAGAAACGTTACTCGATTTAGATGGAGAAGTCATAGAACCCATAGTATTTCATGGCGACGCAATTTCCGTGTCAATTCGTCAATGAGTGGGAGTGAGGGATGCAGTAAAGAAGGATTAGTGCATCGAGAGGGAGATACTCGTATCGCAAAAGAAAAGCCAGTCGTTTCCATAGAAACGATACTCGATTTAGAAGGAGAAGTCATAGAACCCATAGTATTTCATAGCGACGCGATTTCCGTATGAATTCGTCAATGTGTATTAGTGAGGGATGCGGCAAAGACGGATTAGTGGATCGGAAATGTGATTGTCGTATCCCAAAAGAGAATCCTGTCGTTTCCATGGAAACGTTACTCGATTTAGAAGGAGAAGTCATAGAACCCTTAGTATTTCATGGCGACGCAATTTCCGTGTGAATTGGTCAATGAGTGGGAGTGAGGGATGCAGTAAAGAAGGATTAGTGCATCGAGAGGGAGACACTCGTATCGCAAAAGAAAATCCAGTCGTTTCCATAGAAACGTTACTCGATTTAGAAGGAGAAGTCATAGAACCCATAGTATTTCATGGCGACGCAATTTCCGTGTGAATTCGTCAATGTGTATTAGTGAGGGATGCAGTAAAGACGGATTAGTGGATCGGAACTGTGATTGTCGTATCCCAAAAGAAAATCCTGTCGTTTCCATAGAAACGTTACTCGATTTAGAAGGAGAAGTCATAGAACCCATAGTATTTCATGGCGACGCAATTTCCGTGTGAATTCGTCAATGTGTATTAGTGAGGGATGCAGTAAAGACGGATTAGTGGATCGGAAATGTGATTGTCGTATCCCAAAAGAAAATCCTGTCGTTTCCATAGAAACGTTACTCGATTTAGAAGGAGAAGTCATAGAACCCATAGTATTTCATGGCGACGCAATTTCCGTGTGAATTCGTCAATGTGTATTAGTGAGGGATGCAGTAAAGACGGATTAGTGGATCGGAAATGTGATTGTCGTATCCCAAAAGAAAATCCTGTCGTTTCCATAGAAACGTTACTCGATTTAGAAGGAGAAGTCATAGACCCCATAGTATTTCATGGCGACGCAATTTCCGTGTGAATTCGTCAATGAGTGGGAGTGAGGGATGCAGTAAAGAAGGATTAGTGCATCGAGAGGGAGATACTCGTATCGCAAAAGAAAAGCCAGTCGTTTCCATAGAAACGTTACTCGATTTAGAAGGAGAAGTCATAGAACCCATAGTGTTTCATGGCGACGCAATTTCCGTGTGAATTCGTCAATGTGTATTAGTGAGGGATGCAGTAAGGACGGATTAGTGGATCGGAAATGTGATTGTCGTATCCCAAAAGAAAATCCTCTCGTTTCCATAGAAACGTTACTCGATTTAGAAGGAGAAGTCATGGAACCCATAGTATTTCATGGCGACGCATTTTCCGTGTGAATTCGTCAATGAGTGGGAGTGAGGGATGCAGTAAGGAAGGATTAGTGCATCGAGAGGGAGATACTCGTATCGCAAAAGAAAAGCCAGTCGTTTCCGTAGAAACGATACTCGATTTAGAAGGAGAAGTCATAGTACCCATAGTATTTCATGGCGACGCAATTTCCGTGTGAATTCGTCAATGTGTATTAGTGAGGGATGCAGTAAAGACGGATTAGTGGATCGGAAATGTGATTGTCGTATCCCAAAAGAAAATCCTGTCGTTTCCATAGAAACGTTACTCGATTTAGAAGGAGAAGTCATAGAACCCATAGTATTTCATGGCGACGCAATTTCCGTGTGAATTCGTCAATGTGTATTAGTGAGGGATGCAGTAAAGACGGATTAGTGGATCGGAAATGTGATTGTCGTATCGCAAAAGAAAAGCCAGTCGTTTCCATAGAAACGATACTCGATTTAGAAGGAGAAGTCATAGAACCCATAGTATTTCATAGCGATGCAATTTCCGTATGAATTCGTCAATGTGTATTAGTAAGGGATGCAGTAAAGACGGATTAGTGGATCGGAAATGTGATTGTCGTATCCCAAAAGAAAATCCTGTCGTTTCCATAGAAACGTTACTCGATTTAGAAGGAGAAGTCATAGAACCCATAGTATTTCATGGCGACGCAATTTCCGTGTGAATTCGTCAATGTGTATTAGTGAGGGATGCAGTAATGACGGAATAGTGGATCGGAAATGTGATTGTCGTATCGCAAAAGAAAAGCCAGTCGTTTCCATAGAAACGTTACTCGATTTAGAAGGAGAAGTCATAGAACCCATAGTATTTCATAGCGACGCAATTTCCGTATGAATTCGTCAATGTGTATTGGTGAGGGATGCAGTAATGACGGATTAGTGGATCGGAAATGTGATTGTGGTATCCCAAAAGAAAATCCTGTCGTTTCCATAGAAACGTTACTCGATTTAGAAGGAGAAGTCATAGAACCCATAGTATTTCATGGCGACGCAATTTCCGTATGAATTCGTCAATGTGTATTAGTGAAGGATGCAGTAAAGACGGATTAGTGGATCGGAAATGTGATTGTCGTATCGCAAAAGAAAAGCCAGTCGTTTCCATAGAAACGATACTCGATTTAGAAGGAGAAGTCATAGAACCCATAGAATATCATAGCGACGCAATTTCCGTATGAATTCGTCAATGTGTATTAGTGAGGGATGCAGTAAAGACGGATTAGTGGATCGGAAATGTGATTGTCGTATCCCAAAAGAAAATCCTGTCGTTTCCATAGAAACGTTACTCGATTTAGAAGGAGAAGTCATAGAACCCACAGTATTTCATGGCGACGCAATTTCCGTGTGAATTCGTCAATGAGTGGGAGTGAGACTTGCAGTAAAGAAGGATTAGTGCATCGAGAGGGAGATAGCCGTATCGCAAAAGAAAAGCCAGTCGTTTCCATAGAAACGTTACTCGATTTAGAAGGAGAAGTCATAGAACCCATAGTATTTCATGGCGACGCAATTTCCGTGTGAATTCGTCAATGTGTATTAGTGAGGGATGCAGTAAAGACGGATTGGTGGATCGGAAATGTGATTGTCGTATCCCAAAAGAAAATCCTGTCGTTTCCATAGAAACGTTACTCGATTTAGAAGCAGAAGTCATAGAACCCATAGTATTTCATAGCGACGCAATTTCCGTATGAATTCGACAATGTGTATTAGTGCGGGATGCAGTAAAGACGGATTAGTGGATCGGAAATGTGATTGTCGTATGCCAAAAGAAAATCCTGTCGTTTCCATAGAAACGTTACACAATTTAGAAGGAGAAGTAATAGACCCCATAGTATTTCATGGCGACGCAATTTCCGTGTGAATTCGTCAATGAGTGGGAGTGAGGGATGCAGTAAAGAAGGATTAGTGCATCGAGAGGGAGATTTCGTATCGCAAAAGAAAAGCCAGTCGTTTCCATAGAAACGTTACTCGATTTAGAAGGAGAAGTCATAGAACCAATAGTATTTCATGGCGACGCAATTTCCGTGTGAATTCGTCAATGTGTATTAGTGAGGGATGCAGTAAGGACGGATTAGTGGATCGGAAATGTGATTGTCGTATCCCAAAAGAAAATCCTGTCGTTTCCATAGAAACGTTACTCGATTTAGAAGGAGAAGTCATGGAACCCATAGTATTTCATGGCGACGCATTTTCCGTGTGAATTCGTCAATGAGTCGGAGTGAGGGATGCAGTAAAGAAGGATTAGTGCAACGAGAGGGAGATACTCGTATCGCAAAAGAAAAGCCAGTCGTTTCCATAGAAACGATACTCGATTTAGAAGGAGAAGTCATAGAACCTATAGTATTTCATAGCGACGCAATTTCCGTGTGAATTCGTCAATGAGTGGGAGTGAGGGATGCAGTAAAGAAGGATTAGTGCATCGAGAGGGAGACACTCGTATCGCAAAAGAAAATCCAGTCGTTTCCATAGAAACGTTTCTCGATTTAGAAGGAGAAGTCATAGAACCCATAGTATTTCATGGCGACGCAATTTCCGTGTGAATTCGTCAATGTGTATTAGTGAGGGATGCAGTAAAGACGGATTAGTGGATCGGAACTGTGATTGTCGTATCCCAAAAGAAAATCCTGTCGTTTCCATAGAAACGTTACTCGATTTAGAAGGAGAAGTCATAGAACCCATAGTATTTCATGGCGACGCAATTTCCGTGTGAATTCGTCAATGTGTATTAGTGAGGGATGCAGTAAAGACGGATTAGTGGATCGGAAATGTGATTGTCGTATCCCAAAAGAAAATCCTGTCGTTTCCATAGAAACGTTACTCGATTTAGAAGGAGAAGTCATAGAACCCATAGTATTTCATGGCGACGCAATTTCCGTGTGAATTCGTCAATGTGTATTAGTGAGGGATGCAGTAAAGACAGATTAGTGGATCGGAAATGTGATTGTCGTATCCCAAAAGAAAATCCTGTCGTTTCCATAGAAACGTTACTCGATTTAGAAGGAGAAGTCATAGACCCCATAGTATTTCATGGCGACGCAATTTCCGTGTGAATTCGTCAATGAGTGGGAGTGAGGGATGCAGTAAAGAAGGATTAGTGCATCGAGAGGGAGATACTCGTATCGCAAAAGAAAAGCCAGTCGTTTCCATAGAAACGTTACTCGATTTAGAAGGAGAAGTCATAGAACCCATAGTGTTTCATGGCGACGCAATTTCCGTGTGAATTCGTCAATGTGTATTAGTGAGGGATGCAGTAAGGACGGATTAGTGGATCGGAAATGTGATTGTCGTATCCCAAAAGAAAATCCTCTCGTTTCCATAGAAACGTTACTCGATTTAGAAGGAGAAGTCATGGAACCCATAGTATTTCATGGCGACGCATTTAACGTGTGAATTCGTCAATGAGTGGGAGTGAGGGATGCAGTAAGGAAGGATTAGTGCATCGAGAGGGAGATACTCGTATCGCAAAAGAAAAGCCAGTCGCTTCCATAGAAACGATACTCGATTTAGAAGGAGAAGCCATAGAACCCATAGTATTTCATGGCGACGCAATTTCCGTGTGAATTCGTCAATGTGTATTAGTGAGGGATGCAGTAAAGACGGATTAGTGGATCGGAAATGTGATTGTCGTATCCCAAAAGAAAATCCTGTCGTTTCCATAGAAACGTTACTCGATTTAGAAGGAGAAGTCATAGAACCCATAGTATTTCATGGCGACGCAATTTCCGTGTGAATTCGTCAATGTGTATTAGTGAGGGATGCAGTAAAGACGGATTAGTGGATCGGAAATGTGATTGTCGTATCGCAAAAGAACAGCCAGTCGTTTCCATAGAAACGATACTCGATTTAGAAGGAGAAGTCATAGAACCCATAGTATTTCATAGCGATGCAATTTCCGTATGAATTCGTCAATGTGTATTAGTAAGGGATGCAGTAAAGACGGATTAGTGGATCGGAAATGTCATTGTCGTATCCCAAAAGAAAATCCTGTCGTTTCCATAGAAACGTTACTCGATTTAGAAGGAGAAGTCATAGAACCCATAGTATTTCATGGCGACGCAATTTCCGTGTGAATTCGTCAATATGTATTAGTGAGGGATGCAGTAATGACGGAATAGTGGATCGGAAATGTGATTGTCGTATCGCTAAAGAAAAGCCAGTCGTTTCCATAGAAACGTTACTCGATTTAGAAGGAGAAGTCATAGAACCCATAGTATTTCATAGCGACGCAATTTCCGTATGAATTCGTCAATGTGTATTGGTGAGGGATGCAGTAATGACGGATTAGTGGATCGGAAATGTGATTGTGGTATCCCAAAAGAAAATCCTGTCGTTTCCATAGAAACGTTACTCGATTTAGAAGGAGAAGTCATAGAACCCATAGTATTTCATGGCGACGCAATTTCCGTATGAATTCGTCAATGTGTATTAGTGAAGGATGCAGTAAAGACGGATTAGTGGATCGGAAATGTGATTGTCGTATCGCAAAAGAAAAGCCAGTCGTTTCCATAGAAACGATACTCGATTTAGAAGGAGAAGTCATAGAACCCATAGAATTTCATAGCGACGCAATTTCCGTATGATTTCGTCAATGTGTATTAGTGAGGGATGCAGTAAAGACGGATTAGTGGATCGGAAATGTGATTGTCGTATCCCAAAAGAAAATCCTGTCGTTTCCATAGAAACGTTACTCGATTTAGAAGGAGAAGTCATAGAACCCACAGTATTTCATGGCGACGCAATTTCCGTGTGAATTCGTCAATGAGTGGGAGTGAGACTTGCAGTAAAGAAGGATTAGTGCATCGAGAGGGAGATAGCCGTATCGCAAAAGAAAAGCCAGTCGTTTCCATAGAAACGTTACTCGATTTAGAAGGAGAAGTCATAGAACCCATAGTATTTCATGGCGACGCAATTTCCGTGTGAATTCGTCAATGTGTATTAGTGAGGGATGCAGTAAAGACGGATTAGTGGATCGGAAATGTGATTGTCGTATCCCAAAAGAAAATCCTGTCGTTTCCATAGAAACGTTACTCGATTTAGAAGGAGAAGTCATAGAACCCATAGTATTTCATAGCGACGCAATTTCCGTATGAATTCGACAATGTGTATTAGTGTGGGATGCAGTAAAGACGGATTAGTGGATCGGAAATGTGATTGTCGTATGCCAAAAGAAAATCCTGTCGTTTCCATAGAAACGTTACTCGATTTAGATGGAGAAGTCATAGACCCCATAGTATTTCATGGCGACGCAATTTCCGTGTGAATTCGTCAATGAGTGGGAGTGAGGGATGCAGTAAAGAAGGATTAGTGCATCGAGAGGGAGATACTCGTATCGCAAAAGAAAAGCTAGTCGTTTCCATAGAAACGTTACTCGATTTAGAAGGAGAAGTCATAGAACCCATAGTATTTCATGGCGACGCAATTTCCGTGTGAATTCGTCAATGTGTATTAGTGAGGGATGCAGTAAGGACGGATTAGTGGATCGGAAATGTGATTGTCGTATACCAAAAGAAAATCCTGTCGTTTCCATAGAAACGTTACTCGATTTAGAAGGAGAAGTCATGGAACCCATAGTATTTCATGGCGACGCATTTTCCGTGTGAATTCGTCAATGAGTGGGAGTGAGGGATGCAGTAAAGAAGGATTAGTGCAACGAGAGGGAGATACTCGTATCGCAAAAGAAAAGCCAGTCGTTTCCATAGAAACGATACTCGATTTAGAAGGAGAAGTCATAGAACCTATAGTATTTCATAGCGACGCAATTTCCGTGTGAATTCGTCAATGAGTGGGAGTGAGGGATGCAGTAAGGAAGGATTAGTGCATCGAGAGGGAGATACTCGTATCGCAAAAGAAAAGCCAGTCGTTTCCATAGAAACGATACTCGATTTAGAAGGAGAAGTCATAGTACCCATAGTATTTCATGGCGACGCAATTTCCGTGTGAATTCGTCAATGTGTATTAGTGAGGGATGCAGTAAAGACGGATTAGTGGATCGGAAATGTGATTGTCGTATCCCAAAAGAAAATCCTGTCGTTTCCATAGAAACGTTACTCGATTTAGAAGGAGAAGTCATAGAACCCATAGTATTTCATGGCGACGCAATTTCCGTATGAATTTGTCAATGTGTATTAGTGAGGGATGCAGTAAAGACGGATTAGTGGATCGGAAATGTGATTGTCGTATCGCAAAAGAAAAGCCAGTCGTTTCCATAGAAACGATACTCGATTTAGAAGGAGAAGTCATAGAACCCATAGTATTTCATGGCGACGCAATTTCCGTGTGAATTCGTCAATGAGTGGGAGTGAGGGATGCAGTAAAGACGGATTAGTGGATCGGAAATGTGATTGTCGTATCCCAAAAGAAAATCCTGTCATTTCCATAGAAACGATACTCGATTTAGAAGGAGAAGTCATAGAACCCATAGTATTTCATGGCGACGCAATTTCCGTATGAATTCGTCAATGTGTATTAGTGAGGGATGCAGTAAAGACGGATTAGTGGATCGGAAATGTGATTGTCGTATCGCAAAAGAAAATCCTGTCGATTCCATAGAAACGTTACTCGATTTAGAAGGAGAAGTCATAGAACATATAGTATTTCATGGCGACGCAATTTCCGTGTGAATTCGTCAATGTGTATTAGTGAGGGATGCAGTAAAGACGGATTAGTGGATCGGAAATGTGATTGTCGTATCCCAAAAGAAAATCCTGTCGTTTCCATAGAAACGTTACTCGATTTAGAAGGAGAAGTCATAGAACCCATAGTATTTCATGGCGACGCAATTTCCGTATGAATTTGTCAATGTGTATTAGTGAGGGATGCAGTAAAGACGGATTAGTGGATCGGAAATGTGATTGTCGTATCGCAAATGAAAAGCCAGTCGTTTCCATAGAAACGATACTCGATTTAGAAGGAGAAGTCATAGAACCCATAGTATTTCATGGCGACGCAATTTCCGTGTGAATTCGTCAATGTGTATTAGTGAGGGATGCAGTAATGACGGATTAGTGGATCGGAAATGTGATTGTCGTATCGCAAAAGAAAAGCCAGTCGTTTCCATAGAAACGTTACTCGATTTAGAAGGAGAAGTCATAGAACCCATAGTATTTCATAGCGACGCAATTTCCGTATGAATTCGTCAATGTGTATTAGTGAGGGATGCAGTAATGACGGATTAGTGGATCGGAAATGTGATTGTGGTATCCCAAAAGAAAATCCTGTCGTTTCCATAGAAACGTTACTCGATTTAGAAGGAGAAGTCATAGAACCCATTGTATTTCATGGCGACGCAATTTCCGTATGAATTCGTCAATGTGTATTAGTGAGGGATGCAGTAAAGACGGATTAGTGGATCGGAAATGTGATTGTCGTATCCCAAAAGAAAATCCTGTCGTTTCCATAGAAACGTTACTCGATTTAGAAGGAGAAGTCATAGAACCCACAGTATTTCATGGCGACGCAATTTCCGTGTGAATTCGTCAATGAGTGGGAGTGAGACTTGCAGTAAAGAAGGATTAGTGCATCGAGAGGGAGATACCCGTATCGCAATAGAAAAGCCAGTCGTTTCCATAGAAACGTTACTCGATTTAGAAGGAGAAGTCATAGAACCCATAGTATTTCATGGCGACGCAATTTCCGTGTGAATTCGTCAATGTGTATTAGTGAGGGATGCAGTAAGGACGGATTAGTGGATCGGAAATGTGATTGTCGTATCCCAAAAGAAAATCCTGTCGTTTCCATAGAAACGTTACTCGATTTAGAAGGAGAAGTCATGGAACCCATAGTATTTCATGGCGACGCATTTTCCGTGTGAATTCGTCAATGAGTGGGAGTGAGGGATGCAGTAAAGAAGGATTAGTGCAACGAGAGGGAGATACTCGTATCGCAAGAGAAAAGCCAGTCGTTTCCATAGAAACGTAACTCGATTTAGAAGGAGAAGTCATAGAACCCATAGTATTTCATGGCGACGCAATTTCCGTGTGAATTCGTCAATGTGTATTAGTGAGGGATGCAGTAAGGACGGATTAGTGGATCGGAAATGTGATTGTCGTATCCCAAAAGAAAATCCTGTCGTTTCCATAGAAACGTTACTCGATTTAGAAGGAGAAGTCATGGAACCCATTGTATTTCATGGCGACGCATTTTCCGTGTGAATTCGTCAATGAGTGGGAGTGAGGGATGCAGTAAAGAAGGATTAGTGCAACGAGAGGGAGATACTCGTATCGCAAAAGAAAAGCCAGTCGTTTCCATAGAAACGATACTCGATTTAGAAGGAGAAGTCATAGAACCTATAGTATTTCATAGCGACGCAATTTCCGTGTGAATTCGTCAATGAGTGGGAGTGAGGGATGCAGTAAGGAAGGATTAGTGCATCGAGAGGGAGATACTCGTATCGCAAAAGAAAAGCCAGTCGTTTCCATAGAAACGATACTCGATTTAGAAGGAGAAGTCATAGTACCCATAGTATTTCATGGCGACGCAATTTCCGTGTGAATTCGTCAATGTGTATTAGTGAGGGATGCAGTAAAGACGGATTAGTGGATCGGAAATGTGATTGTCGTATCCCAAAAGAAAATCCTGTCGTTTCCATAGAAACGTTACTCGATTTAGAAGGAGAAGTCATAGAACCCATAGTATTTCATGGCGACGCAATTTCCGTATGAATTTGTCAATGTGTATTAGTGAGGGATGCAGTAAAGACGGATTAGTGGATCGGAAATGTGATTGTCGTATCGCAAAAGAAAAGCCAGTCGTTTCCATAGAAACGATACTCGATTTAGAAGGAGAAGTCATAGAACCCATAGTATTTCATGGCGACGCAATTTCCGTGTGAATTCGTCAATGAGTGGGAGTGAGGGATGCAGTAAAGACGGATTAGTGGATCGGAAATGTGATTGTCGTATCCCAAAAGAAAATCCTGTCATTTCCATTGAAACGATACTCGATTTAGAAGGAGAAGTCATAGAACCCATAGTATTTCATGGCGACGCAATTTCCGTATGAATTCGTCAATGTGTATTAGTGAGGGATGCAGTAAAGACGGATTAGTGGATCGGAAATGTGATTGTCGTATCGCAAAAGAAAATCCTGTCGATTCCATAGAAACGTTACTCGATTTAGAAGGAGAAGTCATAGAACCCACAGTATTTCATGGCGACGCAATTTCCGTGTGAATTCGTCAATGAGTGGGAGTGAGACTTGCAGTAAAGAAGGATTAGTGCATCGAGAGGGAGATACCCGTATCGCAAAAGAAAAGCCAGTCGTTTCCATAGAAACGTTACTCGATTTAGAAGGAGAAGTCATAGAACCCATAGTATTTCATGGCGACGCAATTTCCGTGTGAATTCGTCAATGTGTATTAGTGAGGGATGCAGTAAAGACGGATTTGTGGATCGGAAATGTGATTGTCGTATCCCAAAAGAAAATCCAGTCGTTTCCATAGAAACGTTACTCGATTTAGAAGGAGAAGTCATAGAACCCATAGTATTTCATAGCGACGCAATTTCCGTATGAATTCGACAATGTGTATTAGTGAGGGATGCAGTAAAGACGGATTAGTGGATCGGAAATGTGATTGTCGTATCCCAAAAGAAAATCCTGTCGTTTCCATAGAAACGTTACTCGATTTAGAAGGAGAAGTCATAGAACCCATAGTATTTCATGGCGACGCAATTTCCGTGTGAATTCGTCAATGTGTATTAGTGAGGGATGCAGTAAAGACGGATTAGTGGATCGGAAATGTGATTGTCGTATCCCAAAAGAAAATCATGTCGTTTCCATAGAAACGTTACTCGATTTAGAAGGAGAAGTCATAGAACCCATAGTATTTCATGGCGATGCAATTTCCGTGTGAATTCGTCAATGAGTGGGAGTGAGGGATGCAGTAGAGTAGGATTAGTGCATCGAGATTGAGATACTCGTATCGCAAAAGAAAAGCCAGTCGTTTCCATAGAAACGATACTCGATTTAGAAGGAGAAGTCATAGAACCCATAGTATTTCATAACGACGCAATTTCCGTAAGAATTCGTCAATGTGTATTAGTGAGGGATGCAGTAAAGACGGATTAGTTAATCGGAAATGTGATTGTCGTATCCCAAAAGAAAATCCTGTCATTTCCATAGAAACGTTACTCGATTTAGAAGGAGAAGTCATAGAACCCATAGTATTTCATGGCGACGCAATTTCCGTGTGAATTCGTCAATGAGTGTGAGTGAGGGATGCAGTAAAGAAGGATTAGTGCATCGAGAGGGAGATACTCGTATCGCAAAAGAAAATCCAGTCGTTTCCCTAGAAACGTTACTCGATTTAGAATGAGAAGTCATAGAACCCATAGTATTTCATGGCGACGCAATTTCCGTGTGAATTCGTCTATGTGTATTAGTGAGGGATGCAGTAAAGACGGATTAGTGGATCGGAAATGTGATTGTCGTATCCCAAAAGAAAATCCTGTCGTTTCCATAGAAAGGTTACTCGATTTAGAAGGAGAAGTCATAGAACCCATAGTATTTCATAGCGACGCAATTACCGTATGAATTCGACAATCTGTATTAGTGAGGGATGCAGTAAAGACGGATTAGTGGATCAAAAATGTGATTGTCGTATCCCAAAAGAAAATCCTGTCGTTTCCATAGAAACGTTACTCGATTTAGAAGGAGAAGTCATAGAACCCATAGTATTTCATGGCGACGCAATTTCCGTGTGAATTCGTCAATGAGTGGGAGTGAGGGACGCAGTAAAGAAGGATTAGTGCATCGAGAGGGAGATACTCGTATCGCAAAAGAAAATCCTGTCGTTTCCCTAGAAACGTTACTCGATTTAGAATGAGAAGTCATAGAACCCATAGTATTTCATGGCGACGCAATTTCCGTGTGAATTCGTCAATGTGTATTAGTGAGGGATGCAGTAAAGACGGATTAGTGGATCGGAAATGTGATTGTCGTATCCCAAAAGAAAATCCTGTCGTTTCCATAGAAACGTTACTCGATTTAGAAGGAGAAGTCATAGAACCCATAGTATTTCATAGCGACGCAATTACCGTATGAATTCGACAATGTGTATTAGTGAGGGATGCAGTAAAGACGGATTAGTGGATCGGAAATGTGATTGTCGTATCCCAAAAGAAAATCCTGTCGTTTCCATAGAAACGTTACTCGATTTAGAAGGACAAGTCATAGAACCCATAGTATTTCATGGCGACGCAATTTCCGTGTGAATTCGTCAATGAGTGGGAGTGAGGGACGCAGTAAAGAAGGATTAGTGCATCGAGAGGGAGATACTCGTATCGCAAAAGAAAAGCCAGTCGTTTCCATAGAAACGATACTCGATTTAGAAGGAGAAGCCATAGAACCCATAGTTTTTCATAGCGACGCAATTTCCGTATGAATTCGTCAATGTGTATTAGTAAGGGATGCAGTAAAGACGGATTAGTGGATCGGAAATGTGATTGTCGTATCCCAAAAGAAAAGCCAGTCGTTTCCATAGAAACGATACTCGATTTAGAAGGAGAAGTCATAGAACCCATAGTATATCATAGCGACGCAATTTCCGTATGAATTCGTCAATGTGTATTAGTGAGGGATGCAGTAAAGACGGATTAGTGGATCGGAAATGTGATTGTCGTATCGCAAAAGAAAAGCCAGTCGTTTCCATAGAAACGATACTCGATTTAGAAGGAGAAGTCATAGAACCCATAGTATTTCATAGCGACGCAATTTCCGTATGAATTCGTC
This sequence comes from Schistocerca piceifrons, assembly GCF_021461385.2. Taxonomy (NCBI): domain Eukaryota; kingdom Metazoa; phylum Arthropoda; class Insecta; order Orthoptera; family Acrididae; genus Schistocerca; species Schistocerca piceifrons. The sequence goes on from NW_025727551.1 coordinate 6,580,168, forward strand.
AAAGTGTATTAGTGAGGGATGCAGTAAAGACGGATTAGTGGATCGGAAATGTGATTGTCGTATCCCAAAAGAATATCCTGTCGTTTCCATAGAAACGTTACTCGATTTAGAAGGAGAAGTCATAGAACCCATAGTATTTCATGGCGACGCAATTTCCGTATGAATTCGTCAATGAGTATTAGTGAGGGATGCAGTAAAGACGGATTAGTGGATCGGAAATGTGATTGTCGTATCGCAAAAGAAAATCCTGTCGATTCCATAGAAACGTTACTCGATTTAGAAGGAGAAGTCATAGAACCCACAGTATTTCATGGCGACGCAATTTCCGTGTGAATTCGTCAATGAGTGGGAGTGAGACTTGCAGTAAAGAAGGATTAGTGCATCGAGAGGGAGATACCCGTATCGCAAAAGAAAAGCCAGTCGTTTCCATAGAAACGTTACTCGATTTAGAAGGAGAAGTCATAGAACCCATGGTATTTCATGGCGACGCAATTTCCGTGTGAATTCGTCAATGTGTATTAGTGAGGGATGCAGTAAAGACGGATTAGTGGATCGGAAATGTGATTGTCGTATCCCAAAAGAAAATCCAGTCGTTTCCATAGAAACGTTACTCGATTTAGAAGGAGAAGTCATAGAACCCATAGTATTTCATAGTGACGCAATTTCCGTATGAATTCGACAATGTGTATTAGTGAGGGATGCAGTAAAGACGGATTAGTGGATCGGAAATGTGATTGTCGTATCCCAAAAGAAAATCCTGTCGTTTCCATAGAAACGTTACTCGATTTAGAAGGAGAAGTCATAGAACCCATAGTATTTCATGGCGACGCAATTTCCGTGTGAATTCGTCAATGTGTATTAGTGAGGGATGCAGTAAAGGCGGATTAGTGGATCGGAAATGTGATTGTCGTATCCCAAAAGAAAATCCTGTCGTTTCCATAGGAACGTTACTCGATTTAGAAGGAGAAGTCATAGAACCCATAGTATTTCATGGCGATGCAATTTCCGTGTGAATTCGTCAATGAGTGGGAGTGAGGGATGCAGTAGAGAAGGATTAGTGCATCGAGAGGGAGATACTCGTATCGCAAAAGAAAAGCCAGTCTTTTCCATAGAAACGATACTCGATTTAGAAGGAGAAGTCATAGAACCCATAGTATTTCATAACGACGCAATTTCCGTAAGAATTCGTCAATGTGTATTAGTGAGGGATGCAGTAAAGACGGATTAGTGGATCGGAAATGTGATTGTCGTATCCCAAAAGAAAATCCTGTCATTTCCATAGAAACGTTACTCGATTAAGAAGGAGAAGTCATAGAGCCCATAGTATTTCATGGCGACGCAATTTCCGTGTGAATTCGTCAATGAGTGGGAGTGAGGGATGCAGTAAAGAAGGATTAGTGCATCGAGAGGGAGATACTCGTATCGCAAAAGAAAATCCAGTCGTTTCCCTAGAAACGTTACTCGATTTAGAATGAGAAGTCATAGAACCCATAGTATTTCATGGCGACGCAATTTCCGTGTGAATTCGTCTATGTGTATTAGTGAGGGATGCAGTAAAGACAGATTAGTGGATCGGAAATGTGATTGTCGTATCCCAAAAGAAAATCCTGTCGTTTCCATAGAAAGGTTACTCGATTTAGAAGGAGAAGTCATAGAACCCATAGTATTTCATAGCGACGCAATTACCGTATGAATTCGACAATCTGTATTAGTGAGGGATGCAGTAAAGACGGATTAGTGGATCAAAAATGTGATTGTCGTATCCCAAAAGAAAATCCTGTCGTTTCCATAGAAACGTTACTCGATTTAGAAGGAGAAGTCATAGAACCCATAGTATTTCATGGCGACGCAATTTCCGTGTGAATTCGTCAATGAGTGGGAGTGAGGGACGCAGTAAAGAAGGATTAGTGCATCGAGAGGGAGATACTCGTATCGCAAAAGAAAATCCTGTCGTTTCCCTAGAAACGTTACTCGATTTAGAATGAGAAGTCATAGAACCCATAGTATTTCATGGCGACGCAATTTCCGTGTGAATTCGTCAATGTGTATTAGTGAGGGATGCAGTAAAGACGGATTAGTGGATCGGAAATGTGATTGTCGTATCCCAAAAGAAAATCCTGTCGTTTCCATAGAAACGTTACTCGATTTAGAAGGAGAAGTCATAGAACCCATAGTATTTCATAGCGACGCAATTACCGTATGAATTCGACAATGTGTATTAGTGAGGGATGCAGTAAAGACGGATTAGTGGATCGGAAATGTGATTGTCGTATCCCAAAAGAAAATCCTGTCGTTTCCATAGAAACGTTACTCGATTTAGAAGGACAAGTCATAGAACCCATAGTATTTCATGGCGACGCAATTTCCGTGTGAATTCGTCAATGAGTGGGAGTGAGGGACGCAGTAAAGAAGGATTAGTGCATCGAGAGGGAGATACCCGTATCGCAAAAGAAAAGCCAGTCGTTATCATAGAAACGATACTCGATTTAGAAGGAGAAGCCATAGAACCCATAGTTTTTCATAGCGACGCAATTTCCGTATGAATTCGTCAATGTGTATTAGTAAGGGATGCAGTAAAGACGGATTAGTGGATCGGAAATGTGATTGTCGTATCCCAAAAGAAAAGCCAGTCGTTTCTATAGAAACGATACTCGATTTAGAAGGAGAAGTCATAGAACCCATAGTATATCATAGCGACGCAATTTCCGTATGAATTCGTCAATGTGTATTAGTGAGGGATGCAGTAAAGACGGATTAGTGGATCGGAAATGTGACTGTCGTATCGCAAAAGAAAAGCCAGTCGTTTCCATAGAAACGATACTCGATTTAGAAGGAGAAGTCATAGAACCCATAGTATTTCATAGCGACGCAATTTCCGTATGAATTCGTCAAAGTGTATTAGTGAGGGATGCAGTAAAGACGGATTAGTGGATCGGAAATGTGATTGTCGTATCCCAAAAGAAAATCCTGTCGTTTCCATAGAAACGTTACTCGATTTAGAAGGAGAAGTCATAGAACCCATAGTATTTCATGGCGACGCAATTTCCGTGTGAATTCGTCAATGTGTATTAGTGAGGGATGCAGTAAAGACGGATTAGTGGATCGGTAATGTGATTGTCGTATCCCAAAAGAAAATCCTGTCGTTTCCATAGAAACGTTACTCGACTTAGAAGGAGAAGTCATAGAACCCATAGTATTTCATAGCGACGCAATTTCCGTATGAATTCGTCAATGTGTATTAGTGAGGGATGCAGTAAAGACGGATTAGTGGATCGGAAATGTGATTGTCGTATCCCAAAAGAAAATCCTGTCGTTTCCATAGAAACGTTACTCGATTTAGAAGGAGAAGTCATAGAACCCATAGTATTTCATGGCGACGCATTTTCCGTGTGAATTCGTCAATGAGTGGGAGTGAGGGATGCAGTAAAGAAGGATTAGAGCAACGAGATGGAGATACTCGTATCGCAAAAGAAAAGCCAGTCGTTTCCATAGAAACGATACTCGATTTAGAAGGAGAAGTCATAGAACCCATAGTATTTCATGGCGACGCAATTTCCGTGTGAATTCGTCAATGAGTGGGAGTGAGGGATGCAGTAAAGAAGGATTAGTGCATCGAGAGGGAGATACTCGTATCGCAAAGGAAAAGCCAGTCGTTTCCATAGAAACGATACTCGATTTAGAAGGAGAAGTCATAGAACCCATAGTATTTCATGGCGACGCATTTTCCGTGTGAATTCGTCAATGAGTGTGAGTGAGGGATGCAGTAAAGACGGATTAGTGGATCGGAAATGTGACTGTCGTATCCCAAAAGAAAATCCTGTCGTTTCCATAGAAACGTTACTCGATTTAGAAGGAGAAGTCATAGAACCCATAGTATTTCATGGCGACGCAATTTCCGTGTGAATTCGTCAATGAGTGGGAGTGAGGGATGCAGTAAAGAAGGATTAGTGCAACGAGAGGGAGATACTCGTATCGCAAAAGAAAAGCCAGTCGTTTCCATAGAAACGATACTCGATTTAGAAGGAGAAGTCATAGAACCCATAGTATTTCATGGCGACGCATTTTCCGTGTGAATTCGTCAATGAGTGGGAGTGAGGTATGCAGTAAAGAAGGATTAGTGCATCGAGAGGGAGATACTCGTATCGCAAAAGAAAAGCCAGTCGTTTCCATAGAAACGTTACTCGATTTAGAAGGAGAAGTCATAGAACCCATAGTATTTCATGGCGACGCATTTTCCGTGTGAATTCGTCAATGAGTGGGAGTGAGGGATGCAGTAAAGAAAGATTAGTGCATCGAGAGGGAGATACTCGTATCGCAAAAGAAAAGCCAGTCGTTTCCATAGAAACGATACTCGATTTAGAAGGAGAAGTCATAGAACCCATAGTATTTCATGGCGACGCAATTTCCGTGTGAATTCGTCAATGAGTGGGAGTCAGGGATGCAGTAAAGACGGATTAGTGGATCGGAAATGTGACTGTCGTATCCCAAAAGAAAATCCTGTCGTTTCCATAGAAACATTACTCGATTTAGAAGGAGAAGTCATAGACCCATAGTATTTCATGGCGACGCAATTTCCGTGTGAATTCGTCAATGTGTATTAGTGAGGGATGCAGTAAAGACGGATTAGTGGATCGGAAATGTGATTGTCGTATCCCAAAAGAAAATCCTGTCGTTTCCATAGAAACGTTACTCGATTTAGAAGGAGAAGTCATAGAACCCATAGTATTTCATGGCGACGCAATTTCCGTGTGAATTCGTCAATGTGTATTAGTGAGAGATGCAGTAAAGACGGATTAGTGGATCGGAAATGTGACTGTCGTATCCCAAAAGAAAATCCTGTCGTTTCCATAGAAACGTTACTCGATTTAGAAGGAGAAGTCATAGAACCCATAGTATTTCATGGCGACGCAATTTCCGTGTGAATTCGTCAAAGAGTGGGAGTGAGGGATGCAGTAAAGAAGGATTAGTGCATCGAGAGGGAGATACTCGTATCGCAAAAGAAAAGCCAGTCGTTTCCATAGAAACGATACTCGATTTAGAAGGAGAAGTAATAGAACCCATAGTATTTCATAGCGACGCAATTTCCGTGTGAATTCGTCAATGAGTGGGAGTGAGGGATGCAGTAAAGAAGGATTAGTGCATCGAGAGGGAGATACTCGTATCGCAAAAGAAAAGCCAGTCGCTGCCATAGAAACGATACTCGATTTAGAAGGAGAAGTCATAGAACCCATAGTATTTCATGGCGACGCAATTTCCGTGTGAATTCGTCAATGTGTATTAGTGAGGGATGCAGTAAAGACGGATTAGTTTATCGGAAATGTGATTGTCGTATCGCAAAAGAAAAGCCAGTCGTTTCCATAGAAACGAAACTCGATTTAGAAGGAGAAGTCATAGAACACATAGTATTTCATGGCGACGCAATTTCCGTGTGAATACGTCAATGTGTATTAGTGAGGGATGCAGTAAAGACGGATTAGTGGATCCGAAATGTGATTGTCGTATCCCAAAAGAAAATCCTGTCGTTTCCATAGAAACGTTACTCGATTTAGAAGGAGAAGTCATAGAACCCATAGTATTTCATGCCGACGCAATTTCCGTATGAATTCGTCAATGTGTATTAGTGAGGGATGCAGTAAAGACGGATTAGTGGATCGGAAATGTGATTGTCGTATCCCAAAAGAAAATCCTGTCGTTTCCATAGAAACGTTACTCGATTTAGAAGGAGAAGTCATAGAACCCATAGTATTTCATGGCGACGCATTTTCCGTGTGAATTCGTCAATGAGTGGGAGTGAGGGATGCAGTAAAGAAGGATTAGAGCAACGAGATGGAGATACTCGTATCGCAAAAGAAAAGCCAGTCGTTTCCATAGAAACGATACTCGATTTAGAAGGAGAAGTCATAGAACCCATAGTATTTCATGGCGACGCAATTTCCGTGTGAATTCGTCAATGAGTGGGAGTGAGGGATGCAGTAAAGAAGGATTAGTGCATCGAGAGGGAGATACTCGTATCGCAAAGGAAAAGCCAGTCGTTTCCATAGAAACGATACTCGATTTAGAAGGAGAAGTCATAGAACCCATAGTATTTCATGGCGACGCATTTTCCGTGTGAATTCGTCAATGAGTGTGAGTGAGGGATGCAGTAAAGACGGATTAGTGGATCGGAAATGTGACTGTCGTATCCCAAAAGAAAATCCTGTCGTTTCCATAGAAACGTTACTCGATTTAGAAGGAGAAGTCATAGAACCCATAGTATTTCATGGCGACGCAATTTCCGTGTGAATTCGTCAATGAGTGGGAGTGAGGGATGCAGTAAAGAAGGATTAGTGCAACGAGAGGGAGATACTCGTATCGCAAAAGAAAAGCCAGTCGTTTCCATAGAAACGATACTCGATTTAGAAGGAGAAGTCATAGAACCCATAGTATTTCATGGCGACGCATTTTCCGTGTGAATTCGTCAATGAGTGGGAGTGAGGTATGCAGTAAAGAAGGATTAGTGCATCGAGAGGGAGATACTCGTATCGCAAAAGAAAAGCCAGTCGTTTCCATAGAAACGTTACTCGATTTAGAAGGAGAAGTCATAGAACCCATAGTATTTCATGGCGACGCATTTTCCGTGTGAATTCGTCAATGAGTGGGAGTGAGGGATGCAGTAAAGAAAGATTAGTGCATCGAGAGGGAGATACTCGTATCGCAAAAGAAAAGCCAGTCGTTTCCATAGAAACGATACTCGATTTAGAAGGAGAAGTCATAGAACCCATAGTATTTCATGGCGACGCAATTTCCGTGTGAATTCGTCAATGAGTGGGAGTCAGGGATGCAGTAAAGACGGATTAGTGGATCGGAAATGTGACTGTCGTATCCCAAAAGAAAATCCTGTCGTTTCCATAGAAACATTACTCGATTTAGAAGGAGAAGTCATAGACCCATAGTATTTCATGGCGACGCAATTTCCGTGTGAATTCGTCAATGTGTATTAGTGAGGGATGCAGTAAAGACGGATTAGTGGATCGGAAATGTGATTGTCGTATCCCAAAAGAAAATCCTGTCGTTTCCATAGAAACGTTACTCGATTTAGAAGGAGAAGTCATAGAACCCATAGTATTTCATGGCGACGCAATTTCCGTGTGAATTCGTCAATGTGTATTAGTGAGAGATGCAGTAAAGACGGATTAGTGGATCGGAAATGTGACTGTCGTATCCCAAAAGAAAATCCTGTCGTTTCCATAGAAACGTTACTCGATTTAGAAGGAGAAGTCATAGAACCCATAGTATTTCATGGCGACGCAATTTCCGTGTGAATTCGTCAAAGAGTGGGAGTGAGGGATGCAGTAAAGAAGGATTAGTGCATCGAGAGGGAGATACTCGTATCGCAAAAGAAAAGCCAGTCGTTTCCATAGAAACGATACTCGATTTAGAAGGAGAAGTAATAGAACCCATAGTATTTCATAGCGACGCAATTTCCGTGTGAATTCGTCAATGAGTGGGAGTGAGGGATGCAGTAAAGAAGGATTAGTGCATCGAGAGGGAGATACTCGTATCGCAAAAGAAAAGCCAGTCGCTGCCATAGAAACGATACTCGATTTAGAAGGAGAAGTCATAGAACCCATAGTATTTCATGGCGACGCAATTTCCGTGTGAATTCGTCAATGTGTATTAGTGAGGGATGCAGTAAAGACGGATTAGTTTATCGGAAATGTGATTGTCGTATCGCAAAAGAAAAGCCAGTCGTTTCCATAGAAACGAAACTCGATTTAGAAGGAGAAGTCATAGAACACATAGTATTTCATGGCGACGCAATTTCCGTGTGAATACGTCAATGTGTATTAGTGAGGGATGCAGTAAAGACGGATTAGTGGATCCGAAATGTGATTGTCGTATCCCAAAAGAAAATCCTGTCGTTTCCATAGAAACGTTACTCGATTTAGAAGGAGAAGTCATAGAACCCATAGTATTTCATGCCGACGCAATTTCCGTATGAATTCGTCAATGTGTATTAGTGAGGGATGCAGTAAAGACGGATTAGTGGATCGGAAATGTGATTGTCGTATCGCAAAAGAAAAGCCAGTCGTTTCCATAGAAACGATACTCGATTTTGAAGGAGAAGTCATAGAACCCATAGTATTTCATAGCGACGCAATTTCCGTATGAATTCGTCAATGTGTATTAGTGAGGGATGCAGTAAAGACGGATTAGTGGATCGGAAATGTGATTGTCGTATCCCAAAAGAAAATCCTGTCGTTTCCATAGAAACGTTACTCGATTTAGAAGGAGAAGTCATAGAACCCATAGTTTTTCATGCCGACGCAATTTCCGTATGAATTCGTCAATGTGTATTAGTGAGGGATGCAGTAAAGACGGATTAGTGGATCGGAAATGTGATTGTCGTATCGCAAAAGAAAAGCCAGTCGTTTCCATAGAAACGATACTCGATTTAGAAGGAGAAGTCATAGAACCCATAGTATTTCATGGCGACGCAATTTCCGTGTGAATTCGTCAATGAGTGGGAGTCAGGGATGCAGTAAAGACGGATTAGTGGATCGGAAATGTGACTGTCGTATCCCAAAAGAAAATCCTGTCGTTTCCATAGAAACATTACTAGATTTAGAAGGAGAAGTCATAGACCCATAGTATTTCATGGCGACGCAATTTCCGTGTGAATTCGTCAATGTGTATTAGTGAGGGATGCAGTAAAGACGGATTAGTGGATCGGAAATGTGATTGTCGTATCCCAAAAGAAAATCCTGTCGTTTCCATAGAAACGTTACTCGATTTAGAAGGAGAAGTCATAGAACCCATAGTATTTCATGGCGACGCAATTTCCGTGTGAATTCGTCAATGTGTATTAGTGAGAGATGCAGTAAAGACGGATTAGTGGATCGGAAATGTGACTGTCGTATCCCAAAAGAAAATCCTGTCGTTTCCATAGAAACGTTACTCGATTTAGAAGGAGAAGTCATAGAACCCATAGTATTTCATGGCGACGCAATTTCCGTGTGAATTCGTCAAAGAGTGGGAGTGAGGGATGCAGTAAAGAAGGATTAGTGCATCGAGAGGGAGATACTCGTATCGCAAAAGAAAAGCCAGTCGTTTCCATAGAAACGATACTCGATTTAGAAGGAGAAATAATAGAACCCATAGTATTTCATAGCGACGCAATTTCCGTGTGAATTCGTCAATGAGTGGGAGTGAGGGATGCAGTAAAGAAGGATTAGTGCATCGAGAGGGAGATACTCGTATCGCAAAAGAAAAGCCAGTCGCTGCCATAGAAACGATACTCGATTTAGAAGGAGAAGTCATAGAACCCATAGTATTTCATGGCGACGCAATTTCCGTGTGAATTCGTCAATGTGTATTAGTGAGGGATGCAGTAAAGACGGATTAGTTTATCGGAAATGTGATTGTCGTATCGCAAAAGAAAAGCCAGTCGTTTCCATAGAAACGATACTCGATTTAGAAGGAGAAGTCATAGAACCCATAGTATTTCATGGCGACGCAATTTCCGTGTGAATACGTCAATGTGTATTAGTGAGGGATGCAGTAAAGACGGATTAGTGGATCGGAAATGTGATTGTCGTATCCCAAAAGAAAATCCTGTCGTTTCCATAGAAACGTTACTCGATTTAGAAGGAGAAGTCATAGAACCCATAGTATTTCATGCCGACGCAATTTCCATATGAATTCGTCAATGTGTATTAGTGAGGGATGCAGTAAAGACGGATTAGTGGATCGGAAATGTGATTGTCGTATCGCAAAAGAAAAGCCAGTCGTTTCCATAGAAACGATACTCGATTTTGAAGGAGAAGTCATAGAACCCATAGTATTTCATAGCGACGCAATTTCCGTATGAATTCGTCAATGTGTATTAGTGAGGGATGCAGTAAAGACGGATTAGTGGATCGGAAATGTGATTGTCGTATCGCAAAAGAAAAGCCAGTCGTTCCCATAGAAAAGATACTCGATTTAGAAGGAGAAATCATAGAACCCATAGTATTTCATAGCGACGCAATTTCCGTATGAATTCGTCAATGTGTATTAGTGAGGGATGCAGTAAAGACGGATTAGTGGATCGGAAATGTGATTGTCGTATCCCAAAAGAAAATCCTGTCGTTTCCATAGAAACGTTACTCGATTTAGAAGGAGAAGTCATAGAACCCATAGTATGTCATGGCGACGCAATTTCAGTGTGAATTCGTCAATGAGTGGGAGTGAGGGATGCAGTAAAGAAGGATTAGTGCATCGAGAGGGAGATACTCGTATCGCAAAAGAAAAGTCAGTCGTTTCCATAGAAACGATGCTCGATTTAGAAGGAGATGTCATAGAACCCATAGTATTTCATGGCGACGCAATTTCCGTGTGAATTCGTCAATGAGTGGGAGTGAGGGATGCAGTAAAGAAGGATTAGTGCATCGAGAGGGAGATACTCGTATCGCAAAAGAAAAGCCAGTCGTTTCCATAGAAACGATACTCGATTTAGAAGGAGAAGTCATAGAACCCATAGTATATCATAGCGACGCAATTTCCGTATGAATTCGTCAATGTGTATTAGTGAGGGATGCAGTAAAGACGGATTAGTGGATGGGAAATGTGATTGTCGTATCGCAAAAGAAAAGCCCTTCGTTTCCATAGAAACGATACTCGATTTAGAAGGAGAAGTCATAGAACCCATAGTATTTCATAGCGACGCAATTTCCGTATGAATTCGTCAAAGTGTATTAGTGAGGGATGCAGTAAAGACGGATTAGTGGATCGGTAATGTGATTGTCGTATCCCAAAAGAAAATCCTGTCGTTTCCATAGAAACGTTACTCGATTTAGAAGGAGAAGTCATAGAACCCATAGTATTTCATGGCGACGCAATTTCCGTGTGAATTCGTCAATGTGTATTAGTGAGGGATGCAGTAAAGACGGATTAGTGGATCGGTAATGTGATTGTCGTATCCCAAAAGAAAATCCTGTCGTTTCCATAGAAAAGTTACTCGATTTAGAAGGAGAAGTCATAGAACCCATAGTATTTCATAGCGACGCAATTTCCGTATGAATTCGTCAATGTGTATTAGTGAGGGATGCAGTAAAGACGGATTAGTGGATCGGAAATGTGATTGTCGTATCCCAAAAGAAAATCCTGACGTTTCCATAGAAACGTTACTCGATTTAGAAGGAGAAGTCATAGAACCCATAGTATTTCATGGCGACGCATTTTCCGTGTGAATTCGTCAATGAGTGGGAGTGAGGGATGCAGTAAAGAAGGATTAGTGCAACGAGAGGGAGATACTCGTATCGCAAAAGAAAAGCCAGTCGTTTCCATAGAAACGATACTCGATTTAGAAGGAGAAGTCATAGAACCCATAGTATTTCATGGCGACGCAATTTCCGTGTGAATTCGTCAATGAGTGGGAGTCAGGCATGCAGTAAAGACGGATTAGTGGATCGGAAATGTGACTGTCGTATCCCAAAAGAAAATCCTGTCGTTTCCATAGAAACGTTACTCGATTTAGAAGGAGAAGTCATAGACCCATAGTATTTCATGGCGACGCAATTTCCGTGTGAATTCGTCAATGTGTATTAGTGAGGGATGCAGTAAAGACGGATTAGTGGATCGGAAATGTGATTGTCGTATCCCAAAAGAAAATCCTGTCGTTTCCATAGAAACGTTACTCGATTTAGAAGGAGAAGTCATAGAACACATAGTATTTCATGGCGACGCAATTTCCGTGTGAATTCGTCAATGTGTATTAGTGAGGGATGCAGTAAAGACGGATTAGTGGATCGGAAATGTGATTGTCGTATCCCAAAAGAAAATCCTCTCGTTTCCATAGAAGCGTTACTCGATTTAGAAGGAGAAGTCATAGAACCCATAGTATTTCATGGCGACGCAATTTCCGTGTGAATTCGTCAAAGAGTGGGAGTGAGGGATGCAGTAAAGAATGATTAGTGCATCGAGAGGGAGATACTCGTATCGCAAAAGAAAAGCCAGTCGTTTCCATAGAAACGATACTCGATTTAGAAGGAGAAGTCATAGAACCCATAGTATTTCATAGCGACGCAATTTCCGTGTGAATTCGTCAATGAGTGGGAGTGAGGGATGCAGTAAAGAAGGATTAGTGCATCGAGAGGGAGATACTCGTATCGCAAAAGAAAAGCCAGTCGTTTCCATAGAAACGATAATCGATTTAGAAGGAGAAGTCATAGAACCCATAGTATTTCATGGCGACGCAATTTCCGTGTGAATTCGTCAATGTGTATTAGTGAGGGATGCAGTAAAGACGGATTAGTTTATCGGAAATGTGATTGTCGTATCGCAAAAGAAAATCCTGTCGTTGCCATAGAAACGTTACTCGATTTAGAAGGAGAAGTCATAGAACCCATAGTATTTCATGCCGACGCAATTTCCGTATGAATTCGTCAATGTGTATTAGTGAGGGATGCAGTAATGACGGATTAGTGGATCGGAAATGTGATTGTCGTATCGCAAAAGAAAAGCCAGTCGTTCCCATAGAAAAGATACTCGATTTAGAAGGAGAAGTCATAGAACCCATAGTATTTAATAGCGACGCAATTTCCGTATGAATTCGTCAATGTGTATTAGTGAGGGATGCAGTAAAGACGGATTAGTGGATCGGAAATGTGATAGTCGTATCCCAAAAGAAAATCCTGTCGTTTCCATAGAAACGTTACTCGATTTAGAAGGAGAAGTCATAGAACCCATAGTATTTCATGGCGACGCAATTTCCGTGTGAATTCGTCAATGGGTGGGAGTGAGGGATGCAGTAAAGAAGGATTAGTGCATCGAGACGGAGATACTCGTATCGCAAAAGAAAAGCCAGTCGTTTCCATAGAAACGATGCTCGATTTAGAAGGAGAAGTCATAGAACCCATAGTATTTCATGCCGACGCAATTTCCGTATGAATTCGTCAATGTGTATTAGTGAGGGATGCAGTAAAGACGGATTAGTGGATAGGAAATGTGATTGTCGTATCGCAAAAGAAATGCCAGTCGTTTCCATAGAAACGATACTCGATTTTGAAGGAGAAGTCATAGAACCCATAGTATTTCATAGCGACGCAATTTCCGTATGAATTCGTCAATGTGTATTAGTGAGGGATGCAGTAATGACGGATTAGTGGATCGGAAATGTGATTGTCGTATCGCAAAAGAAAAGCCAGTCGTTCCCATAGAAAAGATACTCGATTTAGAAGGAGAAGTCATAGAACCCATAGTATTTAATTGCGACGCAATTTCCGTATGAATTCGTCAATGTGTATTAGTGAGGGATGCAGTAAAGACGGATTAGTGGATCGGAAATGTGATAGTCGTATCCCAAAAGAAAATCCTGTCGTTTCCATAGAAACGTTACTCGATTTAGAAGGAGAAGTCATAGAACCCATAGTATTTCATGGCGACGCAATTTCCGTGTGAATTCGTCAATGGGTGGGAGTGAGGGATGCAGTAAAGAAGGATTAGTGCATCGAGACGGAGATACTCGTATCGCAAAAGAAAAGCCAGTCGTTTCCATAGAAACGATGCTCGATTTAGAAGGAGATGTCATAGAACCCATAGTATTTCATGGCGACGCAATTTCCGTGTGAATTCGTCAATGAGTGGGAGTGAGGGATGCAGTAAAGAAGGATTAGTGCATCGAGACGGAGATACTCGTATCGCAAAAGAAAAGCCAGTCGTTTCCATAGAAACGATACTCGATTTAGAAGGAGAAGTCATAGAACACATAGTATTTCATAGCGACGCAATTAGCGTATGAATTCGTCAGTGTGTATTAGTGAGGGATGCAGTAAAGACGGATTAGTGGATCGGAAATGTGATTGTCGTATCGCAAAAGAAAAGCCAGTCGTTTCCATAGAAACGATACTCGATTTAGAAGGAAAAGTCATAGAACCCATAGTATTTCATAGCGATGCAATTTCCGTATGAATTCGTCAATGTGTATTAGGGAGGGATGCAGTAAAGACGGATTAGTGGATCGGAAATGTGATTGTCGTATCCCAAAAGAAAATCCTGTCGTTTCCATAGAAACGTTACTCGATTTAGAAGGAGAAGTCATAGAACCCATAGTATTTCATGGCGACGCAATTTCCGTGTGAATTCGTCAATGTGTATTAGTGAGGGATGCAGTAAAGACGGATTAGTGGATCGGTAATGTGATTGTCGTATCCCAAAAGAAAATCCTGTCGTTTCCATAGAAAAGTTACTCGATTTAGAAGGAGAAGTCATAGAACCCATAGTATTTCATAGCGACGCAATTTCCGTATGAATTCGTCAATGTGTATTAGTGAGGGATGCAGTAAAGACGGATTAGTGGATCGGAAATGTGATTGTCGTATCCCAAAAGAAAATCCTGGCGTTTCCATAGAAACGTTACTCGATTTAGAAGGAGAAGTCATAGAACCCATAGTATTTCATGGCGACGCATTTTCCGTGTGAATTCGTCAATGAGTGGGAGTGAGGGATGCAGTAAAGAAGGATTAGTGCAACGAGAGGGAGATACTCGTATCGCAAAAGAAAAGCCAGTCGTTTCCATAGAAACGATACTCGATTTAGAAGGAGAAGTCATAGAACCCATAGTATTTCATGGCGACGCAATTTCCGTGTGAATTCGTCAATGAGTGGGAGTCAGGCATGCAGTAAAGACGGATTAGTGGATCGGAAATGTGACTGTCGTATCCCAAAAGAAAATCCTGTCGTTTCCATAGAAACGTTACTCGATTTAGAAGGAGAAGTCATAGACCCATAGTATTTCATGGCGACGCAATTTCCGTGTGAATTCGTCAATGTGTATTAGTGAGGGATGCAGTAAAGACGGATTAGTGGATCGGAAATGTGATTGTCGTATCCCAAAATAAAATCCTGTCGTTTCCATAGAAACGTTACTCGATTTAGAAGGAGAAGTCATAGAACACATAGTATTTCATGGCGACGCAATTTCCGTGTGAATTCGTCAATGTGTATTAGTGAGGGATGCAGTAAAGACGGATTAGTGGATCGGAAATGTGATTGTCGTATCCCAAAAGAAAATCCTCTCGTTTCCATAGAAGCGTTACTCGATTTAGAAGGAGAAGTCATAGAACCCATAGTATTTCATGGCGACGCAATTTCCGTGTGAATTCGTCAAAGAGTGGGAGTGAGGGATGCAGTAAAGAATGATTAGTGCATCGAGAGGGAGATACTCGTATCGCAAAAGAAAAGCCAGTCGTTTCCATAGAAACGATACTCGATTTAGAAGGAGAAGTCATAGAACCCATAGTATTTCATAGCGACGCAATTTCCGTGTGAATTCGTCAATGAGTGGGAGTGAGGGATGCAGTAAAGAAGGATTAGTGCATCGAGAGGGAGATACTCGTATCGCAAAAGAAAAGCCAGTCGTTTCCATAGAAACGATAATCGATTTAGAAGGAGAAGTCATAGAACCCATAGTATTTCATGGCGACGCAATTTCCGTGTGAATTCGTCAATGTGTATTAGTGAGGGATGCAGTAAAGACGGATTAGTTTATCGGAAATGTGATTGTCGTATCGCAAAAGAAAATCCTGTCGTTGCCATAGAAACGTTACTCGATTTAGAAGGAGAAGTCATAGAACCCATAGTATTTCATGCCGACGCAATTTCCGTATGAATTCGTCAATGTGTATTAGTGAGGGATGCAGTAATGACGGATTAGTGGATCGGAAATGTGATTGTCGTATCGCAAAAGAAAAGCCAGTCGTTCCCATAGTAAAGATACTCGATTTAGAAGGAGAAGTCATAGAACCCATAGTATTTAATAGCGACGCAATTTCCGTATGAATTCGTCAATGTGTATTAGTGAGGGATGCAGTAAAGACGGATTAGTGGATCGGAAATGTGATAGTCGTATCCCAAAAGAAAATCCTGTCGTTTCCATAGAAACGTTACTCGATTTAGAAGGAGAAGTCATAGAACCCATAGTATTTCATGGCGACGCAATTTCCGTGTGAATTCGTCAATGGGTGGGAGTGAGGGATGCAGTAAAGAAGGATTAGTGCATCGAGACGGAGATACTCGTATCGCAAAAGAAAAGCCAGTCGTTTCCATAGAAACGATGCTCGATTTAGAAGGAGAAGTCATAGAACCCATAGTATTTCATGCCGACGCAATTTCCGTATGAATTCGTCAATGTGTATTAGTGAGGGATGCAGTAAAGACGGATTAGTGGATCGGAAATGTGATTGTCGTATCGCAAAAGAAATGCCAGTCGTTTCCATAGAAACGATACTCGATTTTGAAGGAGAAGTCATAGAACCCATAGTATTTCATAGCGACGCAATTTCCGTATGAATTCGTCAATGTGTATTAGTGAGGGATGCAGTAATGACGGATTAGTGGATCGGAAATGTGATTGTCGTATCGCAAAAGAAAAGCCAGTCGTTCCCATAGAAAAGATACTCGATTTAGAAGGAGAAGTCATAGAACCCATAGTATTTAATTGCGACGCAATTTCCGTATGAATTCGTCAATGTGTATTAGTGAGGGATGCAGTAAAGACGGATTAGTGGATCGGAAATGTGATAGTCGTATCCCAAAAGAAAATCCTGTCGTTTCCATAGAAACGTTACTCGATTTAGAAGGAGAAGTCATAGAACCCATAGTATTTCATGGCGACGCAATTTCCGTGTGAATTCGTCAATGGGTGGGAGTGAGGGATGCAGTAAAGAAGGATTAGTGCATCGAGACGGAGATACTCGTATCGCAAAAGAAAAGCCAGTCGTTTCCATAGAAACGATGCTCGATTTAGAAGGAGATGTCATAGAACCCATAGTATTTCATGGCGACGCAATTTCCGTGTGAATTCGTCAATGAGTGGGAGTGAGGGATGCAGTAAAGAAGGATTAGTGCATCGAGACGGAGATACTCGTATCGCAAAAGAAAAGCCAGTCGTTTCCATAGAAACGATACTCGATTTAGAAGGAGAAGTCATAGAACACATAGTATTTCATAGCGACGCAATTAGCGTATGAATTCGTCAGTGTGTATTAGTGAGGGATGCAGTAAAGACGGATTAGTGGATCGGAAATGTGATTGTCGTATCGCAAAAGAAAAGCCAGTCGTTTCCATAGAAACGATACTCGATTTAGAAGGAAAAGTCATAGAACCCATAGTATTTCATAGCGATGCAATTTCCGTATGAATTCGTCAATGTGTATTAGGGAGGGATGCAGTAAAGACGGATTAGTGGATCGGAAATGTGATTGTCGTATCCCAAAAGAAAATCCTGTCGTTTCCATAGAAACGTTACTCGATTTAGAAGGAGAAGTCATAGAACCCATAGTATTTCATGGCGACGCAATTTCCGTGTGAATTCGTCAATGTGTATTAGTGAGGGATGCAGTAAAGACGGATTAGTGGATCGGAAATGTGATTGTCGTATCGCAGAAGAAAAGCCAGCCGTTTCCATAGAAACGTTACTCGATTTAGAAGGAGAAGTCATAGAACCCATAGTATTTCATAGCGACGCAATTTCCGTATGAATTCGTCAATGTGTATTAGTGAGGGATGCAGTAATGACGGATTAGTGGAACGGAAATGTGCTTGTGGTATCCCAAAAGAAAATCCTGTCGTTTCCATAGAAGCGTTACTCGATTTAGAAGGAGAAGTCATAGAACCCATAGTATTTCATGGCGACGCAATTTCCGTATGAATTCGTCAATGTGTATTAGTGAGGGATGCAGTAAAGACGGATTAGTGGATCGGAAATGTGATTGTCGTATCGCAAAAGAAAAGCCAGTCGTTTCCATTGAAACGATACTCGATTTAGAAGGAGAAGTCATAGAACCCATAGAATTTCATAGCGACGCAATTTCCGTATGAATTCGTCAATGTGTATTAGTGAGGGATGCAGTAAAGGCGGATTAGTGGATCGGAAATGTGATTGTCGTATCCCAAAAGAAAATCCTGTCTTTTCCATAGAAACGTTACTCGATTTAGAAGGAGAAGTCATAGAACCCACAGTATTTCATGGAGACGCAATTTCCGTGTGAATTCGTCAATGAGTGGGAGTGAGGGATGCAGTAAAGAAGGATTAGCGCATCGAGAGGGAGATACTCGTATCGCAAAAGAAAAGCCAGTCGTTTCCATAGAAACGTTACTCGATTTAGAAGGAGAAGTCATAGAACCCATAGTATTTCATGGCGACGCAATTTCCGTGTGAATTCGTCAATGAGTATTAGTGAGGGATGCAGTAAAGACGGATTAGTGGATCGGAAATGTGATTGTCGTATCACAAAAGAAAATCCTGTCGTTTCCATAGAAACGTTACTCGATTTAGAAGGAGAAGTCATAGAACCCATAGTATTTCATAGCGACGCAATTTCCGTATGAATTCGTCAATGTGTATTAGTGAGGGATGCAGTAAAGACAGATTAGTGGATCGGAAATGTGATTGTCGTATCGCAAAAGAAAAGCCAGTCGTTTCCATAGAAACAATACTCGATTTAGAAGGAGAAGTCATAGAACCCATAGTATTTCATGGCGACGCAATTTCCGTGTGAATTCGTCAATGTGTATTAGTGAGGGATGCAGTAAAGACGGATTAGTGGATCGGAAATGTGATTGTCGTACCCCAAAAGAAAATCCTGTCGTTTCCATAGAAACGTTACTCGATTTAGAAGGAGAAGTCATAGAACCCATAGTATTTCATAGCGACGCAATTTCCGTATGAATTCGTCAATGTGTATTAGTGAGGGATGCAGTAAAGACGGATTAGTGGATCGGAAATGTGATTGCCGTATCCCAGAAGAAAATCCTGTCGTTTCCATAGAAACGTTACTCGATTTAGAAGGAGAAGTCATAGAACCCATAGTATTCCATGGCGACGCAATTTCCGTGTGAATTCGTCAATGTGTATTAGTGAGGGATGCAGTAAAGACGGATTAGTGGATCGGAAATGTGATTGTCGTATCCCAAAATAAAATCCTGTCGTTTCCATAGAAACGTTACTCGATTTAGAAGGAGAAGTCATAGAACCCATAGTATATCATGGCGACGCAATTTCCGTGTGAATTCGTCAATGTGTATTAATGAGGGATGCAGTAAAGACGGATTAGTGGATCGGAAATGTGATTGTCGTATCCCAAAAGAAAATCCTGTCGTTTCCATAGAAACGTTACTCGATTTAGAAGGAGAAGTCATAGAACCCATAGTATTTCATGGCGACGCAATTTCCGGGATGCAGTACAGAAGGATTAGTGCATCGAGAGGGAGATACTCGTATCGCAAAAGAAAAGCCAGTCGTTTCCATAGAAACGTTACTCTATTTAGAAGGAGAAGTCATGGAACACATAGTATTTCTTGGCGACGCAATTTCCGTGTGAATTCGTCAATGTGTATTAATGAGGGATGCAGTAAAGACGGATTAGTGGATCGGAAATGTGATTGTGGTATCCCAAAAGAAAATCCTGTCGTTTCCATAGAAGCGTTACTCGATTTAGAAGGAGAAGTCATAGAACCCATAGTATTTCATGGCGACGCAATTTCCGTATGAATTCGTCAATGTGTATTAGTGAGGGATGCAGTAAAGACGGATTAGTGGATCGGAAATGTGATTGTCGTATCGCAAAAGAAAAGCCAGTCGTTTCCATAGAAACGATACTCGATTTAGAAGGAGAAGTCATAGAACCCATAGAATTTCATAGCGACGCAATTTCCGTATGAATTCGTCAATGTGTATTAGTGAGGGATGCAGTAAAGGCGGATTAGTGGATCGGAAATGTGATTGTCGTATCCCAAAAGAAAATCCTGTCATTTCCATAGAAACGTTACTCGATTTAGAAGGAGAAGTCATAGAACCCACAGTATTTCATGGAGACGCAATTTCCGTGTGAATTCGTCAATGAGTGGGAGTGAGGGATGCAGTAAAGAAGGATTAGCGCATCGAGGGGGAGATACTCGTATCGCAAAAGAAAAGCCAGTCGTTTCCATAGAAACGTTACTCGATTTAGAAGGAGAAGTCATAGAACCCATAGTATTTCATGGCGACGCAATTTCCGTGTGAATTCGTCAATGTGTATTAGTGAGGGATGCAGTAAAGAAGGATTAGTGCATCGAGAGGGAGATACTCGTATCGCAAATGACAAGCCATTCGTTTCCATAGAAACGTTACTCGATTTAGAATGAGAAGTCATAGAACCCATAGTATTTCATGGCGACGCAATTTCCGTGTGAATTCGTCAATGTGTATTAGTGAGGGATGCAGTAAAGACGGATTAGTGGATCGGAAATGTGATTGTCGTATCCCAAAAGAAATAGCTGTCGTTTCCATAGAAACGTTACTCGATTTAGAAGGCGAAGTCATAGAACCCATTGTATTTCATGGCGACGCAATTTCCGTGTGAATTCGTCAATGTGTATTAGTGAGGGATGCAGTAAAGACGGATTAGTGGATCGGAAATGTGATTGTCGTATCCCAAAAGAAAATCCTGTCGTTTCCATAGAAACGTTACTCGATGTAGAAGGAGAAGTCATAGAACCCATAGTATTTCATGGCGACGCAATTTCCGTGTGAATTCGTCAATGTGTATTAGTGAGGGATGCAGTAAAGACGGATAAGTGGATCGGAAATGTGATTGTCGTATCCCAAAAGAAAATCCTGTCGTTTCCATAGAAACGTTACTCGATTTAGAAGGAGAAGTCATAGAACCCATAGTATTTCATGGCGACGCAATTTCCGTGTGAATTCGTCAATGAGTGGGAGTGAGGGATGCAGTAGAGAGGGATTAGTGCATCGAGAGGGAGATACTCGTATCGCAAAAGAAAAGACAGTCGTTTCCATAGAAACGATACTCGATTTAGAAGGAGAAGTCATAGAACCCATAGTATTTCATAACGATGCAATTTCCGTATGAATTCGTCAATGTGTATTAGTGAGGGATGCAGTAAAGACGGATTAGTGGATCGGAAACGTGATTGTCGTATCCCAAAAGAAAATCCTGTCGTTTCCATAGAAACGTTACTCGATTTAGAAGGAGAAGTCATAGAACCCATAGTATTTCATGGCGACGCAATTTCCGTGTGAATTCGTCAATGAGTGGGAGTGAGGAATGCAGTAAAGAAGGATTAGTGCATCGAGAGGGAGATACTCGTATCGCAAATGACAAGCCATTCGTTTCCATAGAAACGTTACTCGATTTAGAATGAGAAGTCATAGAACCCATAGTATTTCATGGCGACGCAATTTCCGTGTGAATTCGTCAATGTGTATTAGTGAGGGATGCAGTAAAGACGGATTAGTGGATCGGAAATGTGATTGTCGTATCCCAAAAGAAATAGCTGTCGTTTCCATAGAAACGTTACTCGATTTAGAAGGCGAAGTCATAGAACCCATTGTATTTCATGGCGACGCAATTTCCGTGTGAATTCGTCAATGTGTATTAGTGAGGGATGCAGTAAAGACGGATTAGTGGATCGGAAATGTGATTGTCGTATCCCAAAAGAAAATCCTGTCGTTTCCATAGAAACGTTACTCGATGTAGAAGGAGAAGTCATAGAACCCATAGTATTTCATGGCGACGCAATTTCCGTGTGAATTCGTCAATGTGTATTAGTGAGGGATGCAGTAAAGACGGATAAGTGGATCGGAAATGTGATTGTCGTATCCCAAAAGAAAATCCTGTCGTTTCCATAGAAACGTTACTCGATTTAGAAGGAGAAGTCATAGAACCCATAGTATTTCATGGCGACGCAATTTCCGTGTGAATTCGTCAATGAGTGGGAGTGAGGGATGCAGTAGAGAGGGATTAGTGCATCGAGAGGGAGATACTCGTATCGCAAAAGAAAAGACAGTCGTTTCCATAGAAACGATACTCGATTTAGAAGGAGAAGTCATAGAACCCATAGTATTTCATAACGATGCAATTTCCGTATGAATTCGTCAATGTGTATTAGTGAGGGATGCAGTAAAGACGGATTAGTGGATCGGAAACGTGATTGTCGTATCCCAAAAGAAAATCCTGTCGTTTCCATAGAAAAGTTACTCGATTTAGAAGGAGAAGTCATAGAACCCATAGTATTTCATGGCGACGCAATTTCCGTGTGAATTCGTCAATGAGTGGGAGTGAGGAATGCAGTAAAGAACTATTAGTGCATCGAGAGGGAGATACTCGTATCGCAAAAGACAAGCCATTCGTTTCCATAGAAACGTTACTCGATTTAGAATGAGAAGTCATAGAACCCATAGTATTTCATTGCGACGCAATTTCCGTGTGAATTCGTCAATGTGTATTAGTGAGGGATGCAGTAAAGACGGATTAGTGGATCGGAAATGTGATTGTCGTATACCAAAAGAAAAAGCTGTCGTTCCATAGAAACGTTACTCGATTTAGAAGGCGAAGTCATAGAACCCATTGTATTTCATGGCGACGCAATTTCCGTGTGAATTCGTCAATGTGTATTAGTGAGGGATGCAGTAAAGACGGATTAGTGGATCGGAAATGTGATTGTCGTATCCCAAAAGAAAATCCTGTCGTTTCCATAGAAACGTTACTCGATTTAGAAGGAGAAGTCATAGAACCCATAGTATTTCATGGCGATGCAATTTCCGTGTGAATTCGTCAATGAGTGGGAGTGAGGGATGCAGTAAAGAAGGATTAGTGCATCGAGAGGGAGATACTCGTATCGCAAAAGAAAAGCCAGTCGTTTCCATACAAACGATACTCGATTTAGAAGGAGAAGTCATAGAACCCATAGTATTTCATAGCGACGCAATTTCCTTATGAATTCGTCAATGTGTATTAGTGAGGGATGCAGTAAAGACGGATTAGTGGATCGGGAATGTGATTGTCGTAATGCAAAGGAAAAGCCAGTCGTTTCCATAGAAACGATACTCGATTTAGAAGGTGAAGTCATAGAACCCATAGTATTTCATGGCGACGCAATTTCCGTGTGAATTCGTCAATGAGTGGGAGTGAGGGATGCAGTAAAGACGGATTAGTGGATCGGAAATGTGACTGTCGCATCCCAAAAGAAAATCCTGTCGTTTCCATAGAAACGTTACTCGATTTAGAAGGAGAAGTCGTAGATCCCATAGTATTTCATGGCGACGCAATTTCCGTGTGAATTCGTCAATGTGTATTAGTGAGGGATGCAGTAAAGACGGATTAGTGGATCGGAAATGTGATTGTCGTATCCCAAAAGAAAATCCTGTCGTTTCCATAGAAACGTTACTCGATTTAGAAAGAGAAGTCATAGAACCCATAGTATTTCATGGCGACGCAATTTCCGTGTGAATTCGTCAATGTGTATTAGTGAGGGATGCAGTAAAAACGGATTAGTGGATCGGAAATGTGATTGTCGTATCCCAAAAGAAAATCCTGTCGTTTCCATAGAAACGTTACTCGATTTAGAAGGAGAAGTCATAGAACCCATAGTATTTCATGGCGACGCAATTTCCGTGTGAATTCGTCAAAGAGTGGGAGTGATGGATGCAGTAAAGCAGGATTGGTGCATCGAGAGGGAGATACTCGTATCGCAAAAGTAAAGCCAGTCGTTTCCATAGAAACGATACTCGATTTAGAAGGAGAAGTCATAGAACCCATAGTATTTCATAGCGACGCAATTTCCGTGTGAATTCGTCAGTGAGTTGGAGTGAGGGATGCAGTAAAGAAGGATTAGTGCATCGAGAGGGAGATACTCGTATCGCAAAAGAAAAGCCAGTCGTTTCTATAGAAACGATACTCGATTTAGAAGGAGAAGTCATAGAACCCATATTATTTTATGGCGACGCAATTTCCGTGTGAATTCGTCAATGTGTATTAGTGAGGGATGCAGTAAAGACGGATTAGTGGATCGGAAATGTGATTGTCGTATCGCAAAAGAAAAGCCAGTCGTTTCCATAGAAACGATACGCGATTTAGAAGGAGAAGTCATAGAACCCATAGTATTTCATGGCGACACAATTTCCGTGTGAATTCGTCAATGTGTATTAGTGAGGGATGCAGTAAAGACGGATTAGTGGATCGGAAATGTGATTGTCGTATCCCAAAAGAAAATCCTTTCGTTTCCATAGAAACGTTACTCGATTTAGAAGGAGAAGTCATAGAACCCATAGTATTTCATGGCGACGCAATTTCCGTATGAATTCGTCAATGTGTATTAGTGAGGGATGCAGTAAAGACGGATTAGTGGATCGGAAATGTGATTGTCGTATCGCAAAAGAAAAGCCAGTCGTTTCCATAGAAACGATACTCTATTTAGAAGGAGAAGTCATAGAACCCATAGTATTTCATAGCGACGCAATTTCCGTATGAATTCGTCAATGTGTATTAGTGAGGGATGCAGTAAAGACGGATTAGTGGATCGGAAATGTGATTGTCGTATCGCAAAAGAAAAGCCAGTCGTTCCCATAGAAACGATACTCGATTTAGAAGGAGAAGTCATAGAACCCATAGTATTTCATAGCGACGCAATTTCCGTATGAATTCGTCATTGTGTATTAGTGAGGGGTGCAGTAAAGACGGATTAGTGGATCGGAAATGTGATTGTCGTATCCCAAAAGAAAATCCTGTCGTTTCCATAGAAACGTTACTCGATTTAGATGGAGAAGTCATAGAACTCATAGTATTTCATAGCGACGCAATTTCCGTGTGAATTCGTCAATGAGTGGGAGTGAGGGATGCAGTAAAGAAGGATTAGTGCATCGAGAGGGAGATACTCGTGTCGCAAAAGAAAAGCCAGTCGTTTCCATAGAAACGATGCTCGATTTAGAAGGAGAAGTCATAGAACCCATAGTATTTCATAGCGACGCAATATCCGTGTTAATTCGTCAATGAGTGAGAGTGAGGGATGCAGTAAAGAAGGATTAGTGCATCGAGAGGGAGATACTCGTATCGCAAAAGAAAAGCCAGTCGTTTCCATAGAAACGATACTCGATTTAGGAGGGGAAGTCATAGAACCCATAGTATTTCATGGCGACGCAATTTCCGTGTGAATTCGTCAATGAGTGGGAGTGAGGGATGCAGTAAAGAAGGATTAGTGCATCGAGAGGGAGATACTCGTATCGCAAAAGAAAAGCCAGTCGTTTCCATAGAAAAGATACTCGATTTAGAAGGAGAAGTCATAGAACCCATAGTATTTCATAGCGACGCAATTTCCGTATGAATTCGTCAATGTGTATTAATGAGGGATGCAGTAAAGACGGATTAGTGGATTGGAAATGTGATTGTCGTATCGCAAAAGAAAAGCCAGTCGTTTCCATAGAAACGATACTCGATTTAGAAGGAGACGTCATAGAACCCATAGTATTTCATAGCGACGCAATTTCCGTATGAATTCGTCAATGTGTATTAGTCAGGGATGCAGTAAAGACGGATTAGTGGATCGGAAATGTGATTGTCGTATCCCAAAAGAAAATCCTGTCGTTTCCATAGAAACGTTACTCGATTTAGAAGGAGAAGTCATAGAACCCATAGTATTTCATGGCGACGCAATTTCCGTGTGAATTCGTCATTGTGTATTAGTGAGGGATGCAGTAAAGACGGATTAGTGGAGCGGAAATGTGATTGTCGTATCCCAGAAGAAAATCCTGTCGTTTCCATAGAAACGTTACTCGATTTAGAAGGAGAAGTCATAGAACACATAGTATTTCATGGCGACGCAATTTCCGTGTGAATTCGTCAATGAGTGGGAGTGAAGGATGCAGCAAAGAAGGATTAGTGCATCGAGAGGGAGATACTCGTATCGCAAAAGAAAATCCAGTCGTTTCCATAGAAACGATACTCGATTTAGAAGGAGAAGTCATAGAACCCATAGTATTTCATAGCGACGCAATTTCCGTGTGAATTAGTCAATGAGTGGGAGTGAGGGATGCAGTAAAGAAGGATTAGTGCATCGAGAGGGAGATACTCGTATCGCAAAAGAAAAGCCAGTCGTTTCCAAAGAAACGATACTCGGTTCAGAAGGAGAAGTCATAGAACCCATAGTATTTCATGGCGACGCAATTTCCGTGTGAATTCGTCAATGAGCGGGAGTGAGGGATGCAGTAAAGAGGGATTAGTGCATCGAGAGGGAGATACTCGTATCGCAAAAGAAAAGCCAGTCGTTTCCATAGAAATGATACTCGATTTAGAAGGAGAAGTCATAGAATTCATAGTATTTCATAGCGACGCAATTTCCGTGTGAATTCGTCAATGTTTATTAGCGAGGGATGCAGTAAAGACGGATTAGTGGATCGGAAATGTGATTGTCGTATCGCAAAAGAAAAGCCAGTCGTTCCCATAGAAACGATACTCGATTTAGAAGGAGAAGTCATAGAACCCATAGTATTTCATAGCGACGCAATTTCCGTATGAATTCGTCATTGTGTATTAGTGAGGGATGCAGTAAAGACGGATTAGTGGATCGGAAATGTGATTGTCGTATCCCAAAAGAAAATCCTGTCGTTTCCATAGAAACGTTACTCGATTTAGAAGGAGAAGTCATAGAACCCATAGTATTTCATGGCGACGCAATTTCCGTGTGAATTCGTCAATGTGTATTAGTGAGGGATGCAGTAAAGACGGATTAGTGGATCGGAAATGTGATTGTCGTATCCCAAAAGAAAATCCTGTCGTTTCCATAGAAACGTTACTCGATTTAGATGGAGAAGTCATAGAACCCATAGTATTTCATAGCGACGCAATTTCCGTGTGAATTCGTCAATGAGTGGGAGTGAGGGATGCAGTAAAGAAGGATTAGTGCATCGAGAGGGAGATACTCGTATCGCAAAAGAAAAGCCAGTCGTTTCCATAGAAACGATACTCGATTTAGAAGGAGAAGTCATAGAACCCATAGTATTTCATGGCGACGCAATTTCCGTGTGAATTCGTCAATGAGTGGGAGTGAGGGATGCAGTAAAGAAGGATTAGTGCATCGAGAGGGAGATACTCGTATCGCAAAAGAAAAGCCAGTCGTTTCCATAGAAAAGATACTCGATTTAGAAGGAGAAGTCATAGAACCCATAGTATTTCATAGCGACGCAATTTCCGTATGAATCCATCAATGTGTATTAATGAGGGATGCAGTAAAGACGGATTAGTGGATCGGAAATTTGACTGTCGGATCGCAAAAGAAAAGCCAGTCGTTTCCATAGAAACGATACTCGATTTAGAAGGAGACGTCATGGAACCCATAGTATTTCATAGCGACGCAATTTCCGTATGAATTCGTCAATGTGTATTAGTCAGGGATGCAGTAAAGACGGATTAGTGGATCGGAAATGTGATTGTCGTATCCCAAAAGAAAATCCTGTCGTTTCCATAGAAACGTAACTCGATTTAGAAGGAGAAGTCATAGAACCCATAGTATTTCATGGCGACGCAATTTCCGTGTGAATTCGTCAATGTGTATTAGTGAGGGATGCAGTAAAGACGGATTAGTGGAGCGGAAATGTGATTGTCGTATCCCAAAAGAAAATCCTGTCGTTTCCATAGAAACGTTACTCGATTTAGAAGGAGAAGTCATAGAACACATAGTATTTCATGGCGACGCAATTTCCGTGTGAATTCGTCAATGAGTGGGAGTGAGGGATGCAGCGAAGAAGGATTAGTGCATCGAGAGGGAGATACTCGTATCGCAAAAGAAAATCCAGTCGTTTCCATTGAAACGATACTCGATTTAGAAGGAGAAGTCATAGAACCCATAGTATTTCATAGCGACGCAATTTCCGTGTGAATTAGTCAATGAGTGGGAGTGAGGGATGCAGTAAAGGAGGATTAGTGCATCGAGAGGGAGATACTCGTATCGCAAAAGAAAAGCCAGTCGTTTCCATAGAAACGATACTCGGTTCAGAAGGAGAAGTCATAGAACCCATAGTATTTCATGGCGACGCAATTTCCGTGTGAATTCGTCAATGAGTGGGAGTGAGGGATGCAGTAAAGAGGGATTAGTGCATCGAGAGGGAGATACTCGTATCGCAAAAGAAAAGCCAGTCGTTTCCATAGAAATGATACTCGATTTAGTAGGAGAAGTCATAGAACCCATAGTATTTCATAGCGACGCAATTTCCGTGTGAATTCGTCAATGTTTATTAGCGAGGGATGCAGTAAAGACGGATTAGTGGATCGGAAATGTGATTGTCGTATCCCAAAAGAAAATCCTGTCGTTTCCATAGAATTGTTACTCGATTTAGAAGGAGAAGTCATAGAATCCATAGTATTTCATGGCGACGCAATTTCCGTGTGAATTCGTCAATGAGTGGGAGTGAGGGATGCAGTAAAGAAGGATTAGTGCATCGAGAGGGAGATACTCGTATCGCAAAAGAAAAGCCAATCGTTTCCATAGAAACGATACTCCATTTAGAAGGAGAAGTCATAGAACCCATAGTATTTCATGGCGACGCAATTTCCGTGTTAATACGTCAATGTGTATTAGTGAGGGATGCAGTAAAGACGGATTAGTGGATCGGAAATGTGATTGTTGTATCGCAAAAGAAAAGCCAGTCGTTTCCATAGAAACGATACTCGATTTAGAAGGAGAAGTCATAGAACCCATAGTATTTCATAGCGACGCAATTTCCGTATGAATTCGTCAATGTGTATTAGTGAGGGATGCAGTAAAGACGGATTAGTGGATCGGAAATGTGATTGTCGTATCCCAAAAGAAAATCCTGTCGTTTCCATAGAAACGTTACTCGATTTAGAAGGAGAAGTCATAGTACCCATTGTATTTCATGGCGACGCAATTTCCGTGTGAATTCGTCAATGTGTATTAGTGAGGGATGCAGTAAAGACGGATTAGTGGATCGGAAATGTGATTGTCGTATCCCAAAAGAAAATCCTGTCGTTTCCATAGAAACGTTACTCGATTTAGAAGGAGAAGACATAGAACCCATAGTATTTCATGGCGACGCAATTTCCGTGTGAATTCGTCAATGAGTGGGAGTGAGGGATGCAGCAAAGAAGGATTAGTGCATCGAGAGGGAGATACTCGTATCGCAAAAGAAAAGCCAGTCGTTTCCATAGAAACGATACTCGATTTAGAAGGAGAAGTCATAGAACCCATAGTATTTCATAGCGACGCAATTTCCGTGTGAATTCGTCAATGAGTGGGAGTGAGGGATGCAGTAAAGAAGGATTAGTGCATCGAGAGGGAGATACTCGTATCGCAAAAGAAAAGCCAGTCGTTTCCATAGAAACGATACACAGTTTAGAAGGATAAGTCATAGAACCCATAGTATTTCATGGCGACGCAATTTCCATGTGAATTCGTCAATGAGTGGGAGTGAGGGATGCAGTAAAGAGGGATTAGTGCATCGAGAGGGAGATACTCGTATCGCAAAAGAAAAGCCAGTCGTTTCCATAGAAATGATACTCGATTTAGAAGGAGAAGTCATAGAACCCATAGTATTTCATAGCGACGCAATTTCCGTATGAATTCGTCAATGTGTATTGGTGAGGGGTGCAGTAAAGACGGATTAGTGGATCGGAAATGTGATTGTCGTATCCCAAAAGAAAATCCTGTCGTTTCCATAGAAACGTTACTCGATTTAGAAGGAGAAGTCATAGAACCCATAGTATTTCATGGCGACGCAATTTCCGTGTGAATTCGTCAATGTGTATTAGTGAGGGATGCAGTAAAGACGGATTAGTGGATCGGAAATGTGATTGTCGTATCCCAAAAGAAAATCCTGTCGTTTCCATAGAAACGTTACTCGATTTAGAAGGAGAAGTCATAGAACCCATAGTATTTCATGGCGACGCAATTTCCGTGTGAATTCGTCAATGTGTATTAGTGAGGGATGCAGTAAAGACGGATTAGTGGATCGGAAATGTGATTGTCGTATCCCAAAAGAAAATCCTGTCGTTTCCATAGAAACGTTACTCGATTTAGATGGAGAAGTCATAGAACCCATAGTATTTCATAGCGACGCAATTTCCGTGTGAATTCGTCAATGAGTGGGAGTGAGGGATGCAGTAAAGAAGGATTAGTGCATCGAGAGGGAGATACTCGTATCGCAAAAGAAAAGCCAGTCGTTTCCATAGATACGATGCTCGATTTAGAAGGAGAAGTCATAGAACCCATAGATATTTCATAGCGACGCAATATCCGTGTTAATTCGTCAATGAGTGGGAGTGAGGGATGCAGTAAAGTAGGATTAGTGCATCGAGAGGGAGATACTCGTATCGCAAAAGAAAAGCCAGTCGTTTCCATAGAAACGATACTCGATTTAGAAGGAGAAGTCATAGAACCCATAGTATTTCATGGCGACGCAATTTCCGTGTGAATTCGTCAATGAGTGGGAGTGAGGGATGCAGTAAAGAAGGATTAGTGCATCGAGAGGGAGATACTCGTATCGCAAAAGAAAAGCCAGTCGTTTCCATAGAAAAGATACTCGATTTAGAAGGAGAAGTCATAGAACCCATAGTATTTCATAGCGACGCAATTTCCGTATGAATCCGTCAATTTGTATTAATGAGGGATGCAGTAAAGACGGATTAGTGGATCGGAAATTTGACTGTCGGATCGCAAAAGAAAAGCCAGTCGTTTCCATAGAAACGATACTCGATTTAGAAGGAGACGTCATGGAACCCATAGTATTTCATAGCGACGCAATTTCCGTATGAATTCGTCAATGTGTATTAGTCAGGGATGCAGTAAAGACGGATTAGTGGATCGGAAATGTGATAGTCGTATCCCAAAAGAAAATCCTGTCGTTTCCATAGAAACGTAACTCGATTTAGAAGGAGAAGTCATAGAACCCATAGTATTTCATGGCGACGCAATTTCCGTGTGAATTCGTCAATGTGTATTAGTGAGGGATGCAGTAAAGACGGATTAGTGGAGCGGAAATGTGATTGTCGTATCCCAAAAGAAAATCCTGTCGTTTCCATAGAAACGTTACTCGATTTAGAAGGAGAAGTCATAGAACACATAGTATTTCATGGCGACGCAATTTCCGTGTGAATTCGTCAATGAGTGGGAGTGAGGGATGCAGCGAAGAAGGATTAGTGCATCGAGAGGGAGATACTCGTATCGCAAAAGAAAATCCAGTCGTTTCCATTGAAACGATACTCGATTTAGAAGGAGAAGTCATAGAACCCATAGTATTTCATAGCGACGCAATTTCCGTGTGAATTAGTCAATGAGTGGGAGTGAGGGATGCAGTAAAGGAGGATTAGTGCATCGAGAGGGAGATACTCGTATCGCAAAAGAAAAGCCAGTCGTTTCCATAGAAACGATACTCGGTTCAGAAGGAGAAGTCATAGAACCCATAGTATTTCATGGCGACGCAATTTCCGTGTGAATTCGCCAATGAGTGGGAGTGAGGGATGCAGTAAAGAGGGATTAGTGCATCGAGAGGGAGATACTCGTATCGCAAAAGAAAAGCCAGTCGTTTCTATAGAAATGATACTCGATTTAGAAGGAGAAGTCATAGAACCCATAGTATTTCATAGCGACGCAATTTCCGTGTGAATTCGTCAATGTTTATTAGCGAGGGATGCAGTAAAGACGGATTAGTGTATCGGAAATGTGATTGTCGTATCCCAAAAGAAAATCCTGTCGTTTCCATAGAATTGTTACTCGATTTAGAAGGAGAAGTCATAGAATCCATAGTATTTCATGGCGACGCAATTTCCGTGTGAATTCGTCAATGAGTGGGAGTGAGGGATGCAGTAAAGAAGGATTAGTGCATCGAGAGGGAGATACTCGTATCGCAAAAGAAAAGCCAATCGTTTCCATAGAAACGATACTCCATTTAGAAGGAGAAGTCATAGAACCCATAGTATTTCATGGCGACGCAATTTCCGTGTGAATTCGTCAATGTGTATTAGTGAGGGATGCAGTAAAGACGGATTAGTGGATCGGAAATGTGATTGTCGTATCCCAAAAGAAAATCCTGTCGTTTCCATAGAAACGTTACTCGATTTAGATGGAGAAGTCATAGAACCCATAGTATTTCATAGCGACGCAATTTCCGTGTGAATTCGTCAATGAGTGGGAGTGAGGGATGCAGTAAAGAAGGATTAGTGCATCGAGAGGGAGATACTCGTATCGCAAAAGAAAAGCCAGTCGTTTCCATAGAAACGATACTCGATTTAGAAGGAGAAGTCATAGATCCCATAGTATTTCATGGCGACGCAATTTCCGTGTGAATTCGTCAATGAGTGGGAGTGAGGGATGCAGTAAAGAAGGATTAGTGCATCGAGAGGGAGATACTCGTATCGCAAAAGAAAAGCCAGTCGTTTCCATAGAAAAGATAGTCGATTTAGAAGGAGAAGTCATAGAACCCATAGTATTTCATAGCGACGCAATTTCCGTATGAATCCATCAATGTGTATTAATGAGGGATGCAGTAAAGACGGATTAGTGGATCGGAAATTTGACTGTCGGATCGCAAAAGAAAAGCCAGTCGTTTCCATAGAAACGATACTCGATTTAGAAGGAGACGTCATGGAACCCATAGTATTTCATAGCGACGCAATTTCCGTATGAATTCGTCAATGTGTATTAGTCAGGGATGCAGTAAAGACGGATTAGTGGATCGGAAATGTGATTGTCGTATCCCAAAAGAAAATCCTGTCGTTTCCATAGAAACGTAACTCGATTTAGAAGGAGAAGTCATAGAACCCATAGTATTTCATGGCGACGCAATTTCCGTGTGAATTCGTCAATGTGTATTAGTGAGGGATGCAGTAAAGACGGATTAGTGGAGCGGAAATGTGATTGTCGTATCCCAAAAGAAAATCCTGTCGTTTCCATAGAAACGTTACTCGATTTAGAAGGAGAAGTCATAGAACACATAGTATTTCATGGCGACGCAATTTCCGTGTGAATTCGTCAATGAGTGGGAGTTAGGGATGCAGCGAAGAAGGATTAGTGCATCGAGAGGGAGATACTCGTATCGCAAAAGAAAATCCAGTCGTTTCCATTGAAACGATACTCGATTTAGAAGGAGAAGTCATAGAACCCATAGTATTTCATAGCGACGCAATTTCCGTGTGAATTAGTCAATGAGTGGGAGTGAGGGATGCAGTAAAGGAGGATTAGTGCATCGAGAGGGAGA
This sequence comes from Schistocerca piceifrons, assembly GCF_021461385.2. Taxonomy (NCBI): domain Eukaryota; kingdom Metazoa; phylum Arthropoda; class Insecta; order Orthoptera; family Acrididae; genus Schistocerca; species Schistocerca piceifrons. The sequence goes on from NW_025727551.1 coordinate 6,613,169, forward strand.
TACTCGTATCGCAAAAGAAAAGCCAGTCGTTTCCATAGAAACGATACTCGGTTCAGAAGGAGAAGTCATAGAACCCATAGTATTTCATGGCGACGCAATTTCCGTGTGAATTCGTCAATGAGTGGGAGTGAGGGATGCAGTAAAGAGGGATTAGTGCATCGAGAGGGAGATACTCGTATCGCAAAAGAAAAGCCAGTCGTTTCCATAGAAATGATACTCGATTTAGTAGGAGAAGTCATAGAACCCATAGTATTTCATAGCGACGCAATTTCCGTGTGAATTCGTCAATGTTTATTAGCGAGGGATGCAGTAAAGACGGATTAGTGGATCGGAAATGTGATTGTCGTATCCCAAAAGAAAATCCTGTCGTTTCCATAGAATTGTTACTCGATTTAGAAGGAGAAGTCATAGAATCCATAGTATTTCATGGCGACGCAATTTCCGTGTGAATTCGTCAATGAGTGGGAGTGAGGGATGCAGTAAAGAAGGATTAGTGCATCGAGAGGGAGATACTCGTATCGCAAAAGAAAAGCCAATCGTTTCCATAGAAACGATACTCCATTTAGAAGGAGAAGTCATAGAACCCATAGTATTTCATGGCGACGCAATTTCCGTGTTAATTCGTCAATGTGTATTAGTGAGGGATGCAGTAAAGACGGATTAGTGGATCGGAAATGTGATTGTTGTATCGCAAAAGAAAAGCCAGTCGTTTCCATAGAAACGATACTCGATTTAGAAGGAGAAGTCATAGAACCCATAGTATTTCATAGCGACGCAATTTCCGTATGAATTCGTCAATGTGTATTAGTGAGGGATGCAGTAAAGACGGATTAGTGGATCGGAAATGTGATTGTCGTATCCCAAAAGAAAATCCTGTCGTTTCCATAGAAACGTTACTCGATTTAGAAGGAGAAGTCATAGTACCCATTGTATTTCATGGCGACGCAATTTCCGTGTGAATTCGTCAATGTGTATTAGTGAGGGATGCAGTAAAGACGGATTAGTGGATCGGAAATGTGATTGTCGTATCCCAAAAGAAAATCCTGTCGTTTCCATAGAAACGTTACTCGATTTAGAAGGAGAAGACATAGAACCCATAGTATTTCATGGCGACGCAATTTCCGTGTGAATTCGTCAATGAGTGGGAGTGAGGGATGAAGCAAAGAAGGATTAGTGCATCGAGAGGGAGATACTCGTATCGCAAAAGAAAAGCCAGTCGTTTCCATAGAAACGATACTCGATTTAGAAGGAGAAGTCATAGAACCCATAGTATTTCATAGCGACGCAATTTCCGTGTGAATTCGTCAATGAGTGGGAGTGAGGGATGCAGTAAAGAAGGATTAGTGCATCGAGAGGGAGATACTCGTATCGCAAAAGAAAAGCCAGTCGTTTCCATAGAAACGATACACAGTTTAGAAGGATAAGTCATAGAACCCATAGTATTTCATGGCGACGCAATTTCCATGTGAATTCGTCAATGAGTGGGAGTGAGGGATGCAGTAAAGAGGGATTAGTGCATCGAGAGGGAGATACTCGTATCGCAAAAGAAAAGCCAGTCGTTTCCATAGAAATGATACTCGATTTAGAAGGAGAAGTCATAGAACCCATAGTATTTCATAGCGACGCAATTTCCGTATGAATTCGTCAATGTGTATTGGTGAGGGGTGCAGTAAAGACGGATTAGTGGATCGGAAATGTGATTGTCGTATCCCAAAAGAAAATCCTGTCGTTTCCATAGAAACGTTACTCGATTTAGAAGGAGAAGTCATAGAACCCATAGTATTTCATGGCGACGCAATTTCCGTGTGAATTCGTCAATGTGTATTAGTGAGGGATGCAGTAAAGACGGATTAGTGGATCGGAAATGTGATTGTCGTATCCCAAAAGAAAATCCTGTCGTTTCCATAGAAACGTTACTCGATTTAGAAGGAGAAGTCATAGAACCCATAGTATTTCATGGCGACGCAATTTCCGTGTGAATTCGTCAATGTGTATTAGTGAGGGATGCAGTAAAGACGGATTAGTGGATCGGAAATGTGATTGTCGTATCCCAAAAGAAAATCCTGTCGTTTCCATAGAAACGTTACTCGATTTAGATGGAGAAGTCATAGAACCCATAGTATTTCATAGCGACGCAATTTCCGTGTGAATTCGTCAATGAGTGGGAGTGAGGGATGCAGTAAAGAAGGATTAGTGCATCGAGAGGGAGATACTCGTATCGCAAAAGAAAAGCCAGTCGTTTCCATAGATACGATGCTCGATTTAGAAGGAGAAGTCATAGAACCCATAGTATTTCATAGCGACGCAATATCCGTGTTAATTCGTCAATGAGTGGGAGTGAGGGATGCAGTAAAGTAGGATTAGTGCATCGAGAGGGAGATACTCGTATCGCAAAAGAAAAGCCAGTCGTTTCCATAGAAACGATACTCGATTTAGAAGGAGAAGTCATAGAACCCATAGTATTTCATGGCGACGCAATTTCCGTGTGAATTCGTCAATGAGTGGGAGTGAGGGATGCAGTAAAGAAGGATTAGTGCATCGAGAGGGAGATACTCGTATCGCAAAAGAAAAGCCAGTCGTTTCCATAGAAAAGATACTCGATTTAGAAGGAGAAGTCATAGAACCCATAGTATTTCATAGCGACGCAATTTCCGTATGAATCCGTCAATTTGTATTAATGAGGGATGCAGTAAAGACGGATTAGTGGATCGGAAATTTGACTGTCGGATCGCAAAAGAAAAGCCAGTCGTTTCCATAGAAACGATACTCGATTTAGAAGGAGACGTCATGGAACCCATAGTATTTCATAGCGACGCAATTTCCGTATGAATTCGTCAATGTGTATTAGTCAGGGATGCAGTAAAGACGGATTAGTGGATCGGAAATGTGATAGTCGTATCCCAAAAGAAAATCCTGTCGTTTCCATAGAAACGTAACTCGATTTAGAAGGAGAAGTCATAGAACCCATAGTATTTCATGGCGACGCAATTTCCGTGTGATTTCGTCAATGTGTATTAGTGAGGGATGCAGTAAAGACGGATTAGTGGAGCGGAAATGTGATTGTCGTATCCCAAAAGAAAATCCTGTCGTTTCCATAGAAACGTTACTCGATTTAGAAGGAGAAGTCATAGAACACATAGTATTTCATGGCGACGCAATTTCCGTGTGAATTCGTCAATGAGTGGGAGTGAGGGATGCAGCGAAGAAGGATTAGTGCATCGAGAGGGAGATACTCGTATCGCAAAAGAAAATCCAGTCGTTTCCATTGAAACGATACTCGATTTAGAAGGAGAAGTCATAGAACCCATAGTATTTCATAGCGACGCAATTTCCGTGTGAATTAGTCAATGAGTGGGAGTGAGGGATGCAGTAAAGGAGGATTAGTGCATCGAGAGGGAGATACTCGTATCGCAAAAGAAAAGCCAGTCGTTTCCATAGAAACGATACTCGGTTCAGAAGGAGAAGTCATAGAACCCATAGTATTTCATGGCGACGCAATTTCCGTGTGAATTCGTCAATGAGTGGGAGTGAGGGATGCAGTAAAGAGGGATTAGTGCATCGAGAGGGAGATACTCGTATCGCAAAAGAAAAGCCAGTCGTTTCCATAGAAATGATACTCGATTTAGAAGGAGAAGTCATAGAACCCATAGTATTTCATAGCGACGCAATTTCCGTGTGAATTCGTCAATGTTTATTAGCGAGGGATGCAGTAAAGACGGATTAGTGTATCGGAAATGTGATTGTCGTATCCCAAAAGAAAATCCTGTCGTTTCCATAGAAACGATACTCGATTTAGAAGGAGAAGTCATAGAACCCATAGTATTTCATAGCGACGCAATTTCCGTATGAATTCGTCAATGTGTATTAGTGAGGGATGCAGTAAAGACGGATTAGTGGATCGGAAATGTGATTGTCGTATCCCAAAAGAAAATCCTGTCGTTTCCATAGAAACGTTACTCGATTTAGAAGGAGAAGTCATAGTACCCATAGTATTTCATGGCGACGCAATTTCCGTGTGAATTCGTCAATGTGTATTAGTGAGGGATGCAGTAAAGACGGATTAGTGGATCGGAAATGTGATTGTCGTATCCCAAAAGAAAATCCTGTCGTTTCCATAGAAACGTTACTCGATTTAGAAGGAGAAGACATAGAACCCATAGTATTTCATGGCGACGCAATTTCCGTGTGAATTCGTCAATGAGTGGGAGTGAGGGATGCAGCAAAGAAGGATTAGTGCATCGAGAGGGAGATACTCGTATCGCAAAAGAAAAGCCAGTCGTTTCCATAGAAACGATACTCGATTTAGAAGGAGAAGTCATAGAACCCATAGTATTTCATAGCGACGCAATTTCCGTGTGAATTCGTCAATGAGTGGGAGTGAGGGATGCAGTAAAGAAGGATTAGTGCATCGAGAGGGAGATACTCGTATCGCAAAAGAAAAGCCAGTCGTTTCCATAGAAACGATACACAGTTTAGAAGGATAAGTCATAGAACCCATAGTATTTCATGGCGACGCAATTTCCGTGTGAATTCGTCAATGAGTGGGAGTGAGGGATGCAGTAAAGAGGGATTAGTGCATCGAGAGGGAGATACTCGTATCGCAAAAGAAAAGCCAGTCGTTTCCATAGAAATGATACTCGATTTAGAAGGAGAAGTCATAGAACCCATAGTATTTCATAGCGACGCAATTTCCGTATGAATTCGTCAATGTGTATTAGTGAGGGGTGCAGTAAAGACGGATTAGTGGATCGGAAATGTGATTGTCGTATCCCAAAAGAAAATCCTGTCGTTTCCATAGAAACGTTACTCGATTTAGGAGGAGAAGTCATAGAACCAATAGTATTTCATGGCGACGCAATTTCCGTGTGAATTCGTCAATGTGTATTAGTGAGGGATGCAGTAAAGACGGATTAGTGGATCGGAAATGTCATTGTCGTATCCCAAAAGAAAATCCTGTCGTTTCCATAGAAACGTTACTCGATTTGGAAGGAGAAGTCATAGAACCCATAGTAATTCATGGCGACGCAATTTCCGTGTGAATTCGTCAATGAGTGGGAGTGAGGGATGCAGTAAAGAAGGATTAGTGCATCGAGAGGGAGATACTCGTATCGCAAAAGAAAAGCCAGTCGTTTCCATAGAAACGATACTCGATTTAGAAGGAGAAGTCATAGAACCCATACTATTTCATGGCGACGCAATTTCCGTGTGAATTCGTCAATGTGTATTAGTGACGGGTGCAGTAAAGACGGATTAGTGGATCGGAAATGTGATTGTCGTACCGCAAAAGGAAAGCCAGTCGTTTCCATAGAAACGATACTCGATGTAGAAGGAGAAGTCATAGAACGCATAGTATTTCATGGCGACGCAATTTCCGTGTGAATTCGTCAATGTCTATTAGTGAGGGATGCAGTAAAGACGGATTAGTGGATCGGAAATGTGATTGTCGTATCCCAAAAGAAAATCCTGCCGTTTCCATAGAAACGTTACTCGATTTAGAAGGAGAAGTCATAGAACCCATAGTATTTCATGGCGACGCAATTTCCGTGTGAATTCGTCAATGTGTATTAGTGAGGGATGCAGCAAAGACGGATTAGTGGATCGCAAATGTGATTGTCGTATCCCAAAACAAAATCCTGTCGTTACCATAGAAACGTTACTCGATTTAGAAGGAGAAGTCATAGAACCCATAGTATTTCATGGCGACGCAATTTCCGTGTGAATTCGTCAATGTGTATTAGTGAGGGATGCAGTAAAGACGGATTAGTGGATCGGAAATGTGATTGTCGTATCCCAAAAGAAAATCCTGTCGTTTCCATAGAAACGTTACTCGATTTAGAAGGAGAAGTCATAGAACCCATAGTATTTCATGGCGACGCAATTTCCGTGTGAAATCGTCAATGTGTATTAGTGAGGGATGCAGTAAAGACGGATTAGTGGATCGGAAATGTGATTGTCGTATCCCAAAAGAAAATCCTGTCGTTTCCATAGAAACGTTACTCGATTTAGAAGGAGAAGTCATAGAACACATAGTATTTCATGGCGACGCAATTTCCGTGTGAATTCGTCAATGTGTATTAGTGAGGGGTGCAGTAAAGACGGATTAGTGGATCGCAAATGTGATTGTCGTATCCCAAAAGAAAATCCTGTCGTTACCATAGAAACGTTACTCGATTTAGAAGGAGAAGTCATAGAACCCATAGTATTTCATGGCGACGCAATTTCCGTGTGAAATCGTCAATGTGTATTAGTGAGGGATGCAGTAAAGACGGATTAGTGGATCGGAAATGTGATTGTCGTATCCCAAAAGAAAATCCTGTCGTTTCCATAGAAACGTTACTCGATTTAGAAGGAGAAGTCATAGAACACATAGTATTTCATGGCGACGCAATTTCCGTGTGAATTCGTCAATGTGTATTAGTGAGGGATGCAGTAAAGACGGATTAGTGGATCGGAAATGTGATTGTCGTATCCCAAAAGAAAATCCTGTCGTTTCCATAGAAACGATACTCGATTTAGGAGGAGAAGTCATAGAACACATAGTATTTCATGACGACGCAATTTCCGTGTGAATTCGTCAATGTGTATTAGAGAGGGATGCAGTAAAGGCGGATTAGTGGATCGGAAATGTGATTGTCGTATCCCAAAAGAAAATCCTGTCGTTTCCATAGAAACGTTACTCGATTTAGAAGGAGAAGTCATAGAACCCATAGTATTTCATGGCGACGCAATTTCCGTGTGAATTCGTCAATGTGTATTAGTGAGGGATGCAGTAAAGACGGATTAGTGGATCGGAAATGTGATTGTCGTATCCCAAAAGAAAATCCTGTCGTTTCCATAGAAACGTTACTCGATGTAGAAGGAGAAGTCATAGAACCCATAGTATTTCATGGCGACGCAATTTCCGTGTGAATTCGTCAATGTGTATTAGTGAGGGATGCAGTAAAGACGGATTAGTGGATCAGAAATGTGATTGTCGTATCCCAAAAGAAAATCCTGTCGTTACCATAGAAACGTTACTCGATTTAGAAGGAGAAGTCATAGAACTCATAGTATTTCATGGCGACGCAATTTCCGTATGAATTCGTCAATGTGTATTAGTGAGGGATGCAGTAAAGACGGATTAGTGGATCGGAAATGTGATTGTCGTATCCCAAAAGAAAATCCAGTCGTTTCCATAGAAACAATACTCGATTTAGAAGGAGAAGTCATAGAACCCATAGTATTTCATGGCGACGCAATTTCCGTGTGAATTCGTCCATGTGTATTAGAGAGGGATGCAGTAAAGACGGATTAGTGGATCGGAAACGTGATTGTCGTATCCCAAAAGAAAATCCTGTCGTTTCCATAGAAACGTTACTCGATTTATAAGGAGAAGTCATAGAACCCATAGTATTTCATGGCGACGCAATTTCCGTGTGAATTCGTCAATGAGTGGGAGTGAGGGATGCAGTAAAGAAGGATTAGTGCATCGAGAGGGAGATACTCGTATCGCAAAAGAAAAGCCAGTCGTTTCCATAGAAACGATACTCGATTTAGAAGGAGAAGTCATAGAACCCATACTATTTCATGGCGACGCAATTTCCGTGTGAATTCGTCAATGTGTATTAGTGAGGGATGCAGTAAAGACGGATTAGTGGATCGGAAATGTGATTGTCGTATCCCAAAAGAAAATCCTGTCGTTACCATAGAAACGTTACTCGATTTAGAAGGAGAAGTCATAGAACCCATAGTATTTCATGGCGACGCAATTTCCGTGTGAATTCGTCAATGTGTATTAGTGAGGGATGCAGTAAAGACGGATTAGTGGATCGGAAATGTGATTGTCGTATCCCAAAAGAAAATCCTGTCGTTTCCATAGAAACGTTACTCGATTTAGAAGGAGAAGTCATAGAACCCATAGTATTTCATGGCGACGCAATTTCCGTGTGAAATCGTCAATGTGTATTAGTGAGGGATGCAGTAAAGACGGATTAGTGGATCGGAAATGTGATTGTCGTATCCCAAAAGAAAATCCTGTCGTTTCCATAGAAACGTTACTCGATTTAGAAGGAGAAATCATAGAACACATAGTATTTCATGGCGACGCAATTTCCGTGTGAATTCGTCAATGTGTAGTAGTGAGGGATGCAGTAAAGACGGATTAGTGGATCGGAAATGTGATTGTCGTATCCCAAAAGAAAATCCTGTCGTTTCCATAGAAACGATACTCGATTTAGAAGGAGAAGTCATAGAACACATAGTATTTCATGACGACGCAATTTCCGTGTGTATTCGTCAATGTGTATTAGAGAGGGATGCAGTAAAGGCGGATTAGTGGATCGGAAATGTGATTGTCGTATCCCAAAAGAAAATCCTGTCGTTTCCATAGAAACGTTACTCGATTTAGAAGGAGAAGTCATAGAACACATAGTATTTCATGGCGACGCAATTTCCGTGTGAATTCGTCAATGTGTATTAGTGAGGGATGCAGTAAAGACGGATTAGTGGATCGCAAATGTGATTGTCGTATCCCAAAAGAAAATCCAGTCGTTACCATAGAAACGTTACTCGATTTAGAAGGAGAAGTCATAGAACCCATAGGATTTCATGGCGACGCAATTTCCGTGTGAATTCGTCAATGTGTATTGGTGAGGGATGCAGTAAAGACGGATTAGTGGATCGGAAATGTGATTGTCGTATCCCAAAAGAAAATCCTGTCGTTTCCATAGAAACGTTACTCGATTTAGAAGGAGAAGTCATAGAACCCATAGTATTTCATGGCGACGCAATTTCCGTGTGAAATCGTCAATGTGTATTAGTGAGGGATGCAGTAAAGACGGATTAGTGGATCGGAAATGTGATTGTCGTATCCCAAAAGAAAATCCTGTCGTTTCCATAGAAACGTTACTCGATTTAGAAGGAGAAGTCATAGAACACATAGTATTTCATGGCGACGCAATTTCCGTGTGAATTCGTCAATGTGTAGTAGTGAGGGATGCAGTAAAGACGGATTAGTGGATCGGAAATGTGATTGTCGTATCCCAAAAGAAAATCCTGTCGTTTCCATAGAAACGATACTCGATTTAGAAGGAGAAGTCATAGAACACATAGTATTTCATGACGACGCAATTTCCGTGTGTATTCGTCAATGTGTATTAGAGAGGGATGCAGTAAAGGCGGATTAGTGGATCGGAAATGTGATTGTCGTATCCCAAAAGAAAATCCTGTCGTTTCCATAGAAACGTTACTCGATTTAGAAGGAGAAGTCATAGAACCCATAGTATTTCATTGCGACGAAATTTCCGTGTGAATTCGTCAATGTGTATTAGTGAGGGATGCAGTAAAGACGGATTAGTGGATCGGAAATGTGATTGTCGTATCCCAAAAGAAAATCCTGTCGTTTCCATAGAAACGTTACTCGATTTAGAAGGAGAAGTCATAGAACCCATAGTATTTCATGGCGACGCAATTTCCGTGTGAATTCGTCAATGTGTATTAGTGAGGGATGCAGTAAAGACGGATTAGTGGATCAGAAATGTGATTATCGTATCCCAAAAGAAAATCCTGTCGTTACCATAGAAACGTTACTCGATTTAGAAGGAGAAGTCATAGAACCCATAGTATTTCATGGCGACGCAATTTCCGTATGAATTCGTCAATGTGTATTAGTGAGGGATGCAGTAAAGACGGATTAGTGGATCGGAAATGTGATTGTCGTATCCCAAAAGAAAATCCAGTCGTTTCCATAGAAACGATACTCGACTTAGAAGGAGAAGTCATAGAACCCATAGTATTTCATGGCGACGCAATTTCCGTGTGAATTCGTCCATGAGTATTAGAGAGGGATGCAGTAAAGACGGATTAGTGGATCGGAAACGTGATTGTCGTATTCCAAAAGAAAATCCTGTCGTTTCCATAGAAACGTTACTCGATTTATAAGGAGAAGTCATAGAACCCATAGTATTTCATGGCGACGCAATTTCCGTGTGAATTCGTCAATGTGTATTAGTGAGGGATGCAGTAAAGACGGATTAGTGGATCGGAAGTGTGATTGTCGTATCGCAAAAGAAAATCCTGTCGTTTCCATAGAAACGTTGCTCGATTTAGAAGGAGAAGTCATAGAACCCATAGTATTTCATGGCGACGCAATTTCCGTGTGAATTCGTCAATGAGTGGGAGTGAGGGATGCAGTAAAGAAGGATTAGTGCATCGAGAGGGAGATACTCGTTTCGCAAAAGAAAAGCCAGTCGTTTCCATAGAAACGATACTCGATTTAGAAGGAGAAGTCATAGAACCCATAGTATTTCATAGCGACGCAATTTCCGTATGAATTCGTCAATGTGTATTAGTGAGGGATGCAGTAAAGACGGATTAGTGGATCGGAAATGTGATTGTCGTATCGCAAAAGAAAAGCCAGTCGTTTCCATAGAAACGATACTCGATTTAGAAGGAGAAGTCATAGAACCCATAGTATTTCATAGCGACGCAATTTCCTTATGAATTCGTCAATGTGTATTAGTGAGGGATGCAGTAAAGACGGATTGGTGGATCGGAATTGTGATTGTCGTATCGCAAAAGAAAAGCCAGTCGTTTCCTTAGAAACGATACTCGATTTTGAAGGCGAAGTCATAGAATCCATAGTATTTCATAGCGACGCAATTTCCGTATGAATTCGTCAATGTGTAATAGTGAGGAATGCAGTAAAGACGGATTAGTGGATCGGAAATGTGATTGTCGTATCCCAAAAGAAAATCCTGTCGTTTCCATAGAAACGTTACTCGATTTAGAAGGAGAAGTCATAGAACCCATAGTATTTCATGGCGACGCAATTTCCGTGTGAATTCGTCAATGTGTATTAGTGAGGGATGCACTAAAGACGGATTAGTGGATCGGAAATGTGATTGTCGTATCCCAAAAGAAAATCCTGTCGTTTCCATAGAAACGTTAGTCGATTTAGAAGGAGAAGTCATAGAACCCATAGTATTTAATGGCGGCGCAATTTCCGTGTGAATTCGTCAATGTGTATTAGTGAGGGATGCAGTAAAGACGGATTAGTGGATCGGAAATGTGATTGTCGTATACCAAAAGAAAATCCTGTCGTTTCCACAGAAACGTTACTCGATTTAGAAAGAGAAGTCATAGAACCCATAGTATTTCATGGCGACGCAATTTCCGTATGAATTCGCCAATGTGTATTAGTGAGGGATGCAGTAAAGACGGATTAGTGGATCGGAAATATAATTGTCGTATCGCAAAAGAAAAGCCAGTCGTTTCCATAGAAACGATACTCGATTTAGAAGGAGAAGTCATAGAACCCATAGTATTTCATGGCGACGCAATTTCCGTGTGAATTCGTCAATGTGTATTAGTGAGGGATGCAGTTAAGACGGATTAGTGGATCGGAAATGTGATTGTCGTATCGCAAAAGAAAAGCCAGTCGTTTCCATAGAAACGATACTCGATTTAGAAGGAGAAGTCATAGAACCCATAGTATTTCATAGCGACGCAATTTCCGTATGAATTCGTCAATGTGTATTATTGAGGGATGCAGTAAAGACGGATTAGTGGATCGGAAATGTGATTGTCGTATCCCAAAAGAAAATCCTGTCGTTTCCATAGAGACGTTACTCGATTTAGAAGTAGAAGTCATAGACCCATAATATTTCATGGCGACGCAATTTCCGTGTGAATTCGTCAATGAGTGGGAGTGAGGGATGCAGTAAAGACGGATTAGTGGATCGGAAATGTGATTGTCGTATCCCAAAAGAAAATCCTGTCGTTTCCATAGAAACGTTACTCGATTTAGAAAGAGAAGTCATAGAACCCATAGTATTTCATGGCGACGCAATTTCCGTGTGAATTCGTCAATGTGTATTAGTGAGGGATGCAGTAATGACGGATTAGTGGATCGGAAATGTGATTGTCGTATCCCAAAAGAAAATCCTGTTGTTTCCATAGAAACGTTACTCGATTTAGAAGGAGAAGTCATAGAACCCATAGTATTTCATGGCGACGCAATTTCCGTGTGAATTCGTCAATGAGTGGGAGTGAGGGATGCAGTAAAGAAGGATTAGTGCATCGAGAGAGAGATACTCGTATCGCAAAAGAAAAGCTAGTCGTTTCCATAGAAACGGTACTCGATTTAGAAGGAGAAGTCATAGAACCCATAGTATTTCATAGCAACGCAATTTCCGTGTGAATTCGTCAATCAGTGGGAGTGAGGGATGCAGTAAAGAAGGATTAGTGCATCGAGAGGGAGATACTCGTATCGCAAAAGAAAAGCCAGTCGTTTCCATAGAAACCATACTCGATTTAGAAGGAGAAGTCATAGAACCCATAGTATTTCATGGCGACGCAATTTCCGTGTGAATTCGTCATGAGTGGGAGTGAGGGATGCAGTAAAGAAGGATTAGTGCATCGAGAGGGAGATACTCGTATCGCAAAAGAGAAGCCAGTCGTTTCCATAGAAACGATACTCGATTTATAAGGAGATGTCATTGAACCCATAATATTTCATAGCGACGCAATTTCCGTATGAATTCGTCAATGTGTATTAGTGAGGGATGCAGTAAAGACGGATTAGTGGATCGGAAATGTGATTGTCGTATCGCAAAAGAAAAGCCAGTCGTTTCCATAGAAACGATACTCGATTTAGAAGGAGAAGTTATAGACCCCATAGTATTTCATAGCGACGCAATTTCCGTATGAATTCGTCAATGTGTATTAGTGAGGGATGCAGTAAAGACGGATTAGTGGATCGGAAATGTGATTGTCGTATCCCAAAAGAAAATCCTGTCGTTTCCATAGATACGTTACTCGATTTAGAAGGAGAAGTCATAGAACCCATAGTATTTCATGGCGACGCAATTTCCGTGTGAATTCGTCAATGTGTATTAGTGAGGGACGCAGTAAAGACGGATTAGTGGATCGGAAATGTGATTGTCGTATCCCAAAAGAAAATCCTGTCATTTCCATAGAAACGTTACTTGATTTAGAAGGTGAAGTCATAGAACCCATAGTATTTCATGGCGACGCAATTTCCGTGTGAATTCATCAATGAGTGGGAGTGAGGGATGCAGTAAAGAAGGATTAGTGTATCGAGAGGGAGATACTCGTATCGCAAAAGAACAGCCAGTCGTTTCCATAGAAACGATACTCGATTTAGAAGGAGAAGTCATAGAACCCATAGTATTTCATAGCGACGCAATTTCCGTGTGAATTCGTCAATGAGTGGGAGTGAGAAATGCAGTAAAGAAGGATTAGTGCATCGAGAGGGAGATACTCGTATCGCAAAAGAAAAGCCAGTCGTTTCCATAGAAACGAAACTTGATTTAGAAGGAGAAGTCATAGAACCCATAGTATTTCATGGCGACGCAATTTCCGTGTGAATTCGTCAATGTGTATTAGTGAGGGATGCAGTAAAGACGGATTAGTGGATCGGAAATGTGATTGTCGTATCCCAAAAGAAAATCCTGTCGTTTCCATAGAAACGTTACTCGATTTAGAAGGAGAAGTCATAGAACCCATAGTATTTCATGGCGACGCAATTTCCGTGTGAATTCTTCAATGTCTATTAGTGAGGGATGCAGTAAAGACGGATTAGTGGATCGGAAATGTGATTGTCGTATCCCAAAGGAAAATCCTGTCGTTTCTATAGAAACGTTACTCGATTTAGAAGGAGAAGTCATAGAACCCATAGTATTTCATGGCGACGCAATTTCCGTGTGAATTCGTCAATGTGTATTAGTGAGGGATGCAGTAAAGACGGATTAGTGGATCGGAAATGTGATTATCGTATCCCAAAAGAAAATCCTGTCGTTTCCATAGAAACGTTACTCGATTTTGAAGGAGAAGTCATAGAACACATAGTATTTCAAGGCGACGCAATTTCCGTGTGAATTCGTCAATGAGTGGGAGTGAGGGATGCAGTAAAGAAGGATTAGTGCATCGAGAGGGAGATACTCGTATCGCAAAAGAAAAGCCAGTCGTTTCCATAGAAACGATACTCGATTTAGAAGGAGAAGTCATAGAACCCATAGTATTTCATGGCGACGCAATTTCCGTGTTAATTCGTCAATGTGTATTAGTGAGGGATGCAGTAAATACGGATTAGTGGATCGGAAATGTGATTGTCGTATCGCAAAAGAAAATCCTGTCGTTTCCATAGAAACGTTACTCGATTTAGAAGGAGAAGTCATAGAACCCATAGTTTTTCATGGCGACGCAATTTCCGTGTGAATTCGTCAATGAGTGGGAGTGAGGGATGCAGTAAAGACGGATTAGTGGATCGGAAATGTGATTGTCGTATCCCAAAAGAAAATCCTGTCGTTTCCATAGAAACGTTACTCGATTTAGAAGGAGAAGTCATAGAACCCATAGTATTTCATGGCGACGCAATTTCCGTGTGAATTCGTCAATGTGTATTAGTGAGGGATGCAATAAAGACGGATTAGTGGATCGGAAATGTGATTGTCGTATCAAAAAAGAAAATCCTGCCGTTTCCATAGAAACATTACTCGATTTAGAAGGAGAAGTCATAGAACCCATAGTATTTCATAGCGACGCAATTTCCGTATGAATTCGTCAATGTGTATTAGTGAGGGATGCAGTAAAGACGGATTAGTGGATCGGAAATGTGATTGTCGTATCCCAAAAGAAAGTCCTGTCGTTTCCATAGAAACGTTACTCGATTTAGAAGGAGAAGTCATAGAACCCATAGTATTTCATGGCGACGCAATTTCCGTGTGAATTCGTCAAAGAGTGGGAGTGAGGGATGCAGTAAAGAAGGATTAGTGCATCGAGAGGGAGATACTCGTATCACAAAGGAAAAGCCAGTCGTTTCCATAGAAACGATACTCGATTTAGAAGGAGAAGTCATAGAACCCATAGTATTTCATAGCGACGCAATTTCCGTATGAATTCGTCAATGTGTATTAGTGAGGGATGCAGTAAAGACGGATTAGTGGATCGGAAATGTGATTGTCGTATCGCAAAAGAAAAGCCAGTCGTTTCCATAGAAACGATACTCGATTTAGAAGGAGAAGTCATAGAACCCATAGTATTTCATAGCGACGCAATTTCCGTATGAATTCGTCAATGTGTATTAGTGAGGGATGCAGTAAAGACGGATTAGTGGATCGCAAATGTGATTGTCGTATCCCAAAAGAAAATCCAGTCGTTACCATAGAAACGTTACTCGATTTAGAAGGAGAAGTCATAGAACCCATAGGATTTCATGGCGACGCAATTTCCGTGTGAATTCGTCAATGTGTATTAGTGAGGGATGCAGTAAAGACGGATTAGTGGATCGGAAATGTGATTGTCGTATCCCAAAAGAAAATCCTGTCGTTTCCATAGAAACGTTACTCGATTTAGAAGGAGTAGTCATAGAACCCATAGTATTTCATGGCGACGCAATTTCCGTGTGAAATCGTCAATGTGTATTAGTGAGGGATGCAGTAAAGACGGATTAGTGGATCGGAAATGTGATTGTCGTATCCCAAAAGAAAATCCTGTCGTTTCCATAGAAACGTTACTCGATTTAGAAGGAGAAGTCATAGAACACATAGTATTTCATGGCGACGCAATTTCCGTGTGAATTCGTCAATGTGTATTAGTGAGGGATGCAGTAAAGGCGGATTAGTGGATCGGAAATGTGATTGTCGTATCCCAAAAGAAAATCCTGTCGTTTCCATAGAAACGATACTCGTTTTAGAAGGAGAAGTCATAGAACACATAGTATTTCATGACGACGCAATTTCCGTGTGAATTCGTCAATGTGTATTAGAGAGGGATGCAGTAAAGGCGGATTAGTGGATCGGAAATGTGATTGTCGTATCCCAAAAGAAAATCCTGTCGTTTCCATAGAAACGTTACTCGATTTAGAAGGAGAAGTCATAGAACCCATAGTATTTCATGGCGACGAAATTTCCGTGTGAATTCGTCAATGTGTATTAGTGAGGGATGCAGTATAGACGGATTAGTGGATCGGAAATGTGATTGTCGTATCCCAAAAGAAAATCCTGTCGTTTCCATAGAAACGTTACTCGATTTAGAAGGAGAAGTCATAGAACCCATAGTATTTCATGGCGACGCAATTTCCGTATGAATTCGTCAATGTGTATTAGTGAGGGATGCAGTAAAGACGGATTAGTGGATCGGAAATGTGATTGTCGTATCCCAAAAGAAAATCCAGTCGTTTCCATAGAAACGATACTCGATTTAGAAGGAGAAGTCATAGAACCCATAGTATTTCATGGCGACGCAATTTCCGTGTGAATTCGTCCATGTGTATTAGAGAGGGATGCAGTAAAGACGGATTAGTGGATCGGAAACGTGATTGTCGTATCCCAAAAGAAAATCCTGTCGTTTCCATAGAAACGTTACTCGATTTATAAGGAGAAGTCATAGAACCCATAGTATTTCATGGCGACGCAATTTCCGTGTGAATTCGTCAATGAGTGGGAGTGAGGGATGCAGTAAAGAAGGATTAGTGCATCGAGAGGGAGATACTCGTATCGCAAAAGAAAAGCCAGTCGTTTCCATAGAAACGATACTCGATTTAGAAGGAGAAGTCATAGAACCCATACTATTTCATGGCGACGCTATTTCCGTGTGAATTCGTCAATGTGTATTAGTGAGGGATGCAGTAAAGACGGATTAGTGGATCGGAAATGTGATTGTCGTATCCCAAAAGAAAATCCTGTCGTTACCATAGAAACGTTACTCGATTTAGAAGGAGAAGTCATAGAACCCATAGTATTTCATGGCGACGCAATTTCCGTGTGAATTCGTCAATGTGTATTAGTGAGGGATGCAGTAAAGACGGATTAGTGGATCGGAAATGTGATTGTCGTATCCCAAAAGAAAATCCTGTCGTTTCCATAGAAACGTTACTCGATTTAGAAGGAGAAGTCATAGAACCCATAGTATTTCATGGCGACGCAATTTCCGTGTGAAATCGTCAATGTGTATTAGTGAGGGATGCAGTAAAGACGGATTAGTGGATCGGAAATGTGATTGTCGTATCCCAAAAGAAAATCCTGTCGTTTCCATAGAAACGTTACTCGATTTAGAAGGAGAAGTCATAGAACACATAGTATTTCATGGCGACGCAATTTCCGTGTGAATTCGTCAATGTGTAGTAGTGAGGGATGCAGTAAAGACGGATTAGTGGATCGGAAATGTGATTGTCGTATCCCAAAAGAAAATCCTGTCGTTTCCATAGAAACGATACTCGATTTAGAAGGAGAAGTCATAGAACACATAGTATTTCATGACGACGCAATTTCCGTGTGTATTCGTCAATGTGTATTAGAGAGGGATGCAGTAAAGGCGGATTAGTGGATCGGAAATGTGATTGTCGTATCCCAAAAGAAAATCCAGTCGTTTCCATAGAAACGTTACTCGATTTAGAAGGAGAAGTCATAGAACCCATAGTATTTCATTGCGACGAAATTTCCGTGTGAATTCGTCAATGTGTATTAGTGAGGGATGCAGTAAAGACGGATTAGTGGATCGGAAATGTGATTGTCGTATCCCAAAAGAAAATCCTGTCGTTTCCATAGAAACGTTACTCGATTTAGAAGGAGAAGTCATAGAACCCATAGTATTTCATGGCGACGCAATTTCCGTGTGAATTCGTCAATGTGTATTAGTGAGGGATGCAGTAAAGACGGATTAGTGGATCAGAAATGTGATTATCGTATCCCAAAAGAAAATCCTGTCGTTACCATAGAAACGTTACTCGATTTAGAAGGAGAAGTCATAGAACCCATAGTATTTCATGGCGACGCAATTTCCGTATGAATTCGTCAATGTGTATTAGTGAGGGATGCAGTAAAGACGGATTAGCGGATCGGAAATGTGATTGTCGTATCCCAAAAGAAAATCCAGTCGTTTCCATAGAAACGATACTCGACTTAGAAGGAGAAGTCATAGAACCCATAGTATTTCATGGCGACGCAATTTCCGTGTGAATTCGTCCATGAGTATTAGAGAGGGATGCAGTAAAGACGGATTAGTGGATCGGAAACGTGATTGTCGTATTCCAAAAGAAAATCCTGTCGTTTCCATAGAAACGTTACTCGATTTATAAGGAGAAGTCATAGAACCCATAGTATTTCATGGCGACGCAATTTCCGTGTGAATTCGTCAATGTGTATTAGTGAGGGATGCAGTAAAGACGGATTAGTGGATCGGAAGTGTGATTGTCGTATCGCAAAAGAAAATCCTGTCGTTTCCATAGAAACGTTGCTCGATTTAGAAGGAGAAGTCATAGAACCCATAGTATTTCATGGCGACGCAATTTCCGTGTGAATTCGTCAATGAGTGGGAGTGAGGGATGCAGTAAAGAAGGATTAGTGCATCGAGAGGGAGATACTCGTTTCGCAAAAGAAAAGCCAGTCGTTTCCATAGAAACGATACTCGATTTAGAAGGAGAAGTCATAGAACCCATAGTATTTCATAGCGACGCAATTTCCGTATGAATTCGTCAATGTGTATTAGTGAGGGATGCAGTAAAGACGGATTAGTGGATCGGAAATGTGATTGTCGTATCGCAAAAGAAAAGCCAGTCGTTTCCATAGAAACGATACTCGATTTAGAAGGAGAAGTCATAGAACCCATAGTATTTCATAGCGACGCACTTTCCTTATGAATTCGTCAATGTGTATTAGTGAGGGATGCAGTAAAGACGGATTGGTGGATCGGAATTGTGATTGTCGTATCGCAAAAGAAAAGCCAGTCGTTTCCTTAGAAACGATACTCGATTTTGAAGGCGAAGTCATAGAATCCATAGTATTTCATAGCGACGCAATTTCCGTATGAATTCGTCAATGTGTAATAGTGAGGAATGCAGTAAAGACGGATTAGTGGATCGGAAATGTGATTGTCGTATCCCAAAAGAAAATCCTGTCGTTTCCTTAGAAACGTTACTCGATTTAGAAGGAGAAGTCATAGAACCCATAGTATTTCATGGCGACGCAATTTCCGTATGAATTCGCTAATGTGTATTAGTGAGGGATGCAGTAAAGACGGATTAGTGGATCGGAAATGTGATTGTCGTATCGCAAAAGAAAAGCCAGTCGTTTCCATAGAAACGATACTCGATTTAGAAGGAGAAGTCATAGAACCCATAGTATTTCATGGCGACGCAATTTCCGTGTGATTTCGTCAATGTGTATTAGTGAGGGATGCACTAAAGACGGATTAGTGGATCGGAAATGTGATTGTCGTATCCCAAAAGAAAATCCTGTCGTTTCCATAGAAACGTTAGTCGATTTAGAAGGAGAAGTCATAGAACCCATAGTATTTAATGGCGACGCAATTTCCGTGTGAATTCGTCAATGTGTATTAGTGAGGGATGCAGTAAAGACGGATTAGTGGATCGGAAATGTGATTGTCGTATCCCAAAAGAAAATCCTGTCGTTTCCACAGAAACGTTACTCGATTTAGAAAGAGAAGTCATAGAACCCATAGTATTTCATGGCGACGCAATTTCCGTATGAAATCGCCAATGTGTATTAGTGAGGGATGCAGTAAAGACGGATTAGTGGATCGGAAATATAATTGTCGTATCGCAAAAGAAAAGCCAGTCGTTTCCATAGAAACGATACTCGATTTAGAAGGAGAAGTCATAGAACCCATAGTATTTCATGGCGACGCAATTTCCGTGTGAATTCGTCAATGTGTATTAGTGAGGGATGCAGTTAAGACGGATTAGTGGATCGGAAATGTGATTGACGTATCGCAAAAGAAAAGCCAGTCGTTTCCATAGAAACGATACTCGATTTAGAAGGAGAAGTCATAGAACCCATAGTATTTCATAGCGACGCAATTTCCGTATGAATTCGTCAATGTGTATTATTGAGGGATGCAGTAAAGACGGATTAGTGGATCGGAAATGTGATTGTCGTATCCCAAAAGAAAATCCTGTCGTTTCCATAGAAACGTTACTCGATTTAGAAGTAGAAGTCATAGAACCCATAATATTTCATGGCGACGCAATTTCCGTGTGAATTCGTCAATGAGTGGGAGTGAGGGATGCAGTAAAGACGGATTAGTGGATCGGAAATGTGATTGTCGTATCCCAAAAGAAAATCCTGTCGTTTCCATAGAAACGTTACTCGATTTAGAAAGAGAAGTCATAGAACCCATAGTATTTCATGGCGACGCAATTTCCGTGTGAATTCGTCAATGTGTATTAGTGAGGGATGCAGTAATGACGGATTAGTGGATCGGAAATGTGATTGTCGTATCCCAAAAGAAAATCCTGTTGTTTCCATAGAAACGTTACTCGATTTAGAAGGAGAAGTCATAGAACCCATAGTATTTCATGGCGACGCAATTTCCGTGTGAATTCGTCAATGAGTGGGAGTGAGGATGCAGTAAAGAAGGATTAGTGCATCGAGAGAGAGATACTCGTATCGCAAAAGAAAAGCTAGTCGTTTCCATAGAAACGATACTCGATTTAGAAGGAGAAGTCATAGAACCCATAGTATTTCATAGCAACGCAATTTCCGTGTGAATTCGTCAATCAGTGGGAGTGAGGGATGCAGTAAAGAAGGATTAGTGCATCGAGAGGGAGATACTCGTATCGCAAAAGAAAAGCCAGTCGTTTCCATAGAAACCATACTCGATTTAGAAGGAGAAGTCATAGAACCCATAGTATTTCATGGCGACGCAATTTCCGTGTGAATTCGTCATGAGTGGGAGTGAGGGATGCAGTAAAGAAGGATTAGTGCATCGAGAGGGAGATACTCGTATCGCAAAAGAGAAGCCAGTCGTTTCCATAGAAACGATACTCGATTTATAAGGAGATGTCATTGAACCCATAATATTTCATAGCGACGCAATTTCCGTATGAATTCGTCAATGTGTATTAGTGAGGGATGCAGTAAAGACGGATTAGTGGATCGGAAATGTGATTGTCGTATCGCAAAAGAAAAGCCAGTCGTTTCCATAGAAACGATACTCGATTTAGAAGGAGAAGTCATAGACCCCATAGTATTTCATAGCGACGCAATTTCCGTATGAATTCGTCAATGTGTATTAGTGAGGGATGCAGTAAAGACGGATTAGTGGATCGGAAATGTGATTGTCGTATCCCAAAAGAAAATCCTGTCGTTTCCATAGAAACGTTACTCGATTTAGAAGGAGAAGTCATAGAACCCATAGTATTTCATGGCGACGCAATTTCCGTGTGAATTCGTCAATGTGTATTAGTGAGGGACGCAGTAAAGACGGATTAGTGGATCGGAAATGTGATTGTCGTATCCCAAAAGAAAATCCTGTCATTTCCATAGAAACGTTACTTGATTTAGAAGGAGAAGTCATAGAACCCATAGTATTTCATGGCGACGCAATTTCCGTGTGAATTCGTCAATGAGTGGGAGTGAGGGATGCAGTAAAGAAGGATTAGTGTATCGAGAGGGAGATACTCGTATCGCAAAAGAACAGCCAGTCGTTTCCATAGAAACGATACTCGATTTAGAAGGAGAAGTCATAGAACCCATAGTATTTCATAGCGACGCAATTTCCGTGTGAATTCGTCAATGAGTGGGAGTGAGAAATGCAGTAAAGAAGGATTAGTGCATCGAGAGGGAGATACTCGTATCGCAAAAGAAAAGCCAGTCGTTTCCATAGAAACGAAACTTGATTTAGAAGGAGAAGTCATAGAACCCATAGTATTTCATGGCGACGCAATTTCCGTGTGAATTCGTCAATGTGTATTAGTGAGGGATGCAGTAAAGACGGATTAGTGGATCGGAAATGTGATTGTCGTATCCCAAAAGAAAATCCTGTCGTTACCATAGAAACGTTACTCGATTTAGAAGGAGAAGTCATAGAACCCATAATATTTCATGGCGACGCAATTTCCGTGTGAATTCTTCAATGTCTATTAGTGAGGGATGCAGTTAAGACGGATTAGTGGATCGGAAATGTGATTGTCGTATCCCAAAAGAAAATCCTGTCGTTTCTATAGAAACGTTACTCGATTTAGAAGGAGAAGTCATAGAACCCATAGTATTTCATGGCGACGCAATTTCCGTGTGAATTCGTCAATGTGTATTAGTGAGGGATGCAGTAAAGACGGATTAGTGGATCGGAAATGTGATTGTCGTATCCCAAAAGAAAATCCTGTCGTTTCCATAGAAACGTTACTCGATTTTGAAGGAGAAGTCATAGAACACATAGTATTTCAAGGCGACGCAATTTCCGTGTGAATTCGTCAATGAGTGGGAGTGAGGGATGCAGTAAAGAAGGATTAGTGCATCGAGAGGGAGATACTCGTATCGCAAAAGAAAAGCCAGTCGTTTCCATAGAAACGATACGCGATTTAGAAGGAGAAGTCATAGAACCCATAGTATTTCATGGCGACGCAATTTCCGTGTTAATTCGTCAATGTGTATTAGTGAGGGATGCAGTAAATACGGATTAGTGGATCGGAAATGTGATTGTCGTATCGCAAAAGAAAATCCTGTCGTTTCCATAGAAACGTTACTCGATTTAGAAGGAGAAGTCATAGAACCCATAGTTTTTCATGGCGACGCAATTTCCGTGTGAATTCGTCAATGAGTGGGAGTGAGGGATGCAGTAAAGACGGATTAGTGGATCGGAAATGTGATTGTCGTATCCCAAAAGAAAATCCTGTCGTTTCCATAGAAACGTTACTCGATTTAGAAGGAGAAGTCATAGAACCCATAGTATTTCATGGCGACGCAATTTCCGTGTGAATTCGTCAATGTGTATTAGTGAGGGATGCAATAAAGACGGATTAGTGGATCGGAAATGTGATTGTCGTATCAAAAAAGAAAATCCTGCCGTTTCCATAGAAACATTACTCGATTTAGAAGGAGAAGTCATAGAACCCATAGTATTTCATAGCGACGCAATTTCCGTATGAATTCGTCAATGTGTATTAGTGAGGGATGCAGTAAAGACGGATTATTGGATCGGAAATGTGATTGTCGTATCCCAAAAGAAAGTCCTGTCGTTTCCATAGAAACGTTACTCGATTTAGAAGGAGAAGTCATAGAACCCATAGTATTTCATGGCGACGCAATTTCCGTGTGAATTCGTCAAAGAGTGGGAGTGAGGGATGCTGTAAAGAAGGATTAGTGCATCGAGAGGGAGATACTCGTATCACAAAGGAAAAGCCAGTCGTTTCCATAGAAACGATACTCGATTTAGAAGGAGAAGTCATAGAACCCATAGTATTTCATAGCGACGCAATTTCCGTATGAATTCGTCAATGTGTATTAGTGAGGGATGCAGTAAAGACGGATTAGTGGATCGGAAATGTGATTGTCGTATCGCAAAAGAAAAGCCAGTCGTTTCCATAGAAACGATACTCGATTTAGAAGGAGAAGTCATAGAACCCATAGTATTTCATAGCGACGCAATTTCCGTATGAATTCGTCAATGTGTATTAGTGAGGGATGCAGTAAAGACGGATTAGTGGATCGGAAATGTGATTGTCGTATCCCAAAAGAAAATCCTGTCGTTTCCATAGAAACGTTACTCGATTTAGAAGGAGAAGTCATAGAACCCATAGTATTTCATGGCGACGCAATTTCCGTGTGAATTCGTCAATGTGTCTTAGTGAGGGATGCAGTAAAGACGGATTAGTGGATCGGAAATGTGATTGTCGTATCGCAAAAGAAAACCCAGTCGTTTCCATAGAAACGATACTCAATTTAGAAGGAGAAGTCATAGAACCCATAGTATTTCATAGCGACGCAATTTCCGTATGAATTCGTCAATGTGTATTAGTGAGGGATGCAGTAAAGACGGATTAGTGGATCGGAAATGTGATTGTCGTATCGCAAAAGAAAAGCCAGTCGTTTCCATAGAAACGATACTCGATTTAGAAGGAGAAGTCATTGAACCCATAGTATTTCATAGCGACGCAATTTCCGTATGAATTCGTCAATGTGTATTAGTGAGGGATGCAGTAAAGACGGATTAGTGGATCGGAAATGTGATTGTCGTATCTCAAAAGAAAATCCTGTCGTTTCCATAGAAACGTTACTCGATTTAGAAGGAGAAGTCATAGAACCCATAGTATTTCAAGGCGACGCAATTTCCATGTGATTTCGTCAATGAGTGGAGTGAGGGATGCAGTAAAGAAGGATTAGTGCATCGAGAGGGAGATACTCGTATCGCAAAAGAAAAGCCAGTCGTTTCCATAGAAACGATACTCGATTTAGAAGGAGAAGTCATAGAACCCATAGTATTTCATGGCGACGCAATTTCCGTGTTAATTCGTCAATGTGTATTAGTGAGGGATGCAGTAAAGACGGATTAGTGGATCGGAAATGTGATTGTCGTATCGCAAAAGAAAATCCTGTCGTTTCCATAGAAACGTTACTCGATTTAGAAGGAGAAGTCATAGAACCCATAGTTTTTCATGGCGACGTAATTTCCGTGTGATTTCGTCAATGAGTGGGAGTGAGGGATGCAGTAAAGACGGATTAGTGGATCGGAAATGTGATTGTCGTATCCCAAAAGAAAATCCTGTCGTTTCCATAGAAACGTTACTCGATTTAGAAGGAGAAGTCATAGAACCCATAGTATTTCATGGCGACGCAATTTCCGTGTGAATTCGTCAATGTGTATTAGTGAGGGATGCAGTAAAGACGGATTAGTGGATCGGAAATGTGATTGTCGTATCCCAAATGAAAATCCTGCCGTTTCCATAGAAACATTACTCGATTTAGAAGGAGAAGTCATAGAAACCATAGTATTTCATAGCGACGCAATTTCCGTATGAATTCGTCAATGTGTATTAGTGAGGGATGCAGTAAAGACGGATTAGTGGATCGGAAATGTGATTGTCGTATCTCAAAAGAAAAATCCTGTCGTTTCCATAGAAACGTTACTCGATTTAGAAGGAGAAGTCATAGAACCCATAGTATTTCAAGGCGACGCAATTTCCATGTGATTTCGTCAATGAGTGGGAGTGAGGGATGCAGTAAAGAAGGATTAGTGCATCGAGAGGGAGATACTCGTATCGCAAAAGAAAAGCCAGTCGTTTCCATAGAAACGATACTCGATTTAGAAGGAGAAGTCATAGAACCCATAGTATTTCATGGCGACGCAATTTCCGTGTTAATTCGTCAATGTGTATTAGTGAGGGATGCAGTAAAGACGGATTAGTGGATCGGAAATGTGATTGTCGTATCGCAAAAGAAAATCCTGTCGTTTCCATAGAAACGTTACTCGATTTAGAAGGAGAAGTCATAGAACCCATAGTTTTTCATGGCGACGTAATTTCCGTGTGATTTCGTCAATGAGTGGGAGTGAGGGATGCAGTAAAGACGGATTAGTGGATCGGAAATGTGATTGTCGTATCCCAAAAGAAAATCCTGTCGTTTCCATAGAAACGTTACTCGATTTAGAAGGAGAAGTCATAGAACCCATAGTATTTCATAGCGACGCAATTTCCGTATGAATTCGTCAATGTGTATTAGTGAGGGATGCAGTAAAGACGGATTAGTGGATCGGAAATGTGATTGTCGTATCGCAAAAGAAAAGCCAGTCGTTTCCATAGAAACGATACTCGATTTAGAAGGAGAAGTCATAGAACCCATAGTATTTCATAGCGACGCAATTGCCGTATGAATTCGTCAATGTGTATTAGTGAGGGATGCAGTAAAGACGGATTAGTGGATCGGAAATGTGATTGTCGTATCCCAAAATAAAGTCCTGTCGTTTCCATAGAAACGTTACTCGATTTAGAAGGAGAAGTCATAGAACCCATAGTATTTCATGGCGACGCAATTTCCGTGTGAATTCGTCAAAGAGTGGGAGTGAGGGATGCAGTAAAGAAGGATTAGTGCATCGAGAGGGAGATACTCGTATCACAAAGGAAAAGCCA